>NC_142649.1:4410000-5035000 GCF_055504915.1 Nelumbo nucifera | reverse complement strand
GGATAATTTTGGAAGAAAAAATTGAATAAGTGCTTATTGTATAAGCACTTATAGAAAATTTTGCTTAAAAAATAAACCCATATTTTTAAAATAAGCACTTATTTCGAGCTTATTTCCCAAACACCAAAAAGTGTTTAATGATGCAAATAAGCACTTATTTTAAACACTCGCAAACATGGCCTGAAAACAGTAAACGTCTTGCCTGGCCTAAAATATGGTCTCACACCCTTTGCTCGATCAATAGCAACCAGATAGTTTGTCCTCCACTTCAAAATTAAAGTGACTTTTCTAGATGAACCCACCGAAATTACTAGTTTTGCCAAATTTATCATTGAGCCAGAGCCTCTCCCTTGGAATTACTGGTTTTTGGCATTGGAGCCCTTCTGATATTGAACTCGGACAGTTTGTAAGGCACTGGGCTTGTGTGCAATGCCCGACTGTTGTGCAAAATCAGGGCTTAATTTTAGGGATTGGGATTGAGTAAGTTAAACATACAAATAAGTGCATGGGAAACATTCATTTCATTGATGCTTTTGCATATGGTACATATTTTAGCTAGTACAGTCACTATTGATGCCAATGATTCCGTAAAGAGGACTTAATACATTTTGGCAAGGCAACAGAAAATATTTAAGCATAATATAGTTTTAGCCATTTGGCATTAAGGCTATGTTTGGTTGCAATGGAAATAAATTTTTGCGGATGCAAAATTATAGCAGTGTAAATTTTGGCCTATTTTTATTTTAAATTTAAATTTATTTTGTTTAATTACAGTACAAATGAAGTAAATTAAGATATGAAACAGATTAAAATAAAACCCAAAACAAAATTAAACGGGAATTTACATTTTTTTTTTTCATTTGTACTCCCATAAATTAGTATTAGTGCAAACAAAATTGTACTGTAACCAAACATAGTCTAAATGTTTCATCCTGTTGCTTCTCTAGAGGGTCACATGGTGTATACATTACTTCTCTTTGATTATCCTTCATTAATGAGTTGTACACTCTTAGTCATGTGTCAACTATAGTGAGGCTTGGATTTCATTACCTGTGAGGCATCCCAAGGGCCTTCTATTGGATGACTTCTTGAATAGCGGTCCCTCTATTAATTATCACAAACCACCCTGCTTTTCTTCTGACCTTTTTCAGCTACCTTTATGTTAAGGGGGACTGTTTCATTTGTGAGGTATTCTATGTAAGGTTGCCTCTTTTCGTCATTAGATATTATTAAGCATTCATTTGTATCTATTTTTGGTAGGACACTAGTGCAGTTCTATTATGTTTCTTTGGCCTATTCTTTCATATGTGGCCAGTAATATCTTAATCACTGTAATATTTTTTATACAGTGCTGTAATAATTTCCGTGCATTTTTTTAGGGTATTATGTGCTTGTTTTTCTCTTAGGCATCATGCTCCTACTAAAGGGATGGGAGATTCATCATATGGATGGCCAAACCATGCAGAGTGATTGGCTGAAATTTTAAAAATTTCTTTTTCCCATCTGGGAATTATATTCCCAGTTTTAGAAAAACTGTATTTTTCAAGAATCTTTCTTGAAACAAACCAAACCAAATTTGAACTAAAGATTAGGGAGAAGAATTCCTGATATGAAATTCACACAAAAACTCCTCCCAATGTAGGTGTTCACGTCCAAAGAGAGTACCAAATCCCTCCTCCATTGAAGATGACACATCTTAGGGTGATGTAGGATTAGCAAGGAAATCAAACTGGGTAGGTGGTGGCAAGAAGAGGGAGAAAAGATTGAAGAAAAGAGTGTTCTCTTCAGGAATTCACTTTCCTATTTATAATCTCTTCAGATCAGCTTCCTAACTTAATCAGGAAAGAATTCCTTGATCTAAATCTTTATTTGGATCTGGATTATTAAATGAATAAGATCTATCTTATCCTTTTAGTCGATCTTAGTTTGATTATAAACCAAATTCGCCCCCTTAATTAATCTAATTAAATACCCAATTAGCTTCCTAACCTAATATGGGAGCTCGCTGGTCCGGATTTTGAAGTCTTTGAGGATTAAATAAAGTATGCAGCAATGTTTGTGTTGATTAAATCCTAAAATTAATATTTTAGTTTAAATAATGTCTACTTTGTAATTATAATCTCAAAAACTTAAGACCATAAAAGTATTACACAATGTCCAAAACTTCTTGGCGATTAGGTAAGGCAAGCCTCCAAGGGCAGCGCCTTGTCACCTAGGCTTCGCCTTGACAACTATGTGTCTAAATTCAAATTCAAATTAGATCATGTCAAGAGTGATCTGAATTTGATCCATTTATAATTGGATTGCATATGGATTCACCTCTATCCAATCAAATATAATCCGATGCCTTGTCACCTAGGCTTCACCTTGACAACTATGTGTCTAAATTCAAACTCAAATTAGATCATGTCAAGAGTGATCTGAATTTGATCCATTTATAATTGGATAGCATATGGATCCACCTCTATCCAATCCAATATAATCCGATTTGGTTCTATTTAAATACATATATTCATATATACAATTTATATTTGTCTAGTATTAATGCCGGTTTGAATATTGTATTTTTACTAAATTATGATATGTTAAACTCTCATGCAAGTAATTTTCAATCCATCATGAAGTATACAGTATTTTAATAATAGTATATAGTATTTTGGTCGTTTATAATCCAATTTGATTCTATTTACTTAAAATTTATATTGTATCTATTAGCAATGCTGGTTGAATGTTGTATTTTTACTAAATTATGATATGCTAAAGTCTCATGCAAGTAATTTTCAATCCATTTTCTTCATGAAGTACAGTATCAAAGTTGTTTCTAGTTATTGTGAAAACAGTATGTGTTTTATTTATTGTTTTTAGTTTAATTTATTTATACTATTTGATATCTCATTGCAATCCAAATTCGATTTGTATCCAATATAAATTCGATGGATAAGATTCAATTTGAAATTGAATATAAACAAATCCAATTTGGATCTACCTATATCTGTTTTTTTTTTTTTTGAAAAATAATAGAACTTATTCTGTTGCCGGGACTATATCTGATTCGATTGGATCTGTTTGAAGCCCTAGGTTGAAGCAACTGAAAAAGACAAGTTCGGAAAACTGTCCGTTATATTTGACCTAAAGGTCAATTTGGAAAGGCCCCTAGTTCTTTGGTAATTGGCTAACTAATAACTTTGCTCAGATTGACACTGCCATGCTCAAATTTATGTAATAGATTATATATGTTAATATAGTGAATTGGATGGATGGGAGTTCTTTTCTTCAATGGCTTAAGAACCCAGATATCTAGCTTCAATGGATAATCATATTTTATAGGATGGTTGAAGGAGTTGTGAAGTGGTCCCTGGAGATTATGCCACTATGTCAGACTTCAGAGGCAAGAGATCTTTGTTATCCAGTGTGAACCCTGCATTCCTGTTTATAGTTCCAGTTGATTCATTAGTAAATAGCTTTGATTATTGAATAGCCATCTTTAATAGAGCTCTCATTGTCAACTTGAGGAAGTTTTTTGTAGATAGGGGTCTTAACTGTTGCCTTGGAATCATTCTTTTTATGAGTCTTGGTGGACTTTCTGTATGCCACATCTTTAACTCGGTACACTTACGATATTTTGTTTGGAAAAGGTAAGGCAAATTTATTCAAACAGAAAATGAGAGGAATATAACAAAACCCAGACCAAAAAGACAGCCTGGGAGCAAATCAGATTAGACTCCACCAAGACGGAGAACAACTGCAGGAATGGTATTCCACACCAATTTTCCTTTACTATTGAGGCCTTTAAATCTCCAACAGCAGAGCAGGTCCTTGATTGATCTTGGCATAACCCAATTAATGCCCAGAACTTTCAGGAAATGTCCCACACCAGGGAGGAAGTTGGGCATAGGTGATTTGTAGTTTCTGGGGTAGAACCACACAGACCACAAGAAGGGTCCGGAATCTGAATGCCACGTCTCTCCAGGTTAGCTCTAGTAAAACATTTACCAAGGGCCATTGTCCAAACAAGAAAGTTAGACTTGGAGGGACTTGTTGGACTCCAAGTCTGATTGGCAGGAAAATCTGAAGGACCTGAACTATTTAGCTTGAGAGATAAGGACATAACAGAGAAACAACCATCTGAATTCCATTTCCAGCTCCTTTCATGCTCCAAATTCATATCTATCCTCTGATTTTGAAGCAACCCCATCCAGCTCCCAATCAGACAAATTTCTTTTGCAAGGGGGAGGGGGGGGGGGGGGGTCCAGATAATGGTTCCTCCAAAAGCCACTGAGGAGTCTTGGTTAACAGCACATTGGAAAAGGAGAGGGAAAGCTTCTGCCATAGGGCCTTCCAAAACTTTATTCTATTTCCTTTGCCAACCTTAAGACTGATATCTTCAAAGAAGGTAGGAAGATTCTTCATAATCCCTATCCAAAGAGAGCTGCCCCACTATGGAGGAGGATCCCTCGATCTCCAATTGTCCCACTCCACCCCATAATTAGCAGCTACGAGGTTTCTGAAGGAAGGGGAAATCCATCATATGGATGGCTGAACCATGCATGGTGGATGGGTAAATTTTCAAAAATTTATTTTCTTCCTTCCAATGAATCGTATTTCCAGTTTTAGAAAAATACATTTTTTAAGGATCGTTCTTGCACCAAATTGTACCAAATCTGAAACCAAAAGAAAATGAGAGCAATACCTAATACGGAATCCACATGTGTAGCTCCCAAAGTATGTGTTCACACCCAAAGAGGGTACCAAAACCCGCTTCTACTGAAGATGGTGCAGATTGAGATCAAACAGGGTAAGCAATATAGTCCTTCAGTGAGAAATGCAATCCAATAGAAGCCAGTTTTTTCTCCATTCTTTCAATGACTGGGGCCCAAGCCGAAAAGGAAGACCATTTTGTCCCAAGGGGCAAACCCCAAAATTTGGGCTTATTTTTTAGTGCTTATTCAATAAGCACTTCTTTCTGGGCTATCTTGGCCGTTCATGTCATTTTGAAAATATCTATACTACTCCTATTTGAAGTAAATGCTTTTTCACCAAACACTCATAAACACTTATTAGAATACGCACTTATTTTTCAAATGGGCACTCCGAAACTTGGCCGTAATCTAATTAAAACATAGGCTTTCCATGGTATTGCAGGTGGGCCTCATATGCACCCTGCCCTGCCCCACCTCCGATTCCTCTGCACTAAAAAACATCTAATTAAAATTAAAATGTACAGTAACAACAAATACATAGTCAAAATGACAAATAAGTGACATGTGATGAAGAGAATATGGCTAAAAGATTAGAAGGGAGATGGGGAGAACTTACCTATTTAAGTCTCTTTTCCTTTCTTGTTTGCTTTATATAGTCGTTTGCTATGGTTTTTGGAGACTCATGTTCAACTATACTTTCAATGGTTCCATGAAGGTTTATTAGTGATCCTAAAAAGTTTCCTTGATATTTTTAGATTTTTCAAATATTTAGTAAAATATCTCCAAACATTTCCTTCTTTTCATGAAAAATTGTCCATTGATATTGAAATTGTGAACCATGGTGCCATGTAATTCCTACTTATTGGTCTAAACTTGGCTCAATGAAGGGTTTTAGAAGGGATTGCATTTTGTTGAACCTCCTTTTGTTTATTTGCTTTATTTCTTTTAAGAGATTTAGTAGCCACATCTTTCAAAACTAGTTAAATATTTCTTCAAGTTGGTGGAGACGAGGTTAATCCATTTTCAAGATCAAATTCTTGCGTATTTCGGAAGAATTGATTCTACAACTTCTGTAGCAATTGAACAAAATCATTTGTGAACCTTCTTTTGTTGTGTAGCCTGTAGAATTATATATATATATTGTATATGCATAAAAGTGAAGGCCATGTGATCTATGGTGTCTGCATCCTTTTTTTTCATGTGTTAATGTAATACCTTCTTCGATGCTTCAAATTTTAAATGCTCTGTGCAAAATTAATACCGGACGTACTTGTTATGTAAGGCATATGAATGCATGGTATATTCTTATTTATCAAAAAAAAAAAGGAAATCTATAATCTCTTTTAATGATGTAATTTATCTCCTTTTGCAATTGCAGATTACTTACTTTGGTGCAGTATTAGAAGTATGCATGAGGAAACTAGTATTCTACCCTGAAATTGTGGGCTTCATTGAGGAAGAGAAAGATCAGTTCCCCTCTGTCAAAGTTCAATTTGTTTTGAATTCTCCACCCAAACTCGTCATGTCGGCTCATAATGGTCAACATAAGGAAACTGTTAGGTAGGTTTGTCATGTCTTCTAGCTGGTTTACTTCATTAAATGTTGACACAAAAATGGGCCATCTTGAAAATTGGCTTATGGCATTTAGTGGAAGGCCTCCTCCGTTTGGGCCCTGTTCATTAACCTTCAGGAGGGCTTTCTTGACAATCCAAAAACAAGCAGCATAGCCCTTTGTTTAAAAAAATCAATCATGGAATTGATGATGAAGCCAACTTTGTTTTTTCCTACTCATCCATGGTAAAGCAAACTACAATCTAGTTGTTTTATCTATTACAATTTTCCATACAATGTAGTCTTTTAAAATTGATGATGCTATGTAGTCCAAACGTTAATCTTGTTGCTATTTTCTTGCCTTTAAATCCCCTTTTTATATGTGGCTTTAGACCTTTAGTTCAGGAGTTCAGGTGGTTCCACTAGTTTTCATATTTCACTCATTTTTTTATATGTTTTAAAGCTATAGTTTATTTCATTTCACTTATATTGCCTTGGTTTATCTTATTTACAGAGTTGACAACTGGAAACGTTAACATTTGCTGCACTTCCTAAGAGAGAAGGTCAAGCCTAGTTCATCTGCAATTTGAGACCAGATCAAATTAAGCCTTGTTCATCTGCAATTTTAATCCTCTTCGTTCTGCTTGATCTTATTATTAATAATTTTTTTGGGGTTTCATTTTAAATGGAAAATCACCTCAGCTCTTGATTAAGATATATAGATCAAAACTCAAAAGCAGTGGACTTCCAAATTAGAAAGGCGAGAGGATTATAAATTCGTACCTACAGTTTGAAGTTAATGTTGCCAGTTCCTTAATTGACTACTAGGAGTAGACAAGACCTTGAAGACTCACCTAAATTTGATATCCTTGCTCGTTCTGGATTTGAAAATTGTGGAACCTTTAACTAGGGCTGTTCACATATAAATCCAAACCGACCAAATTGACCAACCCGGCCTGATCCAATTTGAGTTGGCTGGTTTTTTTTCACTAGGGGTCGGTTTTGGGTTGCAAATATAATTAAACCGATAATTTGGTTCGATTTTGGTTTTTATGTATGAAAATCGAACTGAAATGAACCGAGTTATTTGAAAAAATCTATTAAATATAGATGGTTTTAAATAATAAATATATATCTGAAAAATATATATTCTGAAATATATCAGATATATATTTCCAGAAATTAGAAAGTATATTTTGATATATTTGTATATATGTTTTGATTTTAAATATATATTTTCAAAAAATATATTCTGAAAGATTATATATAATATTAACACTTTGACTTTATATGCTTTGTGCAAGTTTGGAGTTGGTTGAAACCAAGGTTCAAAGTATCGGAAATGCTATGCGTATTGGAAGGCAAATTTAAGAGATGTATCGGGATATGCCTTGGATACAGACGAAAAATTAAGATATGCATGGAAACACATGTAAATGCTATAAATACTTCAATAAATCATAAATAAACATCAGTATCACTAAATATACGATATAAATGGGATATTTATACATAGAAACAATATGTTGTGGGTTTTATGAAAAAAACATAATCAACATATGGGAACTAAAACATACTATTTAATAAAGTACACTCAATTTAGTTCCAATGTGTTTGCTTGTTTTATTCTAAAAATTAAATTAAAATTAAGATAAGAAAATATGTAATAGAAAAATTGAATGGATTTATGGACATAATAAGATTGAGTAATTATTTTTCATGTTTCATTCTAATTTTCTAAAAACTACATAATTATTTATTTTTATTCAAATAGTTATTTTGGATGTTTTACTCTAAATATTAAATTATAACTAAGAAAAGCAAATATGTAACAGAAAAATTGAATGGATTTACAAACATAATATATCAAGTAATTATTTTTCATGTTTCATTCTAATTTTCTAAAAACTGAATAGTTATTTATTTTTATTCAAATAATTGTCTTGCTTGTTTTATTCTAAAAATTAAATTAAAATTAAGAAAAATAAATATGTAATAGAAAAATCGAATGGATTTATGGGCATACTAAATCAAGTAATTATTTTGCATGTTTCATTCTAATTTTCTAAAAACTAAATTATTATTTATTTTTATTCAAATAATTATTTTTTATTTTTTATTCTAAAATTTATATTAAAATTAAGAAAAGTAAATATGTAACAGAGAAATTGAATGAATTTATGGACATAATATATAAAGTAATTATTTTGCATGTTTCATTCTAATTTTCTAAAAACTGAATAGTTGTTTATTTTTATTCAAATAATTATTTTTCTTATTTTCTTCTAAAAATTAAATTAAAATTAGGAAAAGTAAATATGTAACAGAAAAATCGAATGGATTTATGGGCATAATAAATCAAGTAATTATTTTGCATTTTTCATTCTAATTTTATAAATACTAAATAATTATTTATTTTTATTCAAATAATTATTTTTCATGTTTTATTCTAAAATTTAAATTAAAATTAAGAAAAGTAAATGTGTAACAGAAAAATTGAATGAATTTGATCTATCGACATGGTAAATCAGCCATAGATTTACAAAATACTTAGCCTATAGAGTTAAATTACATAAAATTAAACAAATTATAAATAATTTTATTCCAAAAATTAAAAAAATATATAAAAAAATCAATTGTTTATTAAAAAATTCAATTGATTTATGAACATGGTAGATTATCCATAGATCTACAACGTACTCAGCCTATAGGGTTTGATCATATAAAATTAAAGAAATTATATATATATATATATATATATATATATTATTCCGAAAATAAGAAAATCAATTATTTAGAAAAAAAATTCAATTGATCTATGGATATGTAGATCAAGATCATCCAGAGATCTCAACATACTCAACCTATAAGGTTAGTATGTTGTAGATCTATCACATAAAATTAAAGAAATTATATATATTTTATTTATTCTGAAAAAAAATAAAAAAAATCAATTATTTAGAAAAAATTCAATTGATCCATGGACATGGTAGATCATCCATAGGTCTACAACGTAATCAATTTCTATAGGTAGATCCAAAGAGAAACGTAAAAATTTCATTTTTTTCAGATTTTTTATTATTCTAGAATTTCTTCAAATATTCACAAAAAGTTTCATATAGCAGCAATATAAGTGGGATTTTTTGCACACGAGTTGCCGGTCAACATACATAAAGATGTTTTCAAGTATCCAAACTAAAAAAAAACAAAAACATTGGCTGAAAATGTAAAAAATTTTGAAAAAACATCCTATGTTCTCTACTTTCTAAACAACCTTGAAAAACTTGGTTAATATTTCAATTTTGTAGTTGTTTTAATGGGTTTCTCCTAGATTTTGAGTCTCTAGGAATGTAAAGAAAGTTTTTAGAGGGTTTAGGGAATTTTAGAAGCCCTCTTTCGAAGGTTGTTTTGTTTGTAACAGTGAATTCATCGCGTATCGGCCGAAACATACCGAAATGGGCCGATACCAGCCCAATACAAAGTTGATACTATTTCGGCACGACGAAAAGAGACAGTACCTTTGATTTAGGACTGTCTCTCGTGTTGGTAAGTCGAAAAACCAATATGTATCGGCCGATACAGGCTAATACGTGACAAAATTTTAAACCTTGGTTGAAACACAAACCGATCATATCGGTTTTACTTAATAGAGGGTCGGTTTCGGTTTGATCTATAGGCAACCCGACCCGTGAACAGCCTCCCTTTCACCAAGTTACGATAAATGATCTTTCGTGGGTTAACGAAAAATCAAATATGGCTGGTTCAAATCTCCTGCATTCTTTATGTTGATATACATGGCTAGCTCATTATTTTGTTGATATACAAAATTATAAAAAAAATTTACAGTAAGACAAAAAAGATCCACAATTTTCTCTCCTACAATTTATTTCTTCTCTTAAACCCACAAAGTTAATTCAAAATAAATTTGCATAACAGCATGATATTATTTCAAACAAAAGGTAGTAGTATTAAGCAATTAAGAATTTGAGAAAAAAACCTTAGGGAGATGGAGAAAACATTCTTTTGTCTCTTGTCTTTGCTACACTGCAATACTCAATTTGTTAGCGGACAAATTGGATTGTTCATATAACTTGAAACAGCAGCAGGGATAGACGTTTTTAATTTTTATCTGCAAATTAAATAAGATGCAGATGTCATTTTAAGACAAACTGGAGGGATCAATACTCTATTTATATTATATAAGACAGAAAAGAAATGGTATTTTGCTTTAGGAAAGCTCATATACAAGTAGGGATAACAAAAATTAAAAGTCACGATTATCATCGTCAAGACATTACAAACAAAACAATAAAATCGATAATGAGGGTTAATTAATTACCTTGCTACTTTTCTGAGTTTATATGTCGGTGAAGTATTTTTGGAAAATGGACTTGCTGCTTTCATCATCCCATTCTAGCGCCTCCCACCATTCCTTGCTTCCTTCAATCTGACGAAAACTGTTGTTGTTGGCATTGCTGGAGTCAACTGGGAGCTTCTTCAGCTTTGGGCATTCTTCTATGTAAATATACTCTTAGAAACGGAAGAGGCAAGGCACCGGCGTAGATGTCTTCTAATTCCGGTAGATGGTGAAGAAATATAAATTTAAGATTTGAGAATGCTGGTATCAACATTTCTCCTACGTAGTCCTTGTTTGGTATTACCTTTTTTAATCTTGGCAGATTCAGTAGAATAAGCCTTTGAAGCTTGTGAGTATGATGAAGCCAGGTTAGGTCCTCCAACACCTTACAATTATCAATATAAGGAGATTGATGGTTCTGTAAGCATATGTGCGGCAACTCTATAATCTCTAACTTGGAAGATCAGCGAGTTGGAGTGATAATAATATCTCTGGCATCAAGGCTGACTCCTCTGACCCCTTTTTTGTCTCCTCCATTCGCCAACTAATATCTCTCAACTCTTCGCAATCTAAAAACCCGAGGTCTTTTACGAACATATTTTCAGGAGTAGTAGTTATGCGGAAAGAGTTGGTCTTGCAATATTCAAGGCATAGACTTGTTGTGTACTTCCTCAACTTGTAGGAATTGAGCCAACTTTGGAGAGATATGTCACTGCTTATCGTTACTCCGAAATCAGTTAAGTGTGTTAAGGCTTCAAATAGTTCCATCAATCTTGATGATGATCTACCTTCCAATTCCCAATCCCTAAACTGAGTCGTATAGGTTCAAATACTGTAGATCCAACAGCTTTAGGATCCCCTCAACCGAAACCACATGAAGATCTCTTGTATCATACAAATTCAAGTACCTCAATTTCCTCAAATTTCCCAACTCGTATGGCAATTCCTTTATATTTGTATGTGAGAGATTGAGGTACTCCAATTCAACCAATTCAACAATCTCAGTTGGGGAAGTTTACTTTTTCAAATAAAAAACCAGATAAATCCAAAACTCTAATAGACTTGGTAGATCGGAACAAGTTAGTAGGGAATTCCTTACGTAGACGATTGGCTAAGAAGGTCACAAGATTGGGGCACTCAAAGGGCCTCATTCTCATTAATTTGCTGCACTTCATAATCATCAACACCACTGAAAGGAGAAGGAGGCAGCATAAATATCCTGTTGGCGCCCTGCCATTTTAAGATAAGCTTAGATGCATCCATCAGCTCTTGATACCTTACCACCAAATGCAAATTCTTGTTCTTATTATTCCTTCCATACTCATTCACTATCCATAATGCCATGTCCCGAATCACATCATGCATCTTTACACGCTTATCCCCATCTGGCTCTAACTAGCAAGCTCGTTTTAGAGTTGCAATGATATCATATTCTTCATTCATTGCTTCCCTCATTTCCTCGTATCCTTTTATGAATCCTTTCCCAATCCAATATTCTATGACTCGTTCCATATTGATACAAAAATCTTCGGGAAACAGGGAACAATATACGAAACAATCTCTAACTTTATCATTTGGCAAGGCATAATCATAGCTATACTTCAAAATTGAAAACACTTTTTTCATCCATACCTGAAATCTCTGCCGGAGATCTCTGCAACATTGTGATCGCATGTTCCCACTCTTGAGGAGTCTTTTTCATAGTCATGGCGCGGCCAATGGTGATGAGAGCCAAGGGCAACCCACCACGCTCCTTCACAACATCCCTGGCTAGCTGAGGTTTGTCTGGATGATAATTCAGGGTATCCTCTCCTACCGTCTCTTGAAACAGATTCCATGCTTCATTATCATTCAAGCATTCAACTTTAAACTTTTTCTTAGCTTTCATGACTCCACATATATGTTCAGATCTAGATCTAGTTGTGAATATCACCTTTGACTTGTTGTTTGATTTAGTGACAGTACTGGGATGAGGAATTCTAATTTCCTCTATATCAACTCGTTCCCACACATCATCCAAGACGAGCAAAACTTTTTATTTTTTAGACTCAACAACCTGAAAATGTCGGTGGCCTCTGCAACCAGGCTTTTATCTTCTTTTCGTGGAATCTCCAATTGATCGCCAATTTGCTTCCGAATCTGTGTCGTGTTCAATTCCTTGGACACAACAACCCAAATCACAGCATCAAAATGACTATTATTTTCTGTTTTGAGGACAAACTCGTTGTTGATTCTTCTGAGAAGGGTCGTTTTCCCTACTCCCCCTGTACCGTATAGTCCAATCATTGGAGCAGCTTGATTTCCTCTGATGCAATTACAAAACCAGCATGGTGGGTAGATATGATGAACATTGTCTAGCGGAAGGCCAGGTCACATTGTCTGTACATATAAATATATATTTTATCAATAAATAATGTATAAATATATTTTAGATATATTATATATATATTTTAATGTATAATTTATTTTTTTAATTTAGTTTATTTGTAAAAAATATTAAAAATTACAATTTGATGTCAAAATAGGGGCTCTTTTTGTGAAAATAGTGGGGTAGCACCTATGGCTTCTTGAAATGCATAGATCTCGAAAAGTTACCCAAAATAAAAAAATCACCCCAATTAGACATCGGAGTGCAATGTTATGGCCTCCAAAAGTTTGCACACATTGATTGTGCAACCTGCAACCCAATGACTAGGTCAAACGGGTCAACGATCGAACCAGCTAGGTCAAACGATTCTTGACCAAGTCAATGGTTTTTGACAATCTAACGGTTCTTAACTGAACCAGACCCGGAATACTAGTTGGGTGACGGTTCAAATAATACAAACGGCCAAGTCATCGACGGGTTGAAAACATTGCTTTTGAAGGATAATTTTGGGATTTTGAAATAATTCAATTGTATGTAACATCACGTGCGTGATGAATGCTAAACATAGGACCTCAAGTGACCATTTTCAAAAATTCAGGTACTGCATTCATGGTTTTCGAACCTTCATTGACCCAGGCGGTGAAACCGTTCGGCTCAGGAGCTAACCAAGCAACCGGTTCCATTTTACCCAAACCTGGTCTTTTGCCAAAAATCATTGAATTGGTCAATGACCCATTGACTCAAGCAATCAAACTGTTAACCCGTTGACCCATTCAACGATTTTTTGTCATTTTTATTTATTTTTTTAATTTTAATTGTCAAAACAGGTTATTAGTGTACAGCCCTAGCTCTACCCCTGATTCATGTCTTCCATATGTACTTCTAGAAACAATTTCTTTCTCATTCCTGTTGATTAAAGATAATGCAGGGCAGCCAACCTTAGCCTACATATCAACGGTTTGTCTTTCAAATAATGTTGGTTAAAATTACTAGTACAATGGCCCATGCGATGCATGAGATATTTGAACCAATGAATGATACCACAACCAGATATAGATCTTAACCAAGTTGGGTGTAGCCACTTGTTTGATTCTTCACTTGTATTACTGCCAATCTGTTTGATTGTCCTAAAACAAAATCATACTTAAATTACTTCATCCTAATTGAGTGTGAGTGGTAATGTTAAAGAAAACAAAACTGACTTAAGACATGATCAAGGATTCCACTTGACATATAATGTAATGTCTGTGTATGTAAGTACGCAAAAAGCTCCATATTGCAATATTAGCACAACGGCTTAGAGGGCTATGGAACCAACCATATGCTTCATTCTAGTCATAAATTAAAATCCAAGGACTGATCCTAGTGGGAACAGTGTGGCATAGATTCACTTCAATTAAAGAGCCTAGAATTAGGGGGATTTGCTCTCAACTTTCTAGTGCAAGATGTTGAAACCAAACCTAGAGGATGCCAAAAGAAAACCACCACAAGGGCTTTGCTCTTAGCTTATAAGTACAGGATGATGAAAGAAAACAACTTGGACCTTCACGTGGAATAAGCACTATGTTTTGGTATTTTTATGGCATCTTTCGCTGATGGTTAAGAGAATTAGGTGTGTGATAACTTACAAATTACAAAACTCACCAAAAAATTGCTTAGAAATTCCAAATACAAACTTGATTTGGGCAAATGTAAGCTTGCTAAAGGCATAAAATTAAACACTGAATTAAACCCAAAGATGAAAAGTGCTTGAAACTTATAAATCAAAACTTATTAAACCCTAACTACTTAAAACTAATTAAACAGAAATGATTAACAAAGAAATTCAATTTTAAACTAAAGTTTGATGTGAAACAAAAATTCCTATTGCATTTTCAAAACTTAAAAGAGCGAAGGAGATAATAACACTTTGTAATTGTGATAATGTTGATATTGAGTACGATTTTGGCATATATTGCTGTTGAAATTTCTTGAGATGAAAGGAAAAGGACCGAATATGATCATAATGAAGAGCAAAAACACTTGAAACTCCATTAGTTCAAAGTGTCTCAAAACCTATATTATTTCTATTCACATATTTTCCAATCAATCACATAGAGGTGTAAATTGGGCCATGTTGGGCAAACATGACACGTCTTGCACGTGGCCCATGCAAAGTGCAGGCCATGCTGTGCCGGCCCACGGGCCGAGTCGGGCCATGCTTCCCTCCCCTACAATATTTTGTGGTGTTCGTCCGATACAGCCCATGCCCTGAGCTCGTGTGGGCCCATGCCACGCTATTCCGTAGGTTGAGCCTTGGGTCAGGCAAGGCCACAAACTGGGCCAAGTCATGTTTTTTAAAATTTTTGAATAAATAATAAAAATTTTATATATATGGGTCGTGTTGCGAGCTCGGCCACAGAAACATGCGGTATGGCCTGCTCAATTTGTGTCATGTAGGGCCAGGCCAGTTCAAAATCGTGTCTAGATCATGTTGGGCCACGGGCGACAACCCGATTTATACCTCTACAATCATCTCTTATTGTTGGTTTTTAAGAAAATAAATTAATAAACATAGTTAAAGGAGTAAAGAATATAAATGGTATAATAAATAGTTAGGGTAATTTTGAAGATAAAAATCAGAATTTCCAAGACAAAAATTAATGGACTTTTAAACAATTGCAAAGCAATTAAAAACAATGGTGAGGGGTAATTTTGGAAATTAAAATCAGGGAGTTTTGAAGACTGGGATAATTCCCATTTTATTAATGGTCAACAGAAATGGCATTAATTAGAAGCAATTCCCTTTACCGAAAAACCTAAACGAATTGACTATCATGGCTGGATGATAATTCGCACAATGAGGTAGAGAAAGCCAATCAGTTCCACAACTAAACCGCATACTCTCCATGAATTTGGCGTCAATCCACGTGTAGCATTCATCCATTCGTAGAAATCCTAAATGGGTGGACAAAATGATAAAAACCCCAAATCTAAAATAAGATTACCTAGTGGAAGAAGGAACAATCCCTAGCCAGGATTAGACGAATAACTGATGAGATTAGCTTTGATGGGTGGGATCCACTTTTACTGAACAACATCAGTTTAAGGACCAGAGTTTAGTGTTTAGATTGCGATAAACAATTTGGATTTTGGATGGTATAATGCGATAAAATCATGGTTTCTCAATCGTCTTAATCCGGATGGTTGGACCATTTAATTCAAAAACTGTTCAAGCAATCGGTTCTGTTTCACCTATTAATTATTCTTTTGTCAAAACCTATTGATTTGATCAATAACAGTTGATCTAAGCGGTTGAGCCATTGACCCATTTAATCCAAACAATTTTGACCACATTTTTACATTTTTATGTTTTAATTTATAACAGACTAATAGATATAAATATATAACCCTAACAAGTGCACTAGTTATCAAGTAGTATAATAATATCATTCCCACGGGGATTTAACAAAATAAGTATTAGAATCACAATTTTCCCTAATTATTTGAACATTTGAAATTTAGAATTGAGCAAGAACTACTGAAAATAAAACTGGAACAAAGAAAATAAAAACAAGGGTGATCACTTAATCGAATATGCAAATGATGGAATCGCTAGGACTTTTGGTCCACCTAACCAATGCAATGAATATTGATGGGTCCAATTATCCAAGACTAATTGTCATTCCCATAAGCTGAGATTTTTCCAAATTTATTTAATATTCTCTCTCGAGATATACTAAACCTACGCCCATCAGGTAACCCTTCGATCTCTCGAGTAGAGCTCTCAAGATGGAAGTGCATTAAGACCAAGAAAACCATTAAATTCAGATGAATCATGTATATATATCTCTATATACCATTCAATTCACACTATGAATTATTCTGTTAATTATGTGAATTCCTCTTTCAATTCATTCACATAACCTAAATCAATTAAGAGGTGGCCAAGCTCTTAATTGCATTAAGCACAATAATTCATAGACTATATGGAAATCACAATCTTGGATAAATCAAGATAAAAATATATTCATTAACATGGTTAGGCTTTTCATAGCCCTAGCAAGAAATAAATCAGTTCATGATGGAAGATTTAAAACAAACAAAGGGGAAGAGAGAACTCTTGAATTCGCCCATGGTGCTGAGATCTCCTCTTCTTGAAGTTTCTTGAATTCTTGAACCTTTCTTGAACCCTTCTTGACTGATTGCTCCTTGTTTCTTGATTAAAAATGATTCAGTGATCAAGTGATTAAGTTCTTAACAAAGCTGGTCCGCCCCCTCCTTAATATAGATTAAAGGGGAGGGGGTGGTCTCCTACTTTCTCTTGAAGTTGATCTTTACAAGAAATAGAAAGTCCTATCCTAATTCTAATCTTTTATCTTTATCTCTTGAACTCAATCCTTTTATCACTCTAAGATTACATCAAGAATTTAGATCTAGAAGGATTCTTCTCAATTTTTTGTTCTTGGATTCGTAATAGGCATCCTCTGCGAATTGGGCTTCAGCCATGCTTTTCTGCGAGTTGGGCTTCAGTTGCGGATTGGGCCTTCCTATGAATTTGACGCGACTTCGGGCCCAGAATTTACTTCGATTAACACCGAATCTGCGAAAGCCCAAAACATGAAAGTTGTGGCTTTTTCTCTTATCTTTCCAATGGATCTTGAATCAGCCCATTCGGAGTTCAGAGACGTGAGTTAGGCCCAGATCACTAAACAATGTTGAAACTGTAAAAAATCATCCGATTTGTCTTTCTTTGCTCTTGATGCCTTCTTTCATACCCTGGACCAAGATACAAGAAATATGAGTCCAATTAGATGGTAATTTAGTATAAAAGATAGAATAATTGGGGATAAAAATATGATAAATTCTACTCTCATCAAATCCCCCACACTTAAACTCTTGCCCGTCCTCGGGCAAGACAAAACTCAAAACAAAATTCAAACAAGAACAAACTAACTAAAAGATTTGTTTTGGATTTCTCTCAACAGGGTATTTGTTCTCCCGCATGCCTTGATCAGTATCCATGCTTCTTCCCTTCGTCCAATTCTTTTCCTTTTTAACTTGTCCAAGAATAATCTTAAATCGCCAATCCTCATGTCCCCAAGTGAGATCGACAATCAAGGGAAGCAGACATCTCTTCACATGAATAATTTAGGGCCAGAGTAAGCCCTCTTTGTTTTAATAATCACATGTAGCAAGATTCAAAAAATACCCTCTCATCATTCTTCAAAACAAAACAAAGAATGTTATTACCATAAGCTTGCTTATGTATCACATTTCCACCACTTATCATGAGTGCAATGCATCAAAAGGTGAATTAGGGTTTGGGATCTAGGGATGAGTGCATTTTATGCTCCATCTCACCCTTTTATTCTTTTAGTGTGAGTGCATTTTATGCTCAATCTCACACTAGTTCTTTTTTCTCTCGATGTGAGTGCATTTTATGCTCCATCCCACACGACTTTTTTTTTTTGGATAACACGTTCCAATACATGAACTCATTATCGTGGTCTCAACATGTCTAACAAAACAAGTTCTAAAATAATCAACCCCTATTTGTCCATTAGAAACCAAATGCTCACAAGGGTCAACTCTGTATTGCATCTTGCCCGTTGATCATTCAAATTACTGAGATGCCTTCTATAGCCGAAAAATTCAGCTAGATTTGCCTGCATCCTTTCTTGTCTATCCTACCTAAGCACATGATTCAAGGTGGTTTGCAATCATTCCAAAACAAGTCTCTAAGGAGCAGAAATTTCAAAAGGAAATGTTAAAAAGTGATGATCAAAGCATACTAGAGTTCGAAAAAATTTTATCAACCCCTTAATCCTCCCCCATACTTTAGATATACATTGTCCTCAATGTATGGAATGTGCATAGCAAGAACAAGGAGAGAGATTTAAGAGGACTTCCCTGCTATCTATGATTAATGTCTTAAGAAAGGAAAAAAACACAATCATAAGTAACAAAAGAAAGAAAAAAAAGTATTTTTTATTTTTTTATTTTTTTATTTTTTTATTATTTTATTATTTTTATTTTTATTTCAACTCGAGCTCGAGCTTAAGTCTCTAATTCGAATCGAGCTTGAGCATGATAGTTTATGAGTGAGCCCCGTAGGGCCCCCTCCATTAGTAAATATATTAAGATGAAACGTGTACTTGAGAAGGCCTAAGAATGAGGAAAATGGAATCTAACAATATATTTTGACTTTTTTCATAGAAATTACAAGAATGCCACTCCCTCCTACCAACTCTCTCTCTCTTACTTTTTTCTTTCAAATTGCAAGAATGCCACTCTCTCCTACCAAATCTCTCTCTCTTACTTTTTTCTTACAAATTACAAGAATGCCACTCTCTCTCTCTTTCTTACAAATTACAAGAATGCCAGCTCTCTCACTCTCTCTCTCTCCAACTGAGGTAATCAAGTTCGAGCCGAGCCGAACTCAAACTTTTGAGCTCAAGCTCAAGTCTCTAATTCGAATCGACCACTGAGGAAGACCTTGGCTCGACACCTTGTCAACTAAGGGAGACCTTTGCTCGACACCCCGCCTGCAATCAAAGGTAGTCGAGCTCAAACTTTTGAGTTTGACTTGAATTGAGCTCGAGCTCGAGTTCAAGTTTCTAATTCGAATCGATCTCGAGCTTGATAGTTTATGAACGAGCCCTGCAACGTAGGGCCCCCTCCGCTAGTATATATATAACCCAAAACCTGCCCGATCTGTTTGGGTCCACCTCATGGGGTTGGACCTGACACATTGACAGCCCCATATATGGTTGGTAGCTCAACAATAATTGTGGTGTGGCCATTAGTTATATGAAAGTCCCGATACTAGAGAGCCCATTCATACACGTGTTTGTCTCTCTCTCAAAAATACAAAGCATCAAATAAGTGGGTGCCTTTACTCGAAAACGGGTCATTTAATTACTAAAATTCTCCTGTAGTTTCACATATTTACAAAAACCTACTCTATAGTTTGCATTTTACTGAATCATTTCTATAATTTGCAACCAACTTAATTGTCCTTTCGTTATATCGAAGTGAAAAATGAGAGAATGCTTAATTTATGAGTCAATACCCATTTAGGAGGTCTTTTATGCAATAGACTTTTAACATTACACGAGTTGAGAAAACCTAGAAAGCCATTAAGCCATGTTTGATAAAAAATTAGAAAGTCGAAAATAGACTTAATAAGTGAGCCAAAAAATCAACTCTTGGATGGAGCTATCTTAGGTAGCTTCTACAAAGTGGCTCAGTCGATGCAACTCAATTGATGAGGGCGGATTTGGCCCTCCAGTGACATTATGACGTCTTGTCACGGTCTGATACAGGCTTAGCTTTGGCTACGCTTGGCAGGCTTACGTTAAGGGACACCATCATCATTTTTGCCTGTAAGATTATTGGGAGAATTGATGTCATCTTCAGGCAGACCTCTAAAAGCTTAACGTACTCTTTGAGGAGGGGTGGTCGACCTCCTTGGGTGCCTAACCTTGGCACTCCTAGACCAACTTCCCTTACGGGGCAGCCCTGGTTAATGGCTAGCATGGCTACCAGGGTTCCTCATGGGCGCTTACATGCTCATGGGGACAGTGCATGGACCGGCACTGCGTTGCCGACGCTCAAGGGAGGCTTGGCATGCAGGCCTTGCTCAAGCATGACCCTTCACCTCGCCAGCCCCTTGCCCAAGCTGATCGAGCTATCCCGTTGCCCATAGCGCACGGGTGTGCTCCGGCCCAAACGGTTGTCCAATCATCTTGGCACACAGGTGCCCATCATCATCGGCATATAGGAGATCCATTCACATCAGTGCTAAGCCACCTCTTCGGCGCATAGTTGCCTTGCATTACGACCATCCCCCTTTAGCACGTAAGTGGCGCCTCCCATGGACCGGCCAGAGCCAGTAGAGTGCCCCGGCCATGCGACTTGAGGTCATGACCCAGCACTACTGACCATTGGGGAGCCATCCCTTCGGGCAACTCCTAGCCTCCCAGCATACAAAGGCTTGTCCTGACTTGCCTTGGGCTGGACGCCGCACGGGTTTCTTCCATTGTAGAACTACCCCCGTGACAACTTGGCACCTCATGACAATTAAGTGCAGCCTCTTGACAACCAGGCAGCTCGGGGCTCGCCACCAAGGAGCTCACCACCAGGCTGTTCACCACCAAGGAGCTCGTCACAAATAGCTCACCCCCAAGCTGCTCGCAGAAGGACAGCTCGTCCGGAGCCTCACGGGAAGCATTTCGTCTGACAGCCGTACCAGAAGGTTGCACCCACGTCTCTCGCCTGACGGCACCATACCTACCATCTCTGGTGGTTGCCTACTGCCTGACAGGACCGTACCCTGCAATGGTCATGCTAGCCCACCAGCATGCCAGCCCTCGCAGTAACAGGCCACCCCAGGACGTTACTTGGCAGTGGATCGCCGCAGCAAAGATACGGGGCCAACTTCACCAAACCTATCAGATCACCAGTATATAAAGACCTCACCCCCTAGGGGGAAAAAGAAAGAGAAAAGGATGGTCCTTCAGCTCCCGTTGTCCGTAAAGAGGAGCAGGTCATCTCCCCTAGATAGCAATCGAGTTGCACTACACCAGGGACCCCCTGAGTCACAAGCCACTTGGGGCCAGACGTCACTGACAAGGTACTTAGAAAAATAAATATTTTCTTTTTATTACATATATATTGTTTTTAATATGAATTGTTTATTTTATTGTGTATTTTCTTTAATCTTTATAATTTTTTTTCTAAATTAAACAATACATATACATACTAACATTATTTGTAATATTTTTTTGCATTTAAGGGTACAAAACCGATAATAGATTCCTAATAAATGAAAGAATAATATTGGAAAAAATGAATAATAGATTTCTAATACAAAACCAATAATAAATAAAAATTTTATTTTGTAAAATAAATGAAATTTGGTAAAACAAATAATTTAATCTAATGAAATTATAAAAGTTATAATAGATATTTTGAATACCGTAACTATTTATAATGATGCCATTAATAAAACAAAATAACGATAACTTGTCATGTATCTCCTTATTTATATATTAATTTATTTATTTTTATATTTATTTTACTAAATAATTTATTTATAATTATGTCACCGTAAGATTTATTAATATTTATTATATTATTCATTTACTTTCTTTAATAAATTAAGTAAATTATTATCTATAAATTTTTATTTATTTAATTTACAAATTTATTAAATTAATTAATTATTTATTTCACTAACAAATTATTTCTCTCTTCCCGAGTCCAATATTTAGGGTTGTTATTTTGTTAACGGGTTGGGTCTAGTTTGAGATAACCTGTACGAATCCCATCTCAATAATAAATAAACTTTTTTTTTCTTTATTTACTTGTTTTACTAATAAGGATGGGGATTAATAGGGATACTTGATTGAGGAAAGTGATGGGGATGTGGAGTGAAATTCCTGCCCTACCTAGACCCTATATCAAAATATGTTTAATTTTTTATTTATTTTAAGTAATTTTTTCCAAGAAACTTAATTAAAAAAGCTTAGGGATTCTACTACTTTATTCTATATTGCCCCTATGAATTTCCCGCCCTACTCTCTCTCTCTCCCCCCCCCCCCCCCCTTGAGCCTAATATCAAAAGGTTAAGTCGGTTTGGGATAGCTTGTACCTATCCTGTCCCAATAATAAATGAAATATTTATTTAATTAAATTATTCATTTATTTATTTTAATAAATTAAATAAGTTATAATTGATAAATATTTATTTATTTAATTCACTAACCTCTCTTTTATTCCCTAAGCCCAATAATTGATAAATAAGATCCACATATATATATATGCCCATTTTCACACAAACTGGAGTGGAAAAGAATTATCATTTATTTTGTTTTAGGAAAGCTCATTAATAAATTAATTAGTTCGACTGGAATCAGATGGGTAGGGAATAGGGATAACAAAATTAAAAGTCACGATTATCATCGTCCTAAACTACATTACAAACAATAAAATCCCTCATGAGGGTTAATTACTTTATTACCTTGCTGCTACTTTTCTATGTCGGTGAAATATTGTTGGAAATTGGACTTGCTGCTTTCATCATCCCATTCTAGCGCCTCCCACCATTCCTTTCTTCCTTCAATCTTCTTCAAAGTGTCGTTCTTAGCAGTGTTGGAGTCAAATGGGAATTTGACCAACTTTGGAGACATGTGTCACTGTTAATTGTGACTCGGAAATCGGAAAACCCCTATTCCTGTGAACCAAATGGGTCCTTAGTAAATCCACTCCAACATCCTAATAAAAAATCTTAATTATGCTAATTTTCTATGTACATGGAATTCCTCCGTATGTTCTTTTTAGATTCAGATGGTTCAAGCTCTAGCAAGGTGCTGCATTTTTAATCTGTTTTTGAAAGCCTTTGCCAGCATTACTCAAATAACTTAAATCAACATAAAATGTTATTTCTCCATCGTAATAATGTGGTTAAGAAAACTAGGGGAGAGAGAGAGAGACTGCAAGAAATTTTGTTTTAGTTGGCAGGTTTTTGCTTCTAGTTCGAATTTTGATGGTAAATTCGGATGATAAATTCTTAGTTGAGGGGCTGGAGTTAGTGACTGCTATGGTTGAAGGTCAACCCATGTCCAACCATAATGGTGGAAACCTCAGTCTCGGCCTGTCCTAATTCGAGGCCAAGTGATTCAAGCCCCATTTTATAAGTCCAGGCCCAACCCAAGAATAACCCAACACAAGTCGGACCGAGCTTAGACAGGATGATAGGTTTAAAAGAATTTATGCATGTATATATATTTTTGTAGCCTTTTTTATTGGCCTCTATGGACTAACTTAAGAGTAAATTGATCAAAAATATGTACAAATCTCATTTATAAACATATATAAATGCATATTTTATACATATATACATGTATATGTAATTAGGAAAAAGAAAGGAAATTTTTATATATATAATAATCCATATATGTATGTATTTGTTTGGGGGGATTTGGGTTTGGCTGGGCTCAGGCTATTTGAGGCTTCCACTCAAACCCAATACAAGTGTAAGTCAGGCCCGAGTTTTCTAGTCCAGGTCCAGACCCTGAAAACTTAAGTCCAATCCATATAATCAGATTGAGTCGAGGCTTACATAAATTGAGCCTGCCAAAGAAACATGCAATGCCTGGTGTTAGCCAACGAACCCGATAGGGATATGGGTTATCTCCAACCAACTCTATCCATGTGTTTTATCCATCTTAGTATTTATCTTAGTGTTCTGTTATCTCTTAGACCCTGTTTGGTTTGCAGGAATAGGGGTCTGGAGTTGGGGTGGAATTGGAATCCCATTGCCATTCCTACTGAAATGGCATTCTCCCAATCGAGGGAATGGCCATTCCCTACCCTTTCCTTGGGAATGAAATCCTATTCCTGCTGATTCCAATTCTCATTCCCATTCTTGTCTGAACCATACAAACTATGGGAATACACCATTCCAATTCCATTTCTAAAGGATTTCGATTCTGATTCTAATTTCGATTCCTATTTCAACTGTAAACCAAACAGACCCTTAATTTTCCTTTCATTGTGAACTTTCACTTGTATATATATGTAAATCATCATACCAGTCAACCACTCAAAGAAAGGTGGGAGGTCTTATAGTCCCAAGTTATCTTGAGCACAAAAAATAGAGCTCCTTTGGAATTAAGCCATTAGATGACTCTTGTCTGTATTTAGGTAGAACAACTATCCTAGGCTAGAGATGTAGAAAATCCAACAATTTATCATGTCACAAGTAATAATAGGATAGAGGAATTTACTCAAGAACCATATCGACTATCAAAAAGGCATATCAACTGCATCACTTCATTTAGGAAGACATATGCTTAGCCTATTGGCTGATTGTTCAGATGGGCCCATAGATGAGTCTCTCACTACTCACTAGAGAGGAAACTGATGGACAAGATATGTACATTGGGTTTATTTTCTGTTTGGTTCTCAATGTTGCCATGATAGAGTTGTGTAACGGGGTTAGCCCTTCTATTTGCATTATTCAGAAATTGATCTAAGGATGCCATTTAAGACACACTGCTAGCCCAATCTGATCAGATGTACCACAATTCAATTCATTGACATCCCTAATAAGAGCATATTTTGAGGCTTACTATTACATCATTAAGCATCATTTTTTTCCAGCTGAGTGTGTGCAATGTTTGATCAGCAAGAAATTCTATGAATTGTTGCCTAACAGTATAGGTATCCTCAATTACTCTGCTCTTGCCCACATCTGGCCTAACATGGTCCAATTTGTATCGTTATTCAATTCATTGAATGCACTACTTGATAAAAAATAATGTTAATGAAGTACTGAGCCCTATTGGTGTATCTCTAAGTACCATCCCAATGTTTGATAGGCTTCAGGAATTGGCGATGTGGAAAAACATTGATAAAAGATCTAAACCGGATCTAATTGATAGTTTTCTTAGGGACCGTTTGATAACATCTGAAGATTCTGAACTGAAAGGCTTATTATTGTCTTTTAGTGAATAAGATTTTTGAGAGGTTATGCGATTCCTAATAGTTAAAACCAATGTTTTAAAAACTGACCCAGAGGCTAACCTCCGGGTTGTGGGTCACCAACTCGACAGTCCAGGTAAAAATAGATTAGTTTATATTTAATTTATATTTTTTTATTATGTTCTAAATCTTTTTATTTATAAAAAAAAATTATATTTTTTTACGAAAATAACAGAACAAAATCCCAATGACACTTCGGAATACATAAATCTTGAAAAATTACCCATAAAAATCACCTTATTTGGACATCAGAATGGAAAATTATAACCTCCTAAAGTTTACATTTAGAGTATAACCAATGACCCAATCACCAGATCGAATAAATCAATAGTCCAACCATTTTAGGTCAAATACTTCTTTACCAAATCACCTGTATTTGACCGCCTACAAGGTTTTACTAAAACCGAACCCGAAATGAAATCAACATATTTAAGATATGAGTGGAATGAAGTTGAATTTTGCCCATTCCACCAATACCACACATCCGTAACCTCAAAAAACTATACCTATCATTAATTAATATTTAATAATCAAGTAATATATCTGACAAGAAATGAACAACGAGATTCAAGAGATGTGTTCTATACACTCAGTCCAAGAAACAATGTAAAGCACCGACTTAAATTATTACATCCTTGATCCTATATTATGCTCCTTGCTTGAAATGCAAGCACACCTTCATTCCTTGTATTCTGACTCTTACGCAGCATACCTCGCCAATTCATGTTCCCTAAAATGCGAAGGTGTAATGGAACCAATTACCATCTCGCTCACAAACCAAGTGTGCGACTCAGCAGTAATAGCGTCAAGCAGTTCCTTCTGATAAACAAAGAGAACGTTTGTTTATATAAGAAAATATAGCATGATTTGCCAGGGAGGTTGTTGAACACTAAGTCACAAAGACGAAGTCATCGCAAGGGTCAGCTGCATTTTATTATCACAGGAATCACCATAAGCATATGGAAACCGCTACTGTTATAAACAGTCATATGGCTAGTAAAATCAAAATTTGCAAACAGATCCATGCCAATTGATTAAAGTACCCGTACAATTACTTAATCCCTAAAGTTTAAACTTTTGAAAATTCACATTTCATTTTATCTTTCCCTTAAATTAGACAGAGACTCTTATACTCTTAAATATTCTTCAAATTTTCAAAATATAACTCAAATTGCAACAGATGCCCTTTTCATTCTGCATGGGTGAAAACGCCTTAGACCTCGTTTGGTTTGCGAGAATAAGGATCTGGAATCGGAATTGGAATGGATTATTCCGATTCCAACTGTTTGGTTGGGTAGAATCAAAATCCCATTCTCATTCCTGGTGGAATGGCATTTTCCCATTTGAGGGAATGGTCATTCCCTCTCTCTCCCTTGGGAATGAAATTTCACTCCTGCTGATTCAAATTCCCATTCCCATTCCTGTTTGAACCAAATAGACTATAGGAATAGATCATTTCGATTCTGATTCTGATTCTAATTCCAATTCCAACTGCAAACCAAACGGACCCTTAATTCTCCCTGTTGTTCCTGTCACATTCCCACTCAGCACAAGATGCATATGGCTGAGAAAATTTATTTGTCTTCCACCATCCTCTCCTTTGACCAGGAAGACGCACATTCATGTCCGGATTCTTCTGAGAACAGATAGTAAACACCCTATTTACCATGACCACAAGCAGAAAATAATTACAAAAAAAAAAAGAAATGAAAAATCACAACAAAATCAAGACAAACACTATGTTGTAGATTATAGACCTTGTGGAAACAGGGGGAAAACCTAGTTACCAAATCCACAATGGAACCGAAATCTCATAGCTATGGAAAATGAAAAAAAAAAAAAAAGCCAAGGATACAAGCAATGGATCCTCGACAAATAAAGAGCACATTGTTTTTAAAACTTTTTTTCATATAACAAATTCTCAATTGGGTGGTGGAGCCAACAAATAAGTTTTGACCTTGAATCAATTAGGTTTGCTCTCTCATGCACTACACCCATCTCAATGGAAAAAATTCATGGATGAACAGTGGGCAAGTAATCCTATTTTTCAGCATAATCCAAGTGAAAAAAATGATCCAAAACCCTAAATCCCCTATATAAATTAAAGAGCTCCAAAACGTTCTTGGAGGCCTGCATAATTCATCTGATCCCCATCAAGCGAACTCCCATCATCTCCGATGAGAGAATCTACATCTGTAAACAGGGCCCAAGGCTTCTGGCCTCTCGTACTTCTTGTCCTTTCAAGAAATTCTTCTGATCCCAAGGCAAGGTGTGCTAAATCATCTGACCCCCTATACAAATTAAAAGAGCTCCAAAACGTTCTTAGAGGCCTGAATAACTCATCTTATCCCCATCAAGCGAACTCCCATCATCTCCAATGAGAGAACCTACATCTGTAAACAGGGGCCAAAGCTTCAGGCCTCTCATACTTCTTGTCCTTTGAAGAAATTCTTCTGATCCCAAGGCAAGAAGGTGTGCTACCAATGCTTCACTTCTCGCACTACATTGGTTCTATGGGGAAATTTTACAGGCCTCTAAAACAGGTAAGGTTGGTGGTAAGGGCAAGATCGCATGATGTCACATGTAAACAGAATGCAATGTATAACTAACAGATGGGTAAGCTCAGGGGTAATATAAGTAATTGTAGGATAGTTCAAGGGTGCTTTAAGTAATTGGTGGCAAGGAAAAAATCACGTGATGTCACATGTAAGCTCAGGGGTTCTATAAGTAATTGTACGATGGGGTTCAGGGGTACTTTAAGTAATTGGTGGTAAGGACAAAATCACGTGATGTCACATGTAAGCTCAGGGTACTATAAGTAATTGTAAGATAGTTCAGGGGTACTTAAAGTAATTAACCCTAATAACAAAGAATCAAGCAGAGCACCTCACTTCATGAAACCGATACAGATATTAGCTGATGTCTAAAGACAAGGCATGCTGTTACTAAAAAACAATTAAATAAATAAAGATATTGTATATAGTCAGCCATAAGGCTGCAAACAAAAACATGCCTATCTTTACTTTCTAAAATATCATGTCACATACTTGTTCATCTTTTACATTTAATAAGTTAGCCACATATCATGTCACAAACAGACCCATGCTGCACAAGTTACTCCTATTTCAAACTTAGTAACATGCAAGATGAGCAAGAATATTGAACATACAGAACAATCATTTTTATCTGCAACTCTATCAAAGAGTTTCTATAAATGTGAAAGGGACCACTTCAAGGCCAATAGTCCCCACAGAATCCTCTCTCAACCAACAGGGTTTGCAAGTTCATTAACTGTTCTAGGATCCATCTCAATGAGTTTGGCCTAAAGGATCTTGCTTTTTAATTTGATATTTGTCACCCAAATGCCACCTGATCTAGCCAACAAATAACTGATCACAACTTGGCAACCCCCCCCCCCCCAATCAAATGAAACCACCCGATAAAATGCCTACTTTAGCTCTTGTAATTAGAAAAAGTTTAGCTATAAGGGAGTTTCCTGTACCAAATGGACCAGAATTAATTCAATAAAATATTGCCCAAGTGGCCCCCAAGATTACTCATAAGGATCTCAGATTGCCATTGAACATCCATAAATAAAGTACAGCTAGGAAGTCCACTTTTCAGGATTTCAGGGTCTTGCCACATAACATCCATATCTATGGCTCTGCGTGAATAGTGAAAATACGAAAGTCATCCAGTCAGATTGACATTCTCCCAGAGATGGGTTCTGGCCCCATTTGGAAGTGTCTGCATAACAAATATCACAAAGAAAAAAAAAGCTTAAGTCATTATGTACCTATTGGTGCAAAAAATGAAAGCAAAGTCCAACTAAGGACGACAATCTGCAAATCACTCCCTCATGCTGTCATCCCCATTTTCATCATCGCTCAGATCAAGATCAGCAAGCAACTCCTCCAATGGCACAGAAGGCACATCCTCCCCATCAGTCATTGATGCCATCTCTGATGGCTGGTTTTCTTTATTACGGTACAATGATATATTAAATCTCAATTCAGGGTTCTCCTCCAAGTCTTTCAAGAACTCTTCATACTCCTTGTTCATCTTATCTTCATCAATTCTACCTTTAGCAGTGCTATCTACCTCCATGTTTAGGGATTTGAGTTTCCAATGACGAGGCTTCCCACGCTTCCTCTGGCGCTTCTCTTCATAGCTCTTCTTTATCAAAATTGCCTCTGGAAGGACAAGACCTTTATACTTGTCAAGCTGAATATCATTACTATTAGCTCCATATAGGTCATAACCCAAAGCATAATCTCCAGGGTTTAAAAGATGACCTAGATGTGTCCTTATATGGAAAATCTTGTCATTTTTTCCAAAATCAGACATTCGTGCCACCTGCGCATCAGCTAAAACATATTTAGAACCTCCAACATTGACTTCAGGGGAGACAATCTCCACGTCCAACACTATATATTCCACTAGCTGCCTACTTGAGAGTAGAGATGTGAAGGGAGACCGCCAATATTGGTCAGCATCCATAAAACAATGCCGTAGAGTAAATGGATCCAATAGAACCATGCTGTTAGTCACCTTGGTGCACAACACAAGTGGACCTAAATTTCCCAAACTAGCTGCCACTTTTGGGGGTAGACATATCAGATCCTCCCTGCAAATTGGGCATATTTCAACAGAGAATGTGTATTTGTAGTTGTAGTTGTTGCTCTTGGGATCATGGGATACAAGTTGCTTATCATTGCGGCTCCTTATAGGGGCAACTTTACCCAAGAACTCCACAAATTTTACACCATGGCTCCGATTAGCAAAGAAGAAGTCAATGCCCTGATCCATCTGCTTAATTTTTATGGCACGAGAAGCAGCATCATGCCGCAGGATAAGCTGCTCCAAATAAAAGAAAGTCCTCCTATGAGAAACATGTTGCCTAAGTTGGACAGATGCCACCCACTGATCAGGATTGGCCTGGACCCTAGAACAGGATTCACACATATGGTCCTGCTGAACATACTCAACAACATAAGCTTGTTCGAGTATTGCACCATTAAGAACCTCCTTCTGAACTCTCAGCTTCACCTTGATCCTCTTGGAGTGAGGCTCAGTCCAAACAAATTCTGCATGTACTAACCTAACCTTATTCAAGTTCTTCAACCTCTTCACACAAAATGTTAACAGCTCCTTTGACTCCAACTGAGCTTTTATCCAAGTCTTGGGTGGCTGCAAATAACTGTCACACTCAGGGCAATGCATGATAATAACATGCTTCTGTAGACCCTCGGTGATGTCAACTTCAGAACGCAGACATTTGACACACATATTAGCAGCATTTGGTGTCATAGGGATCCCACACTTGCAACACAGAACACTACCAATGGTTTGATGAACCCTGAACATACCCGCTTCTTCAGCCATTTCTAACACACCCAATATGACTTTGAATAACCTAGAGGAAAACATAGAAGAAAAAGTTAGAAAATTACCTAAATTGAAAAAAGAAAAACCTTCCTTTGCTCTCTAACATAATTAATGTAAACTGATTGAAGGTATTCCCAGAGATACCCATTTCATGGATCCGTATATGAGATCTCCTGGTAAAAATCCATCTATTTCAAATTACTCTAGCCATCTAAACTAGGCACACGTCCTCAGAAAAGTGAAGTATTGAAAATGGAAGAAAACAAAAGGCATAATCACAAGAATTAACGAAGAAAAACAACGATGCAAACAAAATTGTTTGAAACTTGAAATAGCTGAAAATTGTAATCATCCACCTTAATTTAGAGGTAGAAAACCAAAAAAACATGATAAACGTTTGAAAAAGCCATGTCAAAATCAGCTTAAAAGCACAAAAATTGATCCTGAAAAAGAAAAACAAAACTTTCAAGCTGCATGGCAATCTAGAAGAGTAACAATTCTAACAAACCAAACACCATAAAGGGATCTTAATCAATAAAACCAAAAGTAAGACTATGAGTAGCCAAAATACGCATAGAAAATAGATGGAATTGTTTACGAACTAAACAATCTTTTCTAGAAAAACGCAACATTTCCTCTATCTGAAATTGCAGGAGGCGAAAACCATGGTGATATGGAGAGACTGAGGTTACCAGGTATCGTCGCCGTCGAAGGTTGATGTACGATTGTTGATCGTCGGCGGATGGTTGGGAGAGATGGAAGAAAACCGACTACGACTGCAATTGTAGGGCTTTGGGATTTTATTAGGGGTTTAGAATTAGGCGGTTGGGTCTGCCATCCACGCGGGTTATTTTAGTAAAATACAATCAATGAAAATTTTGTGGCGGTCAGAATTGGGCCGTTTAGATTCAGGCTTTGGTAGACTCCAGTCCAACCCAAGCCTGAAAACTTCAGGTTCTCATATGCAGACTCCCGAAGTTTGTAGGCCCCAACCCAACATAGTATTACTGGGTAATGGGCTGGCCCAAAATTGTAAAACAGAATTAAAGAAAGAATAAGTTGTAAATTTAAATAGCTTTGAGGTTTACACTAAGCTGTAATCGGGTTGGATTTTGGACCGGGTCTAGTTACATCTGATGTAGCGCAATCCAGCCACTCCTAGTTGGTACTCACGTGGCTCCTGAAAGATACCTGAGAAGAAGAAGAGTCCTGGGGGGAGTTACCCGGCGGGAACACTTCGATGATTAAGTTAGTACTTGGTAGGAGAAGCAAGGAGAAGAAGAAGGCTAAGAGTGCGGATAGCACGAATATTGAAGATGAAGATAATCAAAATCATACTTGTTCTCCTTGATACTAAACTCCTTATAGCAGAAATCGGTTGCCCCTGGCCCCCTGGTTTCTGACAGGGCGGGTATAACCGCCACTGCCAACCTGCCGCAGCCGTTACTGGGCACGCGCAGGGCCATTCCCGCAGGGTACGTGCTTGTTAGGTGTACGACACCTTCTAAAGGTGGCAGGCACGACGTTGCCTAACGGGGGACATGGCTGCTGTCACCAGATTTGTCGGGTACGGTGGTTGGGCAGGAGATCCTCCTGCCCTCCTTCATGCAACTTGCCGAGCTACCACATACTGGGCTGCTTTGGGGCAGATCGGTCCCTGCCTGGAAGCACCGAGGTGCTCCCTCTCAGGCGGAGGAAAGCTTGGGGTTCCTTTGGTGGGAGCCCGGGCTCTCCGAGCTAGGCGGGAGTCAAACTCACCAAGGTGTTAGTCCTCGGTGAGTTGTCAATTTTTGTCTTGGCGTTTCCTTCCCGTCGAGTCGAGATCATGCTGCCAGGCTGGACTGTTCACCAAGCCAGGTCATGCACACGTGTTCTTGGTCCATGGGGTTGGGCCAAATCGTCCTCCATCAATTGCCCCCCACTCCCCGTGCTGGGGACGAGGCCCCAGTGCGGGGAGTTCACGGTTCGTTGGGCAAATCTGGCTCGGTTACTCACACTACCACGTTAGACGGTTTAACGACTAGGTATTCGGTTCTTTTACGGGGGAAAAAAACCCATGTCTCGTGCAACTCACGCGCGGACGTCAGGCACTTTATGCTGTGCGAACGCCAAAAAACGCACTAAATCAAATTCACATTGAGAGTCCCGCGACCGGTTTCTTTGAGGTCCGTTGGATTGATCCAATCTTGACCGTTGGCCACCGGGCCCCGCGTCTATAAATAGCAGGGTTCTGGCATTCTCTTCGCTGCTAAGCATTTTTCGCCTTGAGCTCGCATCTAAGGTCTCCAGCTCGGTCTTTCAGCTCGATTTCGCCTATTTCCGGTGAGTCCCTGAGTCTTTCCTTTTTCCTTACTTCTTTTCTCAGCCCGTTTTCCCTTATGTCTAGCGAGAGTAGCTTTTCGGATGAGCCTGAGGCGGGCACCTCGAGTCATGGTGACCCTTCCCCGGCTCGACCTTCCCGCGAGGCACAGGCAGCCTCGGGTAAGTTGGCACCCACTTCTCATCGAGGTCGGGTGCTGGACCAGTTCGATCCCTCTACCCTGACGCCGAAGAGGCTTCAAGACCTCGTTCAACAGTTCAACCTCCCTTCTGAATACCCCTACAGTATTCCCACCGGCAATTTCCCCTGGGAGCACGGTCGGAACAAGGTCGTGATCTTCAGAGAACAGCTCGTCGGTGGGCTTCGCCTCCCCCTTCACCCCCTTATTTCCGAGGTGTTGGTGCGTTTCAGCATCACGCTGGATCAGCTCCACCCCAACTCTATTCGGAATTTGGTGGGAACCACTTCCCTCTGCCACGAAAAGCAATTGTCCTTGGATGCAGACATACTCTGCCCCATACTATTGATAAAAAAGAGTGCCTCTAGCGCTCCCCCCGAGCACGGGTAGGTCTACTACTTGTCTCCTCGCCCAGGCTTTAAGCTACTGCATAAGTTCTCGAGCAAGGTCCCGGCTTGGAAGCGGGACTACTTCGTGGTTCAAGCCAGCACAGGGTGCCCTTCCTCACCAGCTGGAGGGTGGCTACTCAGGCTACCAGCATCGCCCTCAACCAGCAGACGTGGGAGACCTTCCATTCATGGGCTCAGGCTGAGCTCGATCATCGGGAATACATCACAGAAGAGAAGCTCGTTCAGGCCGGTTTGAGCCCGGGTAGGTTTATTTATGTCCTTTGGCGCTTTGCTTTTACCCGCTTGTTGTCTTTGGATTTACTAATGCCAACTTTGTTGTAGGATTCATGGATGAGGAAGAGAGAATCACAGCCACCAGGCTCCTCAACCAAATGAAGAGGAGGAAAAAACGGACTACCAAGAAGGCCGCCAAAAAGGCTCGCGTGGGATCACCGAGGGCTCCCTCCCCCAAACCCGATCACTCCCAGGCTCCTACCCCTGAGACCGAGCTCAACAATGCCCCTCCAGCGATAGATCTGGAGGATGATTTTCCGCCCCAAAAGCCTGAGACTGCGAAGGGGTTGGTGAACGAGTCGGTCGGGGCCACCGCTGAGGCTCCGAGCTCTACTGGGGCGGCTGTTGAGGCCACCGAAGAGTCGGCTCACCATGCTGCAGATGCGGAGGCGTCCAGTTTGAGGATCGGAGAGGAGGAGTCCATCTTGGATCCCGAGGTCAGCCTCGACCGAAGTAAGAGGGGCATCATCAATGCAGAAGTCGTGAGTTGGGCCGAACTCTCCCCAGGTCAGCTCGGGGGCCGCGCCGCAACCCACATCATGGTGGTAAGTTCACATTTTTTTTTTCGCTGACCAATCTCCTTCTGTCAGGCGAACACTGCCATTCACGCCTTGACTCTACAATGTGACAGACACCTGAGGCGCGCTTTGGCTATCGAAGAGTCGTCTCGTGTGGCCCATGTCGAGCTGAAGGCAGCACAGGACAAGGTCCATCAGTTGGAGGGTGCTGCCGCCGCTCAGAGGAGCCTGAATGACGCCTTGGCGCTAGAGAGGGAGGAGCTGGCCCGTGAACGAGACAGACTGAAGTTTGAGGTGAACGGGCTCCAAGTTGGTCAAGAAGCCCTAAAGCTCGAGGTGGAAAGCCTCAAAATGGCCCAGAAGGCTTCGCAGCTCGAGATACAGGTCCTTAAGGAAACCAAGGAGGCCTTAGAGTGCGAGGTGGAGTCTCTCAATGCCGATATCGAGGAGAAGACGGAGATCTTTCACGACGCTCTGGAACAGATCAAGGTTTAGTCCGTCATCGATTACGTCAAGTCTTCGAGGTTCGACAATGTAATGTCAAAGGCCTACTGTAGGGGGTTCAAGCTCAGCCGATGGTGGATAAGGCGTGCCTACCCCAACCTGGATATAAGTGCCTTCACTTCTTTCAACATCACGGATGACATGGCACGTCAGGCCGCAGATGATCTAGACTCTGAAGATGATGGCGGCAACGGGGAGGCTGACGCCACCGATCTGACTAATTCCTCCGAGGAGACCCCTGAAGAAACCCTGAGTAAGGCCGATGAGCCTCCCAAATAATCAGGCCCGCCTTGTATTTTGGGCCTGCGAGCTCGATCCCCTTCTCTTTTGTACTATACATATTCAAGTAATGTAATGATGGAATATTTTTTGCCAAGTGCTTGTGCAATTTGTTTTTTGCCGGAATGGTTGTCTCACTCCAAGTTGTTATCTTATCGAGTTAAATTCTCGAAGTGGGTGTTCCTCAACTGCCATCGGCCCGAACCGCCTCTTAATGTTTAGCAGGGGTGATGCGGTTGGGCACATCGAGGTGAATGACGTAGTAGGGCACATGCTCGACCCATCCTGAACTGCCTGCACCTTAGTCATTGCAAGTACTCAACTTACGCCGATGAGGCGACTAGTTCTTATATGCTGCCGATGTCTTATCATTAGCTCGGCGTTTTAGCCCTTAGGCTGGCGGAGTGGCTCGTGGCCCACTCTCGAAGTCTGCCCGTGCCATAGAGGCAACTGGGTCATGTTGTGCCGAGGTCATGTTAGCTCGGTATTCTAGCCCTTAGGCTTTGGGAGTGGCTCGTGGCCCACTCTCGGAGTCTGCCCATGCTGTAAAGGCGACTGGGTTCTGTTGCGCCGAGGTCATGTTAGCTCGGTATTCTGGCCCTTAGGCTTTGAGAGTGGCTCGTGGCCTACTCAGTTCTTACAGATAGTATTGTCTTAAGTTGACAATATTCCATGCCCGAGGTACTTGTTTCCCTTCGAGAGTCTCGAGCTCGTATGTTCCTTCCCCGAGCACTCGTTTCACTCGGTAAGGACCTTCCTAGTTGGACCCGAGCTTGCCAGTGCCGGGCTCAGGTACCATAACTTTACGAAGGACCAGGTCGCCTACGCGGAGGTTCTGCTTCTTGACCCTGGCATTATAGTACCGAGCTACTCTCTGCTAGTAGGCTGCTGTCCTGATGTACGCGAGGTCCCTTACTTCGTCGAGTAGATCGAGGTTGGTACATAGCTCATCTTCGTTTGTCTGGTCACTGTATGCTTCTAGTCGCAGCATAGGTACTTCGATCTCTGCAGGAATCACTACTTCGGTGCCGTAGGTGAGATTGAAGGGTGTTTCTCCCATGGCGGTCTTCTCCGTGGTCCGGTAGGCCCATTGAACACTAGGTAGTTCATCTGCCCACAATCCTTTAGCTCGGTCCAGCCCTGCCTTTAGTCCGCGAAGGATGGCTCTGTTCGTGACTTCTGCCTGACCATTTTCTTGAGGGTGTGCGATTGAAGTAAAATTCTGTAGGATTCCCATGTCTTGGCACCAGTCTTGGAATTTGATGTCCTCGAACTGCTTGCCATTGTCAGAAATCAATACCCGAGGTAATCCGAAGCAGCACACGAGGTTCTTCCAATAGAAGTTTTGGACATTCTGGGTTGTGATCGTTACAAAGGGTTCAACTTCTGCCCACTTAGTGAAGTAGTCTACTGCTACTACTAAGAACTTCCTCCCACCCGTTGCTGGCGGGAATGGCCTGAGTAGATCGATGCCCCATTGTGCAAAGGGCCACGGGCTGGTGAGATACTTGAGGTCGACAGCAGGTTGGTGGTGAATATTGCCATGTCTCTGGCATTTGTCACATTTCCTAACGAGCTCAACAGCATCTGCCTTCATTGTTGGCCAATAATACCCCTGTCGAAGTACCTTCTGGGCGAGGGCCCTGCCCCCCAAGTGTCCGCCGCACAATCCCTCATGAGTGTCGCGGAGTACGAGCTCGACTTCGGTAGGTCGCAAGCAACGCAGGTAGGGGAGCGTGTAAGACCTCCGATACAGCCGTTCGTCTATCAAGACGTATTTGGCTGCTTGGCGCTGCACCATTCTGGCTGCATTGCACTCTGCAAGGAGGGTCCCGTGTAGTAAGAAGCTTGCGAGCGGGTCAATGCAGCTTGGCTCTGCTTGAACGACGGGAGCAACCTCCTCTGCCCCCCCGAGAATGCTAGGCCGAGGCAAGTCCTTTATGTACATGGTTCTCATGGTGATGTCGCTGGCACTGGCTAATCTAGACAGGGCGTCGGCCTCAGCGTTCTCCGACCTTGGGATTTGCCTGATAAAGTGTGACTGAAAGTTGAGCAGGGCTCTCTGACTTTGGCTAAGTAGGCGATCATGGTTGGCTCGCGAGCTTCGTATTCGCCAGTGACCTGGTTGACCATGAGTTGGGAGTCGCTGCAGATAACGATGTGCTTGGTTTTTACTTCTCTGGCTAGAGCTAGTCCAGCTATCAACGCCTCGTTCTCTGCTTCATTATTAGATGCCGCGAACTCGAAGCGTAGCACGTACTCCAGTTTCGTGCCACTTTGGGCCGTGCAAAACTATTCCGGCTCCGCTGCCCTGCTGGTTCGAGGAGCCATCTACGTAAAGGATCTAGGGCTCCTCATCCCAGCTCGCGCTTGGCTGAACTAGGAGAGATGCCACACTGGCTGCTACCTCACAGGGCTCGGACTTGACCAGCCTGGGAACTTCGGGCTCACCCGAGCTGGGAGCCTCGTGCTCAACCAGCCTGGGGTCTTCGGAGCTGAATGTGCACTCGGGGATGAAATCTGCAAAGGCTTGGGCCTTAATGGAAATTTGCGGCTTGTACTAGAGGTCATACTCGCTGAGCTCAATGACCCACTTCGTCAACCGACCAGAGACCTCGGGCTTAAGTAAGACTTGCCTCAGAGGTTTGTTGGTGAGAACGATAGCAGTGTAAGCCTAGAAGTACGGGCGGAGCTTCCGAGCTGCAATTACCAGTGCGTATGCTAGCTTTTCTATCTCTGGGTATCTCGTCTCTGCTCCCTGCAATACTTTACTAACATAATAGATGGGTCATTGAACCCGATCTACTTCTTTTATTAGTACCGAACTGACCACTTCGTCGCTTGCCGAGAGGTACAGTTCTAAAACATCGCCCTCCTTGGGTCGGGTTAAGATCGGCACACTAGCGAGGTATTTCTTGAGTTTGTCAAATGCGAGCTGACAGTCTTGGGTCCATTCGAACCCTTTGCTCTTGATTGCCTTAAAGAACGGCAGACAACGGTTCGCCGATTTGGACATGAAGCGGCTCAGGGCGGCTATGCAGCCATTCAACCTCTGAACCTCCTTCACCTTCTGGGGTGGTCTCATATCTAAGATGGCCTTAACATTATCCGGGTTGGCTTCAATGCCGCGCCGGTTAACGATGTATCCTAGTAACTTGCCCGAGGTCACACCGAATACACACTTGTTTGGGTTCAGTCTCATATTAAACTTACGCAAAATTTCAAAAACAAAATGCAAATCTTGTATTAATTCATGTGAAAATTGAGTTTTGACGACCATGTCGTCTACATAGCATTCTAGTTTTTTGCCAATCAATGGCGCAAACAACTTATTTACAAGTCTTTGAAAGGTTGCCCCTGCGTTTTTCAACCCAAAGGGCATAACCTTGTAACATTATAGACTGAACTCTGTGATGAAGGCAATCTTTTCTTCGTCTGCCGGGTCCATCTTGATTTGGTTATAGCCCGAATAGGCGTCCAAGAAACTTAGCAACTCATGCCCTGAGGTCGCGTCCACCAAGCAGTCAATTCTAGGGAGTGGGAAGCAGTCTTTTGGGCAAGCCCGGTTTAGGTCGATGTAATCGACACACATGCGCCACTTGCCGTTGGCCTTCTTTACCAGGACGGGGTTGGCTACCCAGTTAGGGTAGTGGACTTCTCTTATGAAGTCAGCTGTGAGGAGCTTCTCGACCTCCTCATCGACCGCTTTCCATTGTTCTGGGGCTAGGTTGCGTTTCTTCTGTCTAATGGGCCTAACTACAGGATCAGTATTTACCTTCTGAGTTATGAGGTCGAGGTCTATACCGGGCATCTCTGCCGCGGACCATGCAAAAATATCTAAATTTTGAAGTAAGAAGCTTACCAGTTCAGATCGTAGAGGTTTCTGGACGGAAGCACCAATCTGAAGCGTCCGAGCTGGGTCTACTGCTGAGGTGGGACTGCAACTGTTTCTTCTGTAGGTGTGGCTCGTTCTTCGCCTTGCTCTGTAGGCCGCTCCAATTCGAGGTCATCGGCCACCTTGCTCTTTCCCTTCAGAGCAGCGACATAGCACTTGCGGGACTCGAGCTGGTCGCCCCGCGCTACCCATCACACCAAAGTCTATTGGGAACTTCATAGCCAAATGATAGGTGGAGACTACCGCCTGTCGGACATGGGTGATCGGCCGACCTATTATGGCGTTGTATGGGGAGGGGGTCGCGACCACCAGGAAGTCTTGGTTGAATTTGGCTACGCAAGGCCATGTGCCGACTTCCACAGGTACTGTTATTTTCCCAAGGGGCCGGACTTCTTCTCCGCTGAAGCCTACCAAAGGAGTGTCCGCGGGCTTCAAGTCACTTCTCTGCAACTGAAGTTGGTCGAACGCAGCTTTGAAGAGGATGTCGGCCGAACTACTCGAGTCAATGAGTACGCGCCTGACCTCGAAGTCGTTGATTTTCAGCTTTACCATGAGTGCGTCATCGTGGGGGTAGTGGACCCCTCACGCATCATCTTCCGTGAATAAAATCAGCTCTTCTATCCTCGGCCGCTTCGGAGGATTCTATTCTTCCCGGGCGGCTTCACAAACTGATGTTCGTGCTATTGCTGAGGTACAACCCGCGATGATTGAACCTCCCACTATCATGTGGATGGTGCCCCGAACCGGCCTCTCTTCCGGAGGCTGCCGCTATGACTGTTCGGCCAGCCTACTGCTGGACTCGGGAGCATCCCTACCGTGCTCCCCTTGTCGACTTGTTTTATTACTATTATTTTGTACAAAGTTCCTTAAATATCCACGACGGATGAGCTCCTCAATCTCGTCGCGGAGGTTTTTACAATTTTCGGTGCTATGACCGTGATCTCTGTGAAAACTACAGTACAAATTCTTATTTCTCTCATTGGGATTTCTCCTCAAACGGGGTAGCCACTTCACATACGGGGCGTCCTTGATCGCCATCAGGATTTCGGCCCGCTTCGCGTTTAGTGGGGTGTAATCAGTTCGGTCCCCTACTGAAGTTCGGAACGACAGACTTGGCTTTGCCCCCCGAGCTACATCTTTTTTCTTTCGGCTGTCCCCTTGACTGGAAGGCTCTCCTTCCCTTTTCCTCTTTTCAGGTGCCCCTTCGCCCTTCTGGTTGATCTCTTCCTCGGTGACTATAAACCTGTCTGCGAGCTTAAGAAATTCGGTTATGGTCACCGGTTTGTTGACGACCATGTGCCATTTGAACTCTTTGTGCGTCTGCAAGGCGTACGACGGGGTCCAGGCGTGGTATCTGCATACAAGCATCGTTGAACCGCTTGATGTAGCCCCAGATGGACTCTCCCTCTCTCTGCACTATGCTGAGGAGGCTTTCTTCGGTCCGCGGACACCGCTTGCTGGTAACGAAGTGGGACGTGAAGGTCTGAGCGAACTGCGCCCAACTTCTTATTGATCCAGGCGCCAGGTTCCGGTACCATGTGCGGGCTACTCCCTAAAGGTGGTGGAGAAGGCCACACACATGCACGACTCACTGGCTCTCGCCAGGTGCATCTATGACTGGAAAGCATCTACGTGATCATTTGGGTCGAATGACCCGTCGTACTTGTCAAGAGGGGGGAGCTTGAAATCTTTAGGCATTGGGACTGCTAGGAGCTCGGGAGATAGGGGGATTGAACTGAGAGGATGGGTGCCTTGACTTCGCCCGAGCTTACTTCTTCTTTGCCTCCGAGCTCGGGCAGGTTGTGAGTGGCAGACCGGCGAACTCGGCGGTGGCATCTCTGCTTCTTGGCGGGCTCGGCATTTGTACTGGTTACCTCTGTGCTGTTCGGGATGGTGTGTACAAGAAGTAACTCGGGTTGCTGGTGATGACTACGGACAGAGGGATCCTGCTTAGGGCCTGCGGCTAGAATTTCGAACCGGTTCTCTTAGAACGGGGTATCAGGCTTGGAGGGCTGAGGTGATGCAGACCCGACAAGCTGAGGTCCTCTCGACCTGACTGCCCGCGGTGAGACCGGAGTGGCCGGTCTTTCTTGTACGCCGCGGGAGGAGGCCTGGCTCCACGGAGGGTTATGGGGGGCCTCTCCCTGGTGAGAAAGGGGCTCCTCTTGAAGGCGAGACCTAGCTCGCTGTGCGGCTGGGTGCCGAGGAGGGAGTTGTGATTGCTGAAGCTGAGGTTGAGGCAGCTGGGGAAATTGCTGCTGATACTGGTACTAGGAGACCTGGTGTAGCATATGTTGCTGATAGAGCTGCAGCTGTTGGAACTGCTGCATTTGAGCCTGCATGGCCCACATGCACTGCATCAAGTCTTCCAGTTGGTTCGGGTTGGCCGCCGGGGGCACAACCGAGGGTTCAATGAAGGTTGCTCCGACTGTAGTAGGGAGTGGAGCAACGGCGGGTACCCCTGTAAGGGGCACGTTCAGGCTTGGGATCCCGTCCACCGAGAGGGGGACGGTGACCTGTCCGATGTAGACAGTAGGAAGTTGGGGCTGTTCCCTGGAGTTATCCATCTCCATGCTTCATCCGAGGTTGCTTGAGGACGCCATGAGTGTTCGGTTTTTTGAAGGAGAAAGAGCTGTGAAGGTTTAGAGAAAGGCTTTTCGAAGCGATTCCCACAGGCGACGCCAAATGATGTAGCGCAATCCAGCCACTCCTACCTGGCACTCACGTGGCTCCTGGAAGATACCTAAGAAGAAGAAGAGTCCCGGGGGGAGTTACCTGGCGGGAACACTCTGATGATTAAGTTAGTACTTGGTAGGAGAAGCAAGGAGAAGAAGAAGGCTAAGAGTGCGGATAGCGCGAATATTGAAGATGAAGATAATCAAGATCATACCTGTTCTCCTTGATACTAAGCTTCTTATAGCAGAAATCAGTTGCCCCTGGCCCCCTGGTTTCTAATAGGGCGGGTATAACCGCCAATGTCAACCTGCCGCAGCCGTTACTGGTAGGGCTGAGGTGGCACGTGCGGGGCCGTCCCCACAGGGTATGTGCCTGTTAGGTGTATGACACCTTCTAAAGGTGGCTGGCACGACGCTGCCTGACGGGGGACATGGCTGCTGTCACCAGATTTGTCGGGTACAGTGGTTGGGCGGGAGATCCTCCTGCTCTCCTTCATGCAGCTTGCCGAGCTACCACATACCGGGCTGCTTCGAGGCAGATCGGTCTCTGCTTGGAAGCACCGAGGTGCTCCCTCTCAGGCGGGGGAAAGCTTGGGGTTCCTTTGGGGGGAGCCCAGTCTCTCCGAGCTAGGCGGGAGTCGGACTCACTGAGGTGTTAGTCCTTTGTGAGTTGTCAGTTTTTGTCTTGGCGTTTCCTTCCTGTCGAGTCGAGATCATGCTGCCAGGCTGGACTGTTCACCAAGCTAGGTCATGTGCACGTGTTCTTGGTCCATGGGGTTGGGCCAAATCGTCCTCCATCAACATCCCAATCAAATCTTAGATCCGAAGTATTCTTTTTTTTCATTCTTTCGAAATATTCGTATTCAGATTTACCCGACTCCAATATATTTACTTAGATTTTTGTCGGATAAGATGGGTCATATATACACATCTGATCCGGTTATAAATCAGATACGGATGCTTTCTCATGAGATGATGTGCACTATGAAAAAGAAAAAAGGTAAGTCAGGGATGTTTGTTTGAAAATTGACATGGAGAAAGCTTATGATAGATTGGAATGAGATTTTATTAGAAAAGTGATTTTTAAATTCGGTTTCCATGACAAATGGATTAATTGGGTCATAGAATGCATTAGTTTCGTTTCCTTCCAGATTTTAATGGCTCACCCTCTAGAGTCATTAAAGCTAGTAGGGGGATTCGGCAAGGTGACCCCTTGTCCCCCTACATATTTGTCCTTTGTGTTGAAGCTCTTTCAAGTAATTTTAATAGGGAGGCTGAATGTGGCACAGATGGGGTGGGTTGCAAAGCCTCTAGGGGAGGTCCGACAATTTCAGTCCTTCAGTTTGAAGATGATTGCATTGTCTTTACTAAGGCCTCAATTAATGCTTGCCTCAAAATTAAGGAGATATTGGATAGATTTGCTAAAGCTTCGGGCCAGCTTCCTAATTATCTTAAATCGGCCATTACTAGACCTGTTCATGGGCCGGGTCGGCCCGGGTTCGGGCCGGGCTTTTACTCTTCATTAATGAAAATTTGTTAGAACCAAGCCCGAGCCCGGCCCGACCAAGGGGCCTACAACTTGGGCCCGAGCCCGGCCTGATAAAAAGCCCGAAGCCCGATTGTGTTCGCCGGAATTGAGTTCGCGGTGACTGTGGTCTGTGAGCTGGGAGCCTACGACCCGCAATTTTAAGTTTAATAGTGATCAGTTCGCGTCTGAGAAAGAGAGAGAGAGAGAGAACTCTCCGCCACAGCCGATGCCTATATTCGCCGCCTCGTCGTCGCCGGTGTCTGAGATTTGAGAAGAGGAACGAGAGTCAGAGAGAAAAAGAGAGATAGAGAAAGAGAGAGAGAGAGAGAGAGAGAGAGAGAGAGAGAGAGAGAGAGAGAAGGAGAGGAGTGAGGACTCACCGCCGGAGTTATTGCGCCAGTGAACGTTCGCCGCCTCGTCGGTTGTGTGGCTACCTGAGAGTGAGAGGATGAGAAGTTCAAAACTGTGGAGGATGTGGAGACTGGAGAAGAATAGTTCGGCTGTAAAATGAAAGGAAAGAGGCAAAGATGTGAAAAAAAGAGGGGGTCTTCAACTAGGGTTTTTAGTTTTAGTTATAGGTCGAACCGGGCCGGGCTCGAGCCGGGCTATTTTGGCAAATCCTGAGCCCGGCTCGAATTTATTGTGAGCCAGGCTTTTTGGCCCGAGGTTAAGCCCGCGGGCCCATATGCGTGTTCAAGCCCGCCCGGGAGCCGGCCAGGCCAGGCCGGCCCGTTGGGCCACCCGGCCCATGAACAGGTCTAGCCATTATGTTCTATAATAATATCCCCTTTAGAATCCAAAAAGTGATGGCCCGAATTCCCAAAATTCCGATAAGGAGTAGATATAGGACTTATCTTGGAACCCCTATCATTGAGGGTAGAGTATGAAAGGATACTTTTAAGTATTTGAATGAGAGAATGTCTAACAAACTTGCAGGTTGGAAAAAAAAACATTCTCTATCTCTTGCTGGGAGGTTAACTTTAATCAATGCTTCTGCTTCCATGGTTCCACAGTTTGTTATGCAATCATTTAAAATCCCAAGTAAAGTTGTTGCTGATTTAGATAAAAACAAAAGGGATTTCCTTTGGGCAAAAGAGAGTTGCCAAAACCCCATCCATCTTGTAAAGTGGAATAGGGTTTGTACTCGCAAAATGTGGGGTGGACTAGGTGTGAAGAACTTCAAAATGGCTTAATAAAGCTCTTCTCGCTAAACTAGGGTGGAAAATTTTAATTGTCATGATAATCTTTGGGTCAAGGTTGTAAATAATAAATATCTTAGAAATAGTAGTTTGTGGGATGCAAATAAGAAGAAAAGTTGGTTTTGGGCCTAGAGAGGTATTATGGGTTCAAGAGATCTTATTAGAAGGGGTTTTATGTGGAGGATTGGCAATGGTAGGAGTGTAAATTTTTGTTTGGATTCATGGGCTGGAGAAGGCCCATTATATGAATCGAGGGACAGTAATGTTCCTAGTGATGTGAATATGACCGTTTGTAGGGTATTTGATTTTGAAAGAAGAATATGTGAATATGACCATTTTATGTGGAGGATTTGGCAATTGATTAAACCTATCCTTATTTCCCATTAGGAGTCTGAAGATAAAAGAGTTTGGAAGTTCACCCCGGATGGGAACTGATGGAGGATGATTTGGCCCGACCTACAAAACGATGACACGTGGATCTGACTCAGCACGAGCAAACAACTCAACATCATAGCCTGGTAACGGAAAAGTAAGGAGCCTATAAAGCAGCTCGCTATATCATAGCTCGCTGAAGAAGGAGCTCGCTACAACACGAGCTCCGGGTTCCCCGAGCTACCTCGAAGGGGATATTCCGAGGCTACTTTAGCTCGCAAGCTAGAGAAACCAGCTCGCTCAAGCCCCTAAGCAGATTAGTCATTCCAGAGACCAATTCTAATAAGGGTAACCCTGAAGTATTCCTAAGCTCACTACAAAGTAGCTCGCAAGTAAGCAGCGCGAGCATTTTTCAAGAAGCTTCTATCTAGCAGACTGTACCAAACAGACTGTGCCACATCCCTTGACTAACGACGCAGTCCCTGTCCTTTCAACAGTCTACACCCATGTCTCTCAGCAGGCGGAGGCGTGCCTGCCCTTTGGAGACGTGTCACCCATTTGAGCAAGGAGTACGTTGCAACGACCATCTGCGCAACCCTGGCAGATAATGGCTGTGGCAGGGGCCCAGTGGCGGTTATGCCCGATTTGACAAGAACGCCCCTATAAAAGCCCTTGAGGCAGAAGGGAAAAGGTTCTCTCTAAGACTTTGGAATATTTCCACATCCTCGTACTTGAAGGCGAAATCTATATTTGCTCGCGAGCTAATCTCTCGAGCACAGTGAAAAAGCGCGACCTACACTCTTAGCTTTCGCACTTCTTTTTCCTTCCCCAGCGTTCTGACTTAAGCATCGGAGTATTCCCACCGGGTATATCCTTAGGAATCCTTCTCTTCCATCTTCTCAGGTGCCACCCGTCACCAACAAGGAGCCAGTCAGCAGGCAGCTTGGAGTGCCCGAATTGCGCATCATCATTTGGCGTCGTCTGTGGGAATCACTTCAAAAAGCCTCCCCTTAGTTTCAGCAACTCCCTTTTTAAGACTTAGCACCCATGGCTTCCTCAACCGACCATGATTGCCTACTTAGCCAAAGTAAGAGAGGCTCTGCTCAACTTCCAGTGACACTTCATCATGCAGATCCCGAGGTCAGAGATTGCTGAGGCCGACGCTCTGTCCCGGTTAGTTAGCACCAGCGATATCACCATGAGGACCATGTACATAGAGGACCTGCCTCGGCCTAGCATTCTCGGGGGGGGGGGGGGGGGGGGGCAGAGGAGGTCACTCCCGTCGTTCAAGCAGAGCCGAGCTGGATTGACCCGCTCACGAGCTTCTTATTACACGAGACCCTCCCTGCGGACCGCAATGCCACCAGAAGGGTAGAGCGTCAGGCGGCCAAATACGTCATAATAGACAGACGACTGTACCGAAGATCCTATACGCTCCCCTACTTGCACTGCCTGTGACCTTCCGAAGCTGAGCTCGTACTCCGCGACACTCATGAAGGCCTTGCGGTGAACACTTGGGGGCAGAGTCCTTGCCCAAAAAGCACTGCGATAGGGTTACTACTGGCCAACGGTGAAAGCGGACGCTATTGAGTTCGTCAGAAAGTGTGACAAATGCCAGAAGCACGCCAACATCCATCATCAGCCCGCTCCCGACCTCAAATACCTCACCATCCCGTGGCCTTTCGCACAATGGGGTATCGACATACTTGGGCCGTTCCCACCAGCGACAGGCCAGAGGAAGTTCTTGGTGGTAGCGGTAGATTATTTCACCAAGTGGGTAGAAGCTAAACCCCTTGTAACGATTACAACCCGAAACGTCCTGAACTTCTTTTGGAAGAAGATAGTGTGCCGCTTTGGTCTACATCAGGTGTTAATCTCTAACAACGACAAGTAGTTCGAGGACATAAAATTCCAGAACTGGTGCCAAGATATGGGAATACGACAGAATTTCACTTCGTTTGCACACCCTCAAGCGAAACGGACAAGCAGAGGTTACGAACAAAGCTATTCTTCGCGGACTGAAAGCATGCCTAGACCGAGCTAAAGAACTATGGGCAGATGAACTACCCAGCGTTTTATGGGCCTACCGAACTACAAAAAAGACCGCCATAGGAGAAACTCCCTTCAACCTCACCTATGGCACCGAAGCAGTCATCCCAGTCGAGATTGAGATTCCCTCGTTGCGACTGGAAACATACGACGACAAAGAAAATGAAGACGAGCTACGTACCAACCTCGACCTACTCGACGAAGTAAGGGACCTCGCATATATCAGGACTGCAGCTTACCAACAAAGAGTAGCCCGGTACTATAATGCCAGGGTCGAGAAGCAGAACCTCCGCGTTGGCGACCTGGTCCTTCAGAAAGTTATGGTACCCAAACCTGGCGTTGGCAAGCTCGGACTGAATTGGGAAGGGCCTTACCGAGTGAAATGAGTTCTTGGGGAAGGAACATACGAGCTCGAGACACTCGAAGGGAAACAAGTACCTCGGGGATGGAATATTGTCAACTTAAGACAATATTACCTGTAACGACTGAGTTGACCACGAGTTACTCTCAAAGTCTAAGGGCCAAGATGCCGAGCTAACATGATCTCGGCGCTATAAGACCCAGTCGCCTCTATGGCACGAGCGAACTACTGAGTAGACCATGAGTTGCTCTCAAAGCCTAAGGGCCAAAATGCCGGGCTAACATGATCTCAGCGCAATAAACATGTAGCTCGGGCATGCGTGGCACCATAGGAATGCCTTAAAACATCAAAAGACGGCTCGGAACAACAATTTCCGAAGGGTCCTACTTCGCGTAAGTAGCTTTAAGTTACTTGAAATGATGAGATCATTTTAGCAAAAAAGGAAAATTCATTACCGTTTCAAAAAAAAATAATAATAATAATAAAATACATGAAAGAAAAATAGTAAATGACAAAGCAATAACCGAGCTAAATAGCTCGGGAAAGTCTGACAGAAGGTGAAAGGGCCCAACCGCCCAACAAAAGATCTTTTCAAGACCGGGTTTATGGCACCCGGGAGCCACCAGAAGTCCAGACAAACGCCGTCGAAGCCTCAGGGATCCGCCTCCTCGTCCTTGTCCTCCGGAGGGTCAGGCTCTTCTTCCTCCGCCTAGTCCGCAGTCTCGGGAGACAGACCCTTCATAGTGATGCAATCGAGGTTGAGACCGGAGAATTTCTTTTGGACCAACCACCGACAGAGCTTGAACCCAGAGCGGTACGAACTTGAGTCGTACTCTACCTGGAGGTCATGATATTCCTGGGAATCTTTGAAGTCTCAGACCGCCTTCTCTTGCTCGGCCTCCACCATGTTTTCAAAATTCCGAGTTTGATCCAACAGAGTGGACTCCAAATCCCAAACTTGTTGGCGAAGGAGCTCCCTCTCCGCTGCCACCCTTGACGACTCCTCCCTGTAACGCGCGCTCTCTTCAGAAAGCCTGGCAATTTGCGCCTCCTGGTCTCGGACGAGTAGCTCCTGGGACTCACTCCCCTTGCAAGTGTGAAGGAGCTTGCCCCGAGTCCGGTCAAGCTCGCCCTAAAGCTTCTGAATGTTGACCTTCTGGTTATGAGCGTCACAGGAGTGGACGTGCGTCTGGAGGGCCATGGCGTGTATGGCGGTGTTTACCTGCCAACAAGAGAACATGAGTCAAAAGACAACAAAAAAGGGAAGGAGGGCAAAGGAAGATAGAAGGACCACTTACCACCATACAATGAGAAGCAACGGGCGCAACAAGATCCCCAGGCTCCATCGCTCCCCACTTAGCAACCTTCTCGTTGTAGATCACTCTCCGGCTCCTCCTGCGAGCCACGACGAAGTCATTTACGCCCTCCCAGTTCCCCATTGGGAGCCGTAGATAGGGAAACGATCGAGAGGGACCCGGGGGGACTACCTCTTGCTGCAGGAGCTCGCCCTCCTCAAGGTGACCCTACCGGCACCCCCTTCGGATGCAGATGGCGGAGAGGTGAAGCCCGGCTCGGTAGACCCAAACTTAGTACCCCCGGAGGGGGGAGTCTGGTCGGGGCGCGACCTCTTTACTTTGCGCCTCTGGTTGCTTGACAGAAGTCGGCGCGAATCAACACCAGATATGATGGCTGCAAAGAAGAAACCATAAAGTATCAGTTTGGAAAGAACGAAGTGCATGTATATACACAACATTGTGACAAGGTACTACGCGACCTAAAGAGGCAACCTACCCGGGCTCAGGCCGGCCTGCACGAGCTTCTCCTCGATCAAGTAATCCAAATAGAGGAAGCCAACTAATGCCTAGGACATCATCGTTTTTTGAGTGTCGGGGTCCAGCTCGACCCCGGAGTCCTGGATGGTGCCCCTCCAAGAAGTAGGGAAGGGCCACCCCTCAGGGTTGTGGACCAAAAAATAATCCCGCTTCTAGGCGAGAATTTTATTTGGAAGCTCATATAAGAGCTTGTAGCCACGGCGGGGAGAGAAGTAGTAGAGACGCCTCTCCGGTGGAGCCCCAGGAGTGACATTCTTTATGCTAAGGATAGCAGAAAAAATGTCGAGGTTCAAGGGAAGATAGTATTCACTACACAAGGATATAGTCCCAACCATGTTCTGAATGACGTTGGGATGAAGCTGATCAATGGTGACGTTAAAGTGGTTTAGCACCTCCACTATCAAGGGGTGCAGGGGGAGATGTAGGCCAGCCTCGAGCTGCTCCTGGTAGATAACTATCTCATTGGGACCATGCTCCCACGGAAAGTTACCGGTGGGAAGGCAGTAGATGAGGTCCCTGGGAAGGTGGAAATAGCTAATTAGAGACCTAAGTCTCCCCTCTATCATGGAGGAAGGGCCGAAAGTATCGGGCTCCCTTCCTCGAGAAGTGGAGGCTCCATCACCGGAGGTCTCCTGGGCCCCCAGGGCCCGTTCCCAAGCTCCCCCCGAGTTCGAGGGAGCATCATCATCTTGGTCACCACTCCGATGACGAGTGTGGTACGGGTACCCAGACATGCCTGATAGTGATCGAGACTCACTGAAAGGGACGGAACGAAGTGAACTGAGGAAATCGAGTAGACTTGACAGATGCGCAACCTCAGAATTTGAAGACAACAAGATGGCGTGAGGGAAAATGAGACCCAGAGGGCCCTTCTATTTATAGCCTCCACGCCTCCGAGTCAATGGCCCAGATTAAGGCAGATCCGACGGTTCGCAGGTGTACTGACCGCACACCTTTTGAAAATCGAAAAGCGATTGGCTGCACGTCTCCCATGATTGAGGTAATGATGGCCGCACGACATCCGGAGTTAAGAGCCACTACAACACGTCTTCAGAATTCGAAAAGTGAGAAAATCTCCTGATTCCCGCGAACGCATTTAATGTGAGTAGTCAATCAAATTTGAATTTTGGTCAAATCAGTCCATTATAGTTCATGAACTCCCTGCGCTATGGCAACGGTATCAGCTCAAGGAGTGGAAGGGATTTGATGGAGGATGATTTGGCCCGACCTACGAAATGATGACACGTGGATCTTACTCAGCACGAGCAAACAACTCAGCATCATAGCCTGGTAACGGCAAAGTAACAAGTTTATAAAGCAGCTCGCTATATCATAGCTTGTTGAAGAAGGAGCTCGCTACAACACGAGCTCCGGATTCCCCGAGCTACCCCGAAGGGGATATTCCGAGGCTACTTTAGCTCACGAGCTAGAGAAACCAGCTCGCTCGAGCCCCTAAGCAGATAAGTCATTCCAGGGACCAATTCTAATAAGGGTAACCCTGAAGTGTTCCTAATCTCGCTACAAAGTAGCTCGCAAGTGAGCAGCGCGAGCGTTTCTCAAGAAGCTTCTATCTGGCAGACCATTCCAAACAGACTGCACCACATCCCTTGACTAACGGCGCAGTCCCTGTCCGTTCGACAGTCTGCACCCACGTCTCTCAGCAGGCGGAGGCGTGCCTGCCCTTTGGAGATGTGTCATCCATCCGAGCAAGGAGTACGTTGCAATGGCCACCTGCGCAGCCCTGGCAGGTAACGGCTGTGGTAGGGGCCCAGTGGCGGTTACGCCCGATCTGACAAGAACGCCCCTATAAAAGCCCTTGAGGCAGAAGGGAAAAGGCTCTCTCTAAGACTTTAGAATATTTCCACATCCTCGTACTTGAAGGCGGAATCTATATTTGCTCGCGAGCTAATCTCTCGAGCACAGTGAAAAAGCGCGACCTACACTCTTAGCTTTCGCACTCTTCTTTTTCTTTCCCCAACATTCTGACTTAAGTATCGGAGTATTCCCCCCGGGTATATCCCCAGGAATCCTTCTCTTCCATCTTCTCCGGTGCCGCCCGTTGCCAACAAGTAGCCAGTCAGCAGCCAGCTAGGAGTGCCCGGATTGCGCATCATCAGGAACTTCTCTGTTAAATCGACCTATGAGGAGGAGTGTCGATTTAATAGTGGTGCGGATTCTACTTCTGACTTTTAGAAAAATTTTTGGAATCTCATGCTTCCGCCAAAGATTAAAATTTTCCTATTCTTCTAAATTAGCAGTAGCCTTCCTTCAAAAAGCAACCTCATTTCTAGGGGTTTTGGGATGGATCCTACATGTGTCTTTTGTGGGGAAGTTGAAATTGTCAACCACCTTTTTATTAATTGTAGTATGGCTAAGCAAGTTTGGAGTTGTCTTTCAGGGGAACTGTCGATTCCTGTGGGCTCTTCTATTTCGACACGCAGGTGGTGGAATAATTTATGTAAACCTATTGGTATCTGTAAAGACTGCTTCATTAGAGAAAAATTTGCTTGTGTCTCTTGGTTCATTTAGAAGAATAGAAATAGTAAATGTTTTAATGGTTGTACTTGTGATGCAGAGACCATCATTAATAGAGCCTTGGCCTACTTGAATGAAATTAAAGAGATATCCTCTTGTGTGATTAACAATAACAGGAAAATGGTAACCCACATTGAGTGGTTCAAGCCCAAACACAACTGCATCAAGATTAACTTTGATGCCTCTTGCTTGAATAGTGGCAATTGTGCAATTGGTTGCATTGCTAGGAACCATCAAGGGAATGTCTTTGGATTTCTAAAGCTACTGGCATTGGAATTTCGACTATCAATCTTGCTGAAGCTTGGGTAGCTTGGAAAGCCATTAATATGGCTATCAACTATATGGATCAAAAAATCGTCATTGAAGGTGACTCTAAACTTGTTATTGACTGCCTCAATGGTAGACTTGTGCCTCCGTGTAGATTGGAAAGTGTCATCAAAGAATGTCGGAACCTAGTGAACTTCTTCAACTTAAATATCAAATTTAGGCATGCATATCGAGAAGCAAATCAAGTGGCTGACTGGTTAGCTCGTAAAGTTCTTTTCGATAGGGAGGGGGGGTAGGGGTCTTAGTTTTAGTGTTTTTCTTTTCATTTTGTGAATCGAATGTAAGGGGAAGAGCTACCCCTAGGCTTGTGTAGCTCATCTTTTGCTATAAAAAAAAGGTTGTATTGGGTGTCAAGTTTTTGGAGACCACTGGTAGCCTGGTTTTCACAAATATTTTTAACCCTAACATCAGGAGGGACTGATTGAGCTTGATTGGATATTTGGACCAAAGAGACTTTGGACTCAACTTTGCGTCGCCAATAGGTGCACTTCGATGAACATGGCTAGCAATGTGTAGGAATCGTAATAGAGCGAGGGTTATATTTCTCATTCTCGACCCTAATTTTTAAATAAACTTTTGTCCCCAACCCTGATTCTTGCCAAGGATAAAAATTATCCTTCATCTCCAATTCTTGACAAAGATAAATTCACATAAGGACCCAAATCCCAAATCCCAAAATTTTTTAATTAAAAGTATTTTGTAAATTAAATTTACTTAAAATAAAGAAAATTTATATATATATATAATATAAATAATATTTAACACACACATGATACCGATTAACCTGAATTAGAATCTGCTCATCACACTGGGTGCCTTACAGGCACATCTCACCATGCATTGAAAACATTTGTAAATAATAACACATAAATACAGAAAATGTTTTCAATATAGGGTGGGATGTATCTATGAGATCGGTGTGAGGCGCCCTGTGTGTGACGAGCACATCCAATCTCCATTCTTGACCCCATTAGGTCAGGGATGTCAGTCATCAGATCCAGACTCCACTTGAGAGTCCTAGCTCGGCCTAACTTTTATGGAGCCGAGGCCAAGTTGACAAAAAATTCAAGCCAATTAAGCTGGACCTCCCACCAACCCGACCGAATGCTCATTCCTGAAGGGGTGTTTGGTAAGTAGCGTTATATTGTTATTATGCTTTGGTTTGATTAATATAAATATAAGATTTTTTATACACCAAATTTATATTAATCAACTCAAAACACATTTGAAAAACAACGCTACACCAAACAGCCCCGAAGTGTGTGGCATGGTCTAGTCAAAGATTCGATTTCCTTCATGGAAGATGGAGAAGCTGAAGTTTTTATCTTTTGATAAATTACTAAAACCTTCTCTAAAATTTTTGACACTTGTTGAAGCTTCCGCTGTTTTTTCCTAATAACAGTCAACTCCTCTAAAGTTTTTTACACTACTGAATCAACACCCCTTCCATTAGATTCCGCTAATGGAATGGGTAAAATGACCCAAATACCCATTCATTGACATTTGGTGATTGAAGCAAAATAAGAATTTCGATGGACTCCCCATAGAGTGTGCCCCACACGCACTCAACAACACATTCCCCATGTATTGGGAACATCTCCTATGTTTCCGATTAGGGGTGGCTGCAAGTGGAACTTTTCACCAGCTATTTAAGATTGACTCAATTCAATTTAAATCGAATTTTGAGTCAAGTTCAAACTTGATATATAGGTTCATTTGCTAATTGAATACAATGAAATTTGGCTTGTGAGGCTCATGAACCTAAATAATAAATAAATATTTTTTTTATTACATATATACATACATATATATAAATATATAATAAATAATTTTTATAATTCTTAATTTTTATATGTAAAATAAAAAATATTTTTATATCTATGTTTTATATATTTTAGAAAAAAAATGATTTGCAATCGAGCACAAACTTGAATTTGCGAACTTTGAACCGAACTGAACTAGGCAAGTATTCGGTTCGCTCGGCCCGAATCCACCCCTATAGTAGATGTGCTATGGGGGCATGTGTGGGCCACGCTCTCTTGGGAGCTCAATCGAACACAACTGTTCATCTTCCTCCCCGGTCACTAACCAAACTAGAGAGGGCGACAACAATTCCCCTTTTTTCTTCTTCTTCTTCCGTCCCCTTTTCTCTTCCCTCTCACCACTACTGCAACCCTATACAGTGACCCCTTTATCATTGGCTTCAACTACCTATTTTCTTCTTCTTCTTACCATTTTTTCTCTCGTTCATTTCACTTGCACAGCTCTTCCCAATCTCTCCACCCTGTGATTTGAAAATGGAGAAATTGGAAAAAAAATCCAAATATTGAAGATCTGCCATTTTCCCCACAAAAAAATGATAAAAATAACAAAGAAAAGGAAGTTGATGTTGTTGTTCCACTACCAAAGAGTGGATTGCTCCTTTGATTCTTTTACATTGTGATAGCAGCCCCAACAGTTGATGCTAGAACCCGACACTACAAATGGGAGGTTAAATATGAATTAAAATCTCCTGACTGAGATAAGAAGCTGGTGATTAGCTTCAATGAGAGAATCCCAGTTCCTAGGGCTGACAATCCTAGAATAGCAAGGCCATACGGTCATTGTCGAGCTTAAGAATGGTTTGGTGACAAAGAATGCGGGCGGAGGCTTGTAGGGTGCAAACAAAATTGAGAGACATCAAACATGGGAGTGATCCCATGAAAGTAAACAAGGATTTCTTGATAGTTGATACATGAGATGAAGGAAACATTCATATTCGGTCCACCAAAGAGTGAAGAGAAAAATAGGGCATTTTCTTACTGAAATGAGAAGTTAGCTATTACTTTAGGCTTATCAACAACCCTAGGGCTAGGGCTAGGAGTACTCCTATTAGGATTGTCTGATAGTTACAATCCAATCATATGAGAGAAATTGCTGAAGCTCCCATCATTTACTAAGATGGGTCTCATTCTTGTAGAGATTATGCTTACAGTACATCCCACTATGTACTGGGAACATCTCTCCATGAACAACACACTAAGTATAGGAGATGTTCCCGGTATGGCGATGGTGATATGCGTCTTGAACATGCTGTGAGGATCAGATCCAGAATCTGGTTTTCTCTGATCTAGGATCTCATTTGCAGGGAGAATGATTAAGACCAACCATTTCTTCAACGCCCTTTTGCAGGGAGAATGTCCTAACTTCATGTGGAGAATACACAACAGAAGTTATGGAACATCATTTTCATGTAAAACAGTAAAAGTATCTTATATTCAATATCCTATCCAGTTCAGAGGTTTATGGGAGATGTTCCCCATGTTCCCCATATCATGTGGCCGGGATATCTTGTGAGGTTGGCATGAGGAAAAGATCCGAATCCGAATGGATTCTCATTCCCAAGGAAGAGAGAGGGAATGGCTATACCCTTAAATGAGAGAATATCATTCCACCAGGAATGGGAATCAAGATCCAATTCCAAACAATCAAATGGTACATTCCAATTACGATTCCCAGACCCCTATTCCTTCAAACCAAATGGATCCTTCCTCATTTTAAGGTCTTCCAAAAAGACCATGTTGGCAGAACTTTTTCCTGTTTTGGTTTTTACCCTTTAGTAAGAGCTAAGAGGATGTTGGAACTTGGAATGATACCTTAAACAAAACAGCTTTTCTGTCATGACCTGAAATTTATATGTTTTATTTGGATATGGTTTTGTCGTCTATTTAATGTGCATTGGCTACATCAAATGGATATCTCAATCACCACGTATTTTACACAAGATACCAAAACCTGCAGCTATAGATTTTATTGACAGTATCTATAGCTACATAGGGTAATCAGGGGTAGGGCAGAGCAGGGTGCCCTACCTTGATTTTGATCTAGACTCCATCCAAATCAAAATCCATTTGGACAGATTGGATGGACCAATAAGACATTGAATTTGGACAGACCAATATGAAATATTGGGTTGGACCTAGTCCATCCATAATGAATTTATATTGGATTGAGACAATATCTGGTCCATTGATAGAAGATAAGAGCATATGTGTTAATGGAACATGTTTGAGTTGAAACCATTCTAAATTAATAGGAATTTGAACAGATTGGACAGTCTCAGGACCAGCCCAAAATGGTCTAAAATATTCACTGGACTGGATTGGACCAGGTCCATTTGTAATGGACTCACATTGGACTGGACCGGATTGGACAAAATCCAGTCCAATTGACACCCCTATCATAGAGAGCCCGTGGTTCCATGTGTTTGATCCCACACCCACTAAGCTGGAGGGAGTGCTAAGTAACCATCTCCACTGGGTCATCAGTGGCTACATTCACCTGACTAGGTTATTGATACATGTCATTTATGCAAACCACTAGAAGCGATTCCAAACTATTGATGTTCCCCATGCCCCAAATATTGTGCTTATGGGCAGTTCACCAGCTGCAATATCAAATTTTCATCAATTCTGACTACATTGCTCCCAAATTCCAGGTCTTCATGTTCATTTTCTTTATTTTCCCCCTATGGTGGTTCATTTTCGTAAAACATATGGTAGAACATAATTAGCACCTTTATTAGCATTAAAACTATGCTAATGTGTATATTGTGAGCATCCTACTCAATAAGATGTGAAAGAGAGGTAGGATGATCATTAGATAATAACAAACAATATTATCCACAATAAAAAAGAAGCCACAAATTCTTGATCAATAATTACTTTAGCACCATTGAAGAAGTGGAGCAATATCCCTAGCTATTGCCATGATCATTCCAAAAAATAGAAACCTCCAGCTTCCATTTTCCACCTATACAATATTTTTACATACATATTATCTACCCAAAATAGTCCCTATAGGGAACCCACTGACATTCTAAGCACCCAAAACATCTTACTTCTAATGGCATCATATCTCTAAAATTTCAGATATGTTTGCTGAAAACATTCGATTAGTAGATCCCCATCTATGCAAAATTTCTGTTAATAAAATTAGCCCAACACTGTATAACTCTCTGCGAAGTTAGAGAAGTTAGACCACAGGTTGCAGAGCTATTTTCTGCACTGGAGGATTTCGATTCTTCATTTCCCTCAGGTTTTTCCATATAAAATCATGCTCCGTTGCATGGCAATGTCCTTGCTGAGCTCCTCTTATCCAGGATATACATGGGGCGATTGTGTCACAAACGTAACAGTAGCACTGCAATCATTACCATCGCGGTTTAGTTAGTTTAACTCATCTGATTAAAATTCATACTATAATAAGCATTATGCCTTAATGCAAACTTGTGGAATACTATAGAAAATTTATCTACCATCAAATACTATGTACATGAATTTGTTGAAGTTTGTAAAGAAATCCATTCCATGGAATTTCAGATTGTCTAATCACATTGAATTATAAGACTATGATGAACAGCCAACGAGGTTATGTACCAATTGACAATCCAGTTAATTAAACATGCAATTCATTTCATTGTAATTGTCTGGAATCTTACACTAGCAATCACTGGTGCAAAAGATAAATACTAGTGGGATGATCTAGTTCCCATACATGGAACAAGTGGCTTGACAACGTTGTCAAAAACCGATGCAAGAAAATTAGATAATTGGCAGCAAGGCTATTCGTGTCTAGACTCCAGATGCAAAGATTTCATTAGAAACCAAGGGGTTGTCTATCTCTCATTCCTTGTATTTATAGCAACCCTAGCTTCAAAAGTTTCTGTTGGGTAGAGTGAGGGTACCCAAGTTCTTTAGAGTACAAGAAGGATACAATGTGGATTAAAGCAGACTGAAGGTAATGGCCAGACCATTCTTATCTGATTATTGTTCAGGTAATAGTAGTTCAGTTAACCCAAGAGAACAAGGTGGGTTTGAATCCCGTCTCAATCTTTTATTTTTATCACTCTTCCCATCAACCATGATAATTAGGAAGTGCTATTATTGGATGACTGGAAAATCAAGGGCATATTGCACATATTAATATCCACAGATCAAATTAGCAGTACCAAATTAGTAGACATTTCGTCTGATCAGTATAGTGCTTAGTTGCTTTACTGCTTGCAGCTAAGATTGGAAAAATAAATCTAGAAAATGTGTGGGTTAACGATCTCTTGAGTTAAAAAGGGGATTTATTTAAGCTAGGGTTAAGTCCTTTCTAACTTTTAGTTAAGCTAGGTCCGAGCATTAAACTACCCAATTCAAGATGCCGCCATTCCATGAACTTCATTCACAAACATGGGAGGAGAAATTACCAGCATTAATTTTCCAATTGAAAGACCACCATTTATTAGAAATCATACACCTGATCAATTTCAACTTTAACATTTAAGTTAAAATTAGAGAAGATGAACAGATAATCCCTACTGTATTTATGCTAGATCAATTATTTGTTCACATACCATTTGAACATCCAATACAGACACTATGCGCATAGCGAGGCCAACGAAATTAAAAAGAAAAGGAAAAAGAAAAGAATCAAATGAAAGCAAAACGAAGAATGAATGATCGGAGAAGAGGGTTAACAACAAAAGCACCTGTTCACAATATTTCTCATGGGGAGTCTTGTCAAATGGAAATTTTACGCAGAGATGTCTTGAATGTGGGTAGTCTCGACAAGCCACCTATCCAATAAAAAGAATTAAAAATGATAGAGAAGGTAGAAAAATACGAGGATGTGGGACAGAAAAAGTAGGGTTTTCTTTCTCAGCATACCTGGCCTCGCTCGGCAATGACCGAGATTTCTTGAGAATCTTCATCTTTCTTCTTGTTATCTTTGAGAGCGAGCTTTTTGAGATCGATGGTCTCGAATGGATCGAAATCTAAGATGAAACAGTCTTCTTTTTCATCGAACTCCTCCAAGGGGACGTTCTTCTTCAGACAGAATATGGATCTAATGGGAGATTCCTCCTCTCCCTTCACCTTAGTCCCATTCTTTGGCATTTTCTCTCTTTCCCACTTTTGATTCTGATGAAAGCAGATTCCTGCTGCAAATCAGTGAGCGAAAATTCGTACAGAAAACCGTTTAGGATCCCTCTGAGTTTTTCGAGTTCTTTCGTTCCTTATTTTTCCGTTCGAATTTGAATTTGATCGATTTCACTAGCCGTAGGATTTATGCATCATTCGGTTTCGTGCGGAGCCACTGAAACTGTATTCCCAATGAGCCATCGACACCTGTCGAGTATACGGGGCAAATTTCTTAAAATACCCCTAAGGTTTAGGAAATTTATTTTGTTTTATTATTATTTTAAAGTATCTTACTGTTTTTGACAATTGATGGTGCACAATCCGGTCGATCCTAATTGTCAACGACCTTGCCTTTGATTGGAGCAACAGGGGGGCCTGAAACGAAGAAAGTGGGGAATCTCCGGGGAGGAACCCGGTGAGATCACTCCGAAGCTCAAGTTAGTATTCTCTCAAAGGCAAGATAAAACCAGATGGCGCAAAGTTCACATACCTTCATCGGGGGGTAGAGAGCCTTTTTATAACCACCTCGCGCATTCACTCCGAGGCCTCTGTCAAGTCGGGTATGATTACTTTTGTGCTTATGCTAGTTCGGGTGTCATCACCTCTGCTGGGACAGAACCGCCACTGCTCCTTGTTGGAGTCGTCTCTGTAACTGGAGATGGCGATGGCAGGTGGCGGTGGCAGGTGGCCGTTGGAATGCGGCTGTCAAGTGTCAGATCCCAAGTTAGTCAGGTGCGCCGCCCCTGGATACGGACTCCTTCGGTGTCAGGTACGGTTTGTTCAGTTCGGTGTCCTGGGGCGAAGTGCTAGAGTGGTGTGCGAGGTGAAGTCTTGAGTTCGGACAGTGGTGTGGCCCGAACTGCCATGGGGCAGGCCAGTTCGGGTAGTTGCCCTTTGTGTTCGTAAGGCTTGGGGCCTAAGGGAGAGCTCGGGCTCCTTACTGGGAGTTCGGGCTCCTTGCGGGGAGTTCGGACCACTGGTTCCTCCTCTCGGAGCTTGCGCCTTGGCGAGCTGTTGTGCTGAACTGTTGCCTTTGCCACGTGTTGAGTGGTTACGAGGTCGAGCCAAATCTTCCTTCATCAATTGCCCCCCACTTCTCGTGCTAAGGGTCTTGCCCTGGCGCGGGGAGTTTGCGAGGTGGCAGGTTGATTTGTCCCGTACTTCGGTTTGACTGATAGCGCGAGGTGCATCGTTAGGATTTTTTGGGTTTCTCGAGCGCCCAAGAGATGGGAAACGCGCCGATCTGCCTACAAATGCGGACAGACGTGATAGCGCGCGCCTTATTTCAAAATTCAAAAAGCGTGCCGCTAGGAGACGTGACAGCGCACACTTTATTTCAAATTTCAAAAAAGCGTGCCACTGGGAGATGCGACAGCGAACGCCTTTTCAAAATTGAAAACGTGCTGCTGCCGCCTTTAATGTGAGGAGATGTGCGGTCAGTTTCGAGAGACGTGTGGCCAGTCACGTCTTGGTCTCAGGAGACGTGCGGTCAGTGCGACTACGGGCCATCGGATTGGCTTTGATTTGAGTCGTTGATTCTTGGTTACTGTGGGTATAAATAGTGGGGGGACCCCAGTTTCTTGTCACTTTTGCGCTTTGCTTCTTGAGCTCGCATCCAAGTTTCAGCTCGCGTCCAAGCCTTTAGTTCGCCTTCAAGGTCTTCTACTCGTGTTCAAGTTCCCATAGTCCGTTCAAACATTTTTCCGGGTGAGTACTTTCTTGGGATCCATCTTCTCTCCCCGATGTCTAGCTCGGATAGCTTAGACGGTTCTTCAAGGGGGTCCGATGTAGGTTCTACGAACCGAGTTGCATCCCCTGATGGTCCTAGCGAACCGGAGGTAGAGCTCGAGGAAGAGTTCGAACCCGTAGGCCGAGCCGCCTCGGGTAGCTTGGCATCCACCTCTCGTCGAGGTCGAACGTTAGACAAGTTCGGTCCCTCGACCATGACGCCTGAGGGGCTCCAATCCCTTATTACCTATTACAACTTGCCTGGGGAGTATGCCTATTTCATACCTTCGGGTAGCTTTCCTTGGGAACACGGTCCTAAAGAGATCGTGATATTCCGGGAGCAGCTCGCTGCGGGGCTGCGACTGCCTTTCCATCCCCGCCTTGTCGAGGTCATGAACCACTTTGGCGTTACTGTCGGCCAGCTTCACCCGAACTCCATTCGTAACTTGGTGGGGACAATCTCCCTATTTTGCGAACAGGGCTTCCCTTTAGACTTGGAGATATTCTCTTCCATCTTATTGCTTAAGAAGCAAGCGGGTCCCCTTCCCGGGTCTCCCCGCCTAGGTTTTAAGCTTTTACACGAACTTCCCAACAAGGTCCCGGCGTGGAAGCGGGATTATTTCAGGGTGCGAAGTGTATTGGGGTGGCCGTTTCAAACCGGGTGGGGAATGGCTGCCCCTGACTTCGGTGTTACACTTGATAAAGAGACGGCGAAGGGCCTCCGGCAATGGGCACGGCTTGGGCTAAAATGCCATATTTATCTATCGGAGACCAAGCTCATTGAGGCTGGTTTGAGTTCGGGTAGGTTCCTTACTCAGGTTTGTCTTGTTTTGCTTAGTTCTTTCGCCTTTTCCTGATGCCGAACTCATTTTGCAGGTGTGATGGACTTAGAGAGGACTCGCGGCGGGCACTTGTTTCACGACATGAAGAGGAGGAAGTGGGTTGCAAAACGAACTCGCGCTGAGGTGCCTACAGACGCGGAGCTCGAAGTATCGGACTACCCGTCTGTGGATCCGCCTAGGGAACCCGAGATGGTCCCTCCAGTCCATGAGGCGGCAGGGGCTCCTTATGCCGAAGCTGCTTATACGGGGGCTCCTGCTTACTCTGAATCCGCTTACACGCGAGTTGGGCCCTTAGGCTCGGGGGCCCAAGGCGAGTTCAGGAACGTGTTATCATTGAACTACGCTCTGCAGAAGTTTGTCGTGCTACCACTCATGCCATGGTGGTAAGTCAGATTTCTTGTCCGGCTCTTTGCTTTTATCCTTCTGTCGTTCCTTTGATCATTTTTGTTCTTCCCCTTTTGGTAGGTGAATTCTTCAATCCACGCCTTGGCGGCCTAGGTGGAAAGGAGCTCGAGGCAGGCGTGAGATGCCGAAGAGACCTTCCATGCTGCAGAGGCTAGGTAGGCGAGGTCTTAGAGAGATGCTGAGGCCATGGGAGTTGTGGTAAAGCATATGGCGGACCTAAGGCTGGACTTGCAGCATCAGGTTGAATATCTTCAGGAGGATATCCGGGAGACGATGCAGATTTTTTCCCAAGGCATTGAGGACGCCAAGAAGAAGGCTGTTGACGAGTACATTGCTTCGCCGCGCTTTGATGACCTGATGGTGGACTCGTACAGAAAGGGTTTTAAACTAAGCCGGTGGATGATCCGGAATACATACCCCGAGCTTGATATTAGTGTGATATCCACCTCGCGCATTACTCAGGAGATGGCCGACGCCGCTGATGGTGAGCCGGATTCTGAGGGCGAGGCAGGACCTTCGGGTGTTGTCGAAGTGCCTTCTGATGAAGAATGACCACCTCTGGGCCTGTGAGCTCGATATGTTTTTTTTTGTTCGAAATGTTCACTCCCTTATTTTGGAATGGAATCTCTTTTGGTTAAGTGTTGGTTGTTTTCTTTCTCCCGAACTGACCGTATCTGCCGAACTGACAATATGCCTGATCTGTTTCTTGCCCGGGTTACTGTACACACGCGGCCTGTTTTGGTGTTAATACTTAGTCTCTGAGATGCCGATGTCCTTATTAGTTCGTTGTCTCTGATAGCGATTTTGTCCACTTCGCTTGGTGGTTATAGGTAGTATCGCCTTAAGTTGACAATGTTCCACGCTCGGGGTACTTGTTTGCCCTCTAAGGTTTCGAGCTCGTATGCCCCCCCGAGCACTCTCTTTACTCTGTATGGCCCTTCCCAATTTGGTCCAAGTTTGCCCACGCTGGGTTCGGGTACCATGATCTTACGGAGAGCCAGGTCGCCGACGCGGAAGCTTCGCTTCTTTACTCTAGCATTGTAGTACCGAGCTACTTTTTGCTGGTAGGCTGCTGTCCGGATGTGCGCGAGGTCTCTTACCTCATCCAGTAGGTCGAGGTTGGTACGTAACTCGTCTCCGTTTGTCTGATCGTCATATGCTTTTAGTCGCAGTGTGGGTATTTCGATCTCTGCCGGGATTACCGCATCAGTGCCATAGGTGAGGTTAAATGGGGTCTCTCCCGTGGCGGTTTTTTCCGTAGTTTGGTGAGCCCATAAAACACTTGGTAGCTCGTTCGCCCACAACCCTCTAGGTCGGTCTAGTCGTGCTTTTAGTCCGTAGAGGATGGCTCTATTCATTACTTCTGTGTGACTATTTGCTTGTGGGTGTGCAACCGATGTGAAGTTCTGACGAATTCTCATATCTTGGCACCATTCTTGGAACTTGATATCCTCGAACTGCTTTCCGTTGTCGGAGATCAGTACCCGAGGTAGACCGAAGCGACATACTATGTTCTTCCAAAAGAAGTTCTGTATGTTTCGGGCTGTAACTGTTGCCAAAGGTTCAGCTTCTATCCACTTTGTAAAGTAATCTACCGTCACCACTAAGAATTTCCTCCCACCTGTTGCTGGCGGGAATGGCCCCAGGAGGTCGATGCCCCATTGCGCAAAGGGCCATGAACTGGTGAGGTATTTGAGGTCAGTAGCAGGCTGATGGTGGATGTTGGCATGCTTCTGACACTTGTCGCATTTTCTGACGAGCTCAATGGCCTCTGCCTTCATCGTTGGCCAGTAGTATCCTTGTCGAAGTGCCTTTTGAGCGAAGGCTCTGCCTCCCAAGTGTCCGCCGTACAGACCTTCATGAGTGTCACGGAGCACGAGCTCGGCTTCGGTAGGTTGCAAGCAACACAGGTAGGGTAGCGTGTAGGACCATCGGTACAGCCGTTCGTCTATTATGATGTATTTGGCTGCCTGGCGCTGCACCCTCTTGGCTGTATTGCGGTCCGCAGGGAGGGTTCCATCTAGCAAGAAGCTCGCGAGTGGGTCGATCCAGCTCGTCTCTGCTTCAAGGACGGGAGCGACCTCCTCTGCCCCACCGAGAATGCTAGGCCGAGGTAAGTCCTTTATGTACACGGTTCTCATGGTGTTGTGACTCGTGCTGGCTAATCGGGACAGGGAGTCGGCCTCAGTGTTCTTTGACCTCGGTATTTGCCTGATGAAGTGTGACCGGAAGTTGAGCAGAGCCTCCTTTACCTTTGCCAAGTAGGCAATCATAGTCAGCTCGCGTGCTTCGTATTCGCCCGTAAATTGATTGACTACAAGCTGGGAATTGCTGCAGATAACTATGTGTTTTGCCCTTACTCTTTGTGCTAGGTTCAGTCCGACTATCAGTGCCTCGTACTCCGCCTCGTTGTTGGATGCCGTGAACTCAATGCGTAATGCGTATTCCAGTTTCGTGCCACTTGGGCCGCGTAGTACTATTCTAGCCCCACTGCCCTGTTGGTTCGAGGAGCCATCTACGTGAAGGATCCAGGGCTCCTCATCCCAGTTCGCGTTTGTCCTAATCAGGAGAGATGCCACATTGACTCTGTTGGCTTGGGAGCTCCGTGCTCACCCGAACTGGGGATCTTGGGCTCGACCGGCCTGGGGGCTTCGAGGCTGAACGTGCATTCGGCGATAAAATCCGCTAAGGCTTGGGCCTTAATTGTAGTTCGTGGCTTGTACTGGAGGTCGTACTCGTTGAGTTCGATGGCCCATTTTGTCAGTCGACCGGAGATCTCGGGCTTGTGTAAGACTTGCCTCAGAGGTTTGTTAGCCAAGACGATGACAGTGTGAGCCTGGAAGTATGGGCGGAGTTTCCGAGCTGCTATCACCAGTGCGTATGCTAGCTTTTCTATCTGCGGGTACCTTGTCTCTGCTCCCTGCAAAATTTTACTAACATAATAGATGGGTTGTTGGACCCGATCTACTTCTTTTATTAGTACCGAACTGACCACCTCGTTGCTTGCCGAGAGGTACAGTTCCAAGACCTCGCCCTCCTCGGGCCGGGCTAAGCTTGGCACACTAGCGAGGTAGCTTTTTAGCTCGTCGAACGCGAGCTGGCAGTCTCGGGTCCACTCGAACCCTTTGCCTTTGATTGCTTTGAAGAAAGGCAGGCAGTAGTCTGCTGATTTGGACATGAAGCGGCTCAGAGCGGCTATGCGGCCGTTTAGTCTCTGAACCTCTTTTACTTTTCGGGGTGGTCTCATATCTAGGATGGCCTTTATCTTGTCCGGGTTGGCCTCAATACCACGCTGGTTGACAATGTACCCTAGGAACTTACCCAAGGTGACACCGAAGACACACTTGTTAGGGTTTAGTTTCATGCTAAATTGACGCAGAATTTGGAAGACAGAATCTAAGTCTTGTATTAATTCCTGTGAAAACTGCGTCTTGACGACCATGTCGTCTACATAACATTCTATTTTTGTGCCAATTAAGGGCCGAAACAGCCTATTTACAAGTCTTTGGAAGGTCGCCCCGACATTTTTTAATCTGAAGGGCATGACCTTGTAGCAGTACAGGCCGAACTCGGTTATGAAGCTGGTTTTTTCCTCATCCGACTGGTCCATCCTAATTTGGTTGTAGCCCGAGTAGGCGTCCAGGAAGCTTAGCAACTCATGTCCCGAGGTCGCATCCATTAGGCAGTCAATTCTGGGGAGGGGGATGCAATCTTTCGGGCAAGCTCGGTTCAGGTCGGTGTAGTCGACGCACATGCGCCACTTGCCGTTTGCCTTTTTCACTAGCACTAGGTTGGCTACCCAGCTCGGGTAATGAGCTTCCCTTATGAAGTTTGCTGCGAGGAGCTTTTCGACCTCCTCGTCGACCGCCCTCAAGCGCTCTGGGGCTAAGTTGTGTTTCTTCTGTCTAACGGGTCTGACTACAGGGTCAGTATTAAGTTTGTGAGTTATAAGGCTGGGGTCAATACCAGGCATGTCGGCCGTGGACCAGGCAAAAATATCTAAATTTTGAAGTAAAAAACTCACCAGTTCGGTTCGTAGTGGTTCCTCGACGGAAGCACCGATCTATAGCGTGCGAACTGGGTCTGTAGCCGAAGTCGGGACTGCGACCGCTTCCTCTTTGGGCGAAGCTCATTCCTCGTCTTGCTCTATAGTCCGCTCCAATTCAAGGTCGTCGGCCGCCTTGGTTTTTCCCTTCAGGGCGGCAACATAACACTTACGGGACTCAAGCTGGTCGCCCCGCGCTACCCCCACACCGAAGTCTGTAGGTAGCTTCATTGCCAAATAGTATGTGGAGACCACTGCCCGCAGGATATGCGTAATTGGCCGCCCTATTATGGCATTGTATGGGGAGGGGGTCGCGACCACCCGGAAATCATGGTTGAGTCTAACCGCACAAGGCCATGTGCCGACTTCCACAGGTACTGTTATTTTTCCGAGGGGCCTGACTTCCTCTCCGCTGAAGCCCACCAGAGGAGTGTTCGCGGGCTTTAGCTCGCTCTTCTGCAACTGTAGCTGGTCAAATGCTGACTTGAAGAGGATGTCTTCCGGGCTGCCCGAATCCACGAATACGCGCCTGACCTCGAAGTCGCTGATCCTCAGTTTTATGACAAGCGCGTCATCGTGGGGGTAGTGGACCCCTCGCGCATCATCTTCCGTGAAGAAGATCGGTTCTTCAGTCTTCGATCTCTTTGGAGGGTACTGTTCCTCCCGGACTGCTTCGCGAACTGACGTACGGGCCGCTGCCGAAGTACACCCTGCTACCACTGAACCTCCCACTGTTACATGGATGGTTCCCCGAACTGGCCTCTCTTCCAGAGGCTGTCGCTGCAACGGTTCGACTGGCCTGTTGCTAGATTTGGGGGCATCCTTTCCGTGCTCCCCTTGCCGACCTGCCTTATTGTTATTTTTATTATCATGCTGTACAAAATTCCTCAAGTATCCGCGACGGATGAGTCCCTATATCTCGTCTTGGAGATTATTACACTGTTCGGTACTATGACCGTTGTCTCTATGGAAACTACAGTACAAATTTTTATTTCTCTCGTTCGGATTCCCCTTTAGGCGAGGTGGCCACTTTACGTATGGGGCGTCCTTGATCGTCATCAAGATCTCGGTCCGCCTCGTGTTTAATGATGTCTAATCCGTCGAACTGCTAAGGGAGCTCGGAACGGCTGGTTCGGTTTCGGCTCCCGGGCTGGGTTTTTTCTGTCGACTAGGTTGGAGGGCTCGCCTTCCCTCTTTCTTTTCTCGTTCCCGCTTTCGGTCCGTTGGTTGATTTCTTCCTCTGTTCTCATGAACTTATTCGCGAGCTTGAGGAACTCGGCCACGGTTGCGGGCTGGTTAGCTACCATGTGCCATTTGAACTCTTTGTGCTTTGCTCCTCTCTTGGCCGTCGCAAGCTGCACCGCGGGGTATAATCGAGGTATCTGCAAGCACACTTCATTCAACTGCTTGATGTAGCCCCGGATGGATTGTCCTTCTCTCTGGACTACTCCAAAGATGCTTTCCTTGGTTTTGGGGCACCGCTTGGTGGTGACAAAGTGTGCGGTGAAGACCTGCACGAACTGGGCCCAACATCTTATCGACCCGGGGGCTAGGTTCCTGTACCAAGTGTGGACTACCCCCCTAAAGGTGGTGGTGAAGGCCACGCACATGCATGATTCACTGGCCCTAGCGAGGTGCATTTGGGATTGGAAAGCATCAACGTGGTCGTTGGGGTCGAAGGACCCATCATACTTGTCCAAAGGTGGGAGCTTGAAATCTCTGGGCATGGGGATTGCTAGGAGTTCTGATGCGAGGGGGGAAGGAACTGAGATAATTGGGGCAGCTTTTACCTCGTCCGAGTTCATCTCTTCTTTACCTCTGAGCTCGGGCAACACACGGGTGGCAGTTCGGCTACTTCGCCGGCGCCTTCGTTGCTGAGTTGGCCTGGTGCTAGCGCTACTGGCCTCTGTGTTGCCGAGCTCGATGGGCCCAGACTGTTGGTAGTCTGCCGCCAGGGCGCTGAACCGATTCTCTGTCAGTGGGAGCTCAGACTTGGAGTGTCAGGATATTGACTTGGCGGGCGAGGTGCCCGACCCGCCGGCGAGTTGCGAGGCAGGGGTGATCTTTCTTTGCCCTCGGCCCAAGGATGAGGCCTGGCTCTTGTGGGGGTTCTGAGGTTGGGAGGCCTCTCCTCGGTGACGGCGTCCACCCTGAGGGGAGGGCTTAACCGGCTTTGGAGCAGGGTGCCGAGGTGGAAGCAGTGGTTGGTTCGGAGGCTGTTGGGGGAACTGCTATTGATAGTGATACTGGGAGATGTGGTGCAGTACTTGGTGTTGCTGGAATTGTTGCATTTGGGCTTGCATTGCCCGCATGCATTGCATCAGGTCGTCGAACTGGTTCTGGCTGGTCGCCAGGGGGACAACAGTTGGTTCAATAAAGGTTGTTTCGATAGGGAGAGGAAAGGGGATGCTCATGGCAGGAAGGTTTACGGGTGCCACTGCTTGTGGCGCATTCAAGCTGGGGATCCCATCCACCGGAAGGGGGATGGTGAACTGTCCGACGCACACCATGGGGACTTGAAGTTGTTCCTCGGTGGTGTTCGTCTCCGTGCCACGTCCGACGTTGCTGGAAGAAGCCATGAGTGTTGGGGTTTTTGGAGAAAAGAGGTTATGAGAGTTTTAGAGGGAGACTTTTAGAAGCGTTTCCCATAGACGATGCCAATTGATGGTGCGCAATCCGGTCGATCCTAGCTGTCAACGACCTTGCCTCTAATTGGAGCAACAGGAGGGCCTGAAACGAAGAAAGTGGGGAATCTTTGGGGAGGAACCCGGCGAGATCACTCCGAAGCTCACGTTAGTATTCTCTCAAAGGCAAGATAAAACCAGATGGTGCAAAGTTCACATACCTTCCTCCGGGGGTAGAGAGCATTTTTATAACCACCTCGCGCACTCACTCCGAGGCCTCTGTCAGGTCAGGTATGATTACTTCTGTGCTTCTACCAGTTCGGGTGTCATCATCTCTGCTGGGACAGAACCATCACTGCTCCTTGTCGGAGCTGTCTCTGTAATTGGAGATGGCGGTGGCAGGTGGCCGTTGGAATGCGGCTGTCTAGCATCAGATCCCAAGTCAGTCAGGTGCGCCGCCCCTGGATATGGACTCCTTCGGTGTCAGGTATGGTTTGTTCAGTTCGGTGTCCCGAGGGCGAAGTGCTGGAGTGGTGTGCGAGGTGAAGTCTTGAGTTCAGACAGTGCTGTGGCCCAAACTGCCGTGGGGCAGGCCAGTTCGGGTTGTTGCCCTTTGTGTTCGTAAGGCTCGGGGCCTAAGGGAGAGCTCGGGCTCCTTACTGGGAGTTCGGGCTCCTTGCGAGGAGTTCGGACCACTGGTTCCTCCTCTCGGAGCTCGCGCCTTGGCGAGCTGTTGTGCCGAACTGTTGCCTTTGCCACGTGTTGAGTGGTTACGAGGTCGGGCCAAATCTTCCTTCATCAACAATTATCTTAAGGGCAATTTTTGGGGTTTAATATTAATAAAAGTAATATATATATATATATAAATTTAAAAAATAAGTTAATTTTTTTTTTAAATAATATCAATAAAGGGCAAAAACACTATTTATCTTCTTCTTCTTGCCATTTGTTCACTAGAGCCGTCGTCTACTGCTGCCTACCGTTGGTCGGAGGCAAAGGCAGAGGTGGGCGCAAGTGGCAGTGTTGGACAAAGAAACCACCAACAACGCTGCTGCCACCTCTGTCTCCACCCATATCGGGCAACGTTGCCGGAAGTGGAGGCAGGCGAAGATGGCGGCGTTGGACAGAAAAACCACCAGTGCCACCACCGCCACCTCTGGCAACGTTGTCGGAGATGGAGGTGGAGGTGAGTAGAGGCGGCAGCGGACAGTGGTGGCGGATGACGACTCTGGTGAACAAATGACAAGAAGAAGGAGATGAACAATATTTTTGCCCTTTATTGATATTATTAACATATTTTTAAAATGTTTTTAAATATATTACTTTATTGATATTAAACCCCAAAAGTTGCCCTTATATACTATTACCCCTTAAGTCTCACAATATGTGACTTCACATGACTTCACTTGTTTGATTTAATTTTAAGTACCATTTACCCTTCTTTCTCTACCCAAACCAATAACACCAACTAACCTTCCATTCTCTCTCTCCCCCTTCCCTATTTTCCCCTTTTCCTTTCCATCTTTCTTTTCTTCCATGTTTTTTGGCCACCGTTCATTGTCTTCTAACGAAAACAACAAATCCTCAACGGTGATCTTCTCTTAGTCATCCCCGTCATTGATAAGGTATAGTTAGATCAATAGAGGATTCCCTGGGGTCTGGCATCCAAATAAACTGTTACCATTTCCCCATCGGCAACAGATTCTGCGTCTACTAGGGTTCAATTATATTGATTCTTGGAGTCAGAAAAATACCTTCACCTAAAAACGAAATAATTTTGGGAGGAGTTAGGTGATTTAAAATACCCATGACTCTTGAGGCAGGGCTAGACCTCACAAAAAGTTTACCCAACGCACGAACCTGATCCAATCCAACTTGAAAAAACAGGGTTAGGGTCTCATATTTTCTATCCAAATGTGAAAATGACCCAACCCGATCCAACCCAAAAAATAATTGGGTTGGGTCATGAGTCAACCCACTAACCCGATTGTCAAGTCTAATTGAGATTATTTATGCATTGTTAGAAGTTTCCATTCTTTAGTTTTTTAAATTGTTAAATGTTCAAGTATTTTGTTTTATATTTGGAAATTTAAGGTTAATTCTTTTACTTTTGACATTATTTATTTATTTATTTTATTTTTTAAATTTCAATTATTTTTTGAGATGACCCGAATTGACCCATGGGTCAACCCTAACCCGAATATGTAGAGTTAGGGTCTAGCATTTGACAATCCAACCCGACCCAAAATTAACCCGAAGTACTTTGATCCAACTTGAACCCGACCCACACAACCCAATTGCCAGGTCTAGTGATAGTGTGCAAATTTTTCATTTTTTTATCTGCATTTTTCTTATTTAATTAGCAAGAGAATTAATTAATATTGTGCTGTTTTAATTAGGAAATCGCAGATTGGAAGAGGAAGGCTGAAAGGAGCTTGCAGGAGAAGCCCCGACACGTTGGAGAGTCCCAGTTCACTGAAGAAGACCAGCACGATTCAGCATGCAAGAAGTAGGGCCCACTCCATCGATCCTAGTAGGATTTGGCTGAGAGGGAGGCATGAATCACTAGAGAGTCTTAATCAAATCTGGTTCTTGTTGTAATCTTAAAGAGAGAAAAGAGTCAGAGTCCCTCTTTGTTGGAATTTCTAATTAGAGATAAGAATAGATCAAATCTGAATTAGGCATTATCTATTAGGAATTAGACTTCTATTTGAAAGGGGAGCTGAAAACTGAGCCCAACCCTCATAAGAAGCCTGAAGCCCGGGCTTGGGCCCGAGCCCGAAATTTAGCCCATGCTATTACTACTACTAAAGCAGCTGAATAGAGAGAGAGAAATTATAAAGAAAAAAATAAAAAATGTATATATATTAAATTATAAATATATATTTTAATAAATCTTATATTATTTATATATTTTATATAATATATAAAATACATATTATGTATTTTATAAAATATATAATGCTGAATCGGGCCGGGCTTTTTTGACAAATCCTGAGCCTGACCCGAAACACAGTCGGGCTTACTGTGTTAGGCTCGAGGTCAGGCCCGCAGGCCTAATTATATGACCAAGCCCGACTGGGATGTGGGCTGGGCAGGCCGGGCCATCGGGCTACCTGGCCCATGAGCCCATGAACAGGTCTACTCTCAAGTAGTTGTAGATCAGTCCCTGTGATACCTTCCAATAGCGTCAATCCCATGTTTGGTGCACACAATTAGGGATGTCAATTGGATTGGATTTGGTCCAATCTGATCCAGTCCAATGTGAGTATTATAATGTACCAAGTCCAATCCAGTCCAATGAATATTTTGGACCTGTCCAATTCAATGTCTAGATCATCCAATATATTCAAATTCGCTTTGATTTAGATTGATTTCAACCCAAATGTAGACCATCCAATATATTCAATGGACCAGATATTGGCTTAATCCAACACAATCCAATATAAATTTATTATGGATGGACCAGGTCTAATCCAATCTAATAAATATTTTGGGTCGGATTAGTCCAATCCAATATGTCTTATTGGTCCATCCAATCCGTCCAAATTGATTTTACTGGTCCATTGACACTCTTACACACAATCTCCCAAAACTTCATCACACCCTCCAAAATATTTCAATCTCACACTTACTCTCCCCTCTTTTTCACTGTCTCCCTCTTTCTCATCGTCTCAGACATCTTTAGTTTGAAGTTCTCACTTTCAATAATGTGTCAAAAATTTCATTTTGAAAATTCAAAGAAGAATGATAGGCAAAAATAGTCTTTTTAATCCTTTGTTAACGGACACTAACGATAAGGAAGATTTAGTTAATTGTCAAAAGCAGTAGGGGTACTTTAAGACAATGCTAAAACAATAAGGGTATAGTTAGTCAATTTCCTAAATCTTAGGGGTAGTTTAAGAAATTTGCCCAATTATAAATACAACCAGGTATTTTTGAAAAAGATTTTTATTCAATTGTTTATTTTTTTAAATCTCTAAACTATCCTTTTTGTTTCTTTGAATAATTTATGATTTCATTAGTTTTTTAAATGTAATATTGATAATATTGAAGCCTTCTCAATTGCTCTAATAGATTCTTAAAAATTTCTAGTTAGACTTAATATTCAAATGAAATGGTAGAAGTGTCTTTTTGATATATACAAAATTAAAGTTTAGTTTGGTTTTCTTTGATTTATTGGAGAAAGGAGTGGATTATTTTTATATTTTAAGATGAAGAGAGACATTCATGTTGTGGAACAAAACAATAATTTAAAGAAGCTTGTTTTTAGTGAAATGATCTTGTTATTTTAGCAAGTTTTGTCTGGAGAAAATTGAGGTGCGTTTTGGTCAACTAGAATTTAAGAAAAAAGGGTGAGCGAAAAAAAAAAAGGAAAATTCATGTGGGTATTTTGGTAATTAAATGCATTGTGTCGCTTGACTTAACGTCCGGGGGTATTTGTTGCAAAGTGTAAGTTTAAGGATCTTTGTCACAAATGAAAGTTCAAGGGAGTAATTCCTACTAACTCCATAACAACGGGGTCTTTATGATTTACACATGATAAAAATATTTTTATTTTAATTTTTAGTTTTTCAAAATCTCAAAAAACTGCTTGTCTTTGTCTCTTCGTCTTCCCTCTTCACTTGTCCATCGATCACTTTTTTGTTTCTTGCTGGTTTCATGGGGTTACACAAATTACATAATGGGGAAGCCCATCCCCAAAACACCCCCTCCTATAAAGCTTGCATCCTGGACCCTTATCCAGAAATTTTTTTCTAAACCCATCAATACAGCGCCAATTAGTCCTCTTCCATTTGAAAAGGGATAAATTACAGAGATCCCCATACTATGAGGTTAGTGACAATTAGCCGTTGAACTTTCACTTGCAACAAAGACCACCCTATACTCTGGGGTCAATGACAATTACCCCCCTAAACTTTTATTATGAGTTAGGACAAATCCCTAAACTTTCACTTTGTGGCAAATACCCTTGGCTATTATATTAGATGATAAAATGTGTTAAATTACCAAAATATCCACCTAAACTTTATTTTCTTTCCCTCACCTTTTCTCTTTTAAACCCTAATTGACCCAAAAATACCTCAATTTTCTACAAACAAACTAGCTAAAATGACGTGAATCATTTCACTGATGTAGAAAAAAACAAACTTCTTTATATTCTTATTTCATTTCACTAGTATGAATGTCTCTTTTATTCTTAAAATATAAAAATTATCCACTCCTTTCTCTAATAAATTAAGAAAAACCAAATGAAACCTTAAATTTATATCTATCAAAAAGAGACCTCTACCATTTCATTTGAATACTAAATCCAATTAGAAATCTGCAAGGATCTATTAGAGCAACCGAGAGGATGTTCAATATTATATTTAGAAGATTAATCAATAAGAAAAGGGTAATTTGGGGAATTAAAAAATTAAATAGATGAATGAGAATCTTTTTCAAAGTTAATCGACAAAACTCTAATGGAGAGAGGTATTTGTTACAAAGAGACAGTTTTGGAGGTTCTTTGTCTTAAATGAAAGTTAAGGTGGATAATTGTCACTAACCTCATAGTAGAGGGGATCTTTGTTGCAAATGAAAGTTTAGAGGGGGTTAATTGTCACTAACCCCATAGTATAGTGGGGCTTCGTAATTTATTCTTTGAAAAGCATTGGAGTCTAGACTTAACCATAGTCTAGACCAAAAAGATTGGGTAAATTACAATGACCTTTGTACTATGGGGTAGGGGTGCAATCAAGACGATCCAAACTTTTGTATGTCTTGGCTTGATTCGACTAAAATACTATTAAGCTCGAAATTGAGTTCAATCCAAACTCTATTTCTTGGTTTGAGCTAGGTTTGATTAAATATTTGATGAGCTTGAGTTTGGCTCGAAAGCTCATAAATGAATATTAATATTTATGATAATATAATAATAATATTAATATTTTTATAATAATATTAATATAATTATTATTAATTATATAATGTAATAATTAATATTATAATATTAATGATGTTATAATAATAATAAATTATTAATTATAATTTAATATTAAAATGTCATTATAATAATTTGGGAAAATTCTCGATTAGTACCATGTACTTTGGGCCTAATGCCACTTTGGTCCCCAAACTTTAAAATGTGACAATTCAGTACCCGAACTTTTAAAACATGTCAATCAAATACCTACCGTTAACTAGTTGTGAACCAACTATTAAATGGCCTTTAAAAAAAGACACAAATGCCCTTCGAGTGTCATCTAATTTTCTTTATCAACCATTCAAACATTGACAAAAAATTAATAGTCCTAAACCATTGCCTCTTTTATTCAAGAAAGTTGGGGTCTAGAATACCCATTGAGACGTGATCCCCACTTTCTTGAATAGAAGAAGCAAAGATTTGGAATTGTTATTTTTTTGCCAACGTTTGGATAGTTGATAAAGAAAATTAGATGACACTCAAAGGGCATTTGTGTGTTTTTCAAATGCCACTTAATGGCTGGTTAATAGCTGGTTAACATTAGGTACCAGATTGACACATTTTGAAAGTTTGGGTACTGAATTGTTGCATTTTAAAGTTCAGGGACCAAAATGGCACTAGGCCCAAAGTACATGATACTAATCAGAAATTTTTCCTAATAATTTTTAATATTGTTTCTTTATTAAATTATATAGACAAACAAAAATCCTCATATATGGGGTTAAAATGGACATTCGACAATTTTTAGAATTCAAAATTCAGAACAACATTCTTTGCGTTCAAAGTTAAGAGGAAAGAAAAGTTCATCAATACCAATATACCTCTTAATGTAATTATTACAGTTTCAGGTGCCAAACGTTAGAGTAAACGAATAGGCCATTATTAATTACAAGATATACTATATAATCATGAAACTAGGAAGGAAGTTGCTTTGAAGATTGGCCTAAATCTGGTATCTCCAGTTTTCATGTGAAAAGCCTCGATACAACAAAAATAAAGGTCAAGAAAATCAACCAAATCAGCAAAGTTTTAACAATAAGAAACCTCAAAGGCTCAAAACAGTAATAGTAGCAATATTGAACCTCCTGTAGTTTGTAAAATCTCTAAAAGGGAAAACCACATTGCTAGGAATTGTAATTACAAGTACAAAAGGCTGCAAATTTTAAAAACATGACACCCTCTATTAGTGATGAGAGCTGGTACCCAGATATGAGAGCTACAAATCATCTGACTTCAGATCTAGGAAATCTGAAACCAATCAACTTCGTATTGCAAATGTTCTAGAGATTAGCTCTTTCGGCTCTTCTATTGCTTCTCATGATACGGGAGTAAAACTATACTTGAATGGACTAAGCATATCCCAAAAAATAATATTTGACTTGGATTTGGACTGACTTAACTTGATTAGGAGTGTCACGGGCTCCTTCCTCTTCAATTTTCCATAACAAAAGCCCTCCTGACTAGTGTGTGTGCACTAAAACAAGGATAGGTTTACTTTTTTTTTTTCTAATTTTTAATTTTTTATTGTCATTTTTGAAATTATTAATGAGAGACTTTTGTGAAGAAAGCACCATTAACTCTCTCTCTTTCTCTCATCCTCTTTTTTATAAACTCTTCCAATTATCTCTCTTCATTAATCATGCCATTAATACTTTCTCCTCCAATAATAACTCATACCATTAGTTCCTTCTCCTTTCAATTACTCAATTAAATTGCATACATTTCATTAATTCTTTCTATATCTAAGTCCATTTCAATTTAAGTATAATTTTACATCTATTAGATATATTTACATTTATTCTATAATTATTGATAAAAATTAATTTCAACCAAAAAACAATTTAAAACATAATTAAATTATTTAATTGTAATTTATAACTCATTTAAATTCAATGGTAGATTATTATAGGCTAAACAATTAACTTCCATTTGAAAGATAGATGATTTTTCAGTTAATTAATCAAGTAAATTGCATTTCAAAATAAATATTGTTTACTTCACTTAGGAATAAAATTATTAATATTTTAGATAGAAAATCGCATTTAATTGTGATTATTAATAAAAATGTATAATTATTGTCACATTTACTTTTTGAAAGATGATATACTTATTAAAAAAATTAATTATAATAATAAAAAGTATGAATAAAAAATCCCATTTTAAAATTACTCTATAATAAAATTTAAAATCAATTAGTACAAATATATCACATAAATTTTAATTCATTTAAATTCCATTCGAAAAAATAAAAATTCATTAAAAATAGTAAAAGTAATTAATTATTTAGTAAATTACTTAATAACATAAAAAATAATTATTAATTATTATTATTTCTAAAATATTTTTTACTAATATAAAAAAAGTAAATAATTATTAAATTAATATAATTTAGTTTTTACTAATAGAATTTATGAAATTAATAAAACTATATTTTGTTAAATTTAATGATTTTTATCTTAATAAATTAATAAAAATACTAAAGTAAATTAAAAGTAATATCCATTAAAAAATTTATTAGTTTTGAAATTTGTTTTTTTAATTTAAATCCTATAAATGTTGGTAAAGCTAAACATTAATAAAAATACTGATGGGCTTGATTTGGATTGGCTCTACTTGCTTAGAAGGTTGGAAGAGAACCAAAGGACCAAGGAGTTAGACCTGTTCAGGGCTGGCCAGGTTGGGCTCGGGCCGGGCTTTTACTCTTCATAAACATGATTTTGTTAGGCCGAGCCCAGGCCTAGCCCAACCAACGGGCCTATAACATGGGCCTGAGCTCTACCCTAATAAAAATCCTGAAGCCCGAGCCTAAGCCCAAAGCCCAACCTAATAGAAGAAAGAACTCACCGCCAGTGACTGTGTTCGTCGGTGCTGAGTTCGTGTCTGTGAGAGAGAGAGAGAGAGAAAGAGGGAGAGGACTCACCGTCGCCGGTGCCGGTGCCTGTGTTCACCGCCTCGCCGGTGTTTGGGATTTGAAAGAGGAGTGAGAAGAGGAATGGGAGAGAGAGAGAGAGAGAGAGAGAGAGAGAGAGAGAAGACTCACCGCCAGTCTGTTGGAGTTGTTGCGCCGGTGAATGTTCGCTGATTCTACGGCTGCTTGAGAGTGTGAGGAGGATGTGAAGAGAAGAGAGGTTCGGCACTGGGCAATTCAACTAACAAGAAATGTGGAAAGAGATGAATGAGAAGGGTTAGGATATTAGGGTTTTTGGGTTTAGTCTATTGGTTGGGCCAGGCTATTTTGGCAAATCCCGAGCCCAGCTCAAATTTTTTGTACACCGAGCTTTTTGGCCCAAGGTCAAACCCGTAGGCTCATTTGCGTGTTCAAGCCCGTCTAGGGGCCTGGCCAGCCCGTCGGGCCACCTGGCCCATGAACAGGTCTACGAGGAGTTCATAAACGATTAGGGAGAGAGGATGATTAGGGTTAATCATGGGTTGGGTTAGACTTAGCACCTATGATAAAGGCTATAGGCCAAGGCCCATCCCGACTTTGGCTTCAAGCTTGAAGCATAAGCCTTGGGTCAAGCTTGATTCTAGGCATATGACTTTTATGTATAAAGTATTAATTATAAATACTATTTTATATTATATATATCAAATTTGTGCTTTCTTAGGTTCAGGTTGAAAATGATCACCCCTAGAATGAAGGAGAAAAGTACTTTGCTAAAGTAAATTAGAGAATTAACCAACCGAGGGCTGGCTCATTGGTGTGTTAGGTGGTTTGTTCCAACATTGACACGGAATCAAATCCCACAATCAACACTTTGGGGAAAAGGGGTAAGGGGATATTATCAATGGTGCATAGCATTGGATACTAAAAAAAAAAGCAAATTAGAAAACCTAGTGTTGCTACCAAGGATGGGCTGAGGGCAACAAGGTAAACCCACTTCCTTAGTTGAGGCCGATGTGTCCAATCCTAAGAGTAAGAGATCACACGTTAGAGGCCCTGGATGTTATCTCAGGGGCGGAGACTCCGATGATCAAATTAATCGAGTATGTAGGAGAACTTGAACGAGGTCCGAGGTGAGAGTTCAAACGAGCCACTCGAGAGAAAGAAAGCTAAAGATCATGAATGAGCAAGATGGTTTACCTGGAGAGGGGCACCTCTATTTATACTTGACTTTGCCTTGGGAGTGATTGGAGGTGGTTGGCAGCGGATGGCTAGGATTGCATTCGATAGATGCCACGTGACGCCATCTTGGCCTGCCACATGCGCCTACATCACCTAGAAACAAAGGGAACGATTTAGAATTTTCGGTTCATCTTGCATTAGTTTGTTCATTTTTTGGCCAACAAAAATTATAATAATTTTATAATTTAAATTTTCATTTAATTATAATTTAATAAATTAAGTTATTTATTTTGTTAGTTAACTAATTAGTAATGTCATAGGATCAGTTAGACATAGCAAAAAAAAAAAATGTTTAAATTAAACTTAGGGTCGTGAATTATACATAACCTCTTTCTTAATTGATTCTGAAAGATGTTGACAATCTCTTTATCCCGGTCAATACTCACGTAACATCTTATGTTAACTACCTAATTGCAGAGTGCCTGCCAGATCATCTATATTTCTATTCATGAGTAAAATTATCTCAGATCTGTTCAACATGAGAAATGATTTGTGAAGCGTTCGTTCTTTCAATCTCCTCATCCTCTCCCATTCTTTGGCTAAGGGTCCATTTGGTTTGCAGGAATAGGGGTCAGAATTGGAATGGCTCATTCCAATCAAGGTTCAAAGTATTGATACAGGCTGCCGTATTTGCCTGTATCGGTATTTTTTTTTTGTTTTGTCATTTTATTTTTTTTTTAAGAATCTGGTTCAGAGGGCCGGTTTAAGGCTGGCTGGTCTACCCCCTGAGCCACTTGCTGACCCAAAACACCCCTTGTAGGGGCATATCGGGAAGGCTCCAATAAGGGCGATACGTATCAATACTTTGAACCTTGATTCCAATCATTTGGTTGGCTGGAATCAGAATCCAATTCCCGGAATGACATTCCCCCATTTGAGGGAATGGCCATTCCCTCCTCCCTTAGGAATGAAAATCTCAATCTAAAAATTCCGGTTCTTGTCTGAACCAAACAGAAAGGGGGGAGGGGGGATAAACCATTATAATTCCGATTTTGATTCCAACTGTAAACCAAACAGACCCTAAGTTTAATGATCCAATATTTCTTTCTTCATCAACTTATTGGATGTAGAGCAAACAAAAGTGATTTTTTAAGCGAACAGATAAAATGATTGTAGTTGATGCTATCCATTATACTGTTATATGTAGACCTGACAAAAAGTTGACCCAACCCACCCCAAAAACAGGGTTAAGGTCTATATTTAGCTACTTGAATGTGAGAATGACCCGACCCGACCCGACCGGAAAAATTAGGTTGGGTTGGGTCATGAGTCAACCCGCTGACCCGATTGTTAAGTCAAATTGGGACTATTTATGCATTGTTAGAAGTTTACACTCTTTAATTTTATCTATTTAGTCATTACTCTTTATTGTTTACTCTTTTAATTGTTAAATGTTCAAGTTTTTTTATTTTATATTTGGAATTTTAAGATTAATTCCTTTAATTTTGGTATTTTTCATGTTTTTTTTTATATATTAGTTATTTGTTGGGATGTCCTGAATTGACCCATGGGTCAACCCTAACCCGAACATTTAGGGTTAGGGTATAGCATTTGATAACCCAACCTGAAATTCAACCCAACCCGAAATCAAACCAAAGTGTCTTGACCCAACCTAAGCCTGACCCAACCAACCCAACTGCTAGGTCTAGTTATAACGCATTATATCTGTTGCCGCGCGGATTGGCCGAGGGCAACGAGTTAAATTCACTCTTTAGGTTTCGAGTGTTGGCCGAGGACTTTGGGGCCTCGGAAGAGATTGACGCCGAGGACGGCAAGCCAAGGCGAAGTATTCCTTCCGAAGACTATGGTAGCCGAGGACTGTAGGTTGAGGTGAAGTCCTTGGTGACCAAAGATACTACAAGACAGAGAATGTCAGAGGCCTCAGGGTGGATACCCGATGCGAAGTCTCCGACGCTCAAGTTAGTATAAGGTGTAAGGTAGGAGAAAAGGCCTGAGAGCTCCTAGAGAGAGTTTTCAGAGGCACCAGATCTCTTTGAACTAATGCTAGGAAAGCAATGTAGGTGCAGGGAGTAAATGAGTGAGTGATGTTAGAGTTACTCTGTTCCAGTAGTTACCTCTTATTTATACTTGAGCATGCTAGGGGTAGGTGAAGATGAATGCCCCGGATGAGAGCTGTACGAGGTCAGGCTGCAGGCCCTGGCGGGTACGCCAGACAGCTATGTGGTTGGCTCCGTATAGAGGCAGCATGACTCCCTCCTACCCTGGCTGAGGCTAGCGGGCGTTGGTGGGCTGGGCCTCTCAGCCTTATGTGGGCTGGGCCAAGCTAACTCACATCAATATCCATGAGTCCAAAGCCCTTCTAAAGATAATGCAACTCCAACCTTTGAAGAAAGCTAAGAAATTCATTCACAAGAGATAAAGAATGATAATGGCAAAAATTAAAGTAAAAGAATTGGACAAGAGCCAATATTCATCCTGAATAGCTTTTTCATGTCTAAGAGATTACTCTTAGATAAAAGAATAAAGAAAAAAATACATTGACGAGGAAAAAAGGATAATGATTATTCTAACAATATGAACAAAAGAGGGAAAAGAAAAAAAAAGAAAACATGAAGAAATTCACTTAGACTAAACATCGTCAGCACATATCGGAATGAAAAAGGGTTGGAGTCGTGAAAAAGGTGCAGTTTCTTCCCAATGTAATGCATCCCACCAAGCCTTCTCTCCTTTAATCTCCTTTATGGTATCTGTGAAGTGAATACCCGCAGAAAGATTCCTAAATTTTGGACAATAATAAAAACTGATTTGCTCTAACGAGTGCAAAGTGCCTTGGCAAATGCTAACCAGTTCAGGTAGGTAATGAAGTGATAATCTCTTCAACCTTGGAAGTAGAATTGTATCACAATTGACTATCTCCTCTTCAGTTATTATCTCTTTGACTACAGCACAATCTTCAACAACCAACTGCTCTAAATTAGAGAGATGTTGAAGGATAGATGACCCAAAAATGTAACACAACTTGGGGCAAGAATGCAAAGCCAAATGTTTTAGCTGAGCAAAACTTCCATGTGGCACAATTCCTTTACAAATACTAGTCAAATTCCACATATTATGAATACACAAGCACTTTAGCACTGGTAATGCACTTTCTCTAATAGCCTCTGTTGTATCCAAAATTGTCTCAATCTGTGGACATTCACTTAATATACAACATTGTAAGTAATTCAAATTTTGAACTTTGAATTCTGATAAGCTTTGAACATTCAGATGATGATCTAAATAGAATGCAGTGGAACGAGAAAGGACTTGCAAGATCTCATACGGAAAAGTTTCACTTTCACCATTCACAAATCTTAAACACCGGTCTTGCTGTTGATATTTGAATTCAATGTCAACTGGGACCCGACGTATGATGCGTTTAACATCCTCTCCAACAATAAAATTGAACTTTCTCAACCATTGATGTTTCCATGACTGGTTTAGTTGCATAAAGCACTTCAGAAGTTTTACATCCGGAAAGTAAAATTGAAGATGAGTTAACTCATTCAAACTAGACATTTCCTTTGTGACTTCCTCCACACTTCTATTCCACCGCAAATCCTCTGCATCTACAGCTATGCTCAAGTCTTTTAATAGAAGGAGCCTTGATATTATTCCACGTGGAATCATTTGAGGGGATACATCCAGATTTTTACTGTAGTTAGAATCAACACAAAATGAAACTTGTAAGTACTGGAGACAAGTCAACTCCCCAATCTCATTAGGCAGACTTTCAATATGAGTGCCTTGGAGATCAAGAACCTTAAGTTGCCTAAGTTGTCCAACTTCAGATGGGAGCACAACTAAACGTTCACAATCACATAGAATGAGTTCTTGAAGGTTCACAAGCTTGGAAATTGAAGGTGGTAAGGTCTTAATTCTGGTATTGGACAGATTCAGGATTTGGAGGGAAGACATGTGGTCAAAGAATGATATTGGTATCATTCTCAAACGGTTATTTCTTTGTAGGAATAACAACAATAGCCTGGGACACCTTGGCCTCTCAGGTAGCATGGATACTTGATTATCCATCAAGAAGATCCACTCAGATTTTTCCCACTCCTCCTCTGGTGGCTCTGTAACTCCTATACCGATTCTTGACAACAAGCCCTTACATTCTAATAATGGATGTGTGATTCTTTTTGGGTCTCTCCGAAGAAAGATTTCTCTGCCCTCATTATACATGATCTGTATAGCTTGATTCCAAACAATATCATGCATCTCAACAGATATCTTATCATCAACAAACACCAACAAAGAGGCCTCCACAAGATCCTTTAGTATATCAAGCCCCTTGTGACGTGCATTAGTGAAGTTTCCAATTATAAAACCCTCAGAAATCCATCGTTCTATCAACTCATCTACGTAGATCTTCTGGCCTGGGGCATAAATTGCACATGATAGGAAGCAACTCTTTTTGTTATCATCAAGTTGGTCATAAGCATATTTTAATACTTTAGAAACAAAAGTATGGCCTTGTATCTCAGTGGTAGCGCTTGACTGCAGCTGCGATAATGCATGCATCCACACTTCAACATTGTTATTGTTTTTCAAGGCTCCACCTATCAAATTGATCAGCAATGGCAAACCCCCACACATTTTGACCATAGTTGTAGCAAATGGGTGAATATTTGGAGACGCAACCATTTCACCCATCTTCTCACAGAACACCTCCCAAGCCTCTTCCCTGGAGAGAGAATCCAATTCAATTATCAAATCTGTTGCCATGCTCCCACAAACATCCGGAAATTCAGTAGAGATAATTATCTTGCTACCATTGAGGAGGTACTGGTATGGGATCTGCATATTGAGCTTCCATAGAACGTCATCCAGAAGCACCAAGAACTTCTTTCCATTTAACAATTCAAACATCTTAGTTGAAATTCTTTGAGAAGACACAGTGCTAGATAAATCTGGTAAAAACCGTGGTGCAACTTCATCATACATAGTGCCATGCACATACGGTAATAGTTGTTGTGCAATCTTATCATCCAACTTCTGTGAGCTAAAATCTCTTGCAACAGTGACCCAGATAATAATGTCAAACATGCTTTTTATTTCTGGCATATCCTTCAAAGCTCTCAACAAAGTAGTCTTCCCTATCCCACTTTTCCCCAGAATAGCAATCTTCCTGGTATTGGCATCCCTTAGGCATTCCAAAATTTTGGTTAAATTGCGTTCTATTGGCTTACCTTCTGATCTTGGAATAATTATTCTTTGAGGCTCAGTTGGCAGAGATATTCTGATTTCGGATTCTGCCAAATTTAGCAACTTGTTCTCCATCTCTTCTCCCGCCTGTGAAGGCTGGTCTCCAACCCCAAAAGCATGTGGAATGGATTCTGCCGTTTCACCTTCAATAAAGAGAAAAATGAATAAAATCAAACATCTAGATTTCAAATCAATTCTCAAACTTTTGGAGTAACCTACATGAAATCATAACTGTAAAATATCACATATCATGTGATTTTATTTTCAAAAGCGTAAATTGATCTTCCTGAAAAAGGGTTTAATTCTTTATTCAACTATGCCAGAACAGGGGAAATTTTTTGGAGAATAGTTTCTTGCCTACCTCTCCACTGTATTTGTTCAACCATTTTCTGATCTTCGCTTGGTCCAGCATTGATTGACATACCCTCTGCCTCAGAATCTATCCCTATTAGCCGTTTCCATTTGCCTTCCTGTGGGTATTGGGACCCTACTATTGAAAGCGGATCTGATTTTGCTAAAACTGATTCCGGTTCCTTCAATCTGAATTCGGCTTCCTTCACTGTGTCTATCTCTTGTGCATCTATGGTGCAGACAAAGGAATGAGAGGATGATGCTAAGGAAGCAATCTCGCTAATTCTTCTATATCTGGATTCCGTGGGCTCTTGAAGTGTTGTGTCGGGCTTCTTTGATAGCATTACCACCACGTCGAGCATGGTAGGCCGTAAACTAGGGTCATCTTGAGTGCACAATAACCCTATCTTGATGCACATCTCAATTTGTTCTATGGCTGGATAGGGTTCTAATGTTGGGTCCGTGAACTCTAAGATTCGATTTTTCTTGTAGAGCTCATATGCCCAATCGCGAAGCGTATGCGTATAGGCATCTCGGCGATATAAATCAAGGTTCTTTTGGCCGCTGATCAACTCTAGCACCACCACTCCAAAGCTGAATACGTCACACTTCACCGATATTCTTCCTGTCATAACGTATTCGGGAGCTATGTACCCGAGTGTGCCAGCAACCGGAGCTACCCCAGTCTCATCTTCCAATAAGAAGATCTGAAGGTCGAAACCTGCAATCTTAGGGACCCAGTTCTTATCCAAGAGGATATTACTAAGTTTGATGTCGCGGTGGATAATGGGAGTGTGAAAATCCTCATGAATATAGAGCAGGCCCCGAGCTACCCCAGAAATAATGTCGAACCTCCTTTTCCAATCAAGCCCCATTTTATTCTTCGTGAACAAGAAATTGGAGAGGCTCCCTTGATGGAGGAACTCGCAGACGAGGAACACCTCTCCGCCGTGGATGCAGTACCCCAAGTGCTTCACGACGTTCCTATGCTGCAACAGTGGAAGCCGCTTCAGGAGGAGCTCCTCTTCTCGATTTAATTTGTACGACACCTTCGTTACTGCGATCTCCATCCCATATCCCAATCTTCCCCGGTAGGTCGAGCTAAGGCCGCCCCTACCGATGCAATTTTGGAAATTTCTGGTGGCAGCAGCAAGGGTTTTGAAAGAGAACAAATAGCCTTTCGTTGGTCCATCTTCGTCTGAGTAGGATTTCATTGGTGCATATTCATCTGAATGGAATTTGAAGACTTTCTTCAAATCCAGACATCCCTGTTTCATCATGACCATGTTGCTTCAAGGTTTGTACCTAAGGTGGATCGGCTGAAACACTAAATCAAATCAAACAACCAAGCAAATACTGAAGAACGGTTGAGAAGTAAAATAAATTGGGTAGATTTTGTATTTGGAGGTTGGAAGAGCCCAGACGCTGTCGTTCGAGACTCTAGGTCGTCGCTGGAACTTTTTTCGGAAGAATGCAAATAACTGCAAAATGCGGTATTTTCAAGGCCAAATTTTTTAAATTATCTCTGAGATTTAGGAAATTGACTAATTATATATGTATTATTTGATTAAGGTTATGTTTGGTTTGAGAGAATATAGGGAAAGGAAGGAAAAGTAGAGAAACCTTTACACCTCTTGTTGTTCTTGTTGGGAAAAACAAGCGCTCTCTCTACTTCCCAATCCTAGCATGACCCACCTGACCCTTTCATCTGGCTGCCACACTAGATGCTTATGGTTGTATGGTTTCTTTTGTCATTGTTCCTTCTTGAATCATCCCACCCCAACCATTTCTTGTCCACCCACCCTAGAATTTGGTCCCTTCAATTCCACATCCCCCCCTTTTTCTTTAATTTGAGGCCATCCAACACTATCCACCTTTTCTCTCCTTTCATAATTAATTTTTTAAATTTTAGGGGTATTTTAAGATAATACTGAAATAATAGGGGTATTTAAAAAATTTATCCTATTTCCAAACCTTGTATTAATGTGTACTCCGTCTACACCGGAAGTCAAAAAAGCTTACCACTGGGGAAATTATAGATTATTACTCTTCATAGGCTGTATTGTTAGGGATAAGATAGTGACAAACTGGCAATTACCCCTTGAAAGAAATTTAAAATTCCAATAAAGACTCCTCTCCTCTCTCTATTAGGTTGAGTGAGGATGAAAGCTAATTTACTAAAATACCCAATCGAGAAATTTATATAAAATGAGATTTGCAAAAAAAATAAAAAAACCAAGTAACACTTATGAAAACCTGAAATTGCAACAAACACAACATACAATTATTTCAACTAAACTAATAGCAAATAGGAACAAAAAAAAAACATTAACCTAAATCCCAACACGTGTTTTAGAAAATTGTTGGAAAAAAGAGTAAAGAAGGGAGGATATAGATACAAAAAGGAAAATTGTCAAAAACTCACCATGAGTTTTCATCATTTCTCTTAAACTCACCACAACTTTTCAAAGCATCTAAAACTCACCATGTTAATAAGTTTTTATTTTTCAAAATTCACCTTTCATTAGTGCACCGTTAATGTTTCTTAACAGAGGTGTCCATGTTAGCATAAATAACAATTTTTATGACCAAATCACACTTGAATGGCGAGTTTGAGGAAAATGGTCTTGTTCATTTTTCAATCTTCTTTTTTTTTACATTTTTAGTGTTTTGTTATAATTTCTACTTTTTTTTATAATTTTTCTACTTTTTTAATTTTTATATATATATATATATACATTTTTCTATTTTCTTCCATCTATAAAATTTCCTGTATTTTTTGTTATTTATTTGAAATTTCCGTGTTTTTCTATAATTTTTGGTGTTTTTTCTATAACTTTTATTTTCTGATTTTGTTTTTCAATTTCTATAGTTTCTATAATTTGAAAATAATTTTTTATTTTGTGTGCAATTTCTATATTTTTATATTTTTTTTTGTAATTTCTATGTTTTTGTGTATTTTATTTGAAAATATTTTTTGAACTTTTTCCTTTTTTCATGTTTAAAGGCTGGTGTGGTAGATGGGAAAGATAGGCTGGTGTGGTAGACTTCTATTGGTCTGGTAAAGAAGGGATGTGGTTAACTCCAAATTTTTCCTATTTAAGTTACATGTTTTTGTTATTTCTTTCAAGGGCCAAATACACACACACACACACATTATTTTTTGTTTCTATAATTTGGTAACTAAACAAAGCACCCTTCTCTTCTATCCAATCCGGTACCTGATTTGGATTTTCATATTACCATTCCTCCATTAATCCCCATCAATTAGCAGACAGTGTAAATATGAAATGTATAATGTTGCTTGTCATGTTAGAATGATGTGATATAAGTCTTAAGTCATGTACTGTACAAATACATACAAAATAATATAAAATACAAGGTTTTGCACTCTAGATATTTGTATTTGTACTCCTTCCAAATGGAGCCTAAGGAACCAATTATGAGAGAGAACTAATTGTTTTCAATAGAAACTATAAATGTGTACTGGGATCAGAATGGCATTCTTTTTGTATTGCATTGGTTTCAACTTTCAACTAACAAGAGTTTACTCTGTTCATCCTGTATACTTCTCTACTCTCAGATATTGCAAATTTTAACTTGTTACAAGAGAAGCAAACGAAAGCTGGCTTTGCTTTTAATATTGCTAAACTAGCATATTCATGACCTCTTGCAAGATGCCGGATGAGCTTCATGCTCTGGAAGGGAGGATAGCTAGTTATGCTTCTAGTTAAATTATCCTTGATAGACAACTACTTTTCATTCTTGCAGTCTTGCACCAATGTTAAGAATTGGAATAACTGTATCCAAGAGCTGAAAGGCCAAAAATCAGGATGAGCGAATTCTGGGCTTCAGACCTCAGAAAGAGTTGATGTCAAAGTAACAATGTAAGAGGTCAAGTTTCATCAATTTCTGTTCAGCGGCAGAAAGTTGACGTTGAGGTGAAAATCAACTTCACGAGCTAAACTCTTGTTAAGATCATGGTTAAAAGTATTATTCGTGCAGATATTTGGCATCAAATTGTATTGGAAAAGAATTAAATAAGATGCCCCAGTAGTTGAGGCCAGTCGGCATACCTGTAATGTTGTAATACCAGAAATAAAAAAGAAAACAAAAAGATTAAAGATGACTATTTGATTAATTGTGGTGAACAATCAACTATATTTACATATTCAGAATCACAAACAGTTTTGTACATTCTTACTTGAGGCCCACTTGTTTTATTTCTATGAGCTTGCTGTTTCTAAGGGTTTGTTTGGTTGCCGAGAAAGAATGAGATGAGAAAAGGAAAATTTATCTTATCATTTTGGCATTTCGGTGTTTGATTGCTAAGAAAACTTTTTGCTTGATTTTTTATATTTTGACAAAAAATACCCTTAATAGATACCCAAAATTATAAAATACCCTTATTCCCTTAATATATGTAAAACTAAAATGTTCATTCAATTTATTCTACTGTTCACCGTCTTCCTCCTTTCAAACTCAAACCAGCGTCATCAACGAGGTGAGTTCCAATCTCCCCTCATCTCTCTCTCTCTCTCTCTTCTCTTTTCCCTCCTCTTCCTCTTTCTTTTTTTCCCTCTTCTTCGCTCGCCTTTGCAACTTGAACCAGCAATGACAGTAAGACATCTCTCCCCCTGTTTTCCTTGGTTTTTATTTTTATTTCAGCCACCCCCTGTTTTACCATACCCTGTTTACCACCTCATCACCTGCCCCTCTACCGAACTGTCAACACTGTTACAACTCCATCTCCGAAGCCATTATTCCATTCCTTCGATCCTATAATGTTAATATCCATCCCTCCGTTCACATCTCCAACACTGTCACTCCCTCTCCGACGTGATTACTCCATCGAGCCTTTCTCCTTCTCCAATGCCACTGAATTGTGCATATCTCTCCAACACTGTTACTCCCTCTGTTCACATGCCACATGATATTTTTTCATATCCATCCCTCCGTTCACATCTCCAACACTGTTACTCCCTCTCCGACGTCATTACTCCATCGAGCCTTTCTCCATCTCCAATGCCACTGCATTGTGCATATCTCTCCCTCTGTTCACATCTCCAACACTGTTACTCCATCTCCGACATCATTACTCCACCAGATCTCTCTCCATGTCCAATGTTGCTGCACTGTTCATATCCCTCTCTCCATTCACATCTCCAACATTGCTACTCCGTCTCCGACATTGTTACTACACTGTTACTCCATCAGATCTCTCCCTCTGTTCACATCTCCAACACTGTTACTCCATCTCCGACATCATTACTCCACCAGATCTCTCTCCATGTCCAATGTTGCTGCACTGTTCATATCCCTCTCTCCATTCACATCTCCAACATTGCTACTCCGTCTCCGACATTGTTACTACACTGGACCTCTCTCCATCTCAATGCCGCTGCCATTTACTCGATCAGCTTCTAACAAGTCATGATATTTTTTTCACGAGTCGTGACCCCATATCCCAAGTTTTGGGAAACCACATCTCATTATTTCTCAACCCATCTCAGAAAACAAACGAACGAAAATGATAATCCAAGGAGAATATTCCTATTTTCTATTCTCAGTCACACCAACCAAACAGGCTGTAAATTCCCAATTTCTTTTTCAAAGAGGATTGCCACACTACTGTTGTTTAGATTGCACTCTTTAAATTTATATGGTATATAACCATAGTTTATATAATGATATGGATTGTATGTTTTGGAATTTGGATGGTAGAAAGTGATTATTTCTTAAGCATCTAAATAGATAATTGACAGAAGAGGTCGAAGAAAGAGGAAATAACTGGAGATAAATTGCTGAAGAATGATCCATTTTAGCTACCAACTATTCTTGCTGAAATCTTTGCCTCCACAGCAATACAATGTACATAATCATCTCTGCAACCAACAAATATTTGGCCTCCAATCATCACAGGTGATGAGAAAATGTCTCCATTGAGGTTCACCTTTGCATATTCCTGTACCATTGGGCCCAAATGGTCTTTTGCTGATTGGTTTCTTTCTGTAATAACATTCAAGTTGATCTGAAGCAAATAGATGCTTCCTGAACTACCACAAATGCATGCCAACCTGGGAAGAAAAAATGAGGTCAAGATATGTTCCTTACTGTATAGACTACGAATTATAATTTGAGTCTTTGAGTATCGAGTCCAGTAATTCTTTTACCTGTCAGCTAGACGAGAACGATTACATAGCTGCAAGTTCTCATCTACATATGCAGATGAAGTTATTGGCTCCCCAATATTGTATTCCCACAATAACTCTCCCACTTCCTGGAAAAAATGAAAGTTCAACAAATGGAACTGGTGGTTCCCAATTTATATAGTTTCTATAAAATAAAATTAGTGCTTGTATAGTTCAGTCATGCATGACTTCATTGGAAGACTGAACCTAACAATCTAACAAGATGGTACACAGGAAGATCTAAATTGATTACCTATATAAAATGAGAGTTTGACTTCGTCACTCTTTTTGGTCAATTCCAACTATTCTATTACCATGTAAATTCTTTCGCTTTTATTCTAGTTTCCTCTCTCTTTCTCTCTCTCTCTCTCTCTCTCTCTCTCCTTCCTCCCGCCACATGACTAGCCCATACCCATTGCAGATGTGATGAGCATGTCTCAGGATGGTTTGTAAAAATGAGGATGAAAATTGACCCATGAATTCATGTATGCATCGATATTCTTTTATTTTTGATTAGTTTATGCATAGGTACAAGAATGGTATAATAGTTTTTTGAGAGCATGGTGGATTTTACATGAAATTTTATCTCCATACATTGATGCCAAAGAACTTCCACTTGGGGTGTTCAAATTTGGTTACCAAACTGAATAAGTTAATTCGGTTCTATTTTTTCAGTTTGGTAATTTTAAAAAATATCAGTTTTCGGTTCAGTTTGAGAAAATTTTTCAACTGAGCCAAACTAAAAACTGCATTAACCGGAACAAATACATATATATTAATATTAACACTAATATTAGTATATATTAATCTTAATACATAACATGTATTTTAATTATAAATGTTGATATATTTTAATAATAAATATTGATTCAAATATAACATACATTCATATTTTAATTAACCGATTTAAAACTGAACTGAACTGATTTGAATTCATTCCAGTTTTAAAGCCTAATTCGGTTCAGATCATGAAAATGGCCTAACCGAAATGTCAGTTAGGTACTATTTCCGAACCGAACCGACTGAATGAACACCCCAAATTTCCACATAAGGATTGTTTACTGGGGTGCAAGTTGAGAGGGCTGGACCAGGTTTAAGCTCAACCCAGGCCCAGCCCTAAGAATTGGGCCTAAGGCCCAAGCCCAAGATAAAGCCCAAATTATATAACCCGGGCCCAGTCCACACTGGAATCTGATGCACTCAGGTTGGACTCCAGTTGGTCAATCAGCCCACACTAAAATTTTATGTATATGCGTCATGTGTGTATATGTATGTATGGTTTACCAAAAAAGATGTATGCATGCAAATATGTGTGATGTATATAGATGGGCTGGGTTTGGGCTACCTAAGGATTAGGCTGGGGCCCAACGCGAAAAATAAAAAGCCCGAACTTTGGCCCAAGCCCATCCCATATAAAACTGTGGGCTGGGTTGGTCCAAGCTTGAGTTGGGCCTGCCCAAGCTGCATCCTACGTTTTTTCTGCTAGTGGAATAGGTGCCTGGAATCGGAATTGGAATGCCAACCGTTTGGTTGGTTGGACTGGATTCTCATTCCAAAGTTTGTCAAGAATAATAATAAGATATTATTAATGTAATAATAAGATAAATAAAATAATACGATAATATTAACAAAATATTAATAATAATATATCAATAATTAAATAATAATAAAATAATCAATCGTTAATAAATTATTAATAAGATATTAGTAAAATAGTAATAAAAAATAATACAATAACAAAATATTAATACATTAATGTTAAAATACTAAGATGATCATCAAATACTAATAAACAACAATAAAGTATTAATAAAAAAATAATATAGCAAAATAATAAAGTAATAATCAAATAACAAAATATAAATAATTTGGGTTTGACTATGATACCGGGAAAACTTACAACCAATCAACCAGCATCATAAAAGTAGTAACCAATCAGGTAAGTTTTCATCAAAATTCAAGGGGGTTGTGATTGGTCAAAGCCTTTCTGGTATCATATCTTTCCAGGATCATATATTTTCCCAAATAAATTAATACAAAATTGAAAATTTTCGGTTGATTCCGATTCCAACTCCAAATGAACCAAACAACTATGATTGGAATCCGATTCCAATTGCTGTCTGAACCAAACAGGCATTGGGAATACATGATTCTAATTCTGGTCCTGACCATGAACCAAACTTGGACTTTTTTTCCTGGGCATATCTATGATGACTTAATGCCAAGTTATCTTAGCCTGGTTGGAACTGGCATGTGTATAACATATTCCTGATGTTTCTGGTGTTAAGGCTTGCCAATTTCTTTAGCATGAAGATCCCTGTTAGTAATTCTTTTTCTTTCTCTTTCTTTTTTTTTTTAATCTTTTATTTTCCTTTTGTTGATGAGTGTAGGCATGTGTATGTGTTTCTTTTTTCCTTTTCTTTTATGGCTCGAGTAGAATGTTTCTTCAGATCCATATCCTGCTTATTGAGATCATTCAAATTGGATCTAGATCATGATATGACCCACAGGAAGTCCTATTGGCAAATTGACCAGAATCTACAGTTTTTGGCCCCAGTTATTGATCCATGAACAAGATACTACCTGTCTTTTGATGAAACATGTAGAGAAGTAACATCCAATTTGTTTTAGTAGGTCTATACAAAAAATGAAAAGAAGAAAATCATTTAAAAGAAGACATCAAATGTTAGTTATTGGAATGCACTTTTGATAATCAGGTAATGAAGAAACTGCATTAATTATGAAGAATAGGAGTCTATGAGCAAAGCCTTTTACAGTGATGAACGATCATGCATTTGGTAAAAAAATTTTTACATTTTATATTATAGAGCTTACCAGTTCAAATGAGTACACACTTCCATTTCTAGAACATACAAGGATCTGCATTAGAATCAAAACAAAGTAATCAACACATTAAGATCAGGGACAACAATTTTTATAGGAAATATGAAAATTTGGAAATGTTGTATGGAAATATTGAACTAGTTATAGACATGGTGGAAACATTTTTTTGAAGATAAATAAAAAAGAAATTTTAGTAAGAATAGAAAAAACAGGATACAGACACAGGTGATGAACAATCATCCCGAATAAAAGAAGGTTGTGTTTATTGACCCGTATCGGCCAATATGTGAAACTTTGGTCCTTTGGGGTTTTGACCTTCAAGGGGTAGGCAGACCTTAGACCTTAGTTGTATGGGGTCTAAGGTAAAAACACCCAATTTGCCAATGGGGCTACACCTTACTTGTGTTAGGTTGCGGTATTAGAACTTCTAGCAAATTCTTATGATTATGGATTCTGAATTGCCGCTTCACGCTCATGCTAGGGTGATCCTTAGAAGCAAGGTGTTACACCTTAAGCTAGGGGTGTGACTTGGATGGGATTATGTTGGGCTTTTGTCAAAATTTGAATGGGCATGGCCTGAAGGCCTGAATCAGAAGCACTGTAAAATGCCAACTTGGGCCAACTCAAGTTGCATCCCTACTATAACCCGATTATAGTGAGCAATGTTTTAAAAGGCATGGGAGGCATATGTAGAGGCATGCCTCCAGGTGAGGCGCCCCCAAAGCACCTTGAGGTGTATGCTAGAGGCATTGATGCTGTTGAGGCTGATGACTTGGGCCACAACCATGTGTTTTGATGGTAACAAACACACTGGATGAACTAATGTTGATCTAAGTCTTACAGCCCAGGAATAGGTAATGATGTGATGCATCAATCAAAGAAGCAAGACAAAGAGACAAATTTCACCAAGCATCTGATTGGAATATTTTGTCATGAAAAAAAGTCTCAAAGTGTTTCACATTATGAGTATCAAGAGTCAAATCAAGAATCAGATGTGAAGCAAATCAAGAATACCTTGCCATGTTGCGGATAAAGTCAAATCAAGTTTTGTTGGTCTTAGGCATTTTATGTAATCAACTCAATAGAGAGTTTTGAAACTTGGGATGAGTGAATTAGTTTGGACCTTAGGTGGACCATTCAACCCTATGAAAGAGGTTGGTTATTAAGTAAAAAGGTTTTAAAATCACCTAGAAGGGTTGATGTGAAGTGAATGTCTAAGGGTGCAATGTGCTTAATAGGTAAATTTGAGGTTTAGGGGATATCCCCTGAAGACAAGGAGACATTTCCAGCCCTAAGGACATTAAAATATGCGGAACAAGTAATGAGACTTAAAATCCGTCAAAACTTAAAATAGACTTGATTTGGCTCAAAACCCGGTTGGACCAGAAGTGTCAAAAAGGTAAAACTAGCTATATAGGGCAGGAGACATCTCTTGGAAACCGTCCTAGCACAGGGGACGTCCCCCAACAGTCAGGAGTGGAGACATGTCCTGGTGATAGTGCTAGTCCAAGAGACACCCCCTACATGATTGGAGATATCCCTTGAGGCACAGGAATGAGGAGACATCCTCTTGTCCTGACATTCTTTTAAACTGTTGGCATGTATTGTGATTTGTGACCATTTGTACATTGCATTTAATGCCTCTTACAGGGTTGTCCAAACAGGACAAAAGAGCAAATGCAAAAGGGAACTTCTAAGGAATTTACCTTGTTTGTGAAAATGTATAAAGGCACTTGTAAGTTACCATTTTAATGATACTAGACATTTGACCTGAAAAGTAAAAAAGGTACTTGCCCTTTTCTAAGAAAATGTTGGATAAAGCAAAAGCTTTTTAAATGAAAAACTGAGATAGTGAGATGCCAATTTGCCATACTTCAAAAGACCAATGAGAAAGTTCTCAATGGCTATATTGGTAGATTACCTTATTTGGGAAAAGTACACTTCAACCAAGATAAAAGGAATTTCGTATGAAAGAAAGAAAAAGACAAACATCAATGTCTCAGAAGAGACATTAGTGAAAATTCTATAAAGGAGAAATTTGAATCGCTTGAATGAGGGGGTAAAAGAGAGGGATGCTAGGAGCAAAATAGGTTGTCAGGAACATCTCCTCTCCTAGGAAAGGTTACCTTCCTAGGAGACGTCCCCTAGTTTCAGCCTTTCAGGAGGCATCCCTTCTCATAAGGAGACTTCAGCTCCTCCTAGGAGACATCCCCTCTCCCAAAGAATCATCCTCTACTTATCACTAAGCTCATGTGCTTATATATTTTGAATCTAGTTTGAGCTGAGTTTATTTTGAGTGGTAGATGTTTCAATCTACTCATTGAGTGTCTGTGTGCTTCAATTTAATATCTGATCTAGGAGGGATTCATGTATGCCACAATCTAAGAGATAGTTTGCAAAGAGTGTGCTAGCACCTTGTCAACTAGCAGAGGTGTCGAGTCCAAGAGGGTGGAGGCAATGTCATCAATCTTGCAGGGTGGAGGTGTGGTTAGGTTTGGGTGGCACCCAATCAAGATCATCTGTTTTTGGTGGCACCCGGTCAAGTCCATTTAGGTTTGAGCAGAACTTGTAAGACTACTTGTGTAAAGGTGTTAATTGAAGTCTGTAAATCAATTCTGTTAGTGAAACTCCCAAGTGGTTACTTGGGAACAAGCCATAGGCCTAGTTGTAGCCGAGCCTATATAAATTATAAATCCTGTGTGCACTCTTGTTGATTGTTTGTTTCTCTCTTCATCGTCTTATCTCCAACTCAGCACTACTTTGTTCAATCTTCACAAAGGTCAGGTGCATGATTCTTGAGGCTAAACTCAAACTCTATCTTAAAGACATACTCTATCTGAAAGGCACTAGTCTAATCTTCAGTGTTCATGTATCTGATCTAAAAGTTAAACAATCATCATACTTAGATTCAAAACTATCAGGAGTCATCTCTTAAACTCCAAGAGACGTCTCCTAATCTCTAGAAGGCATCTCCCTTAATCTTATGGTGACGAACCCTTTGGCTCAAGGAAAGAGTTGACTCAAAGAAGTCCTCTAGTCCCTAGGATAGGTTCATCATGATGGGCCGATTGGCCAACATATGAGTCATCCTTTGTGATCCCAGAGTCATCTCTTGCTTTATGATAGTTTACGCTTCATTGGAATATATATATATATATATATAGTTTGAACTATTTGTGTTGAGAAAACAGGAAATTAGAAGGGGCAGAATTTGGGACCCTAGTATGTCATATACATCCCCCCTCTTGGGTTGCAATCTAGGCCAATAGATGCCTTTGAGGTGCACACCTTAGTTGCATGAGGTATACACCTCATACACCTTTTGCATGAGGCATTCTAGAGGAACTCAGATTAGCTGAATACCTCATGCTATTGAGCAGGATGTAGGGGTCAATTACATTTGTCCACATTACTTTTATAGAAGAATGATCCTCATGTGGTAATCCTTCTAACATAGACTGAACTTCATAGATAAAACACTGAAATTATTCAGTTGCATCTGATTGATTAGGTTGCAAAATAAAAAGGTCTTACCTGAGAAGGAAGAACATAAGACATACAAGGTGCAGAAAAAATTGGACCACCTGTTTTTACCTGAATAATACCACTTAGTTAATAATAAAGAATATGTGAATATTGGTAATATAAACACAAACGAAAATATGGAACAAGAGGAAGAAACATCCAATTTATGTAGTGGTATTATAGTAACAAGAATCAAGCATCCATAAGCCAAGCAGGAAGATGGTTCAACAGAGAAAGTATCCAATTCCTTTAGTAGGTTATTTTAGGAAGAAGCCTGAGAGAACTTGTAAGATTAAAAAGAAGACTAATTCCCAATTGACAAGATATTAGTTCCTCCTGTACTTCTTATTATCAATCTGAATTCTTCAAGTTTCTATTTATATATAACAAGAACAGGTTAAACATACTAAGGCCCTCTTTGATGATTAAGTGGTTGTTAAAAGAAGTACTTGTTAGAAGTACTTATTTTAACAACCACTTAAGGCTGTTTGGTAACCCACTTGTCAAATCACTTATTATGCTTTTAAGCACTTATTGGAGTGGAGATGTTTGGTAAGCTACTTTCCCCATAAGTGCTTATATTGACACAAATGACAATTTTAGCCCATCCCCTTCCCTTAACCCTCTCTCAGTCCGGGTGGCAATGGGAGGTTTGATCCCAGATTTCTGCTACTAGAGTCAGAAGTGCAGATGGGAAATGTCAACTTGCCGGAAAGTTCAGGGGTATTCACGATCTCCTTCGTCATTTCCCTCCAACTCCTGCAAACCCTAGCACAAGCAACCACGTGCCTCCAAGGAGGCCAGGCACCTTCTGATTCTTCTGGTGGTGCAAGCAGGAGCAGCTCCCATTTTTTTTGACTAGTACTAGTAGTACGCTCTGAAATTCCAGTAAAAAACACTAAACCCAGTCAGGTCCTATGCTGGAAAGGTTCATTAGACGCTTATGTAATCTGAAGTGCTATACTCGAAGTAGCAAGAAAGAAAAGAGAATGACAGAAAAGAATAGAATGTCGAACTGTACTAGCCAGTCGACCAATTCTTTATTTATAGATGAATATAGTACAAGGTACAAGAAATTACTGGGATGCCCCTGATTAGTGATGGGACACCCAGATGGCTTAAATCATTAAACAGGATTAGGCCCATTAACACAAGCCCAGTTACAAGATAAGTTAAACATAAGAATGGGCTAATAAGAACACTTATCAGCCGAACATAACTCTAACATTCTAACACTCCCCCTCAAGCTAAGCATAGATATCAATCATGTTTAGCTTGCCAAGTATGTCCCTGAACTTCGTTGATGCCAGCCCTTTAGTTAATACATCTGCAATCTGCATCTCTGATGGAGTATAAGGCACACAGAGTTCTCCTGAAATAATTCTCTCTCTGACAAAGTGTCGATCAATTTCAATATGTTTTGTCCTGTCATGCTGCACAGGATTGTTGGCAATGTTGATAGCAGCTTTATTATCACAGTACAACTTGAGAGGACTATCTGTCTTGATACCAAGCTCATTAAGGAGAGTCCTGAGCCATAAGAGTTCAGCAACCCCGTGTGCCATAGCTCGGTATTCTGCTTCTGCACTTGATCTAGCCACAACATTCTGCTTCTTATTGCGCCATGTGACTAGGTTTCCTCCCAAGAATGTACAGTAACCTGAGGTTGATTTTCTGTCTCCAACAGCCCCAGCCCAATCAGCATCAGTGTAGGCTTCAATTTCAAGTCTGCTGTTTTTTCTGAATAAAATTCCTTTCCCTGGGCAAGTCTTCAAGTATCTGAGGATTCTTTCCACTGCTCTCATATGAGGGGTCTTTGGTGAGTGCATGAATTGACTGACAACATGTACTGCATAGGCAATGTCTGGCTGGGTAAGGGATAAGTATATCAGTTTTCCTACCAATTTTTGGTACCTTTCCTTATCACAGTATTCCTCACCCATTGATTCTTGTAATCCATGGCTTGGTTCTATTGGAGTGTCTGCTGGCCTGCACCCCATCATGCCTGTTTCCTCTAGGAGATCTAGCACATACTTTCTTTGACATATGTAGATTCCTTCTCTTGATCTAGCAACTTCAATTCCAAGAAAGTATCTCAGATTTCCCAGGTCTTTGATCTCAAATTCTGAAGCTAAGAACTCTTTCAGCCTCTTCATCTCTCTCACATCATTTCCAGTAATCACCATATCATCCACATACACAATGAGTGCTGTAAGTTTGTCATCCTGTCTCCTTGTAAACAATGTATGATCTGCACTGCTCTGAGTGTACCCTACTTTCTTCATGAACACCTCTTCATGAAGATCACCATTTAGGAAGGCATTCTTCACATCCAGCTGATGAAGTTCCCAAGAGAATTTTGCTGCTAGTGACAGTAGAACCCTGATTGTGTTGAGCTTTGCTACTGGGGCAAAGGTTTCCTTGTAGTCAATTCCTTCCTTTTGTGTAAACCCCTTTGCCACGAGTCTGGCCTTGTACCTCTCAACTGACCCATCTTCCCTGTGCTTTACTGTGAATACCCACTTGCACCCAACAGTGCCTTTCCCTTCTGGCAGGTCTACCAATTCCCATGTCCTTGCTTTCATTAGGGCTTTCATCTCCTCATTCATGGCTTCTTTCCACCTTGGATCAGATGCCGCCTCTGAATACCTGGAAGGGACACATACAGAGGAAAGAGCAGACACAAAGGAATGATAGGCAGGGGATAAGTGTGAGTAAAAAACATAATCGGCTATGGGATGCCGAGTGGTACAAGAACGAACAGGCTTACGGAGAGCAATAGGAAGATCCAAATCTGAATTGAGTGAATCAGAATTACCTTGGATTGCAGAGACAGATTGATCTGAGTTCAACTGGTTGCAATCATGAGGTTGAGGGGCCTTCTTCCTTCTACTGTATGTAAGTATCTCTTTCTCTTGTTTACTGGAACCTTCAGAAGTATCAGCCGAATCTGGAGAAGCAACTGGCACAGTGGAAGTCTCACTAGGTTGACCCGGAATGTTATAGCTAGTAGTAGTGGAAGGTGCTGAAATGGGAACAAAAAAGAAGGGAGAATGAGAATCCTCTTCCAACCCACTACTCTCCCCCTGAAGAGGATTCTGAGAAGACCCGAAATAGGATTGAGACTCAAAAAAGGCTACATCCCTGGTGACATATTTTTTCTTGGAGACAGGATCATAACACTTATACCCCTTCTGCGTAGGAGAGTACCCCAAAAATACTCCCTTTGTAGCCTTAGGATCCAGCTTGGTCTTCTTTGGATCTTTCACATGTATGAAGCATGTACAACCAAAAACCCACGGGGGAAGAGGAAATTCTGGAAGAGTGGGACACAAAACAGAGAAAGGGGTCTTCATACCCAGTACCTTAGATGGCATCCGATTTATCAGGTATGATGCAGTGAGAACAGCTTGAGACCAATATTGCTTGGGCACATTGTGCTGGAAAAGAAGGGCTCGAGCTGTCTCCAATAGATGTCTGTTCTTGCGCTCAGCGACCCCATTTTGCTGAGGGGTGTAAGCACACGATGATTGATGTAACATGCCTGCATCTTCCATGAATGAGTTCAGGGATCTTTCAAAGTATTCAGCTGCATTGTCTGAACGGAATTGCTTGATCTTTTTATCAAATTGTGTTTCAACCATCTTGCAAAACATCATAGTTATCCGGGGAACTTCTTCACGTCCTTTCAACAGATAAATCCAAGTGCACCGAGAATAATGGTCAATAAAACTGATGAAGTAACAGAAGCCATCAATGGAAACAATGGGTGAAGGACCCCAAACATCAGAATGAACCAAGTCAAAAGGGGCTTGAATTTCATTACTAGAAATTGGATACATTGATCTACATTGTTTTGACATTTGACACACATCACAAATTAAACTCTGACTCGAAATGCCCTTACATAATTCGGGAAACAACATTGCTAAGGAAGAAAAAGACAAATGACCTAGCCTAGCATGCCACAAGTGCAGCCTAGCTATTGACTCCACACTCTCCGGACTAGTAGTAGAAGCTTGCATGGCTGAGCTGACATCTTCATCAAAGTAGTAGAGGCCCCCATACTCATGACCACTCCCAATCGTTTTCCTCGTCAATCTGTCCTGGAAGACACAATGAGAAGGAAAGAAAGTTATACTGCAGTTCAAGTTTTTTGTAAGCTTTGAAACAGACAACAGATTTGAGGTAAGACTAGGAACATGTAGGACTGATTTAAGAGAGAGATCCTTGCTTAGGTCAACCACCCCCTTTCCAGAGATGGTGGAGAGGGACCCATCAGCTACTTTCATCTTATCCTGGCCAGACAACAAATGATATGTGGAGAATAAGGAGGACATATGTGTCATATGGTCAGTGGCTCCAGAATCAATCACCCAAGAGGTAGAATTAATGGAACTAGATGCACTAAATGCAGAGGCTGTACCTGATTTGGCAAGAGAGGTGGAAGCTAAAGAATTGTTCTTCAGACGGGCTAATGCCCGACTGAGAACCTCTACCTCACTAGCTGTGAAGCCCAAAGTACTTGGTCCAGAGGAGTCGGCAGCCTGCTTTGCGGTGGAAGATGACACTGTCTGAATACTCTGTGAGTTGTCACTACTGTTGTTGGTGGCAAGATTCCCACTTGCTGTGTGGCCCTTCTGTTGCCTTTTGTCCTTTCTCAGAGCAGCTGGCTTCAGATGAGGGTACAGGACCCAACATTTCTCCTTTGTGTGTTTCTCACCACCACAATGTGTACACTTGAGGGACTTCTTGTCTGAAAATCTATTCCCCTTAGTGGAGACTAAGGCTGAATGTTCTCCAGGTTGTTCTGTTGACTGTGTCTGGGAGTCAACTTGCATCTCCTTTCTCCTTACTTCTTCATTCCTCACCAGGTAGTAGACATGGTGAAGCTCAGGTAATTCATCTCTCCCTAGAATCTGTGACCTTATACCTTCATATACAGGGTCAAGACCCGCCAGAAACTTGAAGGCTCTGCCCTCCTCAATCTGCTTATCATGCCTCTCCTTATCATTAGCATTTTCCCAATCCAAAATCAAATGGTGGTCAAGCTCTTCCCAGAGGCCTTCCAATGTTGCAAAGTAGGTTGCCACGGACATGTCTCCTTGCCTTGGGGCTGCAATGTCTTGGTTCAGCCTGTAAATTCTAGCATTGTTCCTTTTCTGGCCATATGTCTTAGATACTTTCTCCCAAATTTTAGCAGCTGTGGGGAAGTGATGAACAGTTCTGGCCACCCTAGGAGTCATAGAGGCCAGCAACCAAGACATGACTGTGGCATTTTCCTTACGCCACACGGTGTATTCAGGACTGCCAATTTCTGGTTGTTTCTTGTCTCCATCCAAATAACCTGTGAGGTCACGAGAGGTAATGAACAGCATTGCTGAGACAGACCACTCTCTGAAGTTATACTCATCTAGCAGCACACTTGTAATCTGCAAGCTGTGCAGATTAGGGTTTTCCAGGTTTGAGGACCTTGTAACAGGTCTGTTATCTCTAGAGGAAACTTCACCGGATAGTGAGGACATCTTGACTTCAGTCCAGGAGTTGTTCACAGTGCTGTAGTTGATTCTGTTTAGGACTGGCCGAAGTGGTTACAGTGTTCACCGTGCTGGTAGAAGTGTTCACAGTTCGGGTACTGAACCAGTTCAGTACTGATAACCGAAGTAGCAAGTACAGGGCTGCTAACTGAACCAGTTCACAGTGCTGTTTAGGACTGGCCGAAGTAGCAAGTACAGGGCTGTAGCTGAACCAGTTCACAGTGCTGAAGAGAATCTGTAACTGAAGTTACCACAGTTCTGCCCAAGTCTTGCTGGGGCACGAAGCTGCAACTGTAGAGAAGGCTAAGTCTTTACCACTTGTTCTGCGCAAGTCTTGCTGGAGCACGAAGCTGCAACTGTAGAGGAATCTCTCCCTCTTTCGGCTAGTGCTAGGACTGCTGAAATCAGTCCTCAACTAGGTCTGTCCTATACAGACCTCTCTTAGTAGCCCAATAGCTACTCTTTGCTGGAGATAATCTAGTAGGACATCTACTTCTGGGTCTTACTTCTCTTGAGTCCTACAACCAAGAGAAACCCTAGGTTCGAACTTGCTTTACTCTCTTACACTCCTAGGTCTTCACTGCAACAACCCAGAAAAGGAAGAGAGAAGATGAAAAGACAGCAAGAGAAGAGAGTGCGCCTGCTGAACCCAGGAAGGAGCTAATGCTCTGATACCATGTAATCTGAAGTGCTATACTCGAAGTAGCAAGAAAGAAAAGAGAATGACAGAAAAGAATAGAATGTCGAACTGTACTAGCCAGTCGACCAGTTCTTTATTTATAGATGAATATAGTACAAGGTACAAGAAATTACTGGGATGCCCCTGATTAGTGATGGGACACCCAGATGGCTTAAATCATTAAACAGGATTAGGCCCATTAACACAAGCCCAGTTACAAGATAAGTTAAACATAAGAATGAGCTAATAAGAACACTTATCAGCCGAACATAACTCTAACATTCTAACAGCTTAGATGGATTTCATAGGTCTTGCAGCTTGAACTTCTGAGCTCTAACTGAACCCCCATCATTTTCTACAAGCAACTCGGTGTATATTTGAGGAGTTTCTTGGGAAGCTAGGAGTTCTGTCTATCCCCAACCAAAAAGAGAGAGTGAGACAAAGAAACAATTGCAGTGCATCTCTTCAGCCCCTGTCTTCAGAAATGGTGAAAAAGCCAGTAAGATACTGTGTGGTAATCTCTCTCTCTCTCTCTCTCTGTAGTGCATGGTTTAACTTCATTTCTAAATCCATGGAGTTATCATCTAGGTTGACGTGTTTACCGATTCAGCATTCAAAGGAAACTCCGCCGTGGTTTGTCTGTTGGAAGAAGAGAGAGACAAGGAGTGGATGCAAGCTGTTGCAAAGGAATTTAACATCTTGGAGACAGGTTTCTTGACTCGGATTACTGATACCAGGTCGGAAGGTAAAGAGTTGAACTCGAGATTCCGTCTCAGATGGTTCACTCCTGTTGCAGAGGTTAGTTCGCTTCATCTTCTCCTCTCACTTTCATCTTAACTTCTTTATATGTATTCGTTTGCATTAGTTTAGCTTCAAGCAATTTTCGCTTTTGGGTTTTTTAGATCTTTTCTTGTTTGAGTTTTTTGAGAAAATTTAAGTAGTTCACAACGTTATTTGACCATGTAAATTAGCTGTTGTGTGCAAAAATTGGAAACAAATGCCTGAACTTCTCTATCGGATATTACATATATGAGTATATAACTGCAACTCGGCCGGGCTCAACCTGAGCTTTTGCGCGCGACAGATTTGGGCATCATTACATAGATCCGTTCCTTCAAAGCCTCAAAATGAATCTGACAATGTGTTCCTCAGCTCAAAAGCACAAACCTCCATTAAAACTGCAGATTCTCCTCCAAGAAAAATGATTTAATGAGAAGAAAAACTTCACAAAATGGTAGAAAATGGCAAAACAACAGGTAAGCCGGCCATTTTTCCTCACCGCTGATTGTCGCCAATGGACCTGTAACTGGGTGCGCCGCTGCCTGGTTTGCTATGTTCGAATGAGAGGAGAGGGAGGTAAAACCCTCGCACGGGGGTATTTTGGGTATTCAAAGAAAATACTAGGGACTGGTTTGTCCCATTCTATTGGAAGAAGTACTTCTCCAAGAAGTGCTGAAAAAAAGCCAACTTCAGGTCACTTTTTTAAGTACTTTTAACAAAAAGTACTTCTTCCTCACTTTTTTAACAAACACATAAAAGCACTTAATAACCACTTAATGTGTGGTCCCAACTCTTAAAAGAAGTACTTTTTAGAAGTGAAATCAAACAGGGGCTAAATAGGTACAAAGAAGCCGAGGAAAATAGAGGTCAATTGGGCAATTCATGATCTGACAATTAGTGGTATAAAATAGTGAACAACTCTTTGTTAACTAGTTTTCCTTCCTTAATCACTGGTTCTAGCCATAATTATTTAGCATAGATAATGTTCATGTGGGTCCCCTTAGGAAAGAAGACCAATGAAAGAAATAACTACCCATCTAAATAAAACAGAAGCAAACTATTATTATTCTCTACATTCCTCAATCTGAGCATGGATATTGATCATGCCCAACTTGCTAAGAATATATTTAAACTGTAGCCATGCAACACTCTTGACGAATGTATCTATTAACTGATGACTTAAACATGCAAACAATAGGCTCAATTCACCATTGAAGACCTTCTCCCAAATGAAATGTCTATCCACCAACTGGCTGCTTGATTATTGCAATACATTCTTAGAAAATCTATTAACAATAATCATCAATTCTCCCAAAAGATTCATCAGACAAAGCAATTTAGAGAGACCGTGAGCCGTGAGTCTATGCTTGCATATACACTTGATCTACAAACTACCAATTTCTTTTACTTGATCTTGAGACTAGGCCTCCAACCACAAATGTACAATATCCAGAAATAGACCTCCTCTCATAAATATAAGCTGCCCAACCACAAATGTATATGCTCTATTCCAGAGATGCTCATTCTTAAATAAAAATGTGAATGCTTGAAGTTTTCTTCTACTAACATAAAAGACACTCTGCTGCCTCGATATGAGAAACAGTGGGTGGATGATTATATTTTCACAGCATTAGGATTCTTGTTAAAAATCTGCTTACCTTTTGGTTTGGCGTTGATTATTTCTAATTCTAGAACTGCATTCTTCTCAAAAATATGGATAGATGCAGGCTTTTCATCCTCTTTTTAGCTAAACCTGCATTTTCAAAAGAAGTCAAACCACCTTGACTTATTCAAGGGCATTGGAAACTTCTCTTCTAGATTTCTTAAGGTTTACCAAGCAAACTCATCTCCTCCCATGAAGCCCAACCCCAATAACTTGCTCATTTTCACCTTCTGTACCGACCACTTGTAAATCAATTGATCTTCCAATAATGTAAGTTTTATCCATTTGCACCTCAACCTCATTCGTTCACTTGAGTACTTGACTCACAAGCTTCAACTTCTTTGTTTTCCAACTCACAGTAACTTTAATCATCCTCATCTTTGCAAGTACCCTTCTCACTATCATCCTTTTCCTCATCTGAAATGTTACCAATGTCACCATTCCCCTGAAAAAGTCTATAACGATAGTTTCTTGTATATAGATTTGAACCAAAGACTGCTGCTGTTCCTTTCACACCTTGCCTTGTTTTAATCTCAAGTTCTCCTTCCTCCTGAAAATTTGGCCTACCTCTTGCGAGATTGAAAACCCCTTGATCAGATTCACAATTCTGTTTGAACGAAGAAGCTGCCTCCCTCGCAGTATGGGCATTATGATCATCTTTATCAGGACCACACAAAATTTCTTGTCAAGCTTCTACCTCAATTGTTGGTTCTTTTACAAACCCTTGAATTTCACTCACTAAAACTTTTTTCCCTTCGAGCTTCTCTTCTCCTGGAAACTCCATTGGTTTTCTTCTTCTTTTTTTTTTTCTTGAGAAAAAGGAAACTTTCAGTTAACCAGGGGGGGGGGGGACCTATACATGAGATGTACAAGAGGGGTTAGCAACAAAAAGAAAAAGCCCAGTCAATCAAGAGGTAATCTGTTACCACTATACAATGTATCCCTTCCCAACCCCGATTTAGCCAAAATGTCTGCAATCTGATTAGGGTTTCTTGGAATCCATCTGAACCTGCAACGTGAAGTGGCAGTGATATCAGCTATTTTATGAAGAAGGTGAGAGAATCTCCAAGGTTCAACCCAAAAAGAATAAATTGAGCCCATGACAGTTGTAGAATCACCTTCTACTGAAATAGGATTAGCATTCAAGGACTTTGCTATTTGCGGACCCTTCAAAAGAGCTTTTAACTTGGCCTCAGGGAAATCAGTTGCTTTAAAGGACCACTAAAGGGCAAAAATAGAGAACCTTCTGGACCTAAAATGACATCCCCAATACTAGCACCCAGAGGGTGCTGTCGAGAAGTTCTTAGGCTGCCACTAAAGCACAAAATATAGGTGTTGAGGGGTCTTGGAGACAGAGGACAGATCCAATCAGCAACAGGGGATGATTGCAAGATCAGCAAGAGATTCCTGTCAATGTTAGCAAAATGGAATCTATTGAAGGACTTATGAGCCAAAGCATGTCTATTGAAGGACTTATGAGCCAAAGCAAAATGGAATCTATTGAAGGACTTAAGGTCAAAGCATGTCTTCTCAGATTTTGATGGGATATGACCCACCGCAGAGGTCTCTTCAAGGGAGACCTAACCTCCTAAGAAGAGAAGTTAAGAGAGAATGGAAAATAACCAGGTTTGTCGTACTTGCTTATTATGAGATATTTATAGTAACATAAGGATCCACATAACACATGCATGGCCCTGACTTCACTGCTAACATGTCTTCCTTGTGTAGATGAAATGGACTGGTGGGCAATGCCTTTGACATGAACTGTAATAGGAAGCTGGGCTGGAAAAGTTGTTTCAGTCTCTAAATTCATGTTCTCAACTACTCTTAATCTAAGGACATAAAACCAGAATTCTCATCAGAAGAATTCTGCTATTGCTGATGGTTAGTGTTAACAGATGTTATTTTTTATATGTATAGTACCGCAGGGGTACTATTGTACTTTTACTTCTCTTTATGTTTAGTTGTTGTCGCCCTAGTATAAATATAACATACTGCGCCGCCTGCAGTATCTTTTTGGGCTCTCAGTCCTCTCGTCTCTCCTCTCTTCTCTCCCTTCCTCTCTTCTTCCTGTACAACATGGTATCAGAGCAGGACAACCAGGTCTGGAGGGAGAAGTCGTGCAATCTGTCTTTTCCTCTTCTTCGCACCAGATTCCCAGCATGTAGAAGTCATTGTTTTTGAGGGTGACAGACTTTGTTTCGAGGGTGATAGACTCTGTTATCATCTGCTGTTCGGCTGTACTGATGTTCGACTGAAGTAACTTTTTTTTTTTCTCTCTCTTCTCTTTTCTGGTCGTGTGCCTGCGCTGGACCTGTACTAGGTCTGCCAATTGGATGTGAGGTGAGCTGCACCTCTTTCTTTTGCTTTTTTGTGGGGTCGTTTGATCCCTGTGAAACTGTAGGTCGTAAGGACCTTGTTTATGCGCTGCAACAGCAGCTTTTATGGTGGACTGAAGGTCTGGAAGTGGCCGGTACCTTCTGTAACAACTTTTTAAGGCTGTGTTCCTCTTTTGAGTGTTGTTTTTTGAATCTGAAATCATGAGTGGTGAAGATTCTGCTACATCCGGTGTTTCCTCAATGCTGAATGGAATGAGTGGGGGTGTGGACCTATCCTTTCCCATGGCTGTTGTCCCTCTTGATGGTTTAAATTATTTAGAGTGGTCAAGAGGGATCAAGCTGTACATCACTGCAAGGGGGAAGATAGGTTATATTAATGGGAGAATAAAAGAACCACATTCTGGGAGTGCTGAATATGATAGATGGAATCAGGAAAACAGCATGGTTATGTCTTGGCTTTTAGTCTCTATGCAACCTCAAATAAGGAGGAATTTCATGTGGGCTGAAACGGCAAATGAGATCTGGGAACAAGCAAAAACAACATATGCGGAACTGCGACACTATGCAAAAATCTACCAACTACAGGCAAAATCGTCTACTTGTAAACAGGGGGAGAAGTGTCTATTTGTATATTACTCTGACTTGACTTCTGTCTGGAAGGAGTTGGATCATTATCAGAGTGTGGGATGGAAGTATGATGAAGATGCAAAACTGTACAAAAAACTCGTCTCCCAGCAGAGAGTGTTTGCTTTCTTACATGGTTTGAACCCTACATATGAATCTATCAGAGTCTAGATCCTCAGTTCTAAGGATCTTCCATCAGTTCAGGAAGTTTATGCTCTTGTACAATCTGAAGAAAGCAAAAGGAATTTGATGAACAATTCTGGTGGAGATGCAGTTGTGTTGGCAGCGAAAGGGAGTGTTACTACTAGTGGGGGAAATTCTTCCAAGAAAGGAGATCTTCAGAAAAAAATGGATGACAAAGATAAATTGTGGTGTACTCATTGCCAGAAGCCCCGACACACCCGAGATACATGCTGGGATCTTCATGGAAAGACGAAATGGGCTCAAGATCTGAATAAGAAGCAAAGTTCATATATGAATAAAAAGTCAAGACAGCAAGGTACAAAAAAACACACTATGGCCAACATGGCTACTCGTGAGAATCAGCCCCCAATCCATACTGTGACTTAGACACATTCATCTGGATCTGACCCAAGGGAGGATATTATGAATTCCTTCCGTGACCATTTAGAGCTCTATGGTAGAGCAATTCGTCAGATGGATGCTCCTCCCTCAACCTCATTTGCGTCTACATCAGGTAACTCTGCCACAACTTTCCATGTTGCTTCTCATACCCTTGACTCTCCATGGATCATTGATTCTGGAGCATCAAAACACATGACTGGTGCGTCCTCTTACTTTCAAACCTATCACCTTCTTTCTGGAAGAGACAAGGTGAGACTAGCTGATGGATCATATGCTTCCATAGCTGGTCAAGGAACCGTCTCTCTTCCCCTTGGCCTTACCTTCTCTGATGTTTTACATGTTCCAAAATCTCCCATTAATTTGTTCTCTGTTAGTAGTGTTACTAATTCCTTAAACTGCTCAGTGACCTTTTTCCCTTCTTACTGTGTGATCCAGGATCTGGCCTCGGGGAGGACGATTGGTAGAGGACGTATGGTTGGACTTTACATGCTGGAGAATAAGGCTGGTCTTCATGTTACAGAGTCTAAGAGTCAGTCCTGTAAGAGTCAAGTTTATTTATGACATTGTCGCCTTGGTCATTTATCTTTTGAGTCTTTGAAAGTGGTGTTTCCAGATCTGTTTAAGTCAGTGTCCGTTTCAGATTTCTCTTGTCAAACGTGTCAATTGAGTAAACATTGTAGAACTCATTTTCTTCCAAAAAATAGTAAATCTGAATTTCCTTTTCACATTGTTCATTCTGATGTGTGGGGCCCTGTTACTTTACCATCTGAGAGTGGTTACAAGTATTTTATTACCATCATTGATGATTATTCTAGATATACTTGGGTATATCCCATGCGAACCAAGGAGGAAGTACCAAAAATTATCCAAGATTTTCAGCGGATGGTCTTCACTCAATTTCAAACTGAAATCCAAATTTTTCAGTCAGATAATGCGAAAGAGTATTTTCATAGTGATCTCACAGAATTCTTTGTTTCACGTGGTTCACTTCACCGTAACTCTTGTGCCCGAACACCACAACAAAATGGTGTTGCTGAACAAAAGAACCGACATCTCCTTGAAGTGGCTCGGGGTTTACTACTCCATATGAATGTCCCCAAACGTTTTTGGCTTGAGGCTGTCCTTCGTTCTACCTACCTCATTAACCGTATGCCCTCTTGTTGGTTAGAGTGCAAAGCCCCACATCAGCTTCTCTTCCCTAAGGCCCCCTACTTCCCATTCCTCCTCGCGTATTTGGTTGTTGGTGCTTTGTCCAAAATCTGTCTCCCACTCGTGGGAAATTGGATTCTCGTGCTATTCCTTGCATATTCCTAGGGTTACTCCTTCACTCAGAAGGGATACCGTTGTTTTGATCCAGTTTCTCGGAAATTCTATATTTCCATGGATGTCTCTTTCTTTGAGAATGAGCATTTTTTCCCTATTTCTCCTTAGGGGGAGTGTAGGAATGAAGAGAAACTGGTTCAGCTCCCTCATCTTCCTGATCCTCTACCTTTTTGTGTCTTCTTCCGTCATCACAAAGGCCAACCAAATTCAAGAGCTATGGAGAATCTAGAAACTGTACCTCCAGTGCCATCAAACTCCTCGGGGGCGGATCATACTCACCCAGGTACCTTGGTTCCCAATGATGTCCCTGACCCCATTGCAATTGATACCTCTATTGGTAATGACCTTGACATTCCTATTGCTCACAGGAAGGGTGTTAGATCGTGCACCACTAAACACCCCATTTCCAACTTTGTTTCCTATGAAAACATTTCACCCTCTTTTCGTGCATTTCTTACTTCCATTGACAGTGTCCCTATCCCTAAGAATGTGGTAGAAGTTCTTTCAGTACCTGAATGGACAGATGCCATGAAGGAAGAAATTAATGCCCTTCATAAAAATGGCACATGGGAACTTGTAGATCTTCCTAAGGGAAAGGATCCAGTTGGATGTAAATGGGTGTTCACCGTCAAACATAGGGCTGATGGCATGGTGGAGAGGTATAAAGCTCGTTTAGTGGCAAAGGGATTTACACAAGTGTACGGAGTTGATTATGCAGAGACTTTTGCTCCTGTTGCCAAGATGAACTCCATTAGAGTTCTAGTCTCTCTTGCTGCTAACCTTGACTGGGATCTACATCAGCTTGATATCAAGAATGCATTCTTGAATGGTGACCTTGAAGAGGAAGTTTACATGATACAACCCCCTGGTTTTCAGGCTCAAGGCAATGAACAGAAGGTGTGCAAGTTGAAGAAGTCTTTATACGGGCTGAAACAATCACCAAGAGCCTGGTTCAGCAGATTCCATGTTGCGGTTCAGCAGAAAGGATACAAGCAATGTCAATCTGATCACACACTGTTTGTGAAAAGAGAAGGTAAAATTGCTGCTTTGATAGTATATGTTGATGATATAATTGTCACTAGTGACTGGAAGGATGAAATCCAGAGGTTGAAGAGTTTTCTTGCCACACAGTTTGAAGTAAAGGATCTAGGGCCTCCAAGATACTTCCTTGGAATTGAAGTTGCCTACTCAAAAAAGGGTATCTTCATTTCCCAAAGGAAGTATGTCCTAGATTTACTCCAGGATACTGGAAAAATGGGAGTGAAGCCAGTTGACTCTCCCATTGATCCTAACCATAAATTAGGTGACAGCCAAGGTGAACCTATCAAGGATGTGAAACAGTTTCAGAGACTTATAGGGAGATTGTTATATCTTTCTATGACCCGCCCAGACATTGCTTATGTTGTTGGTGTCCTTAGCCAGTTTATGCATGCACCTATGTCCACTCATCTTGAAGCAACGGAAAGAATCCTCCGATATCTTAAAAGGTTTCCAGGTGCTGGCTTGTTGTTTCAAAGACACAGGCATTTGAAAGTTGAAGTGTATACTGATGCAGATTGGGCTGGATCTCTAAATGACAGAAAGTCTACTAGTGGCTACTGCACCTTTATAGGAGGAAACCTAGTTACCTGGAGAAGTAAAAAGCAAAGTGTGGTGGCTAGATCCAGTGCTGAAGCTGAATATCGAGCAATGGCTCATGGAGTGGCTGAAAGTATGTGGATAAAGAATCTATATGCTACCCCCAATAAGCACTAGCCAAAATAATAAAAGCTCAATTGTTGACTGAGTACATTATGTTGTATAATGATTTCTTTAACACTTTCCTACAAAAATGTATTAATTTTTATCATTTTAATAGGGGCATCTTGATTTTTTAAGTAGGGGTATATTAGAAACCTCAACTCCCCCCCCACAAAACACACATACACACATAAAATCCCAATTTTATATCAGAACTAAAAATAAGCCAAACATAGGATTTAGCATACAATGATAACATGTTCATAAATACCTTCCAGATGACGGACCCACTTGAGTTCAATGAAATTACATGTCCATCAACCAAGCAACATATCACTGCAAAGTCAAAGTAAATATTGGTATACATTATTCAACATCCATGATATGTGTGTCTATCCACAGCCTATATATACACATGCATATAATGCAGGAGTTACAACAATATCATCTGAAAATCATAAAGAATGACTGAAGTAATCTTCAACTGAGATGTTTGTGCACCATTGCCACTGCGACAACTGACAGAAAGAGAACCAAAAACTGGAGTCCCCAACTCCTTCAGCCACATGGTACTGAATGGTAGAGCCTGCATTAAAATAATATATTACTTGGTGAAACTTTGTGAAATTGAATTCAACTATATTCTCTCCATATGGTGTTCATGGTCCCTGTTTGGGACCAAAAGTATAAGGAAACAAACAGTTCCAGCCATTGAAATAGCATCAGTTGTATGACAATTTCCCCTTAGAAATGTCTTTGGTCAATACTGTTTGAAACGGTGCATATTAAGATCATCAAAAACAATGATAGTAGTGTATTCTCTTTTGTTTGTGAAAGCTTAAGTTTCCTCCCGTACGTTGTTCACAAGTTTGGACTAATCAAAACTAAGATATTTAAGAAAGCAATGCGCCTGTTCATCTTGGTCAACTAACAACTAACTTTTTGTGATAGGAAAAAAAAAGTAAATCATCAATACATGTTTAAACCTTAAAGGTAGAGCAGGTGGATTATAGAGGAAAGCTATGTCTAGGATATATGCAGACAAAAAAGGAAAATAGAAACCTAAAAATGTCTCAAGTAAAGCAACTAAAATGACCAAGGTAGATAGTAAATGAATTTTGAAGCAACAGCACACAAGTAAACTAGGAACTACAACATAAGAAAGCATGCTAAACAAATAACATGAGACCAGAAAGATTTCATAGAGACAGTTATAGTCCTCAATTTATATGAGAATGTTAGCAGGTGACAAAACTTAAGAGTTCCACACCTTTACCGATATGGCTGTCAAACGCCCACTAGTAGAAGCCACATAAAGCATGTCACGGACCTAAGATAAGTACCAGTTGTTAATTCATGTAAACAAGTATACGAAACATCTTGTCCATTAATTGAATAATTGGAAAACAGGAACAATCCATTCTCTAAATAATTTCATAACTCCTAGTATAAAATACATATGGGAAATTATGCAATGCCTTGCATGAATTTAGTGACTAAATTCAAGCTCTGATGTTAAGGAGCTGATATCCATATGAACAGTGAAGCTAAACTGAACTCAAGTGTATAGAAGCATATCAATCATTGGGCTAAAGTACCTCCCATGCAAACATGCTACTTCAAGATTCATTAACACAAAACTGTTATGTAAACAAAAATCTAAATGCACATTAAACAACTCAATGTCTGGTCTTGAGTGGGGCTTGGGTTTTAGAAGAGGCCTCCATGAGTCAAATAAGTAATGTTTCATCTCTTCTCCAAAGTCTTGAGAGAGTGGTCTTAAAAAGGGATAGTCAAGCTGAGGGTGAGACCTGCAATCATTTATTAATCTTGTATCCCTTATCCATTTCAATTTGGGAGTGGTTTCTCTCTATGTTTGGGCATAGGTGGAACCCCCCACCTAATGTACAACATCTATTTGCCTTTAACTTTGTCTGTTGGACAAAGAAGAGGGGAGAACCCTTTGGAGGTGTACAAGGGTGGTTATGTGTTGGACAACTTGGGAAGAAAGGAATCAAAGAATCTTCTCATGAATTGAGAGAAGTAGGGGTGCCTTAGTTGAAATCATTACTATTAGAGTGATCCATTAGATGATGTCTTTGAAACTCTTCGAAGACTTTTCTGCTGGTGACTTGGTGAGGAAGTGGTTTTAAATTGCTTGCTCTTCTTCCTTTACAGTTGGGATTAGACCTTCTGGTCCCCACCTATTGGGGGTTTCATAAAACTGAATTTTGATGGAAGTGGTGAAGGAAATCCAGCTCCTTCAGGTATTGGAGGAGTATGATCACACTGCGACTGATATACCTAACCTTCAACGAGGCACCTCAAAATCTGTCAAACCATGTTTGTAGAGACTGCTCAAGCTCATAAAAAGATTTCTTGAACTTACAAACAGTTCCCTTGGGCAAGTGACTATAAAACCTAGGAGGTATATCCATGTACACTTCCACTTACAAACACTCCCAATTTTGTATTCCCCATTCCTCATTGTTTCTCTTATCAGCCTCTGCCTCCCAAACAGTTCCCTTGGGCAAGTGACTATAAAACCTAGGAGGTATATCCATGTACACTTCCACTTACAAACACTCCCAATTTTGTATTCCCCATTCCTCATTGTTTCTCTTATTGGCCTCTAGCCTCCCTATCTTTCTCTGCCTCTTCCACTTTACGCCCACTCACCATAATATCATCCTCCATGTCTTGCACTATGTCTTAGGAAGTCCTTGAACAAATCTATATAACTTCCCCCTCACTTGGATTATCTCTCTAGGGGCAATTTTGAAGATTCTTAGGAACTTCGAGCACAACTTCTGATTCTCCTCTCATCTCAACTTTTTTGGTGATTTCTATTGGTTGGTATGGCAGAGAATCATCACCAAAAGCACAAATAAAATCAACCTGCATGGAAACAAGAGGAGAACAACTGTAAGATGGACAAAAAAAGAAAAGAGTGTTAGGGAGCAATGGGTGAACCCCCATTGAGAGTTTAACCACAGTTGATTCTGATACCATTAAGACTGTTGATCTTTCTTGCAAGAGATTATCGATAACTTGAGTTTTAGTTTGGATCCTTGCTAAATCCCCCTCCTCTACAACCAATGCACATAAGCACATTGCACCGAGTAGCAATTATTCAGCCCCCCACGTACACCTTGCTGTAGCAGCTGCAAGATTTGAGAGAATCCTTTTATTGATTCAGGTCAAGATGACAACAACCCAACCAAAAACAGTAAGGTGTCTCTTGCTACTTTCGCTATGACTTACTCAAGTCATGATGCACCCAATCCACACTACCAATGCTGAAGTTCCCCTTCATCAGCCCAAATGATCCTCTGTTTCAACACCATCCACATTACCAATGCTGAATTCTCTCCATTAATCATTTTCTGAGTCATGATGCACCCAATCAACATCATTGATATTTGATATTGTCCTCCATATATTCATTTTGTTAAATCAGGGATTTGGTTTGTCTATAGAGGGCCCCTCCTTGTTCACCAAATACCCATCTGAGTGAGTCAATGACAAACATCTTTTCTACCATCAACCTAAGGGAGACAATGATGGGCGATTTTGTCTATACTCACTACTACTTCCTTCAACTTAAAGCCCCTCATGTGAGTTATATCGGTCCAACCAACTACAGAACTGTTTTGACTCTTCTTGATGATTTGAATCACAACAACAAACTACTGGCCTGGCCATTGCTGGGAATAAGTGGCATAATGATCCACATGGTTCCTTGTTTGACTAGTCTACCAGCAGGTGGCCAGTTTCCTTTTTTTTGTTGTTGCACTGCAGTATTGACATTTAAACTCTTGCATTAGATTATCAGCTGATTCCAAGACTTCTTGGTAGCATCAGGAATTGACCTTCCCTACTTTATGGTTCTTCGAGTCTTTCTCTACCATTTTTTTTAAAGCACTTCTCAAGTTTGTCCACTACATTTTGCCTTACAACTTGCAACAATAATTCTACCAATGAAGATAGCCAAATCTTGTATTTGATTCCTCCAAAAGTGAACAACCGCCTTTGGTAAGGCACCCACAAACTTTTGTTTAACTTTAACTCTTGCCCTCCACAAGTTTCTAAACCAGAGGTCTCTTCTGCCACCTCAATAAAGCTCCCATAGCACTCCTATTTCTCTAAATACATCTAATCTCAAATATTAAACTAGAAAACTCTTTTTGATAAATAACTTAAATTTTATTAACAGACTTAATATAACATCTTTACAAGCATCCCTTAGAGAGGCACGAGCTGCTACCTCTTATACAAAAAAGAAAAAGAAAGATTACAATTGTGCCCTGAATAAAAAAGGTCTATTCACCCCTTGCTTATCCAAAGCATCTGCCATCCCGTTTATTGATCTACTCACCCATCGTATCCTCAAATTCATGTTCCTGGTTAGTCATGTAAATTTTTTCATTCCACTCCTGTAGCACCAAATTATAGACTCTGGATTCTTTATCCATTCTACTACCACTTTCGAATCCCCTTCAATCACCACATTTGTCATGTTTAACTCACTAACGATCTGCACTCCATGAATTGCAGCAAGCAGTTCCGCTTTGAGGGAGTCACCCATGCCGGCAGGGCCAGAAAAGAGAAATAAATTTCTATACACTCTAACTGCCCTGGTTTATGGGTCATGTTTCATATCGGACTCCAGCAAGCAACCAAGATGGAGCCCCACTAAGATTGCACTGCCTGAGCTTCCATCCCTTCAATTACTATTAACAGAGAGGTGGGGCTTTCATAGGCAAGAAAGTTCTTAAAAGTAGCACCCTCAAAGTTTGGCAATTTCATTGACATAAAACCCTACACCCCATTTCAATTCTTTATCTCCTTCGTAGTTACCACAATAGTATTGCTGTAGTCCAAAATATGTGTATGGTTTTACCTTTCCAAACTATTTTTGATTCCCATTTGTGACCTCTTTTTGTTCTCATTTTTTCAATATGAAAGTCCAGCAACATCTGTGCAAAGCTAAGCCACCCTAAAGACATAATACCTTCCAGTATACAAACCCTTTGGTCCTCTGGTGCAAAGCATTCAATGACGTCAATGAACCTCCCTTGCCTGTTTTCCTTCCCAAATGGCATGCTCCATCAACAAAGTCTTTCGTCCAAGATATTGAGCACTCATCTGCTAACACAGTACCTTTACCTATTGCCCTTATTTTCAGACCTGCTTCCGGTATACAAACCCTTTGGTCATCCAGTGCGAAGCATTCAATGACCTCAATGAACCTCCCCTGCCTGTCTTCCTCCCTAAATGACATGCTCCATCCACAAAATCTTTCATCCAAGATATTGGGCACTAAACTGCTAACACAGTACCTTTACCTATTGCCCTTCTTTTCAGACCTGCTCTTCTACCTTCCCTTACCACTGGTCCCTGCATCCCCCACCTAGTGCTCTCCAAGTTTCTCCCAACATGTTGCCTAATATTCCCATGATGTCGTTCATTTGCATGGCTGCCAAAATGAAATAAATGCTGAAATTGACATATTATGTTGTTTCAAAAGAAGAACGACTGAGAAGAAAGACAAATGATTTAAGAGCTAATCAAGAAAAAAACATAAAACATTGGATATGCAAATAAAAGTTATCATCCTTCTACACATGGAAGCAAATTTATGGAAAACTAAATGTCTAGAGGAACATAATTAACAAATACCTTTCAGTTTAACTTTTCAAAACATACCATATCAATGGAAGGTGACCCAAATACACTCCCACCACATGAGATCTTAAAAATGCAGCAGTGATTTTTGTAATCCAGAGCATAAATATTATGATCATGAGATCCACACCTGTATATATCACAAAGAATAAAGTTAGCTAACAAAAATCAAAGTAGCCCTAGGGTTCAATGCAAAAAACCTAAGTGTTGACTTTCGCCAAGAAAGCTATAAATAAAACTTCTCCACACTTCGCATCTTTTTGTGACTTGTCCAGACAAAACAATGAAATTAAATCCCAATTAGAAAGCTATGAAGGTACACAAGAAAGCCTTCAAATAAAAAAGGAAGAAAAAATCAGCTAAAGAAGTCATCCAAGAAAAGTTTCCAGTAAAGAGTAGTGGATGTGAAAGAAAGCCCTCAATAAGCTTGTATTCACTTCTAAAACTAGGAAAATGGTTCAAGAACATGTGCTATTTTATCTATTTTCTACTTGTTGAGGTTTTAGACAAATCGTGTAGTCTATAGTGGTAGTTTTTGATTATTTATTGTTTAGAAAGGACGTGGGGACCATAATTTGAGCACTCTTGTTGGTCTTTGTACTCTTTATTATTTTAGACTATAAATAATAGTGAAGAGGGCAGCCAACATAATTGCTCTCTTTTCTCTCTCAAATCTCTTCTCTTCCTTTTCTCCTTTCTTCTCTTCTTCTTCAAGAAATATTCTTTTCTTTTTCAGATTTTTTTATTTCAGCACCTTTCTACTTGGTATTAAAGCTCGGATAGGGTTTTTTGAAGTTTTTCCATGCAGTCCTAGATCAGCCGATTGCATGAGGAGATAAAGAGCTTATCAATTTACTTCAGATTGCCCAGTTCTTGGATTTTTTGGTGTGATCTAGTCATCAAGAGGGTGATCTATGTTTTGGCATCAAAACCAAGAAGAACTAGAGTGCAGAGAAGAGTCCTAGTCAAGTTGGACTCTTCAATTTTGATCTGATCTTGGGCACTCAGGTATTGTTGGACTTCTCTAGGTATTCTATAGGGGGCAGTTAGGTTTAAATTTTCTAGGCCTTCTGGAGTGGCCGGTTCACTTTTCTCTCCGGTGGGAGATAATGGGAGGAGAGAGATTTCTCTCCAAATAGGGTTTTCTTCTTCCGGAAAGGTCTATTACCTTTGTGTATGAGATTGATTTGATCTTGGAGGCTCTCTACCTAATTATTTTCTTCTTTTGAACTATTTGAAGTAAAATGGAGAGTTGGAGTACCGAGCAGAAGTTCACCGATAACATAGGTCTGGGTGTTGGAGGTAGTAGTGATATTTTTGGGTATGGAATTATTACTACAATGAAGTTTGATGGTACAAATTATCTAGAATGGGCACAATCAACCAAGATGGCTATTGGTTCTCATGGGAAATTGAGGCACATTACTAGGGAGGAGAAGAAACATGATACAAATCCCTCTCGGTGGGTGCAAGAGAATTACATGGTAATGACCTAGCTGTGTAACTCTATGTTACCTCACATTGGTAAAATTTTTTTGTAGGCTAATACTGCAAAGGAGATTTGGGATGGAGTGACTAAAACCTATTCCCAGAAACAAAATGTAGCTAGAGCCTATCAGTTAAGGAGATAAACCTCTTGCCACCTATTTCTCCATGCTGAAAACTCTTTGGCAGGAGATCGACCACTTAGAAACTGTGATTTGGAAGAGTATGAAGGATGCAACAACTTATCAAGGGTTGGTAGAAAAGAATAGGGCTTTTGAATTCTTGGCTGGGCTGGACCATGAATTCGGCATTGCCAAGCAACATCTCCTTCCTAGAGAAAGTGTGGCTCTTCTCAAGCTTATGCCTTTGTCTCTAGGGAGGAGAGCGGGAGGAATGTTATGTTGACACGGCCTAGGATTGATCAATCAGCTATTGTTAGTACAGTTAAATCTAAGCCAAATGGAGACAGGGGGAGTAGTGAGGCTAGGAAGGAGGACAAGAAGGACTTGGTGTGTGACTATTGCAAGAAGACTAAGCATACCAGAGACAACTTTTGGAAGCTTTACACTCATCTCGTACAAGCTCGGATCAAGAACAAGAAGGGAAATGCAAATGTGGCAATTACAGAAGACCCTTCAGGACCCCTCTCCCAGGATGATCTGGAGTCCATTGCAACAACAATAGTGAGGATTGAATTGGAAAAGTATGGACAACTTATGAGTAAGAAGGATTCGGCCAGTTCTAGCTCTTCAAATGGGCATAACAGCGTAGGAGCCAACCATACAACTTCCTTTGCTCATACAGCATATGCAGTTGCAAATCATGTATCCACCTCAGGTAAGGAGGGACCTCCTTGGATTATAGACTCAAGAGCATCTGAGTATATGACCAATATATCTACCCTGTTTAGTTCTTACCAGTTGTGCTCTAGTAGAGATAGAGTCTCTATAGCAAATGGTTCCCATATTCCCATTGTTGGGAAAGGGATAGTTAGTGTGACTAGTGACATTACTTTTCCTCCGTCTTACATGTCCCTAAACTCCACACTTATCCTCTTTCAGTAAGCTCTGATAAAAAATTTGAACTGCTCAGTGACCTTTCTTCCTGGTAATTGTGTTTTGTAGGATCTAGAATCAAAGAGGACGACTGGAAGTGGTTGTGAAGTGAATGGAGTCTACCTTTTCGATGAGATTCCGAGATATTAGAGCCATCATGTTTAGTAGCAGTAGTAGTAGTGGATCAGAGTTAGTGAGTTAGATTATGCTCTAGCATAATCGTTTGGGCCATCTTTCTTTCATTTCATTGAGGCTTTTGTTTCCAAAGTTGTTTAAGTTTATTCAGTTGTCTAGTTTGGAATGTGAAAGTTGTCAGTTGGGAAAGCATTGTAGACATTCTTTTAAACCAAGTAATAAAAGAAGTTCATTTGCTTTTGATATTGTTCATACTGATGTATAGAGTCCTTACCACATTTCTTCCATGGGTGGTTACCGTTATTTTATCTTGTTTGTGGATGATCATACACGGTATTCTTGGATATATCTGATAAGATCACATGATGAAGTACCCATTTTGGTGCAACAATTCATCAGAGTAGTTGTGCATACACACTACAACATAATGGGGTAGCAGAGAGGAAGAATAAACATATTGTGGAGGTGGTAAGGAGCCTTATGGTGTGTGTCTCAGTTCCTATTCATTTTTGGGGGGATGTAGTTCTCACAGTCGTGTATCTGATTAACTGTGTTCCTTCACACACTTTAGGGTTTAAGGCACCTTTTAGCTTGCTTTTTCCAGAAGGGGAGATATTTCATATACCTTTGAGAGTTTTTGGGTGTGCCTCATTTGTTCACATTCTTGGTCCTCATCGCAAGAAATTGGATCCTAAGGCCAAGAAATGTGTTTTCCTTGGGTGTCCTCAAAACCAAAAGGGGTATTGTTGTTATGATCCAGTGTTGGGGAGTAGGTTTGTCACTACGAATGTTACCTTTTTTGAGTCTACTTTCTTTTTCTTGAGTGGTTCTTAGGGGAAGTGTTTTGGGGAGGAGAACTCACAACCTGTCCCTCTTCCGGTGTCATTTGTTCCTTCATCTGATCCACCTATTCCACCATCAGCAACTACAATTCCACTGCCTGATCCACTACGGCCAGCCTCACAGGTCTACTAGCGTCACCAGAAGAGGGTTGACTCCACACATGCTCAGATAAAAGAACCTACACCACTCTCCGTCAGTCCATCTAAGATCCCAGGTTCAGCTGATACAGTTCCAGGTATTTCCCTTGAGCCTGAGCCTGTTATTTCCCCTGATAACGATGTTTTTGTACCTAACACTGTTGTTGTAGCTGATCCCATTGATCTTTATCTTCCTGTTGCACTCTACAAAGGTAAGGGAAAGTATACAACCCATTGCATTTCAAACCATCTCTCTTATAGTGCCTTATCATCCTCCTACCGTGCTTTCCTTTCTTCCTTGGATTCTATGTCTATACCTAGGAATGTTAGTGAGGCTCTCTCCAAACCTGAGTGGAAACTAGCTATGCAAGAAGAAATGGAAGCCTGGGTTAAAAATCAGACATGGGAAATAATTGATCTTCCTACAGACAAAGAAACAGTTGGATGTAGATGGGTGTTCACTGTGAAGTACAGGGCTGATGGCAGCATAGAGAGGTACAAGGCAATGTTGGTTGTAAAAGGGTATACACAGACCTATGGTATTGATTACCTAGAGACTTTTGCACCAGTTGCTAAGATGAGCTCAGTTTGGATTCTCTTGTCCCTATTACCTATTCATGGTCTCTATTCTAGCTTGATGTTAAAAATGCTTTCCTTAATGGTGACCTGTGTTAGTGGTGTTAGTGAAGGGGTATTTCGGTCTTTGTACTTGTTGAGAATGTTGATGTGCACTGTTATGTTAGTTCGAGTGCCTCTTACTTAAAGAAGGGCACTTAAGTCTTTTCCAATAAGTTAATAATATAATAACAGGTCTGGCCGAATCTAGGGATATCTTTTTCTCTAATTCGAACCAGCCCTTCTCTCTTTTCTTTCTTCTTCTTTCCTCTCCTACTTCTTGCTGTTTACTTTACTTTACAGTCAACGAACAAGACAGAATTCTAGGGCAGGTCAAACTTCAACATGGTATCAGAGCAAGGTTAAACAAATCAGACTTGCTAGAATTTTGTCTTCTGCGCATTCGAATTAGGGTTTCTCTTGGGTTTCTCAGCTGTGAGTTGGAGACTGGGAAAAGGGCTGAAAAGGAGTGATTGCCCTCTTCCCTAGGAGGTTCCTATGCCTCCAATTGTGTCGTTGGTGATTGGTTGCTGTGGTTTCTAAGCCCTAGTTAGGGCTGGTACGTGTGGTGCAGTGGTGTCTCAGTCCTTCGTGTGGTTGGCCTTCAGGCGATGAGGTAAAGTTTTTTTTATGCATATTTTCTGTTATGGAAGACAAGAGAGGTGTAGTACAGTTCGTATGATGGGTTTTCAGATTGCGGTATGCTAGGGTTTATGCTAGGGTTTATTCTGGTTTGTGTGTGATTCGAAGGGCAATAGTGTCTACTTAATGGTGAAACTTCCGGTAGCTGTGGATTAGGGTTTGTGGTGTTACAAGTGTGGTTTTCAGCATTTAATATTTGCTGAAATCAGTGTGTAGACTTCGGTGAGTAGGGTTTGTGGTGTTGCAGTTTTCAGCATTTAATACTGTTGAAATCGGTGTGCAGATTTCGGTGAAGTGTCTGTGTGTAGTGTGCAGTGTGTAGTGCTCAGAATTCAGTGATAAGGGAGTTCCGCAATGGCAGATAACAGTGATAGTAAACCTAGTGTTATGATATCGACTGACTACCTGAATGTCCAAATGACCTCCATTAAACTGAATGGAGAGAATTATGTCCCTTGAGCCCAAGTTTGTAGAGGTTTTTCTGAAGGCGAAGAAGAAAGTGAAGCACATAAGAGAGGAGAAACCCCCCGCTAATTCTCAAGAGTATGAAGACTGGGAACAGGAAGATGCACAGATCATCACATGGTTGTGGAACAGTATGGAACCCAGAATCAGTGTGAACTTCATGTTTCTTGACACAGCCAAAGAGGTGTGGGATCATGCTAAGAAACTGTATTCAGGTCAGGATAATACCACTAGGGTATATCAACTGTATTAGGAATACTTCAATCTGCAACAGGGAAATCAGAGCCTTGAGGAGTACTATGCCAGTGTGAGGAATATCTGTAATGAGTTAAATGTCTATCATCCTCTCACTTTTGATGTCAAAGTTCAACAGCAACAACGAGAGCAGTTTGATGTGACATGGTTTCTAGTGGGGCTGAAGTCTAAGTATGAACCAGTACGAGCCCAGATACTAGGGGGATCTGCTCTTCCATCTTTAGAGGAGGTGTTTGCTCATCTTCGGAGGGCTTCCATTGGATCTATGGATTCTAATGTCTCAGATAAATCAGCATTTGCAGTGTCGAGAGGTCGAGGTGGCAGAAGTGGGGCTTGAGGAGTCCAGCCTGGCAGGAGTGGTAGTGGTGGGTCTACACATATCCGTGGTGGTGGTCGTACTGGAGGCAGAGATTCAAGGGGAGCTCGTGGTAGAGGACGTGGCTCGGGTCCACGGAAGTGTACTCATTGTGGTTTGGATGGACATACTATTAACTACTGCTATGACTTACATGGTCCTCCCTCGACATGGGCCAACCATGCCATGACTAGTGACACCAATTTCAGCTCTAGACAGGAGAACCAATCAGCTGACCCGATGCCTTCTACTCTCTCAGATGGTCCAGGCAAGGAGATGGTGAGTGTTCCTCGGGATGAGTATGAAAGGTTTGTTCAATCCAAGTCGCAGCAGAACACAACTACCTTTGCACACTCAGGTATGGCTTGTTTGGCATCCACACCCAACCCTTGGATTATTGACTCTGGAGCCTCCGATCACATGACGGGAACTCCAGGTGTGTTTTCATCTCTCACTCATTGCTCAACATCACAATTTTTTACCCTCGCTAATGGCTCCACATCATCTATCTATGGTGTTGGTAATGTTGACCTAGACCCTGTATCCCTATCCTCTGTTTTATATGTACCTTAGCTTCCATTTAATCTTATGTCTGTTAGTAAGCTGACCAAGTCCCTTAAGTGCTCCATCACATTTTACCCTTCTACGTGTGTTTTTCAGAATCTCAAGACGGGGATGAAGATTGGTGGAGGGCATGAAGCCGGTGGACTGTATTATCTTGATGGTGGTGGAAGAACGTCAACGGCCCTTCAGTCATCCATTTCTCCTCTCCAGTGGCATTGTAGATTTGGTCATCCTTCGCTGAAAGTGTTGCAGTCCTTAGTCCCTTCATTGAGTAAACTTTCTGTTTTAGATTGTGAGTCATGTCAATTTGGGAAACACCATCGTGTTCCCTTTTGTTCTAGGGTCGATAACCGTGTGTCGAGTCTTTTTTCTTTAATTCATTCAGAAGTTTGGGGTCCTTATAAAGTGATGTCATATAATGGATACAGATATTTTGTTATTTTTGTTGATGACTGTTCAAGAATGACGTGGCTCTATTTAATGAAAGAAAGAAGTGAATTATTTGCCATCTTCCAGAAATTTTATGCTGAGATCCGCAATCAATTGGGCATTCACATCAAAATTTTCCGTTCTGATAATGGTCGTGAATACTTGTCTTCATCTTTTCAAGAATACTTGGACCAACATGGCATTATACACCAAACTTCTTGTACCTACACTCCGCAACAAAATGGGGTTGCTGAGAGAAAGAACCGCCATTTTGTAGAAATGGCACGCTCCCTCATGCACCACATGAATGTTCCCAAAACCTTTTGGAGCGATGCAATGCTCACCTCTTGTTTCTTAATTAATCAGATGCCCACGTCTATCCTTGATGGTCGTTCTCCTTTTAGTGTCTTATTCTCCAACATGTCTCCGTTTTCGCTTTCTCCTCGGGTATTTGGGTGTGTCTGCTTCGTTCATAATCTGGGTCCCAGGACTGACAAGTTAGATGCACGTTCCCTGAAGTGTATCTTCCTTGGCTATTCCCGAACTCAGAAAGGGTACAAGTGTTATCATCCCAGTTCTCGTCGTTCCTTGGTATGTGCTGATGTTACATTCTTCGAGTCTACTCCGTTCTTCGTGGGGTCCGGTGCTAATGCTTCCTCCACATCACCACCTCCTCTTCCTCTTCCTGTGGCTGATCCACCTCCTCTGGTTCCAGTCATGCCTACGTCCTTGCCTCCGGTGCCACCGTCTGTTGACCGTCCACCCATTCGTCACGTGTATAAACATCGCCCGCATGTACCGGCTGCAGCTCCTCCAGCTTCATCGCCGTCGATAGATCCAACTCCAGCTCCGACACCAGCCTCCGACCTAGATCTTCCTATTGCCTTCCGGAAAGGTAAACGTACTTGCACCCTTCACCCTATTTCCAATTTTGTTTCACTTACTCACCTCTCCGCCTCCCATCGCCAGTTCATCTCTTTGTTATCCTCCGTGGTTGTTCCTAAGGATGTCCAGGAAGCCCTTACCTCTCTAGAGTGGTGCCGTGCTATGGAAGAAGAGCTCTCTGCTCTGCATCATAATCACACTTGGGATCTCACCGCTCTTCCTCCTGGGAAGCAGGTTGTCGGTTGTAAGTGGGTGTATAGTGTTAAGTACTTTCCAGATGGTCGTGTTGAGCGCCTGAAGGCGCGGCTGGTTGCCAAAGGGTACTCCCAAACCTATGGCATTGACTACACAGAGACATTCTCCCCGGTTGCTAAGATAGGGTCAGTTCGTGTCGTCATCTCCCTTGCAGCTATGTATGATTGGCCTCTCCATCAGCTAGATATCAAAAATGCCTTTTTGCATGGTGATTTGCTCGAGGAGGTCTACATGGAGCAAACACCAGGGTTTGTTGCTCAGGGGGAGGATGGTAAGGTATGTAGACTTAAGAAGGCTATTTATGGACTTAAACAGTCCCCTCGAGCATGGTTTGGTAGGTTCAGTGAGGTGGTCAAGAAGTTTGGTATGAAACAGTGCCAAGTTGATCACTCTGTCTTCAGTTTTGACTCTTCGGCAGGCAAAATAATATTGGTGGTGTATGTGGATGATATCGTTGTGACTGGGAATGATAAAATGGGCATTGACAGATTGAAGGCATTCCTACAGGAACACTTTCAGACAAAGGACCTTGGCAAGTTGAAATACTTTTTGGGCATAGTGGTAGCAAGATCTAAGCATGGCATTAATTTGTGTCAGAGGAAATATGTGCTTGATTGACTGGAAGAAACAGGGTTGTTGGGTACTAAACCGGCTGAGACACCTATGGAAACAAATACGAGGCTGAGCAGTGATATAGGTGAAGTATTTGAAGACCCTGACAGATACCGACGACTTGTAGGCAAACTAAACTATCTAACCATTACTCAGCCAGATATTTCATTTGCGGTTAGTGTGGTGAGTCAGTTCATGCAGAAACCTTTGGTCCCACATTGGAATGCAATGCTAAGGATTGTGAGGTATCTGAAAGGAGCTCCTGGTCGTGGTTTGCTGTACAGGAGTGGTGGAAAACTGGTAGTAGAAGGATATACCAATGCTGAATGGGCAGGTTCTATGTCTGATAGACGATCTACCACAGGCTATTGCACCTTTCTGGGGGGTAACCTGGTAACGTGGAAAAGTAAGAAGCAAACAGTTGTGGCAGGAAGCAGTGCAGAAGCAGAATATAGGGCCATGGCACATATTGCTTGTGAATTAATGTGGCTGAGGAACCTTCTACAGGAGATAGGATATGACATCAGTACTCCAATGAAGCTCTACTGTGACAATCAGGCAGCGGTTCATATCTCTTCCAATCCGGTGTTTCATGAAAGAACCAAGCACATCGAAGTTGACTGTCATTTTGTGAGAGAGAAGGTGCTGAATGGGGTGATAGAAACTGCATATGTTAGTACGGGAAACCAGTGGGTAGACTTGTTTATAAAAGGTTTGAGTCGGGGGAGAGTGGACTACATATGTAACAAGTTGGGATTATATGATATATACTCACCAGCTTGAGGGGGAGTGTTAGTGGTGTTAGTGAAGGGGTATTTCGGTCTTTGTACTTGTTGAGAATGTTGATGTGCACTGTTATGTTAGTTCGAGTGCCTCTTAAAGAAGGGCACTTAAGTCTTTTCCAATAAGTTAATAATATAATAACAGGTCTGGCAGAATCTAGGGATATCTTTTTCTCTAATTCGAACCAGCCCTTCTCTCTTTTCTTTCTTCTTCTTTCCTCTCCTACTTCTTGCTGTTTACTTTACAATCAACGAACAAGACAGAATTCTAGGGCATGTCAAACTTCAACAACCTGCAAGAGGAGGTATATACGGACATTCCAGCTGGTTTTTATGAGAATGTTGGTACGGAAAAAGTTTGCAAGCTAAAGAAATCACTATATGGTTTGAAACAATCACCTAGGGCATGGTTTGACAGGTTTAGAGGAGCAGTTATCCGTTTTGGGTACACACAGACTCAATCTAACCACTTTCTTTGTGAAAAGGAGAGAGGCACTCTTGTCAATATTGATTGTATATGTAGATGATATAGTTGTTACAGGAAATGATCTGAAGGAGCTTGATGCACTCAAGAAGTCACTACAGCAAGAGTTTGAGATCTAGGACCTAGGTGAACTAGAATACTTTCTAGGGGTTGAGGTTGCAAGATCCAAGTATGGGATTTTCATCTCTCAGAGGAAGTATGTGTTGGATTTACTACAAGAGACTAGGAAGCTAGGAACTAAACCCGTTGATACTCCTATTGAGGCAAATCATAGAATTAATGCTTTGGATGGTGAGTTGGTTAAGGATGTGGGAAGATATCAGAAGATGGGTGGCCGACTACTATATTTATACTATCAGAAATTAGTATATGCATGCTCCTTGGGTTAAGCACTGGGAAGCCATTGAGAGGATACTTGCATACCTGAAGAAGCATCCTGGCAGAGGGATTATTTTCTCAGACCATGAAAATTTAAAGATGGAGTCCTACACAGATGTAGATTCGGTAGGTTGCTTAGATGACAGGAGATCTACATTAGGGGTATGCACCTTTGTGGGAGGAAACTTGGTCTCATGGAAAAGTAAAAAACAGTCAGTTGTAGCTATATCAAGTGCAGAGGCTGAATATTGATCTATGGCTCATGGTGTTCTAAAACTACTTTGGGTGATATCTCTACTTAGTGAGATTGGAATAAAAGCTGAGGAGCCCATGATGTTATATTGTGACAACCAAGCTGCAATCAATATTGCCCACAATCCAATTCAACATGATAGGACTAAACACATTGAGGTTGATAGGCACTTCATAAGAGAAAGGGTGACAACTGGACAAGTCTGTTTGCCTTATGTCTCTTCTGAACTAGAATTGTCTGATGTCTTCACCAAAGGGGTTGCAAAGAACAAGCTTGAATACAATCTACGCAAGTTGGGAATGTGTGATATTTACTCCCAACTTGAGGGGGAGTGTTGAGGTTTTAGACAAATTGCGTAGTCTATAGTGGTAACTTTTTATTACTTATTGTTTAGATAGGAAGTAGGGACCACAACACTCTTGTTGGGTCCTTTTTGAGCAGTTATTTTAATTGTTTTATGCTGTTTTTTGTGTTAGCCGCCCTATAAGGGCATATTGGTCTTTGTACTCTTTATTATTTGACTATAAATAATAGTGAAGAGGGCGGCCGGCATAGTTGCTCTCTTTTCTCTCTCAAATCTCTTCTCTTCCTTTTCTCCTTTCTTTTCTTCTTCAAGAAATATTTTTTTATTTTACAGGTTTTTTATTTCAGCACCTTTCTTCTCTGCTCTCTAATTAATAGTAATGACATTGGAGTAGGTATTTATGTCTTTCCATATCTTTTGTGATGAGTTGTAAGTAGGTCCTTTTACTCTTCACTTATTTAAGTGCCCTTTTATTCATTTGCACCACCATTTTTATGAGTGAGAGTCATAAATCAAAGGAGAAGCTTCTTGCCTTCACTACTCTTTTTCTTCATCTTCCTTTACTGACTTCCATGTTTCTTAATAATCATTTATTTCTTGGATTGCCATGCTGAATATCTTTCATCTTGGTATCAAACCAAGTTGTTCCTCCTTCTATAGTTGTTTCCTCTTTCCTTTTCTATGTTTGAAGTCACCGATTAGGGTTGCGAAACATATGAAGGATTGAAATAGTCACCTTCAAGATTCTGGTTTTGATGTCTTTTAGGACTGCTTCAAGATATACTAGGAGATTTTTTACCTAGTTATGCAGCACTAAAGAGTGATTTTTTTCCAAAATCCCTGAAGAACAGATTTGGTGGAGAGTTGGAAAAATCTGGTGAGAGTATTTCTGAACCTTCTACCACTAGGTGTGACTCGAGGCATTCCACTACCTAGAGGCGTGAGGCGGAAGGAGGAGGAAGGGTAAGAGAAGAAGAGGAAGGAGGATCTCATTTTTCCTTATTTTTAATAAAAATCTCATTTTCCTTATTTTTCCTCATTTTCCCTTCCCTTTCTTTTTCTTTACTTTCATTTTCTCTTCTTTTCTATTCTTTTCTTTCTTTTTCTTTCCCTTCCCTTTCCCTTTTCTCCTTTTTTCTCTTTTTTTGTCATTGTTACATGAGGTTGTGCATGAAGCACATGAGGTGTATGCCTCATGAAAAAAGCATATGAGGCGTGTGCCTCTTGCACCTGAGGCATATGCCTTAGAGGTGTTTAAGCCTTTGGCCTACACCTCAGGGCATTTTGGGGGTGCCTCACCTGGAGGCATGCCTTCAGGTGTACGCCTCCCACACCTTTTAAAACACTGCTTTGGATCATTCAATAATTATTGGCATCTAGAATCAAGTGGAAATAGGGGCTAATGAACTTCCCATATACCACCCATTTCCAATGAAATCATGGTCAAAGGCTAATAGAAAACTTCCTTTGGAAGTTGCAAGTAATTCTTTCCTCATTCATCAATTTTGAAGTGAGAGATCTTTCTCAAGGTATTAGTTCCATACGAGCATTTGGAACATACCAGGATCACAAGAAAGTATCAAGAAGTGTATTTGCACATTTGGGATAAAGAACAGGAATCTTTGACTATATAGATATTCCTAGTATCCATATTACTACTGTAAACTTGGACGAAACCAATTTTACAGAATGGTCTCACTCAACAAAAATTTATATTCAAGGCCGAGGAAAGTTAGGATATATAACAAGGGAAGAAGTGAAGCCTAAAAAGACTGCTCTAGATAACGTAAGTAGGAATAATAAAATTTGGTTATCGTTTCATGGTTTATTGGTGCGATGCAGCCACATATAAGCCATTGTTACATGTTCATGTTCATAGAAAAGCCAATTTAGGATAATGTCAAGCTCAGAATATATCCCAGGTGCACCAGATAAAATTGGAGGCTAGTATACAAGACGGGGAGAAATCCATGTCCATGTATTACTCAACTTTGTATTCTTTATGGGAAGAGATTAACTACTGTGGTTTTGTTTGGTTCCCTCGGAATAGGAGCGTTTGTTTGGTCGGAATGGGATTTCAGTTCAAATTCTTGGCGGAATGGGATTCCCCCCATATAGAGGAATGGCCATTTCAGGCTTCCCTCTTGGGAATGGGATTCTCATTGTATAGTCTGTCAAGAACTCTTGACAACCCCCCCAAACCATAATATTAATAAAATATTATTAAGGAAATGATAAGATAATAATAATAATCAAATAATATATTAATAAAATATTCATAATGTAATAATAAATGCTAAGATATTAAGTATTAAATACCAATAATAATAATAATAATAATAGTAATAATAATAATAATAATGATATAATAATAATAACAAAGTACTAAAACAATAATAATAAACTATAAATAAAATAATAAATTATTAATCAACTTGCAATAAAAATATTCATCATAAATTGCTAATAAAATAATAATTATATACTCACAAAATATTAATAAATTAACAATAAAATACTAAGATATTGCTTATTAAATAATAATAAAACAACAATAATAAAATATTAATAAACTAATACAAATTGTAAATTTTTGGTTAATTCCATTTGCAACTCCAAATGAATCAAACAATAGTGATCAAAATCCGACTCCGATTCCCATCTAAACCAAATAGGCAATGGGAATAGGTGACTTTGACTCCGATTCCAATTCCAATCGCAAACCAAACATACCCTATGAGGTGATATTCTAGGAAGATGCTAAATATATTGAACAATTCTATACAATGGTGGTTTAAAATGTCCCTAATTTCCCTAATATTTCCACGAGATATTTCCATTTCCATGGGTAGCGACACGAAATTTTACTAGAATTGACATTTCCCCAATGAACACTACCAGACCTACATGGAGTACAAGAGATAGTACCCATGACAATTTACATTTTCACTTCCATGTGTAGCAACATGTAATTTTACTAGATTTGACATATTCCTTTTGAACACTACCAGTACTATGTGGAGTACAAGAGATAGTATTATAAAATAAGTTGGTGACAATATTGTAGATATGTGAAGTAACAAGTTATTGTGCACCTAACTTACATGGTTACAACTTTGAGCTAGCTCAATATTCATTTCGAACTTGAAATTAAATAATAGTTTTTGTTTCTATAGTAGATTATTTGGTTGATCTATTACAACCATTTACATTTTCTATGAGTTTAAATTTTACTTTAACTAATTCTATCATGAAGTTCTAAAGCTTAAGGTTTACAAGGCAACTTCAGAACGTATTCTTTTGTCTATAGTCCTAGTTTATTAGTTTTTTTTAATAACTTCGAACAAGACAATAATTTAAAAAGGTGTGCCTATGCTTCTTTTGTCATTTCATAAAACATCATTCTATATTTTGCATATTTTACAATGTTTCCACCATGTCTACAATTTTTACAATATTTCCATATAACATTTCCAATATGTTTCTTATATTTGGATGACCAACATTTCCATCGACATCGACATTTTAAACCTTGCTATACATACAATGAGAACAAATTCATGTTTAAAATTTTAGCTGATCTGAATTGGAGTATGACATCATTAGACAGCCTATATTTAGCCAAGATATTCTGCTTTTACCTCAGGCATATGATTTCTCAAAGGATAAGGAAAGCAGAGGATAAAGAACAAGTGTGATTACGGCTCGTCCACTTCTGTTTTTTCTTTCTTTCTCTCAAGTGATCTCTTTCTTTTTGGGAAGGTAAGAAGAAACCCCAATGATGGTTGTCATTAGCTGAAGAATTTTCCTAGGGTTTTTTCCTTGGGTAAATCTCCAAGACCAGAATTATTAATGTTGCCCTACTAGAACAAGAAATGGTGTAGTAGTCGTTTGTATTAGAGTGACCTGTTTCAAAGGTTTGCTGCTGGGCTGTTTAAGGAAGACAATCTAGGAGACTCAAGATGTCCTCCAACACTAGTGTAGTCACATCTAGGGATTCCAGGACTGGTGATGGTGTTGTTCACCTTGAAAACCCTACCTGTGGATAAGGATAAACTTTGGGTTAATGTAGTGGTAGGCATTCATGGGCTTGCAGCTGATGACCGGGATGCTGGAATACTGACCGTGGCTATCAAAGCCTCCCCTTGGAAGGCCATACACACTATCCTTTCCTCTTTCCTACCTTTGTTCTGGAAATTTTATAAAATTTTGGGAACATGTTTGGGTGGGTAACCTCTCCTTGAAAGTTAAATTCCCTTTTTATTTGCCCTTTCAAGATATAAAGATAGACCCTTGTCTTCCTTCCTTGTTCCTTCAAGTTCAAGAAATAGTTTTGATTGGAATCTGGAGTTCATAAGGGGTGTGAGGGATTCAAAATTAAATAATGTTTTGGACTTGCTTCATATCATTGATGGGGTTTATTTGGACCCTTTCCGCTTTTGGTGTCTATTCTTGTGCTTCTTTCTTTAAGGCTCTTAATCAACCTTTTGATTCAGTTGGGAAGTCTTCCTGGAAAGACATAATACCTGTAATTACTCCAAAGGAAAAGAACTAATTGGTGATTATCCCCTCACTAGTGTGTAATGTGTAAGGCTAACAGAGAAACTTTCTTTCACTTGTTAATCTCCTGCCCCTTTGTAGCATATGTTTGGAAGTGGTTTTTCTCCTTGTTTGGGTGTATGTGGTCTCCCCCACCTAATGCGCAAAGCTTGCTTGCCTCTACTTTCTTTAGGTGGCCAAAGAAAAGGGGACAAGTCAAGTGCTATGAAAATAGATAAGGGCTGCAGTGAGCTGGATAGAGTGGTACATTGGGTAAAGTCTATGTAGATCCTTGCAGATTTCTCAACAGGTGATATCATGAAAAACTGGAAGGAAGTGGCTAGTTCAATGCAAGCCCTCTTTGGTCTCCACCAATGAATGACTGCATCAAGCTAAACTTTGATGGGAGTAGTGCAGGTAACCCAAGTCCCTCTAGTATTGGAGGGGTGTTTAGAAATAGTGAAGGTAGAATTATTGGTTCAGTCTCAGGCCCAATTGGAGTAGGTAACTCCTTAAGGGCTAAGGTTATGGCTGTCATGGAGGGATTGCAAAAGGCAAAGGACATTAACTTAAAAAAGTTGATTACAAAAGGTGATTCAAAGCTAGTAGTGGAGTGAATGCAAAAGGAAGAAAAACATTTCTGGGATTTTAATGATGAAAAAAAGAGGTTCAAGTGGCTGACATGAAATATGGAAGTGAAATATAGTTGCATTAAAAGAATTGCAAATGGGTTTGCTGATTTGCTAGTTAAACAAGGGATGGGAAGAAGTCAATTGTTTTGGGCTCAATTATAATAGTAAAAATTCCTTGGGGAGAGCTAAGAAAGTTTACCTCTCCTACTCTTGTAATTACTGTATTTACAAAAATTGTAATGAAATACTCTTTTTTTACCACTTACAAGAGAGACCCAAAAATGAACTACATCAGAAATCAATATTACAATTAAACATTAAAAGTATTCCAAATTTCAGTTTTGAGATTTTTCTTTACATAAGCCTTCAAATTCTGGCAGAACTAACACCCAACCAACAATCCTTGAACTGATCACAGCCCCCCTTTGTTGCTTCTCATTCTCTCCTTAAATATTCTCTCATTTCTTTCCTTTCAAACCTCCCAACAGACAGAAAATGGCATGCAGTTCCATATTATTTTTGCTCTGGAGTTCCCATGCACCCCCTCGACCAACAACCAAAAATCTCAATATATTAGAAGCCCATCCAGACATGTTAAAGAGTTTGAAAAAGTAGGCCCACATGCTTTTTACATGGATGCAATGCACCAATAAGTGAAGAATAGTCTCCTCATCTGCCAAGCCTAAAGGACATCTACTAGGAAACTTTTTTTGGTAATAAATAAAAAAGAAAAATTTATTGATAAAAGGAAGAGTACATCAATCAGGGTGATGAGTAATCACCAGATTCACCACAACTAAAAATCTAAAAACAACCCAAAAAGAGAAACAACAAAGAGGAAGAGAAATACAAGATTAACTGCTTGAGATCCACCTCAAGAAAAGATCAAAAACCCACACCAAGGACCTCCTTTGAAATCCCTTCAAAGCACCAAACTATTCTCCTTTTCTCACATAGAAGAGTGAGTACATCTCTTCTTCAAAGAACGAAATCAGGGATCCCTTTGATTTTTTCATTCCCCACTTTCCAACATATGACAAAAGGAAACACAGCTCCAAACCATCTTTACCTAAAAATTCCTTTCAAGGTAGGCCAAAGAGCAAAATGTCTCCAGGAGATCTTGGATTCACAATAATAGATCTGAAGGAGCCCAATGAAATCCGCAAATGAACTTTGAGATAGAGCAACCAAAGTACAGATGTAGCACAATCTCCTGCACATCTTCGCACAAGTAACACCTAAATAGGAAACTGATGGCCCTTTTTCTTCAGATTGTCTTGAGTCAGGATTCTACCCATAGAAACCAACCATGGAAAAGCCTCCACTCTTGGGGGAACAGAATTCCCCTAAATTCCTTTAACTGAATGAGGCTCCACCTGGTTTCTGATCAAAGCATTATTAAGAGACTTGACAGTAAAATTTCCATTCTTGCATTCTTTCCACCCTCTTGTGTCTAGAAGCATCTGATTCACTTCCACCACTTGAACCTCCGCCAACAGCCCCACACATTCCTCTATCTCCTAGTCCAACAGAGGTCTCCTTAACTTAGAACACCACACCACTGAACCATTGCAAAATTCAAAACACAGAAAAATAGTCTCTCCCTTCTTACTTAGACTGTAGAGCCTTGGACATAGTTCACACAGCTTAGTAGCTTACCAGCTCCAATCCAATTATCTTCCCAAAATCTCACACTTGACCCACTCCCCACTTTCCAATCAAGAAATGGTTGAATCAGAGAGTTAAATTTCATAATCCCCTTCCAAACACTCACCCCATAAGAATATCTTACCTCCCTCACATCCCACCCAAAGTTCACCACTCTATACTTGCATGCCACCACCCCTCTCCAAAGAGCTTCCCTCTCCTTACCAAACCTCCAAACCCATTTCCCCTACAAATCCTTGTTAAATACTCCCACCCTTCTCACTCCCAATCCCCCATCCTTCTTGGCCAGAAAAACCAAATCCCATCTCACGAAAGGATATTCCTTTTTCTCCACCTTTAAATTCCAAAGAAAGTTCCTTTGGAGCCTTTCAATTTCTTCCAAAACTGAAGCTGGAGCCTTAAGTACTGTTATTGATAAAAAAAGGATCTAAATTTGATGCTAAATCAATTGAATGTGTTTTTCTTGGTTATAGTTTCAACCAAAAGGAACATTGCTGCTTTAACCCAGTTGAAAAACAGCCCACTTGATGTATGGAACTGTTTGATATTAGATGCAAACCAGAAAATGAACAAACAAGAGAGGAAGAGAAGAGAGAGCTGGCGGCAATGAGTGTTAGAGAGTAAGAGGTTCGAACATAACCCTTCTCTAACACTCTAAACATCTTATTAATAAGTTAATCTTTTACAAATTACAGAGAGGCCTTGAGTGAGCAGGAAAATACAAAAAACAGACTATTACAGAGTATGGGCCCAGAATAAGGCCCACAACAGAGAGAAACATAACATAACATAAAATGACAGTCTATGGGCCATTCGGCCCATCTTCTCTACACTCCCCCTCAAGCTGAGCATAGATGTTAATCATGCCCAGCTTGCCAGTGTCATGTTGAAGCCTTGCCTTGGAAATGCCCTTGGTGAGAAAATCTGCCAATTATCCTTCAGAAGTAATGAATGGAAGACACACTTCACCGGAGGAGACTCTTTCACGAATAAAGTGTCTATCAACCTCAATATGTTTGGTTCTATCATGTTGTACCGGGTTGTGAGCAATGTTGATGGCAGCCTGATTATCACAGTACAACATCATGGGTTTGTCATGATCTACCCCAAGTTCTTCCATTAAGGACCTTAGCCACAACAATTCCGAGACTCCATGTGCCATGGCTCTATATTCTGCTTCTGCGGAGGATCGAGCCACAACTGTTTGTTTCTTACTCCTCCAAGAGACAACATTACCAGCCACCAGACTGCAATACCCTGAAGTAGATCTTCTATCATCAATATTTCCAGCCCAATCAGCATCAGTATAGGCTTCAAGTTTCAGATGACCATGTTTGGCAAATAGAATTCCTTTTCCTGGAGAGCCTTTCAGATAGCATAAAATCCGTTCTGCTGCTGCCATATGGGTATCTCTAGGAGCATGCATGAACTGGCTAATGCAACTGACAGCATACGCAATATCTGGCCTAGTCATGCACAGGTACAAAAGCTTCCCAAGAAGTCTCTGGAAGACTCCTTTGTCTTCCAACAAAGTTCCATCTGAAGCTGAAAGTTTGTGACTCATATCAATAGGAGTTGCAGCTGGTCTTGCACCCAATTTGCCAGTTTCAGACAACAAATCAAGGACATATTTCCTCTGGGAAATAAGAATCCCATCCCTGGATCTAGCAACTTCTATGCCAAGGAAATATCTCAACTCCCCCAGATCCTTAATCTCAAATTCTGTACGGAGGAAAGACTTAAGGCCCAGAATGCCTGAGGCATCATCACCAGTCACTATAATGTCATCAACATACACAATGAGATACACTGCTAGAGACCCACTTTTCTTCACAAAAAGAGTATGATCTGACTGTGTCTGAACATAGCCGAATTTAACAAGTGCAGCTCTAAATCTCTCAAACCAGGCTCTAGGAGATTGTTTGAGGCCATAAAGAGATTTCTTCAGTTTACATACCTTTCCTTGCATATCTTTCCCATACATTCCTGGAGGAAGACACATGTAGACCTCCTCATGTAAGTCACCATTCAGAAATGCATTCTTTACATCTAACTGATAGAGAGGCCAATCAAAGTGAGCTGCCAGAGACAAAAGAACCCTCACAGATGTCATCTTAGCAACAGGGGCAAAAGTTTCCAGATAGTCAATCCCATATGTTTGTGTGTAGCCCTTTGCAACAAGTCTGGCCTTGTACCTCTCAATAGTCCCATCTGCCCTGTATTTAATGGTAAAAACCCAATTGCATCCAACTGGATCCTTCCCTTCAGGCAAATCCACCACCTCCCAAGTACCATTTTCATGTAGAGCATCCATTTCAGCCTGCATGGCATCTCTCCATTCTGGAATCCCAAGAGCTTCTGATACAGACCTAGGAATGGGGTTAGAAGCAACTAAAGAGAGGTAGGCACAATATGAAGGGGAAAGTAGGTCGTAAGAAAGGTGTTTGGAAATGCAGTGTGCAGTACACTTCCGCTTTCCTTTCCTAACAGCAATGGGGACATCAAGTTCTGGGAAGGAGGATTCCAAGGGAGCTGAAGCAATACCTGTTATCTCATCTGTGATTGGGAGGGTATGAGCCTCATCTGTTGTAAGGGAAACCACTTGCTCATTCCTGGATCTCTGCCTTTGATACACTTTGGGATTATGGGTAGGACGAGGAGGTAAAGAGATAGGAGCACTAGGACAAGAAGAATGAAGTGGCTGATCCTCCTTTGATTCATTTTGGGAGGATACAGATTTGTCAAGAGACTGAACTGGGACAAGAAGGGGAAGAGCAAAAACTTGTGACAGACTCTCCCCCTGTTGACAATGTCCTCCCTGAGAGGAACCATAAAAAGGAGAAAGTTCATCAAAGGTAACATCCATAGAGACATGTCTGGTGCTAGTCTTTGGATCAAAACAACAATAACCCTTTTGTGTGGGGGAGTAACCAAGGAAGATGCATTTGTGGGCTTTTGGTTCAAACTTGTGTCTCTGCACACTTGGAATGTGAACATAACAGGTACAACCAAACACACGAAGAGGAATTGGGAAGAGATCCTTATCTGGATGAAGAAGACTGAAGGGGGATTTAAACCCTAAAACCCTGGATGGCATACGGTTTATTAGATAGGTAGCAGTAAGTACAGCATCACCCCAAAATCTTGTGGGAACATGTGAGGCAAATAAAAGGCTCCTTGCAACCTCAACAATATGTCTATTTTTCCTCTCAGCAACTCCATTTTGTTCAGGGGTTCTAACACAGGAGCTTTGGTGAATAACCCCCATGTCAGAGAGATACAAGGATAAGCTCTTCTCAAAATACTCTTTTGCATTGTCAGATCTGAAAACCTTAATTCTAGTACCAAATTGAGTTAAAAACAAGCTCATGAAATTGTCTCACAAGTCTCGGGACTTCGTCTTGGGATTTCATTAAGTATATCCAAGTGAATCTAAAAAAATCATCAATAAACAGGATAAAGTATTTGTAGCCCCCCATAGAGGGTAAGTGGTAAGGCCCCCACACATCAGAGTGTACAATATGAAAAAGAAAAGAAGATCTTTTATTGCTCACAGGGTAATTTTTTCTACAATGCTTTGACAACTGACATGACTCACAATTGAGACTGGACACACTGACTCCCTTAAACAGTTTGGGAAACAAATGACTTAAAGCAGAAAAAGGTAAATGACCCAACCGACAATGACTCAACATAATTTGACTGACAGACTCTGAAGAAGTAGAACCAAAAGCAACATTCTTGGGATGATCAAAGCATTGGCCAGGGGTGTCAAGCAAGTATATTCCATTCGCTTCATGGCCACTCCCAATCACCTTCCGAGACTTCAGGTCCTGAAACACACAGTGAGAAGGGAAAAAGGTTACACAACAATCCAATGACTTGGTCAAGCTACTTACAGATAACAAGTTGGTATTTAACTTAGGTACATGAAGAGTGGAAGATAAAAGTAAAGAGTCTGTAGGCTTGACAGTTCCCTTGCCAGAAATGGGGGCAAGAGAACCATCAGCTAAGGTGATTTTGTCACGACCAGGAAGCAAATCATATGACACAAACAAAGTGGAAAGGTTGGTCATGTGATCAGAAGCACCTGAGTCAATGATCCAAGGGGTCTTGGGATTACCTAAGGTAGATGCATGGTTAGCAGAAGCCCTTATACCTGAGTGAGCAAATGCAGTGGTGGCTGGACTTCCAAAAGGGTTGGATGATGAAGTTACACCTTCAAGCTGGCTGATCATCCTTCCAAACTTCTCATATTCAGCTTTCATGGCTGCCAATTGTGCACTTGCAGACTCAAACTCTGTATCTGTACTTGTGGCAGTATGTGCACTTCCTGTCTTTCTATTGTCATTCTTCTTCTGGAATCGGATAGGAACAAGACTGGGGTGCAATTTCCAGCACTTGTCCTTAGTGTGTTTCGGCTTCTTGCAATATTCACACACCACCTCCTTCTTTCCTGTGCCACTGGGAGCTCCTGTAACCCCTTTGGGTTTGATTCCCATATTTGCAAAATGATCATTGATACTGACCCCTTGAACCTGCACTTTCCTCCTACTTTCCTCACTGCTGACCAAAGCATATGCTTGAGACAATGAAACATCTTCCTTGGACAGGATGTTTTGCTTTGTAATGTCATATTCAAAATTGAGCCCTGTCAAGAACTCAAAGACCCTATTCCTTTCAACCAATTTCCTATATGTTTCAGCATCCTTAGGGGTATCCCATGTCACGGCCTCTATCAAATCAATTTCTTGCCATATAGATTTTAGGGCTGAGAAGTATGCTGCAACTGACTTCTCCCCCTGTCTTAGAATCTTCACATCACTTCTCAGTTTGTAAGCTCTGGCAACATTCAACTTCTGGGAGTAAGTTTCTACAACACTATCCCAGATTTCTTTAGCCGAGTTCATCCACAAGTAATGTTGGCTAATCTGTGGCTGCATTGAGTTCACAAGCCACCCAATCACTGTGTAATTCTCCTGCACCCATTTCTCATAAGAGGGATCCTCCTCTGGGGGAGCTTTCTTGCTCCCAGAGATAAACCCCCACTTTCCTCTACTGCAAATATGAATTTTTACGGATTGTGACCAGGCCAAATAATTGGTTCCATCCAATTTAACTGTAGTTACAGCCAACAAGGAATCAGTTGTAGTTCCCAAATTATGTCCATATTCAGCAGTGCTCTTGTTCTCAATTTCTGAGAAGTCCATTATGTAACAGCTTCAATTAGGGTTTCGGCAGGCCTTTAAAAGTGATCTGATTTCAAAGAACTCAGATTGAGTTGAAACAGTAGCAAACAAAACAACTCACAAACTCAGTTCAGAACTGACAACCGTGAGAACCAAGTTCGGTGGCAGCACTTTCAAAGGGGAGAAACCCTGATTTAGCCTTCAAGGAACAATCAGTAGGCCTCCAAACAATATGTATTCTTGGTTCCCAACAATAATTTCCCAAGGAGAACAAAGAAAACAGTCCACAGTACCTAAGAGGACTTTTTACAAACACTATGTATGCAACAGTCAACACTTCACTGTTAACAAGCAGAAATCGCTTCAAGAACACTTTGTCTAAGTCCAAGAAGCAGCTGAACTAAGTAGAGGCTTGTACCACTTAATTTAGATCAGTTTTTTTAGCAGTTTGGAAGCCCAATAACAGCCAAACCACACTTCCAGAATAACCCAGAAATCAGTCCAGCAACAGTGGGCCGAATGGAGGTGTTTTGAATGCTTTAACAGTCCTCCCAGATAACAAAAAATAACTCAGCAAAGAACTGAGAAAAGACTTACAGCAAGAGAGTCTCTGGTTTCAACTATAAACCAGGCCGAACACTTGTTCTCTGAGATAATTTCGAAAGTCCTTTTCTCTGATTTCAAATCAGGCCAAACAACTTGCTCTCTGATTCTTCCTGGTCACCGAACCCTTCTCCAAGTGTATAGAAACTTGGGCACCCTCCAATGACCTCCAAGAACCAGGCGGATGACTGTAAACTTTCAGCCCTAGAACCTCCTCATGTAGTTGGCTGAACTAGAACCACATGAGGGACACGCCAAGCAATGACCCGCTCTGATACCAAGTTGAAAAACAGCCCACTTGATGTATGGAACTGTTTGATATTAGATGCAAACCAGAAAATGAACAAACAAGAGAGGAAGAGAAGAGAGAGCTGGCAGCAATGAGTGTTAGAGAGTAAGAGGTTCGAACATAACCCTTCTCTAACACTCTAAACATCTTATTAATAAGTTAATCTTTTACAAATTACAGAGAGGCCCTTGAGTGAGCAGGAAAATACAAAAAACAGACTATTACAGAGTATGGGCCCAGAATAAGGCCCACAACAGAGAGAAACATAACATAACATAAAATGACAGTCTATGGGCCATTCGGCCCATCTTCTCTACAAACCCTATTTCTAGTCATTGATATCTCTCTAAATGTTATATTTGTTGAGTCATTGCCCTATTTTCCTTGTGTTTCTGGAGAGAGGGAGAAGGATGTTTGCCTAATCCTTCTCCAATTCTACTTCCTACTCTTGCTCTGAATACTTCTTGTTCCTTTGATGTTTCATGTTCCTAAACCTTATTCTTGTTTGAATCCTACAGGTCTATTGAAAAATAAAGAACATAGCTCCTACTCCAGGACAACAGATCAAGCTCTGTATCATACTGATTTATTGAACCCTGATGTTCGCATTGCCATAGGAAAAGTAAGTAACATAGTCATACGCATTACCCATTCCATTTCTTAGTACCCTACTTATGATTACTGATCACCTTCCTATAGAGGTTTCATTGCTTTTATTTCCTCATAATTTAATCCCAAGACTATTTCTGATGCCTAAGCTAATCCTGAATAGAGGAAGTCTATGGTGGATGACACGGAGGCATTGCTTAAAAATTAAATTTGGGAGGTGGTTGATTTGCCTAATGGGAAGGAACTTGTAGGATGCAGATGGGTATATACTATAAAATACAAAGCTGATGGGACAATTCAAAAGTACAAGGTACATCTGGTAGCAAAGGGGTAGGCCCAGATGTATGGAGTTGATTACTTGGAGACCATTGCACTAAATGCAAAGATGAACTCAGTTAGAGCTTTGTTGTCATCTGCTGCATCCTATTCATTGTTGCTCTACCATTTGGATTTTCAGAATAATTCTTGAATGAGAAGTTAAATGAGGAGGTCCATATGAGTCTCCCCATTGGATTTTATGAGGATGAGAAGGGTGGAAAAGTTTGCAGGCTTAACTGCTTAAGAAGTAGTTATATGGACTTAAGTAGTTACCCAGAGCCTGGTTTGACAAGTTTAAGACTGCTCTTACCCAGATTGGTTTCCAACAAGCTCAATCAGAGTATACCTTAATAACCTTATTTATTACGAGGACTATAGATCTACTCACACCACATAGTGTTTATGTGTCATTCCTACTTGGAATCTTAATACTTATTTCTATTTATACTTCAACAAAATAGAAACTTCTATAGCTTTCTACTTCTACTAAAACTAAAGATAAGAAACTGGAAATTACTAAAAGACTGTCTAGATAAATACAAATGGGATCCAATGGTCAATCTGTTGACTTGCAGAACACAAAAATCACTCATCTTTAAGCCTTTAGCTGGGCACTTCCACATGTTGGATTGAGCCAAAAATATATAATATTAGAGTTCTATGAGTGTATTTTCAACACCAACAAATTTCAGCCAAATAAAACAATTTTGGTAGTGCATTCTTCAGGTTTCTGTCTGACCTCTTGCCTCCCATTTCTCTTCCATAGTAATCACTGGGTCTATAGTAGTCAAGTCAAACACAGTCTAGTTCCCTGACTAAAAGAATACACAACATTCATTTCATGATGCTGGTATCATGCACCTATAACACAGAAATAGTAACTTTTCTAGGTAAAGCAACAACATGCAAACCCATATCCATCAAGGACTGAAGTCAAAATAATAACAGAAATGAAATCATAGGAATTCTACTTTTACAATCAGTGAGGAAACTTAAAGCATTACCAAATGAGGTTCCTGCGTTTGTCCACTACTGGCTGCGACTTAACCTTCACAAGGGATTAATTGAATTCCAGTCAGATATACAGGAATTAATGCCAAGTTTCTTTGCAGATAGCTATGCAAAATGCAATGACATGAAAAGAAATGCTGATGAACTTATTAAAGCAAAACAAAAGGGTTCATGCTTATACACCAGAACAAACTGGGGTTAGCTAAAAGGAAAAACAGACATCTCATGGAAGTAACAAGCTCATTACTTAGTATACATATGCAATATGCCACAAAAGTTTTTCGGTGAAGTTGTTCTACGTGCTACTTTCTTGATTAATTGCATGTCACCCCATGTTCTCTAATTTAAGTCTTCTTTTGATCTTGTATGTAGTGACCATCACCTTTCAATGTCCCTTAAGGGTCTTTGGATGTACTTGCTTTATCCATGTTCTTAGACCTCACACAACCAAATTGGATCCAAAGGCTATTACGGAAGTGCTCTTGGGTAATCCAACCACTTATTTTTTATCTTAACCCTATTTTTGATCTTGTCTCTAACAAATGGTATATTCCTATATATACTTTTATTAAGGAAGTTCTTTTGATATTGTATGTTCTTAGACCTCACACAACCAATGTTCCCTTAAGTGTTTTGATCTTGTCTCTAATAAATGGTATAATTCTATGGATGCCAACTTCTTTGAATCTCAACCCTATTTTACTTGAGCCTCTCTTCAGAGAACAAGTTGCAATGAATAGAGATCATCTTCTTCTCCTACATGCTAATGCTCCTCTGCCTTCTTTAATTCCTGGTCCTCAATGTTTATGTAGATGACAATTGTTATAGCATGTAAATATCCAAATAAGACCTAGGAGATCTGAGTATTTCTTGAGCATAGTTCCTTCTCTTAACTGTTCCTCTTTTTTCTTCTCTTCTCTTTCTACATTCATCTTACACAAACTTCCTAAAATAAATTTAAGTGTAGCAGGAGAAATCTGCCTACAGCCTTGTTAGAACTAACTTAGCTGACTATATAGTCTCCAACAAATCAAGAAGCAAAACAATGAAACATGGAAACTGCCCATAGCCTTGTCAAATTTAACTTGGCTGATTGCAGTCCACAAAAAATAAAATAAAATAAATAAGAGTGCCTGCAATCAACCTAAGCGCTGTGTAAACTGTAAAAGCTGGTTGCAGCCCCTTGCTCTCTTACATAAAACAAAAATTGTGTATAGCCTTGTTAATTTTAACTTGGCTGATTGCTAGAATTTCAAACAGGATAAATCCTACAGCACAATCGATTAAATAGAGCTAATTGCAGATATTTTTATCTACCTCTCTAACAAATAAATATTTTTTATATGTATCTGAAGCATTTAACTAATAAATATCAGAAAAAGTGGACAAATTACATACATCTTATGTAGGGTAGGGATTACTACTCTACCTGTATAACACTATAACTGTTACAAGCCCAATACAAATGATTCCTGTTAAGCGCTATGATCCTAACCCCTTGCTTAGCTAAAGAATCAGCTAACCCATTAGCAGATCTCTGCACCCATTGTGTTTTTACAATCATGCTCATTGTCAATCATTAAATCTATTTGAGTTCATATGTGTAACCCCATACTGCTTTCTCACCATTTTTTTTTGAGAAGGTAAGGTAATTTATTAAAATAAGAACCAGTACAAAGGAGCCAAGGCCATTAGAGGCTGCCTAGAGCCACCACAAATTACAGATACAACCAGTTCTGAGATCTAAACAATAGACTCAAATTCTGATTTTTAAACACCTCTGATGCCGACACCCAGGACAGAAGTTTACCCACAACTTTCTGCACCATTTCCTCTGAAGATTTAGCTTTGCCCTGAAAAATTCTGCACAGCAGCTGGGATAGTCTTCCAAACCAAGATACCTTTCTTGCTGAGACCCTCAATCTGCCAACACAAGAGAAGATCCTTCACAGAATTTGGCATTACCCAGCTGATTTCCAAAGCTTGGAGAAAATGCCTCCAAATATAATTCGAGACTGGGCAATGTAAGGCCAGATGTTCAGTAGTTTCTACTACCCCACCACATAAGCCACATGACATGTCTGAAATCTGAATGCCACGTTTCACTAGATTAACTTTGGATAGACATTTATTTAAAGCCATTGTCCAGAGCAAAAACATCACTTTAGAAGGACTGATTGAGCTCCAAATCTGCCTAGCCAGAAAGTTTTCCTGACCTGAACTTATCAACTTACTGAACATAGACTTAACAGAAAACATGCCATCAGCTTCCCATTTCCATCTCCAAGCACCCTCCATGTCTGGGTCAATCCTCTGGTTCTGGAGCAGGCCCAACAGAATTGAATACTCCTCAATTTCCCAGTCAAAGAGGCGCCTCCTACAAGTTAGGTTCCAACTGAAAGAGTTACCATCCACATTGAAATTCTCAGCCACCGAGGAGTCCTGATTTACAGAAATTTGATACAAGAGAGGAAAGGCATCTTTCAGACACACTTCAGAACACCAAGAGTCTTTCCAAAATTTGATTCTTTCCCCATTTCCCAAGTTGTAACCGATTCCTTCCTCAAATAAATTAGCGTTCTTCATTATACCTGTCCAAATGGAACTTATCCCTCTTGAAATAGGAGAATTGGATCTCCAATCACCCCAGTCCACTCCATATTTGTCCACAATCAGCTTTCTCCACCAAGCATTTCTTTCATTTGCAAATCTCCAAAGCCATTTACACAGGAGGGCAGAATTGAATTTCTTCAATTTTCTTATTCACAACCCTCCAACTTCCTTATGAAGACACCCTTGATCCCAGTTTACAACATGAACCTTCTTCTCCTCCTCCCAACCTCTCCAGAGAAAGTTTTTCTATAGTTGCTCCAATCTGTTAGCCACTTTGGAAGAAATAGGAAATAGGGAGAGGTAGTAAGTAGGTAAATTAGAAAGAGTACTCTTAATCAAAATCACTCTCCCCCCAAAAGAAAGGTATTTAGCTTTCCAGGAAGCCAATTTCCTCTCCTTTCTTTCAACCACTGGATTCCAAATCTGAGAGGAAGTATATTTAGCTCCAAGAGGGAGCCCCAAGTACTTGACCGGAAGATGGGCAGTCTGACAAGCCATAACTTCTGCACAAACTTCTAGATTTGTAACAAGACCTACAGGGATAATCTGAGATTTACTCAAATTAACCTTAAGGCCAAACACCACCTCAAACCAACTCAAAATTCCAAGCACCACCTCCAGTTGATTAGGAGAAGCATAAACAAAGCATAAGGTGTCATCAGCAAATTGAACAATAATGACTTTTTCTTTTCCCGGAGCAATTGCAAAGCCCTCCCAAAGTCCATTCTCAGCAGCCTTCTTGCTAAAGAGATAAAATTTCCATGACGCAAATGAAGAGTAGGGGAGAGAGAGGGTCACCTTGCCTCAAACCTCTTGAACTTCCAAAAATCCCCGTCGTTTGCCCGTTAATTAAGAAGGAGAACTTAGGAGTCTTAACACAAACTCTGATCCAGTTTCTCCAAAGCTGCCCAAAATTCATTTTCTCCAAAACCAGATCCAAGCAGTGCTAGTTAACATGATCATAAGCTTTTTCAATATCCAGTTTACACAGGACACCTGGGGTCCCCTCTCTTCTTCTGGACTCCAACAGTTCATTAGCAATGAGAACAGAGTCAACCATCTATCTACCCGAGACAAAAGCACTTTGGTTACAAGAAATAACACTGCCTAACACACACTTCATTCTTTCAGCCAAAACCTTAGCCAAGATTTTGTAGAAACTGTGCAAGAGACTAATGGGCCTGAAGTCCTTTATATTGACAGCCCCCTCAATTTTTGGAATAAGAGTGATGAAAGTTGCTTTCAGACTTCTCTGAAAGGAGGCATTAGTGTGAAATGCCTGAAACACCTGCATCAGATCACTCCTCACAATATCCCAACATTTTAAATAGAATAGATTAGAGAACCCATCAAGACCCGGTGATTTATCATTTTCTAGCTTCTTTACTGCACCCTTAATTTCCACTTCTGAGAATGGTTTCTCTAACCAGATTTTCTGCTCTTCATTTAACTTATTAAATTGGAGCTCGGAGAGAAAAGGTCTCTGAACCCACTTCTCTTTATAAAGGTTCTTATAGAAAGAAGTAGCTACAGATTTAACTTCAGAACTAGACTCACCACACCTGTCCTCCCACACCAGCTTACTGATTAAAGAGAACCTAGCACGAGCATTTGCCATTTCGTGAAAGAACTTTGTATTTTTATCCCCCTCTCTTCCTCAACTACCATCTTATCATATCTGATTTTTGCAATTGACCTCTTAAGTCTCAGATCTTCAGACAAGGAACCCGCCTCTTCAGCTCTGTCAATCTCTACAATGGTGCTCAACAAAGCCTTCTTATCAGTAACCCACTTCATATTCTTCTCCTTACTCCAAATTTTTAGTTTACCCTTGACAGCCTTTAATTTTGATGCCATAATGAAAGAACTAGAGCCTCCGCTTGCAACTCATTCCACACAGAGCTGATTAAGGGGATAAGATTTTCCTCCTCAAACCAAGCATTTTCAAACTTAAACGGGGATTTGACTGTCTCACAAAGACCACAAACAAGCTGAATAGGACTATGGTCGGACATCGGTCTAGGAAGGGTAAGCTGTCTGAAATCAGGAAAGAATTCATCCCAGTTTGAAGAAACCAAGAATCTGTCCAGCCTAACCAGGGTCAGGACAGATTGGTTATTGGTCCAAGTGAATCTATTACCCTGAATTGGGACGTCCATTAATTCCATACTGTTTATAAAGTCAGCAAACATGTTCATCGAACCAGTTCTTCTACCCCCTGTATTCTTCTCATCCACCGAAATAGTTGCAATAAAATAACCCCCAATTACCCAAGGACAGTTCTGAGGGTCTCTCAAATCTGATAATTCCGCCCAAAAAGCCACCCGAAAATTAGAATCAAAATGACCATAAACGTTTGTGACTTGAATAAGTTTTCCATCTTGTAGTTTCAATCTCAGAGTGATTGAGAAATTACCAATTCTGCAAGAAACCAAAGAACATAAAGTGGGGTCCCAAAGGCTCACAATTCCACCAGCACTCCCCAAGGCAGCCAAGGCCTTCCATCTGACCTGACCCTCCCCCCAAACACTTCAAATTGTAGCAGCATCAACCCACTCCAGCTTAGTTTCTTGGAGCAAAGCAATCTTTGACTTTGATTGCTTCAAAGAATCACAAACCATCATCCTCCTTCCTGACCCCAGCCCTCTAACATTCCAGGAAAGAATTTTCACTTCCATAAGAAAAAACTAAAGAAAAGGACCCACACCTCACATCTTCTTAGACCCCCTTGCAGCCCCTTCACTACTCCCCGCCTTATCATTCAGACCCCAAGTTAAACTCATCATTTCTCTGCTTCTCTTTGTTTTTAATCCCCCTTTTTTTCTGCCAATTTTCCCCTCTCCATAAGCACTCTTTTCAATTCCTTCCAGGAACTTAATAGTATCAGCTTCCATCCCCTCCATCGAAATTCCCAGGAAAGTCCCCAGCCCCAGAACTTTCGATGTCACCCAAGAAGATTGATTATTTTAAGACTTACTGTCCTTGCCTACCTCCGCGGCTGATGAACTCGCTTTCCCCTTGCTTCCTATCAAGACTTCTCAGTTGCTTCTCCTCATTTGCTTGGGACTTACACCACTATTTCCCAATTCTTTGGATTGATCAAGACAATTTCCCACATTCCCACTATGAACCTCATTACCCACCACCGCAATAGGGCTCGCCACCAACGGAGTCTTCCACTATCTCTTCCACTGGCACCAGAGGCAGCTCTTGACTTTGTTGCCGCCCGTTGTCCATCTCCCACGCACTTTTTGAAGAAGACCGAACTTTTTGAGATGAAGTAGCAGCCTGACTCAGATCACCCTTCACCATATTATCAGGGCTAGGAATGTGGGCTAGAGGAAAACCATCACTTGAATTCAACTACTGTTTGGATGGCAGACTAACCCAGGTCGGTTCCAACTGAAACGGACTATAATCTGTTTGTCTACCAGTGGGCCACCAAGGCTCACTAAAAAACTTTTTACCTTCACTTTTCTTCGCCAATTGAGTAAAGCGGGTAGGCAAGGACTTAAATCTAGCTTGACCCGGATCCAGAACCTGAGTCCAAATCTGAATCTCCTCATCTTCCTTGGAATCCAATCCGACCCCTTGTCGAGCCTCCCTCCCCTAAAACCTTGACACCTCCACGTCTGACTCCGTGTGTAGTTCTTTAATGCATAGCTTTATGAGAGTTTTTAAATCCTCCACCCTCGGAAAACCCCCACTTCTTCCCTTCATTAATTCTGGCGTGCAAGATTCAAAGCACTCAGCCTAAGGACGATCCTAGCCGTCCAGAAGAACTACTTGTGGACGGATCAGAATGATCCCACGACCATCTTCTTCCACTCCGTCGACCTCCGGCGAGCTACTCAGTGGCGGTTTGAAACTCAGTGACCTTTTATGGAACTATTGTGGTAGTGAGCTTTCTCCCTCGTCTTCTAAGACCACTGTGTTAGAGATTTCCGAGCTCCTTCCCTGCAATCAGAACTGACTGTTCTCATGAATCTCCTGCGTCCAACTTCGAACCGTCAGCAACGACTCAGGCCAAATATAGATTTCAAATACCAACTCCCCCACAACAACCTCCACTTTTTCAGGAATCTTCCCGGACCTTTTCACCTTCATTCGGACCCACTCACAGGTTGGAAGCTCCTTAGGGGAGTCATCGGTTTCCACGAAACCACCACAAGCATCCCCTATGTTCTTGATCACACTTGGGCACCACAGTATCAGAGGAAGACCATACACCCTCACACAGATGGTTTTTGAACGGTCTGAATCTTTGCTTGATTCTGGATAGAAGCAGCCAACGCTTGCCCCCCACCAGTCCAGAAAGAGATGATTTCTCCCCATTTGCCACGGACCCTGCTTTAAGGATCCAAGCTGCTGCTGATCTCGACGAGAATATGAACAAGAAGAGGTCATCGGCTAATTTCTTTACTTTCACTCCTCCCACCTCCTCCCAACATCTACTTATCCATTATTCCACTTCTTGAAAACCTGCCCTCCACTAAAATCTTCCCACCAAGCAATCTCTCAGGAATCTCCTTCTGGCCTCTACGCCTTGGGACTCTGTAAATATCATTTGTCTGTCCTCCACCTTCTTGATTTCAGACTGCCCAAAATTCGGCCAAACTCCAGTCGTAACCGCCTTACTATAAGAGAAGTCCGGTCTCCTCCTCGCCCTCTTCTCTACACCCCTGTACCAATTCCTAGCTTCCCATCTCCTTCTGCCTCCCTGATCTTTCCGAAGAGATCTATCTCGAAACATCTTCACCTCGAGCCTAGAATACTTCGAACATAATCGGTACCAATTCCTCTTCAAAACGCTCCCTCTTTTATTTTTATAATTTCATTATACCAAATTAATTCTAACTTGCCAGGATACAAGCACAAGGCCTATGCATTTAGACACTTAGATGCAACCTAATCTACTATTCTAATCTTACCAACCAATGGGCCTTCGATCCACATGCTTCCTGCACGACCAAGACAACAAACCGTATACAATAACTGATTCACCAAATATTGGCAGTTATTATCACGATGAAGCTCTACTTATTCATTGACTCCGAGAATACCAGCTTCACTGGGTTTACCATCACAAAATCTACATTATTGTCGATTATTGTTCGTCGATGCTTGAACCCCTGAATCCCCACGACAACACCCCATTAACCACCAACGACGAAGACAATTTCGGGAAGGACGAAAATAAAAATGGGGTGCCCGATGAGTACTGTGAATAAACCCTAGTTGTTTCTAGGTCAAAGTAAAGAAGAAGAAAGAAGAAGAAAGAAAAGAGAAAGAAGAAGAAGGAGAGGAGAAGAGTGTTCGGCCAGACTAGAAGAGAGGATGTTCAAAAGTCGCTCTCCTAGCCGACCCACTTGACTTTTATTCATAAAACTTACGTTACAAGAAAGACAATTTTGTCCCTCATAGAAGATGGGACACATAACTTAAACTCAGATACAATAGACATTTCACTTTCAATAAGATACACCAGAATGACCAAAATACCCCTGACCGAGCATTCTAACAAGTACAAACCTTTTTTTCAGGTACCCAGTTACAACTTTCTCACCATTTTTTAGGCACTCAGTTACAACTTTAGAATCACCTTCAATGACTAAATTTGTTGGGCATAAAAAAAAATGACCAAATTTGTTGTATTTAGTTCTCTTGCCCACTGTGATCCATGAAGCAGAACTAGAATCTCAGCCTTTGTGGAGTCCCCATGGCCAATTGGTCCTGAGAACGTAGCAATGATATACCTTGCATGAGCTCATTAAACGAATGAGAATGACTTCCATTTCTAAAATAAGATATAGTTATTTATATAGTCAGAATTCCCATTCCCCTAATCATGCAAAATTTTTTGGGGAGATATAAAAATGAGGCTAAACCAAAATTCTCATCACAAGAATTCTGAAAGGCAGTAACTATATATAGTTTGCTTTATATCTTTTGAGTTACAACAAAAGAATGTTCTCTTCTTTTATGAAATGGAATTAAGGGGACAATCTATATGGGCCCCACACAATTTAATATAAACTCAATTATTTAAACAACACCATGATAAAGAAATCCCGATCTCCATTTAATTAAGAACATAATTACACAAGAGGGAGAAAGTTTTGAAGGTTTAAATTATATATAAATCCATCTTTTAACATTTTTCAGACACCACTGAAAATTTTGAAAACCATGTGTTCCCTATAGTACTTTTCAACCTTCGCAGTATACTCAACATTTGGACTAAAACGTAAATTCTGCTTTTAATTCTACATCCAAATTAATATGCTACATATTGTCAGGTTACTGCCTAACCTGAATAATCCAAGTTGTATTTTACATAGTTGTCAAAACCTTATGATTCACAGACCAATTCATGATTCAAATTAAGAATCCCAAGGGTTTTCAACACAAATCTTATGTCTGAACCCTTTTCTTTTTCAAAAATCATATGCTTACCATTTGAATCCAACAACCTTTTTGTGAGTCTAATAATTTATAAAATTCACGTGATTAAGACAAATTCAATTCAGACCTAGTCCTCTACTTTATCAAACCTTTACTTCTAATCTTTTTTTTTTCAATATGACTCTTGTTAGAATATGATTCTTCTGACTTTTTGGTATGTGTTCAGTAGCATTTTTTCAGTTTAGTTCCCATCATATGTAGGTTAAAGAGCCATTATATAGCTTAGTTGACTTTAAATTCAAATTCAATTACATGATCTTACACTTCCAAGGTAATTAAAGTTATCTTCTTAAAAGGTAATTAAAGTTACAAGATCATTATTTTTCATGTGAGAAATAAGAATTTCAAACCCTAACATACACTTGTTCGGGCTTGCCTCGAGGAACGTGGTACAAAGACGACTCATAGAATCAAGAATGCAATATGTTTTACATCACATTAGCTACTTGAAGCAATGCAATTAACAAAAAAAAAAGAGATTATGGGTTTTACATGCTTGAAAATGCTTTATATGTTTGCTTTTACTTTTAAATTTTCATTTGAATACGCTTTACGTGTTATGTTTATGTATTTTAATTTTAGATAATTGGTTTTTTTGAAACATTTATTTTAAAATTTATGTTTATATTTTTTATTAACATTATGTTTAATATTTTTTGCATTTTTTTAAATTTTTTGACTTTTTTTTTTAATTTTCTGACTTTTTTTTGTAGTTTTGCGTCTTTCTTAAAAAGGTGCATGCCTCGCCTTGCACCTCAGGCGCAAATTGGCCCTTGTGCCTTTTTTGCGCCTTGTGCTTTTAAAACGCTGGTTGTAGGGCGGAAGACACATGTGATAGAGATATGTGTCCAATAGAAAATGGGTCTCTAATGAAGTGGTGCAAGACAGATAAAGGAAGAATGTTGATAAGGTACACAACAATGTTGGCCACCTCCACCCAAAATGAAATAGGAGCATGGGAATCATGAAGAAGAGTTCGAACTATGCTCAAGATATGTTTGTTCTTGCTCTCTGCCACTCCGTTTTGTTGTGGAGTGCCAAGACAAGATCTCTGGGATTGAATTGTCTCTCAAGAAAATTTGAAAGTCTCCATCAAGGTATTCACCCCCCGAGTCTGAATGGAGAACCCCAATGTTTGCATCAAATTGGTTTTTGATTTTTGCTAGGAAAGATTTAAAGGTAGAAAAAACTTCAGATTTGTTTTTCAAGAAATATATCCATGTAAAGCGAGTACAGTCATCAATAAATGTAATAAAATATTTAAATCCCAACCTAGAAACAACTAGAGACGACCAAACATCACTATGTATTATTTTAAAATGAACAAAAGCATGTTCAACAACTGAAGGAAAGGTAAAGCATGGCTCTTACTCAAGCAACAAGAAATGCAAGCCTTATCAACATTATTAAAAGAAGCATCTTTAGAAGACAAATAACCATCACGAAACAAAGACTCAAGTTTATTTGCATAGGGGTGCCCAAGACACCTATGCCACAAGTGCCATGCATTACTTTTGCAAATAACCTCAGCACTAGGTGTGGTAGTAAGTAAACAGGATGTGGATGAATGCCCTGGTGTCTTTTCAAATTCCAAGGCAAATAGCCAACCCAATCTACACCCCTTCCCTTTCACCGTCCCAATGCGCTGGTCCTGTATCAAACAACCATCACGGGAAAAGGAAACAATGTTATCATCCTTAACTAGCTGACTGACTGAGATCAAATTCGTTGTAAGTTCAGGAACAAGAAAGATTTAGGTAGATGAAAGAAAGAATTGACAGATGTATTCAAGGACAAATCATCGCAACCAACAATATCCAATTTCTCTCCATTAGTAGTAATAATATGTTTATTCAAGGATTTGGATTTAACGAACTGACCAGTGTGAGCCCCTATCATATGATTAGAGGCCCCAGAATCAATGATCCATAAGTGACTAGGAGAGGAACAATAATAGGACGACCCACCCGAAAGACCGATAGCTGAAAATACAGAGGAAATAGTTGAGGATACTAACTGCCGCATTCTTTCTTCTATAAGAGTCCCTGAATTTTCATCCATTCCTGCTGAAGTTGTACTTCCTGTACCTGCACCTTCAGTTGTTATCTGGAAAGCCTATGTTGACTCTTCTTAGAATTTGAACCATTCCCCTTTGCTAGCCTGGTAGGACATTCAAGAATAATATAACCATGTTGTTTGTAGTAGGTGTAGAAATTTTTCTTCCGACAGAGTAAGACAGCATGTCCATATTCCTTGCATTCATAGCATTGTACATGGGACAAGTCCTTGGGATTAGATTTGTTCATCAAAAAGGTTGTTTTTGTTCCTAAATCAGATTTCAACCTCAAGGTCTATTGAGTAATGAGTCTAGTTTCCTCCCTGAGAAACTCCCCCAAAACTGTGTCAAGTGTGGGAGGAGTGCCCTACTGAGAATGTTGGACCTTACAATTTTATATTCAGGTCTCAGATGCATAAGAAAATGCATGATTTTCCTCCTATCAAAGTGTTCTTTCAGATTTTTTATGCAACAAGCAGAGATGCTTTCACCCATGTGAACTAATTCATATTCCGTCCACAAGTTCATAAAACCAGCATAGTACTCCTATATTTTCTTCTCACCCTAACTGTAAGAAAATATCTCTGTCTCTATCTGATACTGACGAGAGATGTTGGACTACTGGTACACCTTTTCCATATAGGTGAACATCTCACTAGCGGTTCAATAACTTCTCATTGGAATAGCAATCTCAATTTCAACAGACCCAAGAAGCCGAGACACTACTTTGGCATTGTTGATCTTCCACTGTTTCAGCCCCTTGGAATCAGACTCATCTGGTTATTTTGTGGAACCATCCACAAATCCCCATAAACCATTTCCTTCAACATAGAACTGGAAATGCAATTTCCAGAAGGCATAGTTTGTTCCATTGAACTTTACTGGTAGAATATCCCTTTCCTCCATGGCCATTTCAGCAACGAGTAAGCAAAGAAAACTAAGAAAATAGAGCAACCAAAGGTCCAAATAAATCCAAAACTCGATGGAATATGTGTGCCCAACCACACACCACAAAGAGGAATCAAAATCCAATAAAGAAACCAGTCACACAATTTTCAAACTGATAACAGTCCAAAAAAGCTAAGTTTTCTGGACTGTTGAACAAGAAGAAGGGAAAAACACCCTTCAAAAGGAATCCGAACCAGAATTAAATTATAGATCTGACCTCGGCGACTTCAGATCTTAAGTTTCAGTGTTTGGAGTAGCCGATTGAGAGAAAATGAAGAAACCCTATTTCTGATGGTGATCTTCCAGAGAAAGAACAGCAGAGATGTGTAGATCAGTACAGCAACCTACGAGATCCAAAACTGAAGTAGATGGGTCGATCTCACAGATCTAAACTGATTTCAATCAAGGACAGGTTGAAAAGCCTGCTCTGATACCATGTCAACTTAGATCAAATCAGAGAAGGAAAAGCTGAGAATGAAAGGGTGTGTTCTCTCTTGAGTCACACGCCCAGAAATGTTTAACTTATATAAGAAAGAATACAATGTTATGGAAAGGACAGTTATGTCCTTGTCTTACAAGAAAGAGTAAAACAAAAGATAGTATACATAAGTTACAACATAAAAGAATGGTCCCAAAAGCCAAAAAAGGAAAGATGTAAGAAACCTAAATCAGTCTCTACAGAGAGTACTCTAAAATTTTTATCATGATATGACTTTGGAAGTACAGATGACTCTCAGCTAGAATTATATATATATATATAGTACTTTTACATGTAAAAATTATTATCAACTAATTCTTCTTTTCCTTTCAAATACTTCTTCTATGAGCTTGTTGGAAATGGAACCATGAACCTGGTTTCTCATGTGGCTCATTGAAGGGCCAATCCAAGCCTAGGAGCTTAAGCTATTCTTGAAGAACTTGAATTTCTATTAAGATCTAACCTACATTATTAAATGCATAGAAGTTTTATTCCCGTTATTTCAAAAGTATCCTGGCATTATGAGTACTCTAGTATCTTGCCTGATTGAAGTCTAGGTAACAACCCTTTCTTTAATCAGGGTAATTAGATTTGCATAGGGGCCTTGGACTTCTGCAATCATATTTTATCTGACTTAAGAAATTCATGTCATGCAGGAGATACAATTGAAATGAGCTCCTAGTTCTGGTTTCTTCCAATTTAATTTACAAAATAGAAATACAAATTTAAAGCATCTAAATTGGACTTAATAGGAGATAATTCCTTAAATCTAATTTTTAAATATTTAATTCAAGAATTCACAACTGTTGTCTTACAAACTAACTAGTCAAGGCCGTGCAATTTATGGTTGTCATTTTTCAGTATGCTCATATGGATATTAGTGAGCCATGTCTATTCATCTGGCCCCATGTATTTTGTTTTGTATAACATAACAAATCCTGAGAAGTTTCTCTCTCTATTTATTAAAAAACTTAGTGCATTCCATGTTCAGTTCAACATTTCAGTTGTTCTAGTGCTTATAATTCTTTTATATGAGCAAACAGTTAATGTCATGGAACTTTTGCAGATTTCTCTTTTATTATTGTTTTTTTTCATCCATTTAGTTTGAGTTGCTTATAGAATGCATTGTCATTTGATTTTTAAAGAGGAAATTTCAGATCCACAGACAGTTCTGTTGGAGTGGATCCACAGACAGTTCTTGATCCAAAGCTTCATCAACATTTAGGTACTACATTGGTTAAAAGCTTCTGATTATTTTGAAATTTAATTCATCTGTTTTTTGTTTCCCTTTTATTTTATGGGTTTTTATATTGCTAATAATTTTCAATCCCAAAGTTCAACTTATCTATTTTGACCACAATATGTATCTCATTCTGTTTAACCGGTAATAGAATAAACTCATTGAAAACTTAGTACATGTAAAAAGCCCTAAGAATTTTGGTATTCCCAAGCCTAAAAGGTTCCAAAGAATTTATCCATTTGGTGCTTCAATGTTGAGATTTGACTATTTAAGAAACCAAAAAATGGTATTAGAGAGATTCTAAAACATGCTTTGACCGCTCTTTATTGAAGGCTTAGACTTCGAGGAGCAACCGATTACCTAGACTTCAAAGGGCACCTGATGCCCAAACAGTTACTATCTGTGTAAAGATGAGGTTTACCTTCCAGGAATTGTAAAAGAAAACTAGGAAGAGCTTTCATCCTTACCTATCTAGGGCCATGAGAACCTGTATGTTCATCTATCAGTCAGACTTGAATTCTATAAAATTAATCCACCAACATTTGTTCTTTTAGTAGTAAATAAAAAAGAAAATTTTATTAGATGTAAAAGAAAAAGAGTACAAGGATGGGTGATGGGAGATCACCTATAAAAAAGAACAAAAAATACATCAAATAGAAAATTACATCAGTTTTCATCTCCCCCAGTCCAATTCAAAAACTGACCAAAAACCCGAACCGAAAGAGTCTTTACAAGCATCTGCAAATTCTGGAAGAATCAAAACCCAATCCAAAATTCTTTTCCCAATGATTTAGACAAGACAGTAGTGACACTTTGTGTTGGCCTTAAAAAATTCTTCTATTTCTCTCCTTCCATAACTCCTAATATATTGCAAATGGCACACAACTCCAAGATATATTCACCTTCCTGCTTCCATTTAGTGCTGGCCTAAGTGCAAAAATCTCTTTCAGTGACCTTGGAATCTTCATCTTCATTTTGAACAGACAGAAGAATTAACCTCAAATGGTCTTTGCATAACAACAACCAAAGCATAGATGAACATTTTTTCATCATCCACTAGGCAAAGGTAACATCTTCTTGCCAACTGGACACCCCCGATTTTGATGCAACCTTAGGTAAGTATGCTGTCTCAAGATACTAACCAGGCAAAAGCCTCAACCCTATGAGAAGTAGGATTGCCCCAAACACCTTTGATGTCTTCCCTTTCAACTTGATTCCTTGCTAATGCTTTATAGAATGACTTTACAGAAAACACCCCCTTGTTTCTCTGCTTCAAACACCTCATATCAGCCCTCCTTAAGTGCAACTTCACTACCTTCAACTAAGCTAGCAAGTTAACACATTCCTCCACTGCCCAAATAAGAAGTGCACTTCATATCCTTGTGAAATTGTAATGCTTTCCAGCTTAACCTATACAATCTTGGACATAATTCACGCAATTTTCCAATCCCCAACCAGTCATCCTCTCAAAACTTAGCACTTACCCATTTACAACATTAAAGGAAATATAGCTTGAAAAAGCTGAGAAGAAACTCATAATTCCCTTCCACATGCCTGAGGTTAAGCAGATCTTAACAAGGATTGAAATGTCGATGTCGGTGGAAATGTCGGTCATCCAAATATAAGAAACATGTTGGAAATGTCAGAAATAAAATATTATACAGAAATATTGTAAAAATTATAAATATGGTGGAAACATTGTAAAATGTGCAAAATATAGAATGGTATTTTATGAAATGATAAAAGAAGCATAGGCACACCTTTTTAAATTATTATCTTATTCTAAATCATTAAACAAAGCTAAGAAACTAAGGTTATAGACAAAAGAATATGTTCTAAAGTTTCCCTATAGACCTTAAGATTTAGATCTTCATGATAGAATGAGTTAAAGCAAAATTTAAACTCAAAGAAAATGCAAACGGTTATAATAGATTAATCAATTAATCTATTACACAAACAAAAAACTAATATTTAACTTCATATTTGAAATGAATAATGAGTTAGCTCAAAGTGGTAATTAAATAAGTTAGGTGGACAATAACTTGCTACTTCGCATACCTACAATATTGTCACCAACATATGTTATAATACAATCTCTTATACTTCACATGGTATTGGTAGTGTTCAATGGAAGATATGTCAATTCCAATAAAATTTCTTGTTAACCATGGAAGTATGTTATCGAAACTATCTCTTGTACACCGCATAGTGTTGGTAGTGTTCATTGGGAAAATGTCGATTCCAGTAAAATTTTGTGTCGCTACCCATGGAAATGGAAATATGTCGTGGAAATATTAGGGAAATTAGGGAAAAGCATGACTTTAAATACTTTTCTTCTTTTTGACTTATCTTGTAAAGTATTTCTCGGTAATTAGTTAATTGGTTACTGCTAACTGCCAAAAAAAATCCATGCCACTGATGGATTAAAAATTCAGAAAAATCAATTTAAATATGCATGTAACGTTTTTTTTTTATATCTTTGGAAGGGCTACATAACAGGGGGTAGCCCATCCCCCAACCCATAGCCTCCCCAACCAAGGTGCAGGCAGGATTCGTTCCCAAGTCTCCGCTACAGCCAGCAGGAGACCATACCAGCCCACTAGTTGGCACCTTAATATACATGTTGTTTGCTGGAACACAGCAGCCAAAGAAGAAGAAGAAGAAGAAGAAGAAAAAGAAGAAGAAGAGAAGAAGTTTTGAGAAAGTCGGCATACTCACTTCAGCTGGTCCTACAAGCTTATATAGATGATTATAAAATAATGTTACATGAATGGACTAGAATGCCCCTGATTAGTGATGGGACACCTAGACAAATAAAACAAATAAAACATTAAACAAGTTTAGGCCCAATAACTAAGAACTTAAGACACAAATATGACTAACATAAACACTAAAAACAGCCGAACCAACACTCCCCCTCAAGCTAAGTATGGATGTCAGTCATGTTTAGCTTGCCAAATAAGTCTGAGAACTTCATTGAAGCTAGTCCTTTGGTTAACACATCTGTAATCTGCATCTCGGAAGGAGTATAAGGAATGCAGAGTTCTCCTTAAACGATTCTTTCTCTAACGAAGTGTTGGTCAATCTCAATGTGCTTCGTCCTATCATGTTGCACTGGGTTATTTGCACTGTTGATGGCAGCCTTGTCGTCACAATACAGCCTGAGTGGACACTCGACCTTTACCCCGAGCTCAACAAGAAGGGTCCTAAGCCACAGTAGTTCAGCAACACCATGAGCCATGGCTCGATATTCAGCCTCTGCACTTGATCTAGCAACCACATTCTGCTTTTTACTTCGCCATGTAACCATATTTCCTCCAACAAACGTGCAATACCCAGAAGTAGACTTCCTGTCGCCAACAGAGCCAGCCCAATCTGCATCAGTATACGCTTCAATTTCAATTTTATTGTGTTTCTTGAACAGAATTCCTTTTTCTAGGCAAGTCTTCAAGTACCTAAGAATTCTTTCCACTGCTCTCAAATGAGGAATCTTTGGAGAGTGCATGAACTGGCTGACAACATGTACAGCATAAGCAATATCTGGTCAAGTGAGAGGCAGATATATCAACTTCCCTACCAGTTTTTTGTATCTTTCTTTATCAAGGTAGTCCTCTCCAACTGATTCCTATAGACCATGGTTTTGTTCTATTGGAGTATCTGTTGGTCTACACCCCATCATACCTGTCTCCCCTAGAAGGTCAAGGACATACTTCCGTTGACATATATAGATGCCCTCTTGTGACCTAGCAACTTCAATTCCAAGTTAGTATCTAAGATGGCTCAAGTCTTTGATCTCAAACTCAGAAGCCAAGAACTCCTTTAATCTTTTTATCTCTTCCAGATCATCCCCTGTAATCACCATATCATCCACATAGACGATGAGTATCGTAAGTCGGCTATTCTGTTTCCTTATGAACAAAGTATGATCTGCACCACTTTGAGTGTATCCCACTCTCTTCATGGCCCCACAAAGTCTCTCAAACTAAGTCCGAGGAGACTGCTTAAGGCCATATAATGCTTTCCTCAGTTTACATACTTTCCCATCAAAGCCATAACCTGGTGGAGGATCCATAAATACCTATTCACGTAGATCACCATTTAGAAAAGCGTTCTTCACATCCAACTGATGTAGCTCCCATGAGAAATTTGCAGCTAATGACAATAAGACCCGGATTGTGTTGAGCTTCGCGACTGGAGCAAAGCTCTCTTTGTAGTCAATCCCTTCCTTTTGAGTAAACTCCTTTGCCACAAGTCAGGCTTGTATCTTTCAATGGACCTGTCCCCCCTATGCTTTACAGTGAACACCCACTTGCATCCCACAATGCTCTTCCCTTCTAGTAGATCCACTAATTCCCAAGTCCTTGCTTTCATTAAGGCTTTCATTTCTTCATTCATAGCCTCTTTCCATCTTGGATTAGACACTGCCTCTGAGTACCTAGTAGGAACATGCACAGAGGAGAGAGCAAACACAAAGGAATAATAACGAGGAGATAAACGTGAATAAAAACAAATTCAGCAATGGGGTGTCGGGTAGTACAAGAACGGGTATACTTACGAAGAGCAATAGGGAGATCCAAATCAGAAGTATGAGTGATAGGATTACCTGGAGCTGCTGAGGCAGATTGATCCGAGTCCGATTGATTGCTGCCATGAGTTAGAGGGGCTTTTTTCCTTTTGTTGTAGGTGATTCATATATCTTTTTGTTGCTTACTGGTGTCCTTAGTTACATCTGCAGCAACAAGAGTGGTAATAGGTGCAATGGAAGGCCCGAGGCAGAAAGAGGCACAAAAAAGGAGGAGAAAGAAGAATGAAAATAGGAGTGAGACTCAAAAAATACCACATCTTTTGTGACGCATTTCTTCTTGGTGACGGGATCATAACACTTGTAACCTTTCTGTGTAAGAGAGTACCCAAGAAAGATTCCTTTCGTAGCCCTAGGATCCAACTTGGTCTTCTTTGGATCCTTTACATGTATAAAACATACACAACCAAAGACTCTAGGTGGAAGAGGAAAGTCAGGAAGATTAGGGCAAAGGACAGAGAAAGGAGTTTTCATACCCAACACCTTGGATGGCATCCGATTTATCAGATATGATGCAGTAAGGACTGCTTGAGACCAGTAGTGCTTGGGAACCTTGTGCGGAAATAATAAAGCTCGAGCGGTCTCCAATAAGTGTCTATTTTTGCACACAGCAACCCCATTCTGTTGAGGAGTACTAGCACAAGATGACTGATGTAGCATGCCAGCATCTTCCATGAACAGGTTCAAGGATCTTTCAAAATATTCAGCAGCATTGTTTGAACGGAATTGCTTAATCTTCTTGTCAAGTTGAGTTTCAATCATTTTACAAAATGCCATGGTTATCCGTGGCACTTCATCACATCCGTTTAACAAGTAGATCCATGTGCATCGTGAGTAGTGATCAATAAAACTGATAAAGTAACGAAAGCCATCCACAGAAACAAGGGATGAAGAGCCCCAAACATCATAATGGACCAAATCAAAAGGAGCTTGAATTTCATTACTAGAAATTGGATAAAGAGTTCTACATTGTTTTGACAACTGACACACTTCACAAACTAAACTTTGACTCGAAATACCCTTGAATAATTCAGGAAACAACCCTTGCAATGATGAAAAAGGTAAATGACCTAGCCTAGCATGCCACAAGTGTAACCTAGCTATTGACTCCTCATTATTCTGACTACTGGTAGCAGACGATTGTAAGGCCAAACTTATGTCTGCATCAAAATAGTAGAGACCTCCACACTCATGACCGCTCCCAATCGTTCTCTTCGGCAATCTGTCCTGAAAGACACAATGAGTAGGAAAGAAAGTTACGCTATAGTTTAAATTCTTGGTAAGCTTCAAAACAGATAAGAGATTGGAAGTAAGATTTGGAACATGTAGAAAAGATTTAAGAGAGAGGTTCTTGCTTAGGTCAACCCCCCCTTCCTAGAGATGGTGGAGAGGGAACCGTCAGCAACTCTCATCTTATCTTGGCCAGACATCAATTGGTAAGAAGAAAATAAAGAGGACATGTGTGTAATGTGGTCAGTTGCACCGGAATCAATAATCCAAGAAGTAGAGTCTATAGAACTAGTTGTGCTATAAGCAGAGACAATACCTGATCTGGCAAGAGAGGTGGAAGTAAGGGAATTAGTCCTTAGACGGGTTAGGGCCCGGCTAAGGACCTCTACCTCATCAACAATGAAACCCAAGGACCTAGATGTGGAGGAATTAGTAGTCTGCCCCATGGGAGAAGATGCAACTGTAGATGTGTTCTTCGAGCTATCACCACTGTGACTAGTAACATGGTTCCCAATATTTGAGACCTTATGCTCTCATACATTGGGTCTAAACTAGCCAAGAACTTAAAGGCTCTACCCTCTACAATTTGTTTGCCATGCCTCTCCTTGTCTTTTGCATTCTCCCAATCAAGAATAAGATGATGATCAAGTTCTTCCCATAGTCCTTCTAGGGTTGCAAAATACGTTGCAACTGTCATATCTCCTTGTCTCAATGCAGCAATGTCTTGGTTCAGCCTATAAATTTTGGCATTGTTCTTTCTCTGTCCATAAGTTTTAGAGACTTTCTCCCAAATCTTAGCACCAGTAGGAAAGTGTTGAACAATCCTGGCCACTCTTGGAGTCATCGAAGCAAGCAGCCAGGACATAATAGTAGCATTTTCCTTACGCCATACTGCATACTCCGCACTACCCACTACAGGTTCCTTCTTCTTTCCATCTAAATAACCCGTGAGTTCCCGGGAAGTAATGAAGAGCATGGCTAAAACAGACCATTCTCTGAAGTTATATTCATCCAACAATACACTAGTGATCTGCAAGCTGTGCAGATTTGGATTTTCCAAATTAGGAGACCTGCCACCAGTTCTATTATACCTAGAAGACACTTCTCCCGATATTGAAGACATCTCCTTCCTCTTACAGTGACCACAATTGAAAACTCAGTACAAAGAACACTATTTCAGACATACCGAAGCTGTTGTAGGTCAGAGAACCCCTTGTAACAGGTCTGAAACCAAGAACAATTCGCCTCTGTACTGTGTTGAACTCTTCTAGACTAGACTAGGCTTTGATTTCTGCTATCGTAGACTGGGATCACCCTTACGATCTGTACTACGACTGTCGAAGTCAGTCCTTCCACCTAGATCTGTTCCACACAGATCTCTCTTAGCAGCCGAATGGCTACTACCTGCTGCAAGGTGTCTAGTAGGGCATCGGTTTCTGGAACAAACTCCCCTTGGACCCTACAACCAAGGGAAACCCTAGATACAGACCTTGCTGTGTTCTACGGTCAGCCCTAGGGTTTCTTCACAGCGACCAAGATAAGAGAGAGAGAGAGGAAAAAAGGAATAGAGAAGAGCAGAGAAAGGTGGCGGTTATAACCAGGCAGACGGATTAGTGCTCTAATACCATGTTTGCTGGAACACAACAGCCGAAGAAGAAGAAGAAGAAGAAGAAGAAGAAGAAGAAGAAGAAGAGAAGAAGTTTTGAGAAAGTTGGCATACTCACTTCAGTCGGCCCTACAATCTTATATAGATGATTATAAAATAATGTTACATGAATGGACTAGAATGCCCCTGATTAGTGATGGGACACCTAGACAAATAAAACAAATAAAACATTAAACAAGTTTAGGCCCAATAACTAAGAACTTAAGACACAAATATGACTAACATAAACACTAAAAACAGTCGAACCAACACATGTAAACTTTTTAGTACATCATTTCTAATTCATTGACAAATCAATAAAAAATAGAAATATCAATTCAATTCTATATTCTCTATGATTTACGATACAATTATAATTTTTCAGAAAATTGGTATTTCAACATTTATAAAAAAAGACTCATCTTGCACCTGCATTTAGTTGGAGTTTTGGGTGTAGAGGTAGTAAAATATAACATATAAATGGTATATGTTTATTAAATAAAGATTTTAAATACAAGAAATGTATAGAAATGATATATTTTTATAAAAGTTGAATCTAGAAAGCATTATATATACAAATCACATATTTGTGTATGCAAGATTAAACACTATAAGCTAGACAAAACTCTCCTCGGAGCACAGGAGTACTTAAGAGCACTAGAGTGCATTCCACCAATTGATCGTACCTCACCACCAGTTTGAAAGATCCAAGAGAAATTGCCAGTCATAAAATCAAGAAAATAGATTTTCCCTTTGTAGCATCCAACTGCAATCTGCAAAGAGAATAAACTGAGTTGCATTCTTTTCAAAATCAAATTGCACATGGATTAATATAATGCAATGAAAACAAATGAGGAACCTGAGTAAAATCACCAACAATTACTGCTGAGCATTCAACCCTTCCTTCTAATTTGACCTTCCATTGGACAGAACCACTGATTCAATTCAATATAACCAACCTTGTTATGAAATTTTTAATCAAATCTGTAAAAAAATATTTTAGAAGATCATGAATATATATAACAAAATCTTAACTATGTTAGATATTCTAAATGCAGATGGTACCATCATGGTGCTTGAAACAGAACAGCAGTCAACTTCTGAGAATTAAACTCATTAATAATGCTGAACATGCTTACTTCCTTGCAAAACACACAATTAATTGTTTTTTACAAATTAATCATTTAATGTATTACTTGCTTATCACATGACCATTTTTTAAATTTATGCATACTATCTTCACCAAGTGACATGCAAATCCTATCTCTAACATTTCAATATTATTAGATATTGTAAACCTAGACAGATAGATATGCCCTAAGTTTAAACAGTTAGCTTAATTTTAAAGGTAAACAAAATATTTTTTTAAAACAAAGAACAAAGTACAAGGAAGGTGATAAGAAATCACCCGAGAGAAGAGATACAAGAAAGGCAATACTACAACCAACACTACACCCTTCCAACCATCACACAACCAAACAAACAAAAACCAGTAGCAACAAGCCAAAATTCTCCCACTACTAAAGCTAACAACAGCCTAGCTAGAAAGAAACTAAACAGATACCACCCACTTGAAACTCACTCAACTCCAACCCCTGAGCAACCAAAAAACCTAAACAGAACACTCTCACCAGCCCATACAGCCAAAACCAAATAGGCATCTCACAGATTACTTCGCAAATCCAGCTTCTTGAACGATCTCCTTTTTCATTCTTTTACATGCTCTCTCCGATATTTTCACATTTTTGTTAGGTGCCATCCCAAATAAACCCCCTTTCAGCCTAGAGAAAACCTTTGAACAGGAAAAAATGTGAAGAATCTGCTGACTTCTGAAGCATTTGATGACATTTGGGGCCTCCTCAACATCCTAGAAACTGAAACTGAAAACATTTTCTCTTTGTGTCTCCAAAGCTACAGTCTGCTCCCCATTGTGAGAGTGTTAATACATTTCTAAGAGGGTTAACACCCTCCCTTCAACCTCTGAGAACTTCGGTTACAGATCGTGAGTATAAAACTCGATAGAACTAATTTTTTACAGTGGTCTCAGTCCATGAAAGTGCTCATTGAGGGCAAAGGAAAAACTGGGACATATCACAAGAAAGACAGTTGAGCCAAAAGAGGATGACCCAGCTCATGATACATTGGAGGCAGAGAGCTTAATGATAATGTCCTTGCTCTTGAACTCAATGCAGCCTGACATTAGTGGTGAGTTCATGCTTTTGAAAACTGCAAAGGCAATGCAGGATGCAGCCGCAGAGCAAGTTAATATACTTTGCAAGGATATATCATCTGTCTCAAGAGATTACCCAACATAGACAGGGAGATAAAACCCTAGCATATTAATATGCTTCTCTAAAGGGAATGTGGGAAGCACTGGATTATTATGATTCTTATACTCTGGCTTGTAATACTGATGTTGTGGCATATAAGAACTAGGTTGAAAGAACTCATATTTTTTAGTTCCTTGCAAGTTTCAATCCGTAGTTAGAGTTGGTTAGAGTTGGTTAGAGTTCAAATACTAAGCAGGGACAAGCTACCTTATTTACAGCATGTTTATGCTCAAGTCCAGTTCCAGTGTGAGGAAAGTAGGAGGATGATAATGCAGCAATATGGTGTTACATCTGTTAAGAGGTCAGCTTTAATACCTACACCTTGTAAAGATAGGAAAAGAAAGAGTGAAAAGGTTGACAGGGGCAAGATGAGGTGTTCTTACTGTAGGAATGGGAAAGATTTGCATGACAAGGAACACTACTGGAAACTGCATGGCAGACCTAGTAAGTTTGGGAAGAAAAAGGTGGACTAGCCCATAGTGCATCCATTGAGACACAGTCTCACACTAGTGTCACCCTTAATGCTCCTGCTTCTAGTAATTCTAAGAGATTGATTTCCATTCCCAAAGAAGAACCACAAATGCTTTGTTTAAGAGCATATCATCTTGAGAGCCCCCTACCATGGATTCATCTACCTATTCAGGTATAACTATAAGTGCATCTACATTTCATTAATCTACTCGTTCCACATTTGAGCCATCATGGAATCTTGATTCTAGTGCATCCAATCACATGACAGGTAATATTGTTGTTTTCTCTAGTTATTCTATATGTTCTAATAGGGAGAAGGTCAGGGTTGCAAATGGATTCCTATCCTCATTTCTTGAAAATAGAATGCTCCAGTCCATCAAAACTTCTCCCTAACCTCTGTGTTACATGTCCCTAATCCTGCCATTAATCATCTTTCCATCAGTAATATTACAAAAAGTTTGAATTGTAGCATAACTTTCTTTCCTCATTTTTGTGTCCTATAGGACCAAACTTTGAAGAGGGTGATTGAGAGTGGTCATGAATCTAATGCAGTGTTTTAAAAGCGCAAGGGCCAATTTGCACCTGAAGTGCAAGGCACAAAATTACAAAAAGAAAAGCTAAAAATCAAAAAAAAAATTCAGAAAATTCAAAAAAATGCCAAAAAATTAAAAAAATGCAGAAAATATCAAAAAATATTAAACATAATGTTAATAAAAAATATAAACTTAAATTTTAAAATAAATGTTTTAAAAAACCTATTATCTAAAATTAAAATACATAAACATAACATGTAAAGCGTATTCAAATGAAAATTTAAAAATAAAAGCAAACATATAAACCATTTTCAAGCATGTAAAATCCACAATCTCTTTTTTTCCTTAATTGCATTGCTTGAAGTAGCTAATGTGATGTAAAACATATTGCATTCTTGATTCTATGAGTTGCCTTTGTACCACACCCCTCGAGGCAAGCATGAACAAGTCTATGCCAGGGTCTGAAATTCTTATTTCTCACATAAAAAATAATGATTTTATAGCTTTCATTGCCTTTTAAGAAGATATTTTATTGCAATGAATGAATGAACAACATTAGCAAATGAGGGATCCTCAGAGCTCCCAAGGTGGTAGTTCACACCCAATATCAGTCCTAAAACCGGCCTCCTACTGAAGATGGCAGTGCACAGAGAACTGATTCAGCAACACTTGAGTGGGGAAATTGAGCCTGAAATTCTTTTGAGTTTTTCTTGCAAAAATAAAGAAGAAAACTGATCAAAATCAATTCTTGAAAGCCTAGGTCATTCTAGGGTTTCTTAGGAGACAAGAGAGAAAAAAGAGAGAACAAGAAAGAGAGGTGTTTAAGTCTTGTTCGCCCTCTTCTTCTTTTATTTCCTTATGGAGCACTCTCCTAATCTAATTAGGAGATTATCCAAATCTGATTTGGATCTTGACTTTATTAAGAGATAAGCCTTATCCTCTTAAGAGGATAGGTGCTCCATAACGAATACCAAACCCAAATTCGACCCAAAGCAAGTTGTCATGTGACAACTTAATTAATCTTATTAATATTGGGCCTTAGGCCCATTTTTTTCAAAGGCTCACGACCCTAGGTGTTGCATAGCCACTTTAGGCCTGATATTGTATGGTGTGGGAGCCCATAAAGGTCTCTCTCAAGTCCATAAGAGTCCGGCCCCACCTTTGTAAGAGACTAAGCCAAATTCACTGTTCAGAGTAGTGAACCCCTGAGCCAATTAGCATGGGCTTAGTCTGGGCCCAACATTTACACATAAATGATCCTTGGATTCAGCCACCCTAAGAAGACCCAAGGATAATGGACTTAAGTGAGATAAAGACCATCAGGTAATCAGCCCAGTAATGGTCTCTTACACTTAACCTCTCGACCCATAATGATTAAAACACTACCTGACAAGGAAGTACCTCTCCCTTGGCTACAAGGTGCAGTGTCACACTCTCTATTCAGATGGATCCCAGGATTAAAACCTTTTGCAAACCATTTTCCTAAAATAATAGTATATAACATATAAATACATTTTGCAAAAACAGATTTCAAATACAGTTGAAATCCACTGCCGGAAGTTTAGGTTTTCATCAGAGTGTAAACCCTAATATTCGCTTCTATAGATCTCATTGATTGGCGCATCAAAGATAGCCCAGTCCAACACCTAATGCAGTACCATAATCAAGTCTGGGGTTATGTGTAACTTTCCACTTTTGCCCATCTATCTTCAAGGTCCAAGGCATAACTGGAAACAATGTTTTAAAACGCGGAGGCGTGACGCAAAGCATTCTACTACTTAGAGGTGTGATGCGAAGCGTTCCACTACCTAGAGGCGTGAGGAGTAGTTCAGAACGCAAGAGGCATAAGCCTCCTTAAGAGGAGGGGGTTAGGAGGAGGATGAAGAGGAAGGGGGATCTCATTTTTTCTTTATTTTTAATAAAAATCGTTTATATTAAGAAGAATAAATATGCATAACATTAGTTGAAAGGGGGGTCTTATCGAAGCAAAGCAAGACCCCCCTAACTCAAAAAAAAACAAATTGGGTTGCATCGAAAAGGGGGCGGGGGGATCTGGGGGGCGAAGCCCCCAGCCGAAGGGACAGGGAGCAAACCACTTTCTTTCCCCTTATCTTTTCTTCTCTTCCCTTTCCTTTCCTTTTCTCTTTTTTTCTTCTCTTTCTTTTTCTTTCCCTTCCCTTTCTTTTCCTTTCCCTTCCTTTCCTTTTATTTCTTTTTTCTTTTTTTTTGTCTTTTTATATTAGATGTGCATGAGACGCACGAGGCGTATGCCTCTAGCACGCCTCATGAAAAAAGCACATGAGGCATACGCCTCTTGCACCTAAGGCGTACGCCTCTTGCACCTAAGGCATACGCCTCAGAGGTGTTAGCGCCTCTAGCATACGCCTCAAGGCATTTTGGATGCCTCCAGGAGTACGCCTCCCACGCCTTTTAAAACACTGACTGGAAATTGGTCTGGGTTCAGTGTTTCTTCCCAACACACACTGCCTGTGCTTGGGGTCTAACCCTAGCAGCTAAGACAAGCTTCTCCAACTGTTTGGCAGCACATCAATGTCAACATTGGCAAGATAAACTCCCCAAATCTATCCAACAGCCGAGAACATACTAAACTAACACGACTCTCATAAATGTCCAGTTTAAGGGGTAATTCACAAAAAACATACCAATATCAACATGAAACAATAATGTACTTTATTCATTTACAAATAAATGTCCATGTACATCAGTCTGATTGGAGCTAAGGGCATATATTGTCTAACAATAATGACACAAAAATATTTTTCTAGTAGATGTACTTGTGGTGCTGAATACATGGAAATTCTTAGGGCAAGATCTTTTTTTTTTTTTGTTCTTGATCAGCAACAGAAAACATAATTTTATTAGAGAAAACAAACAATAGTACAACAAGAGGTTGCAGCTTTCATCATTATCACCACTCATGCCTTATCCCAATTACAATATGTTGTAAGGCTTACTTAATTGTTACTTTATAGTTGCTGTTAGTAGGCTGTTGGACAGTTACAGTTACTTGTTTTTTTCTTCTTTTTTCTTATTATTCTGATTCTAGGATATGCCACCAGGGGCATACTTGTAATTTCTGATTCTTTTATGAAGTTAATATAAATAGAAAATTGGCGGCAGCCAGTAGTGACTTTTTTTCCTCTCAACCGTACCTCTCTCTCTCTCTCTCTCTCTCTCTCTCTCTCTCCCAATCACCACATGGTATCAGAGCCAGGTTTTCTGGGTTGAAAAAGACCTATGATCCCTCCTGCCCTATTTTTAAAAATTGGTTGGACGTGGCTGTTTCTACAAAAACCCTAGCAGTTTCTGGCGGCAGTTTTTTTGGGAAACCCTAGCAGTTTCTGGCAGCAGCCTTTGTGATTTCTTTTTCTTGGTCGTAATAGCAAGAAAACCCTAGTCAGAGAAGGGCGATGCTGGTGCAGACTCCTCTGTTCGTTGCAGTGAAGTCAAGTTCGGATTAGCACCTTCGTACAAGTGCTGAACAGGTGTGTTTTTTGTTTCAGTTTGTCTCAGCCTTCTTTGGTCGATGGTGTGTAGGGCTCATGCCTTGATTATATAGTTATTTGTTTCGACGTTGGATGGTTAGAGTGTGTGAACTATAGTCAAACTAATTGTAATGTTTGTATTGGTGGTGCTGAACCGATTACCGGACTGGTTTATTGTTCTGTTTGGACGTTGGGTTAACTGAACCCCTTGTTCTCAGCAGTATTCCCTTTGTTCTCAGCAGTATTTAATGTTCTTTTGCTCACATTCTAGAAGTAAACCCTGAGTTGCTCACATTCTGATTGTGGTGGCTGTGTTGTTAGGTGGTATTTGGACTGGTTTTCAGTAGTATTCGATGGCAAGTCATGAATTAACTTCATCGGGGGCTACACAAACCTGCAGAACAGCGGGTATGGGAGGTGAAAACATGGTTTTTCCCATGCCAATTACCCCTTTAAACGGTATGAACTACCTGGAGTGGGCTAAGAGTGTAAAACTCTATGTAACGGCAACGGGTAAAGCTGGTTACATCAATGGAAGGGTGAAAGAACCCAAGGGTGAGACGGCTGAACACGATAGGTGGGACCAAGAAAACAGTATGGTGATGTCTTGGCTCCTCGCAGCCATGGAACCTGATGTGAAAAAGAATTTAATGTGGGCAGACACCGCTAGTGAGATCTGGGAACAGGCCAGAACTACCTATTCTGAGCAAAGGCATTACGCCAAGGTTTACCAGTTGCAAGCTGAATCCTCAACATGTAAACAGGGAAACCGTAGCTTGTCTTCATACTAATCAGCCCTTACCTCCATATGGAAGGAATTGGACCATTATCAGGCCATAGAGTGGAAGCACGATGATGATTCTAAGGCCTACAGGAAGCTAGTCTCTCAGCAATGGGTGTTTGCTTTCTTGTTGGGACTGAACCCCGTATATGAACCATTGAGGGTGCAGATCCTAGGAAGCAAAAAGTTGCCTACAGTTCACGAGGTATACTCCCTTGTCCAATCTGAAGAAAGCAGGCAGAATGTGATGGTTACAGCTAAGGGGGAGAAACAAGTTGCCTTGGTTGCAATGAATAATAGCTCCACGGGAAAGAAAAGTCACCCTAAGAAGGCGGATGATAAAGATAAGTTGTTTTGTACCCACTGTAGGCGTTCACGACATACACGTGATACTTGTTAGGACATCCACGGGAAACCCAAGTGGGCAACAAAGAATCAAGAACAGGGTAAAGGTCATCTGAAGATAATGAGCACAACACATGTGGCAACCCAAGATACTCAAGATGCCAGTGGTACCCGAGAACACCCTAATTAGTCTGACCCCAAGGAGAATAATGAATTCCTTTAGATAGCACCTGGAATCTTATGGTAGGGCCTTGCGGCAAATGGACAACTCAATCACTAGTACTCCCTCTACTTCATTTGCATCTACTTCAGGTAATATGGCTTCTGCATTCCATGTCACTCCCACAGATTCCCCTTGGATCATTGACTCAGGGGCCTCCAACCACATGACCGGTAAGCCTAACTTGTTCCAGTCTTATAGCCTTTTGTTAGGAAGGGATAGAGTGAGACTTGCAGATGGCTCTTTTTCTTCCATTGCAGGCCAAGGATCAATATCCCTTCCCCATGGCCTTAACCTGAATTGTGTATTGCATGTCCCTCAGCTTCCCATAAACTTGCTTTCAATTAGTAGCATTACAAGCTCCTTGAATTGTAGTGTGACCTTTTTTGCTGACCCATGTGTTTTTCAAGATCTAACTTCTGGGAGGACGATTGGTAGAGGAAACCTAGTGGATGGTCTCTACATTCTCGACAACAAAGTCGTTTAGGTCAGTCAAATAAGAGTCAAATTTTCTTGTGGCATAGTCGTTTAGGTCATGTTTCTTTCGAAATAATAAAATCTTTGTTTCCAGTTTTATTTAAGTCATGTTCAGTGTCAGATTTCGTGTGTCAAACGTGTCGGTTGAGCAAACACTGTAGAACAACTTTTCACTCAAGTAATAAAAGATCAAATGTTCCTTTTCATGTTGTGTATTCTGATGTATGGGGGCCTACAAATGTAATCTCTGAGGGCGGATATAAGTACTTTATTACATTGATCGATGATTACTCTCACTATACAAGGGTAATTCCTATGCGTAACAGAGACAAAGTTCCAAAAATAGTGAAAGACTTCCAGAGGATGGTGTTTACGCAGTTCCATGTTGAAATACAGATCTTCTAATCTGATAATGCGAAAGAATACTTCCATGGGGAGCTCAATGAGTTCTTCACCTCCCACGGATCTATTCATAGGAGATCATGCGCCAGAACACCACAACAAAATGGTGTTGCAGAAAGGAAAAACAGACACCTTCTTGAGGTAGCCCGCGGGATGATGTTACACATGAATGTCCCAAAAAGGTTTTGGGTGGATGCTATACTTGCAGTTGCATATGTCATCAACCGCATGCCCTCCAGAGTACTGAACTACATGGCCCCTCATCAGTTATTGTACCCTCAGTCTCCTTTATTTTCCATCCCCATGAGAGTTTTTGGTTGTCGGGCCTTTATCCATGATTTGTCTCCATCCCGAGGAAAGTTAGACCCTTGGTCCATTCCTTGTGTCTTTCTGGGGTACCCCTCCTCTCAAAAAGGGTATCGGTGCTTTGACCCAGTTAGTCGTAAATTTTTTGTGTCTATGGATGTGTCCTTCTTTGAGTCCGAGCCATTCTTCCCTCCTTCTCCTCGGGGGGAGAATCATAGTGTGGAAAAGGAGAAGCAGGTTCAGGTATCTCTTCCTTCTATTCCGGACCTTACTCCCTTCCATGTCTTCCAACGTACGCTTCGGAAAGATCAGTGGTGTGATAGAGATATGGAGCAGCCAAACACTGAGCAACTGACATCATCAGACTCCAAGGAGGTAAGTCCACCCCCTAACCCTACTCCTACTGTGGATGACCTTGACATTCCCATTGCCCAATGAAAAGGAGTCAGGTCCTGCACTACCAAACACCCCATTACCCACTTTGTCTCCTATGACCACATTTCCCACTCGTACCGAGCCTTCCTATCGGCAGTTGATTGCATCCTTGTTCCCAAAAATGTTGCAGAAGCCTTAAAATGCCCTGAATGGGTAGATGCCATGAAGGAGGAGATTAATGCCCTCCACAAAAATCAGACTTGGGAATTGGTGGATCCTCCAAAGGGGATAGACCCCGTGGGGTGCAAATGGGTGTTCACAATTAAGCACAAGGCAGATGGAACAGTTGAAAGGTACAAAGAAAGATTAGTAGCCAAAGGGTACACACAAGTATACGGGGTCGACTATGATGAAACTTTTGCCCCAGTGGCTAAGATGAACTCAATTAGGGTTCTCCTCTCCTTAGCTGCTAATCTTGACTGGGAATTGCATCAACTGGACATAAAGAATGCTTTCCTGAATGGTGACTTAGAAGAAGAGGTATACATGGTTCAACCTCCTAGATTTTGTGCCAAGGGAAGTGAAAATAAGGTGTCAAGCTACGAAAGTCTCTCTATGGCTTAAAACAGTCTCCCAGAGCCTGGTTCAGTAAGTTTCACATGGCAGTTCAAGAGATGGGATTCAAACAATGTCAGTCTGGTCATACACTCTTTGTGAAGAGATGTCAGGAACAAGTTCCTGTATTGATAGTGTATGTAGACGATATCATCATTACAGGAAGTTGGAGCTCAGAGATACAGAACTTGAAGCAATTCCTTGCATCTAAATTTGAAGTGAAAGATCTAGGTCTCCTGAAGTATTTCCTTGGGATTGAAGTTGCCCGCTCAGAAAAGGGTACCTTTGTCTCTCAAAGGAAATACACCCTTGATCTATTACGGGATATGGGTAAGTTAGGTGCAAGGCCGGCAGATACTCCTATGGATGTGGACCACAAGCTAGGTGACTGTGTTGGTGAACCTCTGAAAGATGTGAAGCAGTTTCGAAGGTTAGTGGGAAAGCTGATTTATCTATCCATGACCCATCCAGACATTGCCTATTCCATTACGGTCCTGAGCCAGTTTATGCACTCTCCTAAGAAGCCACACATGGAGGCAGCAGAGAGAGTCCTTAGATACTTGAAGAAATATCCAGGAACAGGCCTACTATAAAGCAAACACAATCACCTAAAGGTGGAAGTCTTTACAGATGCTGATTGGGCAGGAGCTGTGGATGATAGAAAGTCCACTAGTGGGTATTGCACATTTGTGGGAGGAAATCTGGTGACCTGGAAGAGCAAGAAGCAAAGTGTGGTAGCAAGGTCAAGTGCTGAAGCTGAATATAGAGCTATGGCACATGGGGTGGCTGAAGTCCTTTGGCTAAAGAACCTTCTAGGGGAGCTTGGAGTTGTTGTTCATAGTCCTATGTCCCTTTACTGTGACAACAAGGCTGCAATAAACATCGCCAGCAACCCAATCCTACATGAGAGGACCAAGCACATTGAGGTGGATAAACACTTCATAAGGGAGAAACTGGAAAAAAAGGGAAATCTGCATCCCTTATGTCAACTCCAAGGAACAACTTGCTGATGTCCTTACAAAGGGGCTTCCATGCTCGCGGCACAATGAGTTATGTGACAACCTGGGCATGATAGACATCTTCAGCCCAACTTGAGGGGGAGTGTTGTAAGGCTTACTTAATTGTTACTTTATAGCTGTTGTTAGTAGGCAGTTGGACAGTTACAGTTACTTGTTTTTTTCTTCTTTTTTCTTATTATTTTGATTCTAGGATATGCCGCCAGGGGCATACTTGTAATTTCTGATTCTTTTATGAAGTTAATATAAATAGAAAACTGGTGGCAGCCAGTAGTGACTTTTTTTCCTCTCTCTCTCCCAATCCCCACGAATCACCACACAATACAAATATAGAGTGTGAGCATAGCCCCTGCTATCCCACCCCAATTCAGATCTTACAATTGAGCCCAATGCAGCTGATGTCAAGTAGCCCCTTGCTTTGCTAAACCATCAGCCAAGCCATTTGCGACCTTTGTACCCATTGTATTTTTATTTGCATATGTCTTGATATCCCATTAAACATTCTGATTTCATTTCTGTAACACCAATTAGCTTTACTTCCATCCAATAGCTAGCTTATAATTACTTTGGAGTCACCTTCAACAACTAGTTTATCACAACCCACTTCCTTTGCTTTTTGCAATCTAATCACTGCAGCCATTAGCTCTGCTCGAATAGAGCCATTTTGCCCAATAGGCCCTGAAAATAAAGCAATTATATTCCCCTTATCATCTCTAACTATTCCCCCAACTCCAAACAGACCTGGGTTTCCCAAACTACTCCTATCAAAGTTCAATTTCAGCCAACCACTAGGTGGTGGTGACCAATCCTTCTTTGCCTTTGGTTACTTATGTGAAGAGCTTGCAATTGCACCCTAGTTCCTAAAGAAGTCATCCATTCTGAAGTCTGAAAAAAGGTCCAAAGTCTTTACCAGTGTGCTACCCTTACTGTGATGGTTTTGATAACAGCCTCTTTTTTTCTTTTCCTTCAAATGTTAGGTTCATCTCCTCCCACAGCGTCCACAACATCACTGCCCTTGTACACTTCCAGATAACCTCCTCTTCTGGCATCTAAAATTAGACCTCGAAACAACCTATCCAAACTAACAGGGGGATCCACCTGCATCCAAAACAAGCAAGAAACTAATCCCAAATACAGCAAGCAAATGGACAGGAGATTAGTAAGTGGAATGCAGTCTCACCATTAGATTTGCATAAGATACACCAGCTTGGATAGAGAAACCAACAAGGTCTTTTCTTACATAAAAGATCAAGAGTATTGATGCTTCCAAGGAAGACTTCCCAAGAGAAGGCAGCAATTTTAGGGGGTATGGGGGCATACCACACTTCATAGGAAAAGAAAGTAGAGAGGGGATAGAGGTTACCAACGAATTGAAAAAAGAGTGGGGGCCCACAAACGACCATCCCCCTTAGAAATGTCAAAGACCACCCCTTCTAAGATATTTAACATATTAGATACCTGGGGAATTTCTAACTCCCTAAGGTTCCACCTGAAAACCCAAATTGGTCTGTCATTGTCAAAAGATAGATATCCATTTTTGAGTTTATCACACCTTCATCCATAGGGCAAGGACATTAGAAAACAATGGGAGAGTTTTCCTACCATGCCCACAATGGAACAAACATAAAATTTCTATTGAGTTGATGAGTTGATAATGAGCCTCATAATTAACAACATTTATTGAGGAGAGCCTTCATAGGACACTCATGAGGAAGGATCATAATTAGCTGTCACATGCATCTTTTATTTGTCATGTGGTTTAGTACATAATCATTATATTTATGTTATTTTATCCTGATTGTAATGATTGCCCTTACTCAAGTATGTAGTACTTATGTTGACATATAATGGTAAATTTGCAGGGACTAAACATATAAAACTCAAAAAAAAAAAACCATAAACAATATTTATTACATACAAGCTAAAAAGTAGATGCACTTCAGATGTTACAGCATTCAAGTTTACAAAACAAATAATTTCAGATGGGTAAATTTGTAAAACAATTTATTTTCAGATATTACAGCATTCAGATATTCAAACGGTTCAACTAGATCCAAAGGTATAGAAAAGCCAAAAAGCAAATTCTAGCCATCCAGACTTTAAAATCACAAATAGATTGTTGCTTTTTAGATATCAGAATTCAGTTTTATCAAACGCCACCTGAATGTCCAACAACTCCTTAATTTTCACATTTGTTCCTTGGCCATTACTTCAATTTTAAGCCAGTTGGATTCATAAAAACAAACAACTACATTAAGTTTGTAGGGACCAAGTGACACCAGTCTCTCTGTAGTGATAAAAATGAATAATGCATAAAACATCTGTTAATAGCTCCAAAGGAAAATATCATTTCCAAATTAAGTCTAACAAATGAATAACAAAACTCCGAAAAAAATCCTCACCTCATGGCATCAACACAGACAAATATATGTGAGTGAGATCCAATAAATAAGTACATATGGCCACCATGGATAACAACTAGTGGTGACGCATCAACACAAGATTCCAGATGAACTCGCCACAGTTCATGCAAATACCCCTTTCCATTTCTTGGGATCTCAACTGACCAGCTTGCTTGACACTGATCCTTAACTTCATATTCCCCTTCAGGCATCACCATGTTACAACGGCTGAATGAACATGCTGTGGATACATCAAGGTTGGAAATCCATGAGCATCTCTTCTCTGAAAGGATACTTGAATTTAATGAATCCACTTTCAAATATTTAGAACTAACAGAACTGTCGTTATGTCCAGAAAGAACTTGCAATGGCCTTTCAGGTGACTTAGAGATGGAGGGACCAGAGATAGATGAATCAAATGACTGAAGAAAGCTATGCTTTTGTGCTTTTGAATTTTCTTCCCAATCATGGCTAATGCTCATATCATCCTTATACAGCCTTTCCCTCTCTACAATAACATATTGAAGCTTCGATGGGCTTGGAAAGACATATAACAACCTCATATCAATTCCCAGCGTATGAGCAACTTGTGCTGCAGTAATTGAATTGCCACCCATCATGAAGAAATCATCATTGTCCATTACCTTTTCAACCATCAAGGCCTCACAGAAAGCCTGTTAGGAAAAGAGAATAAACAAGTTACAGAAAATTATGATCTTATAAAATTCTGATATTGATCCCAAGAAGTTAATAGTGCTAAATGGTATAATTGTACAAAACAGCAATTTCAGTTTTCTCAGTAACAGAAAATTTTCATTGATTTTAAACTGTAAGATTACAAGAAGAGGGAAGGTAAACTTTATTAACTCTCCTCAATGAACAACAACCAACTATCAGTTACAACTGAACCCAAAATAATTGACTTCTCCTCACCCCATGTTTTGCAATCACATCAACAAAAACATTAACAGTTTTTTTGACCCAGTTAACTTTCACGTTCATATTCTGTGTCAACCACTTGAACTTCTTCTTCTCACCATTAAAGAACCCAAAACCCATTCCTTCCTTTTGCAGCCAATCCACCACCAGCTTTGAACACCTTTTATTACCAGTTTACTCAAGTTCATTTCTTTTGCCCTCACTCCCTCCATAACAGCCAGAACCTCAGCCCTCAGTGAGTCATCCACTCCTACTGGACCAGAATACTAGAAGGGCCTGGGTTTCCACCACTACTCCCATCAAAATTTCATTTAATATAGCCACTGGCGGGAAGAACCCAAAGGGGGCTTGCAATGGCCTTGTGAGACTCTGAGTTAGCCACTTCCAATTTCTCAAAAAATCATTAGAAAAAAAAAAAAAACAGCAAAAAGCTCTGAAAGCTAAATTACTGTAGCCGAAGTAGCAGAAAAGAGAAGAAGAAGAAGAAGAGATGCTGGAATGTCGAACTGCACTGCTCAGTCGACAGTACTATTATTTATATTATGGTGTAGTACAGTGATACAGGAAGTTACTAGAATGCCCCTAATTAGTGATGGGACACCCAGACAACTTAAAACATTAAACAGGATTAGGCCCATTAACAAAGGCCCAGTACAGGACAACTTAAACTTAAGTATAGGCTAATAAGAACTCTTATCAGCCGAATACTCATACATACAAAGACTTCAAGCCAACACTCCCCGTCAAGCTAAGCATGGATATCAATCATGTTTAGCTTGCCAAGCATGTCCCTAAACTTTGCTGCTGCCAGCCCTTTAGTCAGTACATCCGCAATTTGCATCTCAGATGGAGTATAAGGCACACAGAATTCACCCGAGACAATTCTTTCTCTAACAAAGTGCCGATCAATCTCAATATGTTTTGTCCTGTCATGCTGCACGGGATTGTTGGCAATGTTGATGGCAGCTTTATTGTCACAATACAGCCTGAGAGGACCTTCAGCCTTAATGCCAAGTTCATTAAGAAGAGTTCTGAGCCATAAGAGTTCAGCAACCCTGTGGGCCATAGCTCGATACTCTGCTTCTGCACTTGATCTAGCCACTACATTCTGCTTCTTACTGCGCCATGTGACCAAGTTTCCTCCCACAAATGTACAGTAACCCGAGGTTGACTTCTTGTCTCCAACAGACCCAGCCCAATCTGCATCAGTGTAGGCTTCAATTTCAATTCTATTGTTTTTCCTGAAGAAAATTCCCTTCCCTGGGCAAGTCTTCAAGTACCTGAGAATCCTTTCAACTGCTTTCATATGAGGAATCTTTGGAGAGTGCATAAATTGACTGACAACATGCACAGCATAAGCAATATCTGGCCGAGTGAGGGATAAGTATATCAGCTTCCCTACCAATTTTTGGTATCTCTCTTTATCACAGTAGTCCTCCCCTACTGATTCTTGCAGGCCATGGTTCTGTTCCATTGGAGTATCTGCTGGCCTGCACCCCATCATGCTTGTTTCCTCTAGGAGGTCAAGAACATACTTCCGCTGACATATGTAGATTCCCTCTCTTGACCTGGCAACTTCAATCCCAAGAAAATATCTCAAATGACCCAAGTCTTTGATCTCAAATTCAGAAGCTAGAAACTCCTTCAGTCTTTTTATCTCTTCCAAGTCATTCCCGATAATTACCATATCATCCACATAAACAATGAGTGCAGTAAGTTTGCTATCCTGTCTCCTTATGAACAAGGTATGGTCTGCACCACTCTGAGTGTACCCCACTTTCTTCATGGCCCCACAGAGCCTCTCAAACCATGCACGGGAAGATTGCTTCAACCCATATAATGCTTTCCTCAGTTTGCACACCTTTCTACTGAAGTCATAGCCTGATGGAGGTTCCATAAATACCTCTTCATGAAAGTCACCATTTAAGAAGGCATTCTTCACATCCAGCTGATGAAGTTCCCATGAAAAATTTGCTGCTAGTGACAATAGAACCCGAATTGTGTTGAGCTTTGCTACCGGAGCAAAGGTTTCTTTGTAGTCAATCCCTTCTTTCTGAGTAAACCCCTTTGCCACAAGTCTGGCCTTGTACCTTTCAATGGACCCGTCCTCCCTGTGCTTTACAGTAAACACCCACTTGCACCCAACAGTGGTCTTCCCCTCTGGCAGATCCACTAATTCCCAAGTTCTTGCTTTCATTAGGGCTTTCATCTCTTCATTCATAGCTTCTTTCCACCTTGGATCAGACATAGCCTCTGAGTACCTAGAAGGAACACGCACAGAGGAAAGAGCAGACACAAAGGAGTGATAGGCAGGAGATAAATGTGAGTAAGAAACAAAATCAACAATGGGGTGCCGGGTGGTGCAAGAGCGGATAGGCTTACGGAGAGCAATAGGAAGATCCAAATCAGAAGTATGAGAGTTGAAATTACCTTGGATTGTAGAGACAGATTGATCCGAGTCCAACTAGTTGCTGTCATGAGGTTGAGGACCCCTTTTTCTTCTGTTGTACGTAAGTATCTCTTTTTGTTGCCTACTGGAACCTTCAAGAACATCTGCAGCATCAGGAGAGGTAACCGACACAGTGGGAGCCTCATTGGGTTGACCCGGAATGTCACAACAAGGAGTAGGAGGAGAGGATGGAAGACCCGAGGCAGATAGAGGAACAAAAAAAGAGGGAGAATGAGAATCCTCTTCCATCCCACTAGTCTCCCCCTGAAGAGGATTCTGAGAAGACTGAAAATAGGGTTGAGACTCAAAGAACACCACATCTCTGGTGACATACTTTCTCTTGGAGACAGGGTCATAACACTTGTAACCCTTTTGTGTAGGAGAGTACCCCAAGAATATTCCCTTTGTAGCCTTAGGATCCAGCTTAGTCTTCTTTGGATCCTTCACATGTATGAAACATATACAGCCAAAGACCCGAGGAGGAAGGGGAAAGTCTGGAAGAGTGGGGCACAAAACAGAGAGAGGGATTTTCATACCCAACACCTTAGATGGCATCCGGTTTATCAGATATGATGCAGAAAGTACAGCTTGAGACCAGTATTGCTTGGGGACTTTGTGTTGGAATAGTAAGGCTCGAGCTGTCTCCAATAGATCTCTATTCTTGCGCTCAGCAACCCCATTCTGCTGAGGAGTATAAGCACAGGATGACTGATGTAGTATGCCAGCATCTTCCAGGAATAAGTTCAAGGATTTTTCAAAGTATTCAGCAGCATTGTCTGACCTGAATTGCTTAATCTTCTTATTAAACTGTGTTTCAATCATCTTGCAAAATGCCATGGTTATCCGTGGTACTTCATCCCGTCCTTTTAACAGGTAGATCCATGTACAACGAGAGTAGTGGTCAATAAAACTGATAAAGTACCGGAAGCCATCAAAGGAAACAATGGGTGAAGGGCCCCAGACATCAGAATGAACCAAATCAAAAGGAGCACAAATTTCATTGCTGGAAATTGGATACACAGTTCTACATTGTTTTGGCATTTGACATACTTCACAGGTTAGACTCTGACTTGGAATGCCCTTAAACAATTCGGGAAACAACATTTCTAATGAGGAGAAAGACACATGACCTAGCCTAGCATGCCAAAGATGCAGCTTAGCTATTGACTCCACACTTTCCGGATTACTAGCAGATGCTTGTAAGGCTGAGCCGATCTCTGCATCAAGGTAGTAGAAGCCTCCATACTCATGACCGTACCCAATCGTTCTCCTTGTCAATCTGTCCTGAAAGACACAATGAGTAGGAAAAAAGGTTATACTACAGTTCAAAATTTTGGTAAGTTTTGAAACAGACAAGAGATTTGAGGTAAGACTGGGAACATGTAAAACTGATTTAAGAGAGAGGTCCTTGCTTAGATCAACAATTCCCTTTCCAGAGATAGTGGAGAAAGACCCGTCAGCAACTCTCATCTTATCCTGACCAGACAACAAATGATATGAAGAGAATAGGGAAGACATATGTGTCATATGGTCAGTAGCACCGGAATCAATAACCCAAGAAGTAGAGTCAATAGAGCCAGTGGCACTGAAGGCAGAGGTTGTACCTGATCTAGCAAGAGATGTAGAAGCAAAAGAATTATCTCTTAAACGGACTAATGCCCTACTAAGGATCTCAACCTCACTAGCAGTGAAGCCCAATGTACCAGTTCCAGAGGAATCAGCAACCTGTCCCATAGGAGAAGAAGACACTGTTGGTGTATTTTGTGAGTTGTCATCATTGTTGCTGGCGACAAAATTCCCACTTGCCGCAGGCCTGTTATCTCTAGAAGAAACATCTCTGGGTATTGAAGACATCTTGACTGCAGCCACTGTGTAGGTGACACTGATTGAGACTAGCCGAAGCAATTCTGAAGGTTCTGAACCAGTTCTGGAGCAGATCTGATTAGCTGAAATGATCACATCAGGTTCTGACAGCACTCGACACAATTTCAGACTTGTCGAGACTGTCACAGTTCTGAAACAGTTCAGTACAACAGCAAGCAAGGAGTTCTGGGCTGGTAACCGACCTAAAGCTAAGGGTTCTCAACTATTGTGCTATGCAGACTCCACTTGAACTTTGAGTACTGCAACTGTAAAGAGAGTGCCCTTCCTTGCGGCCAATACTAGGACTGCTGACATCAGTCCTCAACTAGGGTTCACAGTGCTGAACAATCTGGAGCTGGCAGCTCCCTAGGTAATCTCACAGCAGTGGTGAGGGGTTTCGGACTGATAACCACCCTGAACTTGGAGCTGTTTGCCACATTTCTATGATGGTAGAAGTGTTCACAGTGCTGGTAGAACACTAGATAGACTTCACTTGGGCTGAACCAAAAACTGCAACAGTTCGGGTACAGTAGTGAGTGAACAGTTCGAGGCTGCAACAGTAGCAAGTGAACAGTGGCTCTGTAGAAGAAGCTAAGACTGTGCAAGTTTTGCTGGAGCACCGAAGCTGCAACTGTAGAAGTAGCTAAGCCCTTTTCGGCTAGTGCTAGGACTGCTGAAATCAGTCCTCAACTAGGTCTGTCCTACACAGACCTCTCTTAGTAGCCAAATAGCTACTATTTGCTGGAAATAACCTAGTAGGACATCTACTTCTGGGTCTTACTTCCCTTGAGTCCTACAACCAAGAGAAACCCTAGGTTCGAACTTGTTTTACTCTCTTACACCCCTAGGTCTTCACTACAGCAACCCAGAAAAAGAAGAGAGAAGATGAAAAGACAGCAAGAGAAGAGAGTGTGTGCCGGCTGAAACCAGGAAGAAGCTAATGCTCTAATACCATGAAAGCTAAATTACTGTAGCCGAAGTAGCAGAAAAGAGAAGAAGAAGAAGAGATGCTGGAATGTCGAACTGCACTGCTCAGTCGACAGTACTATTATTTATATTATGGTGTAGTACAATGATACAGGAAGTTACTAGAATGCCCCTGATTAGTGATGGGACACCCAGACAACTTAAAACATTAAACAGGATTAGGCCCATTAACAAAGGCCCAGTACAGGACAACTTAAACTTAAGTATAGGCTAATAAGAACTCTTATCAGCCGAATACTCATACATACAAAGACTTCAATCCAACAAGCTCCAAGGACTTCACCCAATGGATCACTCTAACCATAATAGTCTCAATAATTGCCTCTTTGCTTCTTTCTTTATCTGAAAAAATTCTTGAGTTCCTCTCCTCCCAAATGGTCTAGCTTACCGCAGCCCTTACACACTTCCACAACACTTTTCTCCTTTTCTTAGGCTACCTAAAGAAGGTAGTGGAAAACAAACTCTGCACATTATGCAGAGGAAACCACCTACACCAAAACAATGAGAAATACCACTCCCAAATAAAACTAGCAACTGGGCAAGAGATTAATAAGTGAAAGCAAGCTTATCCATTAGCCTTACACATAATACACCAACGAGGGGATAAACACTAGTTAGGTCTTTCCCTTTGAAGGAGATCATAAGTATTTATTTTTTCCAAAAAGACCTCCCAACAGAAGCCTCCAATTCGTGGAGTTGCACCAAACCTCCTTAACAGGAAAAGGAGAGTCCAAACTATCAGCAGGTTGAATCAAGGCCTTCAAGAAGGAAGCACAAGAAAGAACACTGTTGACAGTTGTTTATGTATTCAGGTTTAGTACCATAAGGGTACTGTTGTAATTTCTCTTCTGTTTATATTGTTCGACTGTACTAGTATAAATAATAAATTCATTCATTCGCCCCCTAAGTTCTGGAGGGCTTTCAGTCACTCGACTCACCTCTCTTCTCTCTTCTCTCTTCTCCTCTCCTCTCTTCACTTGCTCTTGCTCAACATGGTATCAGAGCAAGTCGTCCAGGCCTGAAGGGTGATGTCAAGCTAACTGCTGTTGCATCCAGTGTTGTCTCCAATCGAACTCCTAATCTGGTGAAATCAGTTCGACCCAGAAGTTACAAAGTCTTTTCGTCTTCCAGCCCAGAAGTTGCTCCTCCTGTCTGCTCAACTGTAGAGAGACTATTGTTTGAGGTTTGTAGAGGGTGTTCTGTCTTCAGAAAGGCTATCATCTGAAACTAAAAGAAGTATTGGTCATCTTCTGTTCGGCTGCCTATTGTTTGAGGATTCGTAGAAGGAGTTCTGGTTTACAGGGAGACTATCATCTGAAACTAAAAGAGGTACTATCATCCTTGTCTGTTCGGCTGCCTATTGTTTGATGAACTGTTCGGCTACCCTACTATTGTTTGTTCGACTGCCTACTATTTGATGAACTGTTTAAGTGATTGTATTCCTTAACACAGTAACTGTATTCAAACCTCTTTTTTGTTGGTATTGTGGACTGTTGATGGTCTGTTCAGCCGATTGATTGTCTACTCAATATTAATCTTATTGATTGACTGTTCGGCTACCCTATTGATCTCCTTGACTGGTTAGCTATCAGGCCTACTAATTAGGTCATTCAGACCTGTTCTTGTACTGCAACAGAAGTGTTCAGTTTGTTGTTTGTTCTCAGTGGAACTGTAGGTCAGAAGGACCTGTTCTTGTACTGCAACAGCAGTGTTCAGTTTGTTGTTTGTTCTCAGTGGAACTGTAGGTCAGAAGGACCTGTTCTTGTACTGCAACAGCAGTGTTCAGTTTGTTGTTTGTTCTCAGTGAAACTGTAGGTCAGAAGGACCTGTTCTTGTACTGCAACAGCAGTGTTCAGTTTGTTGTTTGTTCTCAGTGAAACTATAGGTCAGAAGGATCTGTTCTTGTACTGCAACAGCAGTGATCTGTTTTTTTTTTGCTCTCAGTGAAACCGGTGGTCAGAAGGACCTATCTCTGAAATAGCCTTGTACGGCTGTACTCTTTTGGTTGTTGTTTCAATTTTTTATTCTGATATCATGGGCAGTGAAGATTCAGCCACATCTGGAGTTTCATCAATGCTGAATGGAATGGGTGGGGGTGACCTATCCTTTCCTATGGTTGTTGTCCCTCTTGATGGTTTAAATTACCTGGAATGGTCAAGAGGGATCAAATTATACATCACTGCAAGGGGGAAGATAGGCTATATTAATGGGAGGATAAAAGAACCATCCTCTGGGAGTGCTGAATATGATAGATGGAATCAGGAGAACAGTATTGTTATGTCTTGGCTCTTGGTTTCCATGCAACCTCAAATCAGGAAGAATTTCATGTGGGCTGAAACTGCAAATGAAATCTAGGAACAAGCAATGTCTACAAATTCAGAATTGCGACACTATGCCAAAATTTATCAACTGCAGGCAGCATCTTCTACTTGTAGACAGGAGGAGAGGTGTTTATCGGTTTATTACTCTAACTTAACATCTGTCTGGAAGGAATTGGATCACTACCCGAGTGTGGATTGGAAGTGTGATGAGGATGCTAAGAAGTACAAGCAGCTTGTCTCCCAGCAAAGGGTGTTTGCATTCTTACATGGTTTGAACCCTATGTATGAATCTATTAGGGTTCAGATTCTCAGCTCTAAGGATCTCCCATCTGTTCAGGAAGTCTATGCTCTTGTACAGTCTGAAACAAGCAGCTTGTGGTGCACTCATTGCCAGAAACCCCGACACACCAAAGATACCTGTTGGGATCTTCATGGGAAACCAAAATGGGCTCAAGATCTGACTAAGAAGCAAGGTTCAGAGGTGAATAAGAAGTACAGACAGCAAAATACAAAGAAACATCACATGGCCAACATGGCTACTCGGGAGAATCAGCCCCCCATTACTACTGTGACTCAGACACATCTCATTGGACCCGACCCGAGGGAGGACATTATGAATTCCTTCCGTGACCATTTAGAGCTCTATGGTAGAGCAATTCGTCAGATGGATGCTCCCCCCTCAACCTCATTTGCATCCACGTCAGGTAACCCTGCCACTGCTTTCCATGTTGCTTCTCACACCCCTGACTCTCCATGGATCATTGATTCTGGAGCATCAAAACATATGATTGGTACGTCCTCTTACTTTCAAACATATCACCCTCTTTCTGGAAGAGACAAGGTCAGACTAGCCGATGGATCATACTCTTCCATAGCTGGTCAAGGAACTCTCTCTTCCTCTTGGTCTTACCCTTTCTGATGTCCTTCATGTTCCAAATTTTCCCATTAATTTGTTCTCTGTTAGTAGTGTTACTAATTCCTTGAATTGCTCAGTGACTTTCTTCCCTTCTCATTGTGTGATTCAGGATCTGGCCTCGGGGAGGACGATTGGTAGGGGTCGTATGGCTGATGGACTTTACATGCTGGAGAATAAGGCTGGTCTTCATGTTACAGAGTCTATGAGTCAGTCTATGAGTCAGTCATGTAAGAAAAAAGTCTATTTATGGCATTGTCGTCTTGGTCATTTGTCTTTTGAGTCTTTGAAAGTTGTATTCCCAAAACTGTTTAAGTCAATGTCTGTTTCTGATTTTTCTTGTCAAACGTGTCAGTTGAGTAAGCATTGTAGAACTCATTTTCTTCAAAGAAATAGTAAATTTGAATCTCCGTTTCACATTGTTCATTCTGATGTGTGGGGCCCTGTTACTTTACCATCTAAGAGTGGCTACAAGTATTTCATTACCCTCATTGATGATTATTCTAGATATACTTGGGTATACCCGATGCGAACCAGGGAAGAAGTACCCAAAATCATTCAAGATTTCCAGCGGATGGTCTTCACTCAATTTCAAACTGAAATCCAAATTTTTCAACCAGACAATGCAAAAGAATTTTTTCATGGTGACCTCATGGAATTTTTTGCTTCGCATGGTTCCCTTCATCGTAGCTTTTGTGCCCGCACACCACAACAAAATGGTGTGGCCGAACGGAAGAACCGACATCTCCTTGAAGTGGCTCGGGGTTTACTACTTCATATGAATGTTCCCAAACGGTTTTGGCTTGAAGCTGTTCTTTGTTCCACTTACCTTATAAACCGTATGCCCTCTCGTCGGTTAGAGTACAAAGCCCCACATCAACTTCTCTTTCCTAAGGCTCCCCTTCTTTCTATTCCTCCTCGTGTCTTTGGTTGCCGGTGTTTTGTCCAAAATCTGTCTCCCACCCGTGGGAAATTGGATTCTCGTGCTATCCCTTGCATATTTCTTGATTACTCCTTCACTCAAAAGGGATACCGTTGTTTTGATCCTATTTCTCGTAAATTCTATTTCTCCATGGATGTTTCTTTCTTTGAAGATGAGCCTTTCTATCCTGTTTCTCCTCGGGGGGGTGTAGGCATGAGGAGAAACTGGTTCAGCTTCCCTCTCTCCCTGACCCTCCGCCTTTTCGTGTTTTTTCTCGTCGTCACAAAGGCCAACCAAATTCAAGAGCTGTAGAGAATCCGGAAGTTGTACCTCCAGTGCCACCAGACTCCTCGGGGGAGGATCATACTCACTCAGGTATTTTGGCTCCCAATGATGTTCTTGAATCTATTGAAAATGATTCCTCTACTACTAATGATCTTGACCGTCCTATTGCTCACAGGAAGGGTGTTAGATTGTGCACCACTAAACATCCCATTTCCAACTTTGTCTCCTATGAGAACATTTCACCCTCATTCCATGCTTTCCTTACCTCCATTGACAGTGTCCCTATCCTTAAGAATGTGGCAGAAGCTCTTTCAGTTCCTGAATGGACAAATGCCATGAGGGAAGAAATTAATGCCCTTCACAAAAATGGCACATGGGAACTTGTTGATCTTCCTAAGGGAAAGGTTCCAGTTGGATGTAAATGGGTGTTCACAGTTAAGCATAAGGCTGATGGAACAGTGGAAACGTATAAAGCTCGCTTAGTGGCAAAGGGATTTACTCAAGTGTATGGAGTTGATTATGCAGAAACTTTTGCCCCCGTTGCCAAGATGAATTTCATTAGAGTCCTTTTCTCTCTTGCGGCTAATCTGGATTGGGTTTTACACCAGCTTGACATCAAGAATGCATTCTTGAATGGTGACCTTGAAGAGGAAGTGTACATGATTCAACCTCCTGGTTTTCTAGATCAAGGTAATGAACAGAAAGTGTGCAAGTTGAAGAAGTCCTTATACGGGCTGAAACAATCACCAAGAGCTTGGTTCAGCAGATTCCATGTGGCAGTTCAGCAGAAAGGATACAGGCAATGTCAATCAGATCACACACTGTTTGTGAAAAAAGGAGAAGGTAAAATTGCTGCTCTAATTGTATATGTGGATGACATAATTGTTACTGGTGATTGGGAGGATGAAATTCAGAAATTGAAACTTTTTCTTGCCACTCAGTTTGAAGTGAAGGATCTAGGACCTGCCAGATACTTCCTTGGAATTGAAGTCGCCCGATTAAAGAAGGGTATCTTCATTTCTCAAAGGAAATATGTCCTAGATTTACTTCAGGACACTGGGAAGATGGGGGTGAAGCCAGTTGACTCTCCCATTGACCCCAACCATAAATTAGGTGACAACTGTAGTGAATCTCTCAAGGATGTGAAACAGTTTCAGAGGCTTGTAGGGAGATTGTTATACCTTTCTATGACTCGCCCAGACATTGCATATGTTGTTGGTGTCCTCAGTCAGTTCATGCATGCTCCTAGGTCTTCTCATCTTAAAGCAGCAGAGAGAATCCTCCGATATCTAAAGAAGTATCCGGGTACTGGTTTGTTATTTCAAAAGCACGGACATTTGAAAGTTGAAGTTTATACAGATGCAGATTGGGCTGGATCCCAAAGTGACAGAAGGTCTACCAGTGGCTACTGCACCTTTATAGGAGGGAACCTTGTTACATGGAGGAGTAAAAAGCAAAATATGGTGGCTAGATCCAGTGCTGAAGCTGAATATCGTGCTATGGCCCACGGGGTTGCTGAAGGCATGTGGATAAAGAATTTGTTGGGGGAGTTGGGTTTCCCAGTGGCCAAACCTATAACTCTATTTTGCGATAACAAAGCAACTATAAGCATTGCTGCCAATCCGGTGCTACATGATAGAACAAAGCACATCGAAATTGACAAGCATTTTATCAGAGAGAAAGTTATCACAAGCGAAGTGTGTATCCCCTATGTCACTTCTGAGAACCAGCTTGCAGACATCTTTACAAAGGGTTTAAACCTTTCCAAACATCATGATCTTTGTGACAAGTTGGGCATGATTGATATCTATGCTCCAACTTGAGGGGGAGTGTTGACAGTTGTTTATGTATTAAGGTTTAGTACCATAAGGGTACTGTTGTAATTTATCTTCTGTTTATATTGTTCGACTGTACTAGTATAAATAATAAATTCATTCATTCGCCCCCTAAGTTCTAGAGGGCTTTCAGTCACTCGACTCACCTCTCTTCTCTCTTCTCTTCTCCTCTCTTCACTTGCTCTTGCTCAACAAACACCAAAGGAGGAAGGGGTCCAAATGCAGCTATTAGAATTGGAAGGATCCAAAAAGGACCAATCGAGGGCAAGAGTCAAATCCAAAAGATCATTTAGTCCCAGTCAAACCCAATTCTTGAGCTAGAGGGAACAAGAAAGGTAGAAACCAGCTCATCTTTGTATCTTGAGAGAGCAAACAAAGAGGGAAATTTGTCTTTCAAGGAGAGGTTGCCCACCCACAATTGTTTCCAGAATTTTATACAGATCCCAAAACAAAGATCATATCTGACAAAAGGCAAAAAAGAAGGCAGGATAGCATGGATGGCCTTCCAAGGGAAAGCTCTGGCAGCCCTAGTTAGTACACCAGCATCTCAATCATTAGCCACAAGCCCATGGATATTTACCACCACTTTAGCCCAAAGTTTGCTTCTATCCACAGGTAATCTCCACAACCATTTCCCCAATAAGGCTTCATTCCTCTTTAGCAAGTTACCTAAACCTAGACTGCCAACCTCCTTACTCCTACAAACTACATCCCAATTGACTCAGGTCCCTTTTCTCCTCCCCTCCCACAAGAAATCCCTCATTAGCTTTTCCGTTTTTCTTCCCACACTCACTAGCATCTTGAACACAGACATGTAACAGAAATTTCAGTTTTGGTCTACAATATCTGATGCTTACTAGCTAATTAAACATAGTAATTACTATTGAGCTCAAAACATGAATTTTAAGTTAAAAATGAAAATACTATGGCATACCTAATCAAACATTATAATCACTACTATTCAGTAGTCACCACCATAATGGAAGCTCCTAGTCTATAATTCTATACAAGGATAACTACTAAAAGTACAAAACCATATTAGAAAGCAGATTCACAATTCACACAAAGCTACTTCCCTCTAAAAGCCCTATAACGTGACCCTTTGAACTATTCCTATGACACAAAAAAATTCACAAAATAAACTTGGAAAACACACAAATTAACCAAAATTCTTATCTCCATAAAAACAAACTGCCACCACTGCAATAACCTCAATAAACATTGTTTCTTCTTCCGTGGTTTCTTTTTAATTTTTCACTCCAACATTTTCACACCAAAGGTCATGCCAAAATCTAATTCATGAAACACCTCGAACCTGATATCAGATTCTTTTGATGAAATCCATATATGCTCTTCTAAAACCTATCCACCTTCTCAGTCATCCCACTCATATCCTTGTAAGGAGTAGATACAAGGGCAAATCTATCCAAAGAAGCAATCCCATACTATTGCATAGTGATTCTTCAGCTCTCCATACTTTGAACTTGTACATTCACCTAATTCTACCTAGGCAGCTCATCACCACTAAGAATCTAAACTCAGACGAGCTAAAAATCAAAATCGAGAAGATAGAAACTCAAATATAGGAGCTCTCCTCCTCTTACTCTTCTAGAGCACCAGCCATACACACTGGTTTATATGAATCAATAATAATCAAATTCCTCTCACATCCATCTCAGTGATGCACAATATGTGGAAGGATCTTGACTACTATAATTCACATACACCAGTGTGCAAGGCCGATGCTGTTTCCTACAAGACTAAGATGGAGAGTGTTACGATCCCTTTGTCCAACATTGGTAGTATGGGATGATAATATAAGATATCCCACACTGGTAGTATGGGATACTGTTGTGCGGTAGATATGTACTTGGGTTCCCTCACTCTAACAGCTATCTTTTAGGGCTGAGTTCTCCTAAGGCACCTTGCTCCACAGATCCACTACCTACCATCCACAAACCGATGGACAAATGGAGATACTTAATCGTTGCATCAAGACCTATCTATGATGCTTTACAGGAGAAAACCCAAAGACATGGGCTCAATGGCTGCCATGGGCAGAATTTTGGTACAACTCTATGTTCCATAGTGCAGCAGGCATGACCTCTTTTAAAGCCCTGTATGGACATGACCCACCATCAATATTACCCTATGAACCTGGCTAAACAGAATTGGAGGCGGTAGACCAGCACCTATATGAAAGAGATAATATCATCAAAAATCTCAAAGCCAACCTCATGCAAGCACAATCATGGATGAAAGCCAATTATGATAAAAAACAGAGAAGTGGAATTCCAGGTTGGGGAGTGTGTCTATTTCAAGTTACACCCATATAGACAAACCTCTCTGGCTCGGAAAGGGTGGCACAAGCTATCACCTAAGTTTTATGGGCCGTTTGAGATTACGGAACGAATTGGGCCGGTGGCATACAGATTAGATCTCTCAGCCTCCTCACAGGTACACCCAGTTTTCCACATCTCTCTCCTTAAACAATGCGTGGGAAACAACATAACAAGCTCCACCGTTCTGCCAGAATTTGATGGCACAGGCTTACTACAACTACAGCCTCGGAACATCCTGGACTATCGTTGGATCAAGGTGGGGAAGCAAATTCAGCAACAGGCCCTAGTAGAATGGACAGGACTACCAGTTCATGATGCCACTTGGGAGTCCTGTGCAGTTCTCAAACAGAGGGATCCCCAACTACCCCCTCCAAGTGGTGCCTAACAGAGAGGTACATTTGAGTTTCTAGCTTACAAGAGCAGTATTGGGGTGCATGCACAGAACCTTTTTGTTATATATAGTACTATAAATGGTCAGAAATACACATCTGCTAGTTATGCAAAGCATATGACGTATCAAATGAAACAACTTTGTTGGGAACTTACTTGTCACATATGTGATGCAAACCACAATTTCATACAATGAATCATGGCACTGGCATGTGCACCACTGGTCATGTTCTTTGATATTTTTGTTTTGGTAAATTCTCTTCAACATAAATTACACAAGATACTCCCTATAACAACTGAACTATTGATTTAACCTAAGAGAACATTCCTGTAATTCATCAAGGATAGTCATCTCCCACTCAAAAGAAAGTAAAAGTAACTTGCTAAAAGTAGCAAATAACCAGAAAAGCTATAACTATAGAATGTGTAAGAGGTGAAGAACAAACCTGTTTAATAGTTTGCTTAAGACATCTAACAGATTCAGAATCATCAGTATCATTCAAGATCTCTTGCCCAAGAAATTCTGATCCTTCCAGAATAGCATAATCTATTTTCCCCGTGGAAGATATAGGCAGTGAGTCAATACATAAATAATGTTGGGGGATCATAACTGGTGGTAGCTTTCTTGTCAACCAACTTCTAACAGAAGAGATCAAAAGTTTAAAGAATTCATCTGTCCTGTTGGATACTAAGTAAGCTACAAGGTAACCAATTTCACCTTGAAATTTATGATGTATTACAGCAGCATCAACCACATCAGGATGATCCCTCAAGGTATTTTCAATCTCCTCTAAAGCAACACGTTGCCCATTGATTTTCACAATACGATCCCTTCTTCCCAAGAAAACCAAATCACCAGTTGGAAGCTGCCTTGCAATATCACCAGTTTTAAAATATAATTGAGTTCCAGGGTTCTTGATGGAAGGACCAATTAGAATGGAGTTCTGAGGCAACTCTACATGGTCTGAAGTCATAAAAGTAGAATTAAGGAGGTACCCCATGGACATACAGTGACCACTAACATATATTTCTCCTTCACGGGAAGCATTCAATTCTTGAACAAGTGCTACATCACAGTTAGGAATAGGTACTCCAATTGGCACACTATTCAGTTCCTCTGTCTCCAGAATTGTTGGCAACTTTTTGCAATCAAAATATGTGCAGTCTCCAGATACCTGAATTTTGAAGAATTGATATATTAGCAATAAAAGGTTCATGCCATTTCATGAAAATTGGACAATTTTTACATAAAAAGAAAAGATAATTGTTTTTCAAACACTACACCATAGATATCCTGATTTATTGCTCTTCAATTAGTGAAATGTGCATACTATAGATATTCGATGGAGCCTAATTTAAAGCTAAACAGTGATCAAGGTTATTTGCTTGGCACTGGTGATCCAAGCAGCTATAGAAGATTAGTTGGGAAGTTGAATTAATTGACAATTAAATGACCAGATACCTCCTTTCTAACTGTGGCAAGATAATTTATGCAGAAACTATGGGTTCCTCAATGGAATGCTCTAGTCAGGATTAAGCACTTCTTTGTCAGCAGAAAATAAAATTTTATTAAATCTAATTAAGAGAAAGGTCACAATAAGTAGTTGTTACATCTGAATTCCCTTTACATCAAAAGAACCCCCCACCCCCCATTACAATTGAGCCCAATACAAGTATTTCTATGCTCTTCTTGCTTAGCTAATCCACCCACCAAGCCATTAGCGGATCTTCTTACTAATCTAACTTAAATGTTCATAGCTCTTGACAACATCTTGAACAGTTGGCTGCCATTTATTGCTTCTGAAGAACAGTTGGCTGATGTTTTGACAAAAAGTGTTCCTAAAGAAAAGTTGGTTCACTATATAAGCAAGTTGGGCATGATTGATATCTATGCCCTGCTTGAGGGGGAGTGTAGAGAGACTGGGTCGAATGGGTCCTAGTCCATTTCTATCTTATTGATTAGTTCTTCTTGTTATTTATCTTAATGGGCCTTTAATTCTCTTTATGTTTTCTAAGTATGCTAATGAAGTGGATGCCCACTTAAGGGCAGACTTGTAATTTATGGAATCTTAGTAAGATCAATAAAAGATTTGAGAGGAGAAAGAAGAGATTATCGAACTCCTTCTTTCTCCCTTCTCCCTTCTTCTTCTTCTTCTCTTCTTCTTCTTCTCTTCCTCTTTTGTTATAATCTGAACTATTTTTACTATTTTTTATTGGTCTATATAACATCTTGGTATCAGAGCAGGTCTTCATTCTCTTTTATTATTTTTTTCTTTATTCTTTTCTTTTCCCATACACCTTTCGATTAGAAGAGTGTATAGATAAACAAGTTATTGGTTATTCAAAGAACTTGTATGCCTAGTTCGTAGAGGGTTTGGAGAGTCAGAATTTGGCTGTAAATTGCCAAGAAGAGGTTTGGGAAGCTCTGGTTGGAGCGACTACTTCTCTCTTTCTCCCCAAAGGCCAGGTACAGTGAAACCCTAGTTTTGGGATTTTTAAAATGTTGGACTGATCTCAATTAGGCCTATAAAGCTTGAAAACCTTGTTTTTTTATTTTCGTTTGATCTACGGAGCAATCTAGAAGTGAGATGAAGCAGATTCCAGTGTCGGGGGGTGGTCTCATAAATTCCATTTTGACAGGAATGACTACAATCAAACTTGACGGAACAAATTATTTAGCTTGGGCACAATCTATAAAGATTCATGTTTGTAGTAGAGGTAAACTAGGGTTTCTCACGAGTAGCAAGGAGAAACCAGAAGAGACTAATCCTACATATGAGAAATGGATGCAAGATAACTACATATTTATTGGATGGTTGGTAAATTCTATGCAGCCCCACATAAGTCAACATTATCTTTGGACGCCTTCAACCAAGAAGATTTCGGATAGTGTTACAAAAACATATTCTCAGAAATTGAATGTTGCAAGGGCCTACAAACTAAAGAATGATGTGAAAAATCTGAAACAGGGGGAGAAGAGTGTAGTTGCTACTACTCAATGTTGAAGTCACTATGGCAAGAGATTGATGCTATGGAAGCAGTTGTATGGGAAAGCACCAAGGATGCAGATAGTCAGAGACATTCAGGAAATTTGTGGAAAGAAACAGGGTGTTTGAGTTTCTTACAAGACTCAACCCTAAATTTGATATTACGAGACAGAATATTTTGGCAAAGGATGAAGTAACACTTGCTCAGGCGACAGGTACAGCTAGAAGTTCCACCACCTCCAAAACATTTTGCACATGCTGGAATAAAACCAAAGGGGCCAACTGAGAAAAAAGAGGTGATATATGAACACTGCAAGAAACCAAAACATACTAAGGATACTTGTTGGAAACTTCATCCAGATCTTCTTCCAGATAGGTTTTGGAACAACTACAACAACTTTAAGAAAGGTGGCCAGTCTGGAAAGCCCAAGAATGCAAATGTTGCTAGAGCATCTGAAGGTGGAAATAGAGAAACTAAAGAAAATTTTGTTGTGGAGCAGCTTGCAGCAGTGAAGGCAGAATTTGAGAGATATTGGAGGTGAATTAATCACTTGGAGACTATTGTTGCAACCTCCTCCTCAAGCAACACCTTTTCATCTGCATTTGCCGATTCAAGTATTCGTGCTTCTGCAAATCATGCTACAGCCTAAAATAATCGTAGAATTCCTTGGATTATAGATTTTGCTGTATCAAAACTACATGACTAGCATATCTAACCTTTTTTATTCATACCAGCTCCTCTTTGGTAGAGAGAAGATTTCCCATTGCCGGTGGGTCTCTTGCTCCCATCTCTGAAAAAGGGAATATTAGAGCCTCTGACTTGTTTTTTCCTTTGTCCTTCATGTTCCCAAATTTAACACTAACCTTTTATCAGTTACAAGCTTAACTAAATCAATGAATTTGAGTGTCATCTTCTTTCCTACTCGTTATGTTTTTCAAGACCTGAAAACTCAGACGACGATTGGGAGTGACCATGAGGCGAATGGAATATATTTGATGGATATCTCTGATCAAAGTCTTGGACCACCTAGTGGAGTAGCTTTGGAGTCTATCTCATCAGAGTCAGTTGATAGAGTCATGTTATGTCATTTGAGATTTGGTAATTTGTCTTTTTCAATTTTGAGTCATTTGTTTCTAGAAATGTTTAAGGGAATATCCCTATCGAGTCTTCATTATGAGTCATGTGAACTTGCAAAACATTGTAGACAATCTTTTTCAATGAGTAATAAAAGATCAATTTTTCCTTACCATATTGTGCACTCTAATATGGGGGGTTACAAGTGTTTCATCCTTTCATTGATGATTTTTCTCGTTACACCTGGATTTACCTTATGAGATCCCGGGATGAAGTGCCAAATATTGTACAAAAATTTCATCAACTTATTCTTACCCAGTTTAATACTCAGATCAAAATATTCCAATCTAATAATGCAAAGGAATATTTTTAGAAGAGCCTTTCCTCCTACTTTGAGGAAAGGAAGAACCAACATGTGGTTAAGGTTGCGAGGAGCCTCCTTTTTGCTTCTCATGTTCCTATTAAGTTTTGGGGAGATGTTGTCCTTACAACTACTTTGATACCTTTGGAGTTATTCATCAAGGTTCTTAATCCTACACTCCACAACAAAATGGAGTGGTGGAAAGGAAGAACCGACATGTGGTTGAAGTTGCGAGGAGCCTCCTTTTTGCTCCTCATGTTCCTATTAAGTTTTGGGGGGATGTTGTCCTTACAGCTACATACTTGATAAACTGGATGCCTTCCCGAGTTCTGGGTTTTAAAACCCCCTTTAGCCTCCTATTTCCAAATGAGGATTTCTTCTCTCTTCCTCTCCGAGTGTTTGGGTGTACTTGTTATGTTCATGTTCATAGTCATCAGAGACATAAGTTTGAGCCTAAAGCACATAAGTGTGTCTTCTTGGGATATGCCTCCACACAAAAGGGGTATGGTTGTTTTGATTCAGTTCGTGGAACTAACTTTTTTTCTAGAGATGTCACATTTTGTTGAGTCAATTCCTTTCTTTGGTACTTCTCCTGAGGGGGAACATTCAAAGGAGTGGTTTGCGATGTCACCATCTATCCCTCTTCCAATTCCCATTGAGTCTTCTAGTAAGTCTTCTCTCACCGATTCTTCTATCGGGTCTTCTTCTCATGTTCCTACTCCCCCTCCTCTTCCTGCTCATTCTCCCACATTTTCTCCCCATCCTATTGTTTAGAGGTGGTACCAGAGACAAAAAATCAAGGTTGTGAAAGTTGTTTTCATACCTTTAGATGAGCCTCTTGCACCTCCCATCACTACTGAGGTAATAGGTCAGCCCCCTTCTACAACTTTTGATACCTTCCTTGACCTTGATCTTTGTATTGCTCTTCGCAAAGGCAAACGGAAATGTACATCTCATTGCATTTCCAAACACTTGTCCTACAGATGACTCAATCCATTTCCGTATCGATCATGATATATGTAATAACTCAGACATCCATTTCAAATGCATATCACATTTTTGCACAGTAGGGTTATGAAAATCCACGAGAAGCGACTAAGCGTATTGTATGTGCCAATTGCCATTTAGCTAATAAGACCATGGATATTGAGGTTCTGCAATACTTGGAGACTTTTACCTCAATGGCCAAAATGACTTTAGTTTGAGTTTTGCTATCTTTAACTACTACTTTTGATTCGCCACTTCATCAATTCAATGTTAAAAATGCTTTCTTGAATGGAGACATACATGAAGAGGTCTATACGTCTTTACCTCCAGGGGTGTTTTGTAATGGTAAAAAACTGATCTTGTTTCATTCCATTGCTAATCGGCATATTTATACAGTAAGCTGCTGCAATAAATAGAAAACATCTTCCTAAATCAATCCCTCTAATTAAGGGATTAACTATTTTAATCCCCATCTTTAAGGGATTATACTTTTTCACAATCCTAGGAATACATATTCACACAATTCTATTTTTACACAACTACCAAATATGCATCTACACCAGTAACCCCACGTTTTCCAACACTCCCCCTCAAGCTGGTGAATAGAGATCCTCCATTCCCAGCTTGGCTACAATTCTACGAAAGTCTGTACTATTGAGCCCTTTAGTAAGTACATCGGCCAGTTGTCCTTTTGTAGATACATAGGGAGTGCAAATCAACTTGCTGTCCAGTTTCTCTTTTATAAAGTGTCGATCAATTTCGATGTGCTTCGTCCTGTCATGTTGAACAGGATTGTGAGCAATATTGATGGCTGACTTGTTGTCACAATATAGTTTCATAGGCTCTTCTCGTGGAATCTTCAAGTCTTCTAAAATTATCTTCAACCAAAGTAATTCACACTCCTTGTGCCATAGCCCTGAACTCTGCCTCTGCACTTGACCGAGCCACTACATTTTGCTTCATACTCCTCCAAGTGACTAAGTTTCCTCCCAAGAAGGTACAGTAACCAGAAGTGGACCGTCTATCTACTGGAGATCCTGCATAATCGGCATCTGTATATGCTTCAAGAGCCAGTCCACCATTCCTTCTGAATAAAATTCCTTTCCCTAGATTGGCTTTCAAATAGTGCAGAATTCGATGAGTAGCTTGAAGATGAACTTCTTTAGGATTATGCATAAACTGACTTATTACACTTACAGCATATGCAATATCCGGCCGTGTATGTGCAAGATAAATGAGTTTTCCAACCAGTCTTTGGAACATCTCCTTGTCTACACTTGCATTCTCGCTGGCTTCTCCAAGTTTATGATTGGGATTTATAGGCGTGGAAGCTGGTTTACATGCCATATTTCCTGTTTCTCTCAAAAGATCAACAACATACTTTTGTTGAGAGATAAAGATGCCTTGTTTAGAATGTGCAACTTCAATTCCGAGAAAATACTTTAGTCTCCCCAAGTCTTTTATCTCAAATTCTCTGGCAAGGCAGTTTTTCAATGCTTCCTTCTCCTTTTTATCATTCCCAGTAACGATTATATCATCCACATAGACTAATAGAGCAATAACTCCCCCTGAGGCTGTGTGTTTGATAAACAATGTGTGGTCACCTTGACTTTGCTTGTAACCTGTATTAAGCATCACCTTTGTAAACCTTCCAAACCATGCTCTCGGAGACTGTTTGAGACCGTATAGTGCTTTCTTCAACCTACAAACTTTGTTCCCCTTAATGCCTTCTCCAAAACCCGATGGAATGTCCAAGTGTATCTCCCCTTCTAGATCACCATGGAGAAATGCATTCTTTACATCAAACTGTTGCAAATCCCAATTATAGTTAGCAGCCAAAGACAACAACACCCTTACCGTATTCATTTTAGCTACTGGGGCAAAAGTCTCTTGATAATCTACCCCATAAGTCTGTGTATATCCCTTGGCTACCAGTCGTGCTTTGTACCTTTCTAATGACCCATCAGATTTGTACTTAATTGCGGCCTTCTTGTTTCTCGGTAAATCCACAACTTCCCACGTGTTGTTCTTTTCTAGTGCCTCCATTTCCACTCTCATGGCTTTTCTCCACTCCTTATTAGAAAGTGCCTCGGCTAGAGTATTAGGAAAAGGAATGGGGTTAAGGATGGCTAGAAAACTTTTATGGGATTTAAAGAATCTTTGGAACGACACAGATTTGGCTAAAGGGTACAATGAGCGTTTGGTACATTCTCTAGTTCTTTTTCTCAGGGCAATAGGTAGGTCATACTCATACTCAAACTGTGAAGGTACAGGTTCAGGTTCTGAACATCCCTCAGTACTAGGATTAGGAGTTGAATCTTGAACTTGCACAAGTTGAGGATCTGGATTTCTTCTCCTAGAGTAAACCTGCATATATCTCACATCATCATGCACATCATTGGTAGGGTTAACAGTGTCTGGATTAGGTTCAATGGTCGGGTTGTTTGACTCTTGTTGAGGCTCGGAAATGTGGGACTCAGAGGAATGTGACTCAGAAGGATGTGATTCTTGACGGTTGGATGACTGTGAGGAGGGTAATACATCTAGGGAGAGTAGATCCGAGGCCTTATCTTCCATTAATGAGGGCTGCCCTTGAGGATAAGGTTGAGTGAAAAAGGATTGTCCCTCCTCAAATGTGACATCGATGGAGGTGTAGAATTTTCTGGTGGCTGGATGATAACATTTATAACCTTTTTGAGTTGAGGAATATCCCAAGAAGACACACCTGATTGCTCGTGGATCTAATTTTCCCTTATTATGGACATGAACAAAGGCAGTGCAACCAAAAATTCTTGGTGTGAGATTATTTGAGGTTTGAATATCAAGGTAGAATTGAGAGAGGACTTGTATTGGGCTTTAGTTGTCAAAAACTTTAGATGGTAGTCTATTTATGGTGTATGCAGCAATAAGGACAGCTTCCCCCTAATATTGTTTTGGGACCTGGTTTTGAAAGAGAAAGGCTCGAGTGGTTTGCAAAAGATGGCCATTTTTCCTCTCCGCTACCCCATTCTGTTGGGGAGTGTTAACACAGGAGGATTCATGCACAATGCCTTCTTTCTGAAAAAATGGGGACAAATTCTGATTAAAATAATCTGTACCATTATCAAATCGAAACCTTTTAATTTTCACACCAAACTGAGTTTGGACCATGTTATGAAAGTTGGGAAGAATGGTGCCCACATCAGATTTAGACTTAAGAAGAAAAATCCATGTGACCCTAGTGCAATCATCAATAAAGGTGACGAACCATCTAGAACCAGTAATGTTGGGAATTCGAGAAGGGCCCCATATATCCGAATGAATCAAAAGGAATTGAAGATCTTTTATTACTGATTGGGAGAAAACCCTTTTGTGTTTAGCAAATTCACAAACATCACAATGAAAGGTTTCAACATCAATCCCTTTAAACAAGGAATGAAGCATTGTTTTTAAAACAGGAAATGAAGGATGATCGAAACGAAAGTGATGACGCCAAATTAAATCTTTATTGGAGGTAGATAATAATGACTCGTGTGTGACATGCATAACATTGTGAGATGGTTTGCTGGTTGCTTCAAGGTAGTAGAGTTGATCGCTTTCCTTTGCAAGTCCAATCTTCATCCCCAAAACCTGGTCCTGAAATACACAGTAAGAAGGAAAGAACACAACATTGCAGTTCACATCCTGGGTGAGTTTATGTATAGAGATAAGGCTAGTGGATAACTTAGGAACATGAAGCACATTTTTAAGTAATAGGGATGGAGTAATCTGAATATTCTCAATTCCAGCCACTGTGGTGAAAGAACCATCAGCAACAGAAATTTTTCTACTACTAGTACAGGGTGTATAGGTGAGAAAATGTAGTGAAGAGGGTGTCATGTGGTCAGTAGCTCCAGAATCAAGAATCCATGGAAAAACACTAGCCGAGACATGTAATCCTAGAAATAAAGACTCACCCGAGAGAGCAAGAGAGGTAGAACCACTTCCTGGTTTCAAGGATCTCAGGAAACTCCTTAGCCTTTCAATTTCTTCATCATTAAATGGCCCCTGACTTGAGTGTTGTAGGATTGTGGAGACATTATGGGCCTGTTGAACTGCTTTCAAAACTCCTCGATTGCCCCATTCCTTGCTGGATGTGGGAGGTTTCCCATGAAGTTTCCAGCAGCGATCTTTTATGTGTTTGGGCTTCTTGCAATAGGTGCACCAGAGGTTATCGTTAGAGTCACGGGTGGTTGTGTCATGAGCCAAGTTGTGATTGTTCTCACCCTTTGAACCACTGTAATTTCCTTCCCTTGCCACCATAGCATAACCTTCGGGATCTTAGGGTTCAAGCATGATTCCACGACGGCTTTCCTCAGCTCTGACAAGGGTTATAACTTCATTCAATGGAGTCACTTCTTCTTTGTCGAGAATTTGTATTCGGACCTAATCAAATTCAGCATTCAGTCCGACCAAAAAATCATGCACCCTATCTCTTTCAATAAAATTATTCAAGATCACAGCATCATCGGGGCACTTCGTCTCAAGAACCCGATAATGATCAAGCTCATGCCACAAATTTTGCAGCAGATTTGCATACTCTGTAACACTTCTACTCCCTTGTTTGGCCACCACTGTCTTCACTTTGACCTCATAGACACGAGCAGCATCATGGACTTTGGAATAGGTTTGTCGGACAGTGTTCCAAATAGCCCTTGTAGAGGGAAGAAACATACAAGTATCGCTAATCTCGGGTGTCATTGAACTCCACAACCATGACATAATCATGGAGTCCTCTTCGTCCCAAGCATCAAAATTTGCCTCGCCCAATTTTGGCCCTGTTCCAAGAAGGTAACTAATTTTTCCTTTTCCCTTCAAATAGGTACGCACTAGTTGTGACCACTTCAAATAGTTCTGGCCATTCAGTCTATATGTTGCCTGAATATTCTGCAAATCACCGGTGTGAGGATGAAAATTTGTTGCTCCTTCATCAGTTTGGACGGGAGCACTTGTTGCAGTCACATTGGACATTGTCAATGGAGGAAGAATAAGGCTAGCGGGGAAGGAGAATAAAGAAGGAGGAAAAGAAACACTGTTGGTTACAGATCAGCACTGAAGGCCAGAAAAACACGAAAAAAAAAACTAGCAATGAAGGCCGAAGAAAAATAATCTCAAGGTTGGCAAACCTAGAGCTCTGATACCATGTTTTGTAATGGTAAAAAACTGATCTTGTTTCATTCCATTGCCAATCGGCATATTTATACAGTAAGTTGCTGCAATAAATAGAAAACATCTTCCTAAATCAATCCCTATAATTAAGGGACTAACTATTTTAATCCTCATATTTAAGGGATTATACTTTTCCACAGTCCTAGGAATACATATTCACACAATTCTATTTTTACACAACTACCAAATATGCATCTACACCAGTAACCCCGCGTTTTCCAACAGTATATGGGAAGGAGATGCAAGGGAAAGTCTGTAAACTGAAGTTACTCATCTAAAAAGATTTCTTAACACTGAGTTTGAGATTAAAGACTTGGGTGAACTCAGATATTTCTTGGGAATTGAAGTTGTCAAGTCTAAGGATGGTATCTTCATTTCTCAATGTAAGTATGTTCTTGATCTTCTTGCAGAGACTGGCAAACTGGGTGCTCAACCAGCTTCCACTCCTATAGACCTAAATCATAAGTTGTCAGCTACAGATGGTGAACTGTTGAATGATAGGGGAGTGTTCTGGAAACTAGTTGGGAAGTTATTATATCTTTGCATGACTTGACCAAAATTTCCTATGTAGTTACCGTAATTAGTCAGTTCATGCATTCTCCCAACTATACACATTTAACAGTTGTTGAGAGGGTTCTGTATTGTCTAAAAGGGACTCAAGGGAAAGGTATCTTGTTTGCTAAGCATGGACACATGAAGTGGGAAGCATACACTGATTTACTGACTGGGCTAGATGTATTGATAATAGGAGGCCCACTTCAGGTTACTATGTTATGGTGGCAGGGAACATTGTATCATGTAGGAGTGAGAAGCAGTCTGTAGTGGCTAGATCCTCGACTGAAGAAAAGTGCAGGGCAATAGCACATGGAGCTTCAGAATTTTTGTGGTTGAGATTAGGGGTAATCATTTCAGCCCGGGCCCGGGCCCGCATCAGACCCGGATATTTATAAATAATATATATATGTTATTTAAAAATATTTGATAATTGATATTTTATATATTAAATATAGACTAATAGAGATTTGTAGGAGATTTAATAATTGATGATTTGTGGATATTACATGATAATGGATGGTTATTTTTTGATAGATATTATAGGTTCTAGGTTGATTTTTTGTTGATAGAAGAATTGGTTTGTTAAAATTATCATTTTTAGCATACTAATGACCAATTGAAACTTATAAATTACAAAGTATAATTATTTAATTTCTTTTATGTTAGAAGCTTTTATCTTGATATTAAGTTTAAAGTTTCTTACAGGTCACTATAGTCTCCACGACAATAAGTGAAAAAAAAAGTACAATTGTTTAATTTTTGAACTAAAATACAATAATTAGACCCAGAATCTTGGCCCGAGCCTAGCCTAAGCCCATTGTTATGAAGGCAAAGCCCAACCCAGGCCCAGCCCATAATCACCCCTAGTTGAGATCACTTTTCGAAGAATTGGGTATAGACTGTGAGAAGCCAATGATGTTATATTGTGACAACCAGACCGCTATCAACATTGCACATAATCCTGTTCAGCATGACAGAACTAAACACATAGAAGTTGATAGGCACTTTATATGGGAGAGAGTTGCTTCAGAAGAAGTTTGTCTGCCATTTATAGCTTCTAAAGAATAGTTGGGTAGTGTTTTGACAAAAGGTGTTCCTAAAGGAAAGATGGTTCCTATATAAGCAAGCTGGGCATGATTGATATTTGTGCTCAGCTTGAGGGGGAGTGTAGAAAGACTGGACCGAATGGGCCCTAGCCCATTTCTATCTTATTGATTAGTTCTTCTTGTTATTTTTCTTAATAGGCATTTTCTTTATGGGCCTTCAATTCTCTTTATGTTTTCTAAGTATGCTGATGAAGTGGATGCCCACTTAAGAGCAAACTTGTAATTTATGTAATCTTAGTAAAATTAATAAAAGATTAGAAAGGAGAAAGAGGAGATTGCCAAACTCCTTCTTTCTCCCTTCTTCTCCCTTCTCCCTTCTTCTTCTTCTTGTCTTTTCTTCTTCGCTTCCTCTCTGTTATAATTTGAAATATTTTTACTATTTTTTAATGGTCTATATCACATCTCCACACCTTGTGAGCTACCTTGAGAAAATTTAAAAAAGAAAAGGCAAAGAAAGTAAATAAACCATCTAGTTAATGTACCCAAATTCTAGAATCTTCCAAATTGGGATCCAGAAAGGCTGACTCAAAAATGTCAAGCAGGTCAGTCAAAGAGATACACTCACTATCCCTTAGACCTCTTATAAAACCGAGGATCCAATTAAGACCTAAAGGGGAGGGTGTACCCAAACTGGGGTACTTTCACTTTGCAGGTTAGAGAAAGCAAACAGTTCGGGAAAATGATCTTTTAAAGGTATTTCCCCCACCCAAAGGTCTTTCTAGAAAGAATTGTCACCTTTCGCCACATCAAAACAGCTAAAGCTAAGTAGAGGATATAACTCATGAATTCCTTGCTTTCCAAGGAGAAGTTGAAGTTGTGTTAATGACAATTTTAGCATCCCAACCAGTGTTTTAAAAGCGCAAGGTGCAAAAAGGCGCAAGGGCCATTTTGCGCCTAAGGCGCAAGGCGCAAGGTGAGGCATGCGCCTTGTTGAGGCAAGGTGCAAAATTTTTTAAAAAAAAAGCTAAAAAATCAAAAAAATTATAAAACATAATATTAATAAAAATATAAACTTAAATTGTAAAATAAATTTTTTAAAAAACCTAATATCTAAAATTAAAATACATAAATATAATATGTAACGCATATTCAAATGAGAGTTTAAAATTGAAATCAAACATATAAAACATTTTCAAGCATATAAAACCCACAATCTCTTTTTTTCTCAATTGCATCAAAGTAGCTAATGTGACATATTACATTCCTAATTCTACAAGCCGCCTTTGTGCCACACCCCTCGAGCCCAAACAAGGCCATGTTAGAGTCTTAAGTTATTAGTTTTCACACAAAAAATAAGAATTTTATAGTCCAGCGGCCAGACTCAAAAAAATGGAAAAAGCGGCAAATTTTCAAAAGGCGCACGCCCGGGCTAAGGCGCAAGGCGCACCAGGCATGCACCTTTTGAATGGGCTGCGCCTAGGCCCTGGGCGAGGCGCCTACCCTAAAATGTGCCTCACCTGTGCGCCTAGGCATGCCTTTTAAATCACTGATCCCAACCAGTACCCTCCCTGCCATGAATTCTTGCAATTACCTTGTGCTACAAACTATTTCTTTTGGAACAAAATCTCCACAACCATTTTCCTAGTAACACAAGATAAAAAGGACCATTTTCAAAAGGAAATGGGAGAGCTGAGAATATTTGTCATTTGAATTTCTATTAGTTTTTAAAATATTTTCTGTCCCAAACATTTTTAAGGACAGAATAGCCATTAGCTGTAATATTTGCCTTGTATAGATCTATCCCAACTTACATAGGAACAGATGATACTAATGCATTTAAAAGGGTCTATAAATAGTGGCCAACTAGGAGAGGGAGGCTGATTGTTCTCCTCACATTGGATCACAATAGAAATCTCTCCTCTTCTATTCTTCTACCATACAGACTGCAAGAATACCATATTCTAATATGAGAACAGATGCCACCCAGGAATTATTTGATAAATCTAAATTTGGATGGCTGTAGTAGGGAAAATCCAAGACCATCAGGTACTGGTGGAACTTCTAGAGACTGCAATGGTACAGTACTAGCTTTGTATTCAGGACTAATTGGTCAAGGAAACTCTACTATAGCAGAGCAAACAGCAGCTTTACAAGGTTTGAGATTAGTTAAAACCCTCAACTATAGAAATATTGAAGTGGTGACAAGTTGTTTTAACGATGAGGAGCTGACCCCATGGCAATAAATGAATGTAATGAAGGAGATTAAAGAGCTGAAAACAGAAATTGTTACCAATATAAAATGGATTAAAACAGCAAGTGGGAAGGCTGATGGGTTGGCAAAACAAAGTGTAAGTTGAAATAAACTATTTTGGGGTCAGGTGGAAAATGAGAATGTACCAGATAGCGTAACTAATGCTTGAACTAAGTTGGCATTCCCAGCTACCTAATCTAAGGGATGCTTGGCATCTATGTAAGTATATTATTTCTCTCTTTTAATAAGCGTCACTCATCTAAAAAAAGAAAAAATTGTTTGCTATATCTAGGAATGGTCTTCTTCTCTTTTTTGCTGTAGATGGATCCCTCCTGCCAGTTTGGAGAGGTTGTTCAGCCCTACTGTGTTAAGAAGCACAAAAAGGAGGGGAAGGCTTCTGTGGAAATGTACAAGAGTAGTAGTGTCTGGACAGTTTGGGAAGAAAGAATACAAAAACCTTTGGGGAGAAGGAGAGAACTAAGGAGAAAATGATAGAGATCATTACTCGTAGAGTTGCACACTAGGTTAAGACCCTGAGTCTCTTCTCGGATTTCAAGGTGGAGGACCTTTTTAGGAGTTTGGGGGCTATATCTGACTCTTCCTCTGGGAAACAAAAAATCTTAGAGGTTTGGTCACCCCCAAGGGTGGTTGGATGAACTGAATTTTGATGGCAGCAGTGTGGGTAATCCATGTCCCTCAGGAATTGGAGGTAGGGGTGTAAACGAATCGAATTTGAATTGGATCTAGCAATATCCGAATTCGAATCCGATTAAAAAATTCGATATCCGAATTTGATTTGATATCTGACGGATATTGAAAATTAATATTCGAATTCAAATCAAATTAAATATTTGAATATTCGATTCGATTCAAATTCGACTAATTAATTATTTTAGGTAATTAATAAATATATAAAATAAATATTTTATTTATAATAAAGTATATAAATATATATTATTTATATAATTTAATTATTATATATAAATTATATAAAACATTTAAAAAATGTATATATTAAATCAGTCGAATTCGGATATTTATTGAATCGAATCAGGTCATATCCGAATTTGAATCTGATTAGCTATTCGGTATGAATAGGATATCCGAATTCGACCGGTTAGAGATGTTGGTGGTGCTATTTGTGCTTTGTTCTCAGGCCCAATAGAGTAAGGTGATTCAGTAAGAGCAGAATTCCTACCAGCAATCTTTGGGAGTTGGTAGGCTGATCATTAATGGTGATTCAGACATTGTAATGGGATGGCTTAAAAAAGGTGTAGGGGTGATTTGGCAGTTAAGAAATGACTTCAGTCACTTTAAATGGCTTTCAAAAGATATGAATGTTCAAATTAGATGGGTCAGAAGATATTCTAATAGCTTAGCAGACAGTTTAGCTAAGCAAGGGCTTCAGAGACAACAAATGTTCTGGGCACATTTGTAAATTAGGGTGGGGGGGTAACTCTGTAGTGGTTTTGTTTTTTTCTCACAACATCTTGTTGTATTCTGTTTCCTTTTAATCTTAATAATTTTCTGATTTCTGTGTTGCCAATCAAAAAAAAAAAGACAGGAAGGGCTAACCAATCAATTTAGTACAGTTGTGCTGCTATCCATTCTTTTTAAGGTTTCTTTGGTAAAATGACGGCTCAAACTCTATCAATTATGTCACCCAGCCAACCTACGAAAAATAAGATTGCTTAGGCCAATAGGAATCAAATTATGAGCCTAGCAAATTAAAAAAAAAATGAGAAGATGATACATTTAACTACTTACACATATATCATGTCTTTCTAACACAATAAAACTTTTATTTGACAATGCATGACAGCAGTATGTTATTTGGCCAAAAAACTGTAAGTTTACAATTCGACTACAAAACTAGCAGAGACAAACCTAGAAATACACATTAGCTGCTGACCTCTGTACTTCCATACAAATTCAAGATATTAGTATCTGGAAATAACTTCTGAAGCATATCCCACAAAGATATTGATAGAACTTCTCCACTAAGTATCAACAATTTTAAGGACCTTTGGACCTGGATAACAGAAGGACCGTGCATCGCAGGGAGAATACTTCTCATAAGTGAAGGAACAGCAGTAAGCCTTGAAATACAATAGGCCTGCACAGTGGCATATGAATGTTATTATCTTAGAATGGCATAAAAATGAAAGATATGAAGATTCACCTCTCAATAATAACTAGAGCAATAAGAATGGAGAAGGGCATAAGCAATTAAAAAGGTGGACTCATGCATGTATATTTATGTCTAAAGATTTCCAGGTATTTTTCCAACAGTTCACAAACTTTTGCAATGACTAAAATTTTTCAAGATATTCTCTATAAACTTTCATGAACTTACACAGAAAAAATCATTGCTGAAGGGACTCAAGTATAGATAAGTTATACTTGACTGAGACAGTTCCTAGATAAGGTTTTTTTCTTCATTAATGAAATCAAGCAAGTAGCACCAAACAAAATCCAAACCTAAATTTGCTCTTTTTTGCTTTTGGAACATCAACTTGTGGCATATTTTAGCTATAAGGAAGTGTAAACAAAGAATTGTGATAACAAAATATACAAGTGCCTACCTTTAGAAAGTCAACAATATAATATGGATTCGCCTTAAACTCTTCAAAAGGAGGCAAGACCAATGGGGTTGAAGTAAGAATGGCACTAAGAAACTCTTGTATATGGTCAATAAAACTGACTGAAGTCTTGAACAGTAAAACTTCACCACCAAGTAAGGGAAACAATTCTTGCATCCATAAAAAGCGGTTCAAGAGACCTGGAAAAAGTGTAAATAAGTTTATTGAAAATTAACAAAAACGAAAAATGCATTTGATGAAGGGCGGACATTAGCTGATACTCAAAATCATTTTTGTTGAAAAGTAAAGAGAAAATTCTATTTGAAAAAGGAAAACTGATTACAAACGTCACTGAGATGTTAAGGTAACACCCAATCCAGCTACAAAAGACAATAAGAAACACAAACACGCATGAGGAAATCATAAGAAACCTCTCCAGCCCAAGAGCAATTAGTCATCATCTTCAAACATTTCATCTTGCCCGTCATCTTCCTCATTCCATGCCTCTCCTCCCCCTATTATGGTCTTCTTCATTCTCTCTTCCTTCTCCTTTCAAAAGCTCCAAAGGCCCTCCTAGAAAACTCCTCACTCCCCAATAAAACAGACCTAAACTCCTGCCAACCCTTACATCCCTATTGGCCAGACTCCCAATCTCCCCCCCCCCCCCCCTCCTTTCCACCTCCCTGAGGAAATCATAAGAAACCTCTCCAGCCCAAGAGAAATTAGTCATCATCTTCAAACATTTCATCTTGCCCGTCATCTTCCTCGTTCCATGCCTCTCCTCCCCCTATTATGGTCTTCTTCATTCTCTCTTCCTTCTCCCTTCAAAAGCTCCAAAGGCCCTCCTAGAAAACTCCTCACTCCCCAATAAAACAGACCTAAACTCCTGCCAACCCTTACATCCCCATTGGCCAGACTCCCAATCTCCATCCCCCCCCCCTCCTTTCCACCTCCCTGAGACACAACAAAGTATCTCTCGCCATCTCAACCACCCTCCTCCTTTATCCTTGGCCCTAGCCTAACCTCCAATCTTTACTCATCTGAAGTCAACAACTGCTCCCCTTCTGAAGCTTGAAACTCACCCCCCCCCCGGCCTTTCATCAACCATCTTCTTCAAGCCTTTATCATTTATTATCTTCCTCTCGTAAACTCCCTTACATTTATTGGAAGGACCAACCCCAAAAAATCTCTCTTATATTTATTGGCATGATGTGGTGGTTAGCATCTGTTGAGTTTTGGGCTGATATCACTTGTTTTATTTACATAGTATAGTTAGGGAGTTATTGGGTCCAAGGAATTTGCCAAGCCTACCCCAAAATCAAATCCAAGTATGTTTGTGCTTTCGGGTTTTGGTACTAATCCTAGCTCTGGCCTTGTTGTTTGTCTCCCAGGTTCCATATCTGCTTCCATGCCGACTGCCCATGATGTAGCTGAGGCACAAGAGGAAAAGGAGAGGGGAGAGAGTGTGAAGCCTTAGAGTAGAAGAGCTCAATGAGATGACAAGGGAAGATTTAGGGAAGGAAAAGGAAAATGAGAGTAAGGAAAGTGGGAATAAAGTAGCCGGAGATGGGATGGAGTCTAGAAAGAATGAGGAGACCAGAGAGGAGGAACGAGAAAAGGTTGAAAAAGAAGAAACAAAAGAAGATTCATTTGCTGAATTTGTAGGAAAGCTGGGTTGTAAAATAAAAAACCCAAATGAGTTGAAAGCATACCTGAAGAATAGAAAAGAAGAAGGGAAGGTGAGAAAAAGAAAGTTGAGTGAAGCCGAGAGGTTGAAGCTGGATTTGGAAGGGGATAAAGAATTCAGTGAAAGAAAGGGAAGGGGAAGGAAAGGAGGAAGATAGGAAAAAAAAGGGGATCAGGGACAGATTAAGCAGGCAAAATGAAGATTGTGAGTTGGAATGTGAGAGGTTTGGGGAATGTAAGAAAGAGAGTGTTAATAAAGGAGGTCCTAAGAAAGGAAAACCCAGATATACTCCTAATTCAAGAATCTAAGCTCATGACATTTGATAATAGGTGGACCAAAAGTGTGTGGAGAGAAAATGGTCTTAATTGAGCAATGAGACCCTCTTGGGGTTCCTCTGGAGGGATAGTAACATTGTGGAAGAATGAAGTTGTGGAAGAAGTTGAAGAATTAGTTGGAAGATTTTCAGTTTCTATCAAATTCAAACAGGTGGTCGATGGGTATGAATGGGTCTTAACTAATGTCTATGGCCCTAATGGTTACAGGCAGAGGAATGAGTTGTGGGAACAACTAAGAGATATCAGAGGGTTGTGGGAAGGTCCTTGGTGTGTAGGAGGGGACTTTAATGTAATTAGATTCACTGAGGAGTGTAACAATGTGCGGCAAAGAAATACCACAAGTATGAGGAAATTCAATGAGTTTATCAATTTGTTTGAGCTCAAAGAACTGAATCTTTTGCATAACAGTTTCACCTGGTCTAATCTCCAAACTGAACCAATTTGCTCAAAATTAGACAGGTATCTTTTTACTATTGAGTGGGAAGAACATTGGGGAGACTTGGTGTCAAGGACATTGCCTAGAGTCACCTCTGATCATTGGCCAATATTGGTAAGTAAGTTTGAGCCTGGGAATAGAGGACCTACCCCCTTCAGATTTGAGAATATGTGGTTGTACCAACCAGGTTTTAAGGAGAAAGTAAAGGAGTGGTGGTTAAAAAGTAACCCAAGGGTCAATTGGGAAGGTATGAAATTCCATTGGAAGCTGAAAGAGTTGAAAAGTAAAATCAAGGAATGGAATATACTTCATTTTGGGAGACTAGAGGAAAGAAAACAATAGTTGGTTAATCAGATTGAGGAACTGGATGCAAAAGAAGAACTAGGTTCATTCAGGGAAAGGGACAAAGAGCTAAGGTGGGAGCTGAGAAAAAATTTGGAGGATATCCTCTTCAAAGAAGAAATCAGTTGGAGGCAAAAGTCCAAACACAAGTGGGTAAAGGAAGGTGATAGGAACACAAACTTTTTTCATGCTATAGCAAATGGTAGGAGAAAGAAGAATCTCATTTCTAAGTTAGTGATTAATGGTATAACCTTAACCCAACAAAATGAGATTAGTGGGGCTCTTGTGGACCACTTCAAGTCCATCTACAAAAGGCCACTGTCTAGTAGATTACAGATTGAAGGTTTGGATTTGCCTGGGCTCCCTGAAGAGTCGAGGGTGTGGTTGGAAAGAAGATTTGAATTAGAAGAAATAAGGATAGCCATCTTCTCTATGGATAGATCTAAAGCACCTGGTCCTGATGACTTTATGATGGCATTTTATCAAGACTATTGGGAGATACTTAAGGATGATATTCAAAGAGTGTTTTCTGAACTTTTTGAAAGAGGGGTGATCAATCCATGTCTAAATTCTACTTTCCTTGCTTTGATCCCAAAAAAGGTAGGAGCTTGTCATCCCAAAGAGTCCAGGCCCATCAATTTGGCAAACAGTCTTTATAAAATTATTGCCAAGGTGTTATCTAGGAGGATTACAGAGGTGCAATCCTTAATAATTTCCCCGAATCAAGGTGCCTTTGTGAAGAATAGGCAAATTGTGGATCAAATCCTAATTGCAAATAAGAGTGTGGAAGACTTAAAAAGAAGTGGGAAGAAAGAGTTGGTGTGCAAATGGGATCTCAAAAAGGCATACGATTTGGTGGATTGGTCGTTCTTATTGGAAGTCCTAGAGTCTTCTGGATTTGGGCATAAGTGGTGCAATTGGGTGAAAGGATGTGTTAGGACATGCCACTATTCTATTTTGGTGAATGGTAAGGTGGTAGATCACTTCCCGGCTACTAGGGGTATTAGGCAAGGGACCCCCTTTCTCCTTTCCTTTTTACCCTAATTGATTGAAGAAAACTAAAGAAAACAGACCTTGAGAGTTCGGCAATGAGGGTTTTGAGAGTGAGAGTTTCGAACATTACTCCCTCTCAGCACCCTAACACTATTTTATTAAGATAAATTTGAATAATTACAAGGAGGCCTTTAGATGGGCAAGAAATTACAAAGAACATAAAAAAGAAAGGATGGGCCCGGAATAAGGCCCATTACAGAAAAGAACATAAACAGTAAGAAAGAATAAACAGCCTATGGGCCATTCGGCCCATCTTCTCTACACTCCCCCTCAAGCTGAGCATAGATGTCAATCATGCCAAGCTTGCTAGTATCATGCTGAAGTTTTGCCTTGGGAACGCCTTTGGTGAGAAAATCTGCCAATTGTCCTTCAGATGAGATGAAAGGAAGACATACTTCACCCGAAGAGACCCTTTCTCTAATGAAGTGTCGATCAACTTCAATATGCTTAGTTCTATCATGTTGCATTGGATTGTGAGCAATGTTGATGGCAACCTGATTATCATAGTACAACATCATTGGCTTGTCATGTTCAACCCCAAGTTCCTTCATCAATGATTTTAGCCATAATAATTCAGAAACTCCATGTGCCATGGCCCTGAATTCTGCTTCAGCTGAAGAACAAGCAACAACCGATTGTTTTTTGCTTCTCCAAGAAACAACATTACCAGCCACCAAGTTGCAATACCCAGAAATAGATCTTCTGTCATCAATGTTTTCGGCCCACTCAGCATCGGTGTAGGCTTCAAGTTTCATATGACCATGCTTGGCAAACAGAATTCCCTTTCCTGGGGAGCCCTTCAAATAACATAGGATTCGCTGCTGCTGCCATATGAGTGTCTCGGGGAGCATGCATGAATTGGCTAATGCAACTGATTGCATATGCAATATCTAGCCGAGTCATGCATAGGTACAGAAGTTTCCCAAGAAGCCTCTAGAAGATTCCTTTGTCAACTAACAATGTCCCATCTGAGGCAGAAAGTTTATGACTCATATCAATAGGAGTAGCAACTGGTTTAGCACCCATCTTTCCAGTTTCAGAGAGCAAGTCAAGAACATACTTCCTTTGGGAGATAAGAATCCCATCCTTGGATCGAGCAACTTCTATGCCGAGGAAGTATCTCGGTTCCCCCAAATCTTTAATCTCAAACTCTGTATGGAGGAAAGATTTTAGATCATGAATTCCTGAAATATCATTACCAGTCACTACAATATCATCTACATATACAATGAGGTATACTGCCAGAGGTCCACTCCTCTTCACAAAAAGAATATGATCGGACTGTGTCTGCACATAACCAAAGTTAACAAGTGTTGTTCTAAATCTCTCAAACCATGCTCTAGGGGACTGTTTTAGTCCATAAAGGGATTTCTTCAGCCTACATACCTTTTCTTTCATAACAGTTCCATACATCCCTAGAGGAAGAGACATATAAACCTCCTCATGTAATTCACCATTTAGAAATGCATTCTTCACATCCAATTGATAAAGGGGCCAGTCAAAGTGAGCAGATAAAGATAAAAGAACCCTCACAGATGTCATCTTGGCAACAGGTGCAAAGGTCTCCAGATAATCAATCCCATATGTCTGTGTATAGCCTTTTGCAACCAACCTGGCCTTGTACCTTTCAATGGTGCCATCAGCTCGATATTTGATAGTAAAGACCCACTTGCAACCGACTGGATCCTTCCCTTCAAGCAAATCAACCACTTCCCATGTGTCATTCTTGTGTAGGGCATCAATTTCAGACCTCATAGCATTCCTCCATTCTGGAATATTAAGAGCTTCTGACACAGACCTGGGAATAGGGTTAGAAGCAACAGAAGATAGATAGGCAAAGTATGAAGGAGAAAGCAACCTGTAAGAAAGGTGCTTGGAAATGCAGTGAGCAGTGCACTTCCGTTTTCCTTTCCTAACAGCATGGGAATATCAAGGTCAGGGAAGGATGACTCCAAGGGTGCTGAAACTATACTTGTTGTCTAATCTGTGACTGGAAGTGTATGAGGCTCATGTGTTGTAGGAGAAACAACCTGCTCATTTCTGGATCTTTGCCTTTGATACACCTTGGGATTGAGGATAGGATGAGGAGGTAAAGGTGGAAGAACACTGGGACAAGGAGAATGGAACGACTGATCCGCCCTTGATTCATTTGAAGGAGAAGCAGACTCATCAAAAGACTCAACTGGGATAGGAAGAGGAAGAGCACACACCTGTGACAAATCCTCCCCCTGTGGACAATGTCCATCCGGAGAAGAACCATAAAAGGGAGAAAGCTCATCAAAGGTGACATCCATTGAGACATACCGAGAGCTAGTCTTTGGATCAAAACAACAGTTACCCTTCTGTGTGGGGGAATAACCAAGGAAGATACACTTGTGGGCTTTGGGTTCAAATTTATGCCTTTGGACACTTGGAACATGTACATAACAGGTGCTGCCAAAGACACGAAGAGGAATAGAAAAAAGATCATTGTCCGGATGAAGGAGATTGAAGGGAGACTTAAACCCTAAAACCCTGGATGGCATACGGTTTATAAGGTAGGTGGCTGTGAGAACGGCATCACCCCAAAACCTTGTAGGAACATGTGAGGCAAATAAGATACTTCTTGCAACTTCAACAATATGCCTATTTTTCCTCTCAGCAACTCCATTCTATTATGGGGTCCTAACACAGGAGCTTTGGTGAATAACCCCCATGTCAGAGAAATAGCAGGATAGGTTCTTCTCAAAATATTCTTTTGCATTGTCAGATCTGAAAATTTTAATCCTGGTATCAAATTGGGTTAGAACAAATTCATGGAATTGTCTTACAAGTCTTGGAACTTCATCACGGGATTTCATCAGGAATATCCAAGTGAACCGAGAAAAGTCATCAATAAACAATATAAAATATTTGTAGCCACCCATGGAGGGTAAGTGGTAAGGCCCCCACACATCAGAGTGCACAATATTAAAAGGAAAAGAAGATCTTTTATTGCTCAAAGGATAATTGTTTCTACAATGCTTTGATAACTCACAAGACTCACAATGAAGACTGGACAAACTAATTCCCATAAACAGTTCAGGGAATAGATGACTCAAGGCAGAAAAAGACAGATGACCCAAACGACGACGACACAACATAATCCGACTAATAGACTCTGAAAAAACAGACCCGAAAGCAACATTCCTAGGATGATCAGTGCATTGTCCCGGAGTATCAAACAGATATATTCCATTCGCCTCATGGCCAATCCCAATCACCTTCTGAGACTCCAGATCCTGAAAAACACAGTAGGAAGGAAAGAAGGTTACACAACAGTTTAGTGACTTGGTTAAACTACTTACAGACAACAAATTTGTATTTCGTCTAGGTACATGAAGGGCAGAAGGTAGGAACAAGGAATCTGTAGCCTTGACGGTTCCCTTGCCAGAAATAGGGGCAAGTGAACCATCAGCTAAGGTGATTTTATCACGTCCAGGAAGCAAGTCATATGAAACAAACAAGGTAGAAAGGTTGGTCATATGATCAGAAGCACCTAAGTCAATAATCCAAGGGATCTTAAGATTACCTGAAGTGGTTGCATGATTGGCAGAAGCCCTTATACCTGAATGAGAAAATGCAGAAGAAGCTGAATTTCCTGAAGGGTTGGAAGAAGAAGTCACATCCTCTAGATGACTGATCATCTTCCCAAACTTTTCATATTCTGCTTTCATGGCTGCCAACCGTGCACAAGAAGACATCTCTTCAGTATAGTACTTATCACTATCTGGCCCAGCAGCCACATTTGCACTTCCTGTCCTTTTACAATCATGTTTTTCTGAAACCGGATGGGAACAAGATCAGGATGTAATTTCCAGCACTTGTCTTTGGTGTGCTTCGGCTTCTTGCAGTACTCACATACAACTTCTTTCTTTCCTGAGCCACTAGATGTCCCAACAATACCTTTGGGTTTAACCCCCATATTCGCAAAGTGGTCACTAATACTAGCCCCTTGAACCTAAACAGCCCTTCTGCTCTCTTCACTGCTCACCAAAGCATAAGCTTGTGACAATGAGACACTCTCCTTGGAAAGAATATTCTGCTTTGTGATATCATATTCTGGGTTTAGTCCGGTTAAGAACTCAAACACCCTATTCCTTTCAACCAGTTTTCTGTAAGTCTCTACATCATTGGTGGTGTCCCAAGTTACAGCTTCTATTAGGTCAATTTCTTGCCACAGAGACTTCAGGGTTGAGAAGTATACAGCTAAAGGTTTCTCCCATTGCCTTAAATTCTTCACATCACTTCTCAATTTATAGGCTCTAGCCACATTTAATTTTTGGGAATAGGTTTCTGCAATACTATCCCAAATTTCCTTTGCTGAATTCATCCATAGGTAGTGTTGGCTAATTTGTGGCTGCATTGAGTTCACGAGCCACCCAATGACAGTGTAATTTTCTTGCATCCACTTCTCGTAGGATGGATCATCTTCTGGGGGAGCCTTCTTGCTCCCGGAAATAAACTCCCACTTTCCTCTACTACATATATAAATCTTTATCGATTGTGACCATGCAAGATAATTAGTTCCATCTAGTTAAATTGTGATCACAGTCAATAAAGAATCACTTGGAGTCCCCTGAACCGGTCCATATTCAGCACCAATCTTGTTTTCAAATTCTGAGGAGTTCATCATGTAAACACTTCAAATATGATTTCAGATGACTTCTACAAGTGTACCGAATGAGGATGAGCAAGGACTGAGTTCAACCAACCTCAAGACAGCAATACACAAGGCCAAACTACACCCGGAAGTTGCAAGAACCAAGACTGAAGTAGAACCTTGGTTCGGCCTTCAAGAAGTAATCAGAAAACTTCTAAGCACTGTGCACTCAATCGAAGTTCCTTTTCTAATCAGGGACTTCAAGGTAATCACCAAAAAATAGCCAAGAAGAGTAAATACCAGTCCGTATTGATGAAGAAGCCTTTTTACAAACACAGTGTGGGCAATAGAGAAGATCCCACTGTCAAAGGTGAAAAAAAAGTCTCAAGAACAGTCCGTACGGGCCCCCAAAACACAGCCAAAAAGAAGCAACAATTTGCAGCACTGAATCCAAGGATGTTTCGGCAGTTTTGACAGTCCAAAAAGGAGTGAAAACAACCCAAAAATCTCTGGGTTAAACCAGATTAAAAGACAGCCAAATAGCTGTATAGAAACAACCCAAAAATTTCGGACACTTCAACAGTCCAAACACAGAAAAATAACCCAGAAATCTGAGCACAACTTACAATATTTAAGCTTCAAATCAGAAACCAAGCTGTTTCCCTTTTTTTCTCTGATTCTTCCTGGCCATCGAACCCCTTCTCCAAGAGATTTGAGTCTTGGGCACCTTTCAATGACCTCCAAGAATCAGGCAACACGAGCTGAAGTTTCCAGCCCTAGAATACTGAAGTTCAGGCCTACTCTGATACCATGAAGAAAACTGAAGAAAACAGACCTTGAGAGTTCGGCAATGAGGGTTTTGAGAGTGAAAGTTTCGAACATTACTCCCTCTCAGCACCCTAACACTATTTTATTAAGATAAATTTGAATAATTACAGGAGGCCCTTAGTTAGGCAAGAAATTACAAAGAACATAACATAGAAAGGATGGACCCGGAATAAGGCCCATTACAGAAAAGAACATAAACAGTAAGAAAGAATAAACAGCCTATGGGCCATTCGGCCCATCTTCTCTACATTGATGAAATCCTAGGGAAGCTCATTGAGAGAACAGATTCTAGAAACTTGGTGAAAGGTTGGAGAATAGGGAGGGATAGGGTCCCAGTAACCCATCTACAATTTGCTGATGATACAATTCTTTTCTGTGGTGGGGACGAGTTAAGTTGGGTTAGTAATTTAAAGCTAGTGATCAATGTGTTTGAACAAATGAATAACCTCAAAGTTAATTTTGATAAGAGTTGTGATTGGCATTAACTTGAGTGATAGTGAAGTGGAGGGAAGGGCCCAAATTTTGGGTTGCGAGACTGCCCAATGGACATTGATCTATTTGGGGCTGCCACTAGGGGATAACCCAAGTAAAAAGAGCTTTTGGAAATAGGTGATTGATAGATTCACTAAGAGGTTAGCGTCTTGGAAGAAAAATTACCTCTCTCTAGGAGGAAGGATAACTTTGATTAAGTCAATATTAGCTAACCTGCCTGTTTACTTTCTGTCTGTGTTTAAAATTCCTGAGGGAGTATGTGGGATTTTGGAAAAGTTAATGAGAGATTTCTTATGGGAACCACAAGAAGAGAAAAGAGATCATATAGTCAGGTGGAATATAGTTACCAAAACCAAAAGTGATGGTGGGCTTGCTTTAGGTAATTTGCAGAAAAAGAATGAAGCTCTATTGGGGATATGGCTTTGGAGATTGACTTTGGAGAGGGATAAATTGTGGGCTCAAGTAGTCTTAAGTATTCATGGGCAAGCGGCAAATGGTTGGGATACGGGAGTATCATCTAGAGCTACAAGAGCTTCTCCTTGGAAATCCATTCATGCCATACTTCCTTCTTTCCTCCTTGAGAATCAGGTATGACCTTTGCTCTGGTAACCTTGTGAAATTTTGGGAACATGTTTGGGTGGAAAACACACCGTTGAAAGAGCTATTCCCCTCCTTGTATTCCCTTTCACGATTTAAAAATGAGCCAATCTCCACTTTTCTGACCACTTCGAATTCAATTGTTGATTAGAACTTGGGTTTTAGAAGGGCCCATAGAGACTGTGAACTGAACCTTATTTCTGACCTGCTCAAAATCCTAGATGAGGTGGGTATTGACCCCTCTAGGAGGGATCAAGGTTCAAAATATCGATACGCCCAACACACTGGTAGGGGTGTATCGGGTGTTTCAATACCTTTTTTATTTTTTTTTTCAAAACCGGTTCAGGGGGCCGGTTTAGGACTCCTCCACCCCCCTAAACCGGTCAGACCCCCAATACACCCACTATAGGGGTGTATCGGAGGGGTCCCAGAACGATATGTATCAGCCGATACGGGCCGATACGTGTCGATACTTTGAACCTTGGGAGGGATAGTAGGATTTGGGTCTCCTTCTTCAGGTGCCTTCTCGTGCTTTCCTTTTTCAAAGAATTGGTTCATTCCCCACCTATTTTTGGACTCCCCTTCCCAGTTTTGGAAGTTTGGGGTAGACCAATCCCTTCCCAATTTAGTGCTTTTTGCTGGGAAGCCTTAGAAAAGTGTAACACTTGCGATCTACTTCAAAGAAAAAGGCCTAATTAGTGTTTATCCCTGCACTGGTGCATCCTTTGTAAGGAGAATGGTGAGACCTGTCATCACTTATTGACATCTTGCCCATTTGTTTCAGAGATCTGGTATTGGTTTTTCTCTCTTTTTGGTTGCAGGTGGACCCCTCCCTCAAATGTACAAAGCTTGTTCCATTCTACTTCAGTTAGGGGGTAGAAGAAGAGAGGGAAAATACTATGGAGATGCGTAAGAGCAGCTATCTGTTGGACAGTTTGGGAGGAAAGGAATCAAAGGACCTTTCATGGGAAAGAAAGAAATAAGGGTGCCATCATCGAATTAATTTCTATAAGGATGGCTCAATGGGCTAAGACTATGAAGCTCTTCAAAAATTATTCAGAAGGAGACATCATCAGGAAGTGGAAAGAAGTGGTTTGGTCAGCTTCAATGAAGACTTCATCTATCCCAGTTTAGTCTCCTGACTCTCCTCCGGCTTTGGGGTTCACTAAACGGAACTTTGACAGTAGCAGCGAAGGAAACCCAGGCCCATCAGGTATAGGGGGAGTTTTCAAGGATAAAGAAGGTCGAATTATTGCCATGTATTCTGGTTCTATTGGATGGGGGGATTCTCTAAGAGCTGAAATATTGGCTGTTCTGGAAGGGGTAAAAAGAGCCCAAGAGTTGAATATCAGAAAACTAATGGTGGAAAGTGATTCTAAGCTGGCTATCAATTGGCTGCCGAAGGACGATTTCAGTTTGTGGAAATATCTGAATGAGAAAAAGAAAGTTAGACAAAATCAAGTTTCAATGGACTAAGAGGAGTGCCAATTCATTGGCAGATTCATTGGCCAAACAAGGGATGGGAAGAGTCAACTTTTTCTGGGCAATATTGTAAACTGAAATGTACCTTTTGGGAGGGTTAAGAGATTTTACCCCTCCTCTTGTATCTTTTTCTCTTAATATCTATTAATAAAAGTTTCTGTTATTTATAAAAAAAAAAAAAAACTGTTATTCCACTATTTAGAACATGTAAAGTTACAAAAATGCACCGGTTAAATGATTCTCAATGGGGAAAATACAATGATATACCAAAAGACAAAGCTGCCCTCTGTGGGTATACATTTCAACATCTTCAAAAAAATAATAACTAGGAACTGGATCATTATTCTCATTCATTCACTAAGAGATGTTAAAGTGCCAACATATTCCAAAACAATTTACAGTAATAAAAAAAAAAGAAACAACGCAGAACTTAAGAATTTCAAAACGACCTTCTAAAGTTCCAATAGTATCAAGCTTATTAATAAACTTCCACAAAGGGAATAGAATTATCATCCACCCACTTCAATCTACAAAAAGCACCAAGTTTAACAATATGGAAGTATGCAAACAAAAAAAGTGTTTACCCTGCTCGGTACCACATACACCCTTAGGTTTTCCAGTCGATCCGGATGTGTATATTAAATAACAGAATGTTTTCATGGTTCTGCACTCACAAGGCCAACCCAAATTGCACTGTCCAAATTTCCCTTTAAGATTTGCCTTCATAGATATGTTTAGCACAGAGCAATAATTCTGATCTACTAGCCAATTAGACAAGTTAAGGTGGTGATGATTGCATGTATAATGAGAAGATCCAGAACTGATAATAAGCGCAACCTTTGAAGAAGAAATTATGGATAGTAATCTATCTTTTGGCCATGAAGGATCTAAGGGCAAGAATGCTTCACCACATCTCAGAACTGAGAAAACAGTAATAATGTATTCAACAGATGGCACCATGCATATTCCAAATATTTTTGTGCTACTATTCACATTTTGAATCCTCGCTGGGTTCTCAATAAGGTTGACCTTTCCTGACAACTCCCAAGTTTTTCCATCTTTTGTGTCCTCTTGATGAACATAGTCTGCAACAGAACCAATATTTAACTTGTAGCAAAATTTTTTACAATATATAGAGCAGCATCAAACAATCCTTTTTCCCAACAAAAAAAAAATGGAGAAATTCTAACAAACAATGACTAATACAACATTTTGTTTTCTTTGTCCTACAGACAAGGTGGAACCCATGAAAGACATATCCAACTTTGTCTTGTTATCTTTCTTCTCACAGTTCTTACAGTTGAGAAGAAAACAACAATATATTTCAAGAGAAATAACAGAAAATAAAGAAGAATGTTCAGAACAGCAGAGAGGATGAAGAAGAGAAGAGATGGAGTTGTGGGAAAAGAAAGAACCATAACTTCTCCCAGCTCTTCTCAATGGTATATTTGAACCACTATAAAAAAGAAAAAAAAAGTAAAATTACAAGAGTGCCCCTATATAAGGTGGCAGCAAGAATAAATAATAAAAGTAGCCTTAGGCACATTACAACCAAAGCCCATGTAACTAAAATAAAATAATAAAAAGCACATAGAACCACTCACCCAACATCTCAACACTTACCATGTCTATAGGACGAAGATTAGAAGAACCTCATAAAGTTGTTGTTTACTAGTAGGGATGTAAACGGATCAAATTTGAACCGAATCAGGCAATATCTGAATTTGAATCCGATTAGAAAATTTGATATCCGAATTCGATTCGATATCCGATGGATATTGAAAATTAATATTTGAATTTGAATCTGATTAAATATTCGAATATTCGATTCAACTCGAATTCGACCAATTAATTATTTTAGGTAATTAATAAATATTTTATTTATATAAGTATATAAGTTATTTACATAATTTAATTATTATATAAATTATATAAAACATTTAAATATTTTATATATTATATAAAAGAATTAAATAATCGATCGAATTCGGATATTTATTGAATCAAATCAGGTCATATCTGAATTCGAATCCGATTAGCTATTCGGTATGAATAGGATATCCAAATTCAATCGATTAGATATTCGAATTATCCAAATTCAATTCGATTATGTCAAATCTTGAATTCTCGAATACCGTTGACACCCCTATTTGCTAGCATTCCTCACAAAATTATATATAAACAAAAAGAAAGATTATGTACAGGAAACCATGACACAACAGTCTCAGATGGTTCATATTTTAAGAACCAGCAGAGCAAGAGAGAAAGAAGATGAGAGGATAAGGAAAGGCAACAAAAGAGTGAGATAAAGAACAAATCATGGGATTTAATTTAATTATCCCATCAACCTCTATTGTTATTTGTATAGGTGGTTACTGCCTTGGTTTACAATGAACTACAGTTGGAAAAACAATTAAAAAGACATCAATCCCCCTCGTTAGTAATTTGTCCTAAACTGTCAAAACTGCCCCTATTACATACTATAAACATAAAGCATAAGCATAGGCCCATAAAATCCCAACTTGTTACAAATAAATCAGCCTGAGGCCTATCCAAGGCCTTTATAAACAAGTTGGCAAGCTTAGAACATGAATACTTACCACTACTTTGTAAACAAGGCCATTTTAACCAGTAAAGTACTATGAATTGCCTTCCAAGGAGAGGCAAGAGTTTCCATAGTTGAGACTCTTGAGAGTCCAGAATTCCATCCATTAGCCAATAGCTCATGAATACTTACCACCACTTTCTACCATAACTTCTCTTCCTCCACCAGTAACCTCCATAACCATATCCATAATAGAGCCATATTTTTCTTTCTATCTTCCCAAATCCCAAGCCTCCCTACTCTTTCCTTCTACATACCACATCCCACTTGACCAAATAATCTTTCTTCTTTTCTCTTCGTTCTCATAGGAAGTCTCTCATTGTCTTCTCTATTTGTTTCATAATAAATTGTGGCATTTTGAAAACTGATCAAGTAATACATCGGGAGATTAGCTAATCTTGACTTGATAAGTGTAAGCCTGCCACCCAATGAGATGTAGTTCCTTTTTCTAAGCAATCAACTTCTTATAAGTCCTATCTAGAATAGAATACCAAAAAGATTTAGCTCTTGGATTAACCCCTAAATGAAGCTCAACATAGGTCATTGGCCAAGAGGCTCTAGAACAACCCAATATTTGTGCAAAAGAAGCTACCTCCCCTTTCTCCATATTAACCCTTGCAAGAAAGTTCTGCAAATGGCATGGTAGATACTTTAGCTAAACAAGGGGCAAATAGGCGCCAGATATTTTGGGCTAAAATGTAATGTTTGTTTTTGGAGTTTGTGTACTAGCTTTATTTTGATAATCACTTGGGAGTGGGCAATATACCCACAGCAATGTAACCTTCAGTTTTAATATATTCTTAATAAATTCTATCTTTGCTGATCAAAAAAGTTTTAAGAAAGACCCTCTCCATATAAACCATCAAATGAAAAATACTCTCAAACAATTTAACCACCGACATTAAATTTCTAATCCATTAGTCCTCCTCACCATCACAAAATATAATAATATTTTTTATCAGCCACAAAATATAACAATATCATCAGCAAACTGTAGATGAGTGACCGCTACATTGTTCTTCCCCACTATCCACAAAATATAATAATATCATCAGCTAGCTGCCACTACATTGGCAGCTTTTTGGACCGTTAGAATGCTTGAAATAGGCAAACATTTTATGGTGCTGATATTTCACCAAGTGATATTATTAGCCTTGCCCATGGCCTAACCAATGAATTTCAGAGATATTGTAATGTGAATATGTTGAAACTTGTCACTGCTAGTAGAGAACAATACCATTTATCTATTGTGACAGTGCACTTAAGGAATGTGTAGCTACAATGGATTTTACGGTTCTCAACAGCTCTATATCCTTTGTTGAAGCAGGGGTCACAGATTTGAGGCCCATTGATGTGGAATATGTGGAAGCCATCACTCTTCATAAAGCTTTTCGGTTTGCTAAGGCTCAAACACAAGGCAATCTGTGTGATGACTAGTTTTTTATCTGTTGTTAGTTGTTTGACAAATCTGGGGAAGCCATGTCCTCGGCAGAGTAGCTCAGCACTTGATGATGCAGGGTTTCTTTCTATTATGAAGTTTGATCACTTATCTATTTTATTACATGTTAGGCAATCCAAAAATTACTCGGTACACAAAAATCTCAGTCTGGGTTATCAGTTCCATGAAGTTGTACTTTTCAACTTATTATCCATTAGTTAGGTGTACAATCTCTCTCCTCCACTTGTGGGTTTTTTTTTTTTTTTGAACTTTTGGGAAAATAAGAAAAGAAAAAACATGGAGGTATTTAATCTCACCACAACCAAGAAAACTGAATCTAACAATTCTCTTATGGAACATGGGCATCTTTGCAGTCTGAACGCCATTCCGCTCATCGCTCAGGTCTTACTAGTAGCACTAGTACCATATCCAAGCAGTAAAGCAAGACTTCGTCTGAAGCTTTAAACGATATGGTAATTGCAATTCAAGTATACTTCTCCGCTAGACATAACTGATAAGAGTGGCAAAACATGACTTCAAAGGGCAGGGGTGTCTATTGATTAGCCAAGCTTCATCTGAACTCTGAAGCTCTAAACGATTTGGTCATTTATTAAATGATTGGAACCTTCCAACTTCCAAGTTGTTCGTAATTAAATATAGTTTCTTTTTTCATCAGAAACACTATTATTAGCCAAACGGTCCACACCATGTTCATCATGCAGAATGAAAGCAGAAAAAAAGGGCATTCAAACCAGTCAATAACACAAAACAGCAAAAGAACATACGGAAAACCCTAACCTTTTGGTCTAATCAAGTTCGGATCGTCACCGCCATCCAATATGTGGCGGAGACGGGAGCTGAGGTCATCAACTGCGTCCAAAATTTCGGAGAAAGTGAAACACTCGTCCCCTTCATACACCGGAGGATACGAAGATACACGACGGCCAGCTATGAAATCATCTGACTGGTCGTGGTAGAAACCTGACTCGTCCATCTTCTCGCGTAACTCCCTGAAAATCCGAGCGCCACCATAGGCGTGTATAACTGCTACTTTATTGGGGTTCTTCGAAGCTGCCCTGAAGAACTCGTGAGAAATGCAACAATGGAACTTCTCTTCGATTTTTTCTGCCATCTTTGCTTCTGAGAGAGAATGCTGACCATGTGGAAAACCCCGCGCCACAGGGAAAAGCTTGAGGAGATGCCAAAAATTTTCAAACGGAACCGAATGCCGAACGTTGGATTTGGTGTTTCGGCTCAGCGGTTGAAATGAATGAAACGAACTTCACTAATACAATTATGAGCCTACAAATAACTACGAGAGTCCCACGGAGTCAACTGATGGGAGGAGGATGTGGCTCTACAAGGGGCGATGCAGAGTATGCACAACCATTTTTCCATATTGGCATGCAATTTGCTAATAAGATAATGAGCTCAGAAGAGCTATAAGTCAATACTGTGTTACAGAGAGCATGCAAGTCAATGGAGACAAAAAAAATGAAATAACTTGGTTTCTGCTTGATATGTTGCTCAAGGGATACATGCTTCTCTAACTCAAGATTGTAATAAATAACTTTCAAATGAAAAGATTTTGCAAAATAAACACATTTTTGTGGAGGTTGTCATACATCTAGTACAGATGCTTGGTATCTCCTGTGAATGACCTTAGGTTTATGCAAGGAAACGTAACGTTAGCTAAGCATCGAGAGGATGGTTTTTAAAACCAATTCGGAGACCGAACCGGTCAGGGGTCCAGTTATCAGGTCAAACGGTTCGATCGTTCGAATTAAATGGTCGGGCCGTTCTGACAAAAAAATAAAAAATAGTTAAAACCGTTTGAATGGTTCGAATGGTTAATCACCCGGTTCAGCGATTTACTGATGAAAATCAATGATTTTTTTGAGAAAATCCAATTTTAGGGAGAAACGGAACCAATCCAATTCCCAGCTTTCGATCCGATCATTCAATCCGTTCTGGTTTTAAAAACTATGATTGAGAGTGTAGAGTACATTACCACCATACGAGAAGTCTTTGAAAATCCTTTTTTGACCCAAAATACAAACCTAGGTCCGAGGATTTAAAACTTGTTATAAGAGTCATGCACATCATTGTGGCAGAAGGAATTCTACCAAAAAAAGGGCTAGTTCAATTTCATTTCTTGAATGGAGCTACTTTTGCTCTATCTTATCAAGGTACAGAAGTCTGTTAACCTAGCCCACATAATGATGAGACACATGCTTAATGCAACAACAAATGGTACCAGCCCTCTTCCATATGGCATGGCACTCTTTGAAAGTACCCCAAGCATTTCATATTGAGCTTTTAAAATCAACCAATGTTTGACCTACCACACAATGTTTGGCTTCAAAGGAATGAAAGTTCATCCCAGCATGGCTTCCTTTTTTTTAAGTAGAGAAGAAAATTGATCAAAAAGAGCTACTGCCCATATTTTCATTTATATTTTCTCTAGATTAAATTGGTCCCAATAGATACTAAGGTCAAAATTGTCACTTTCCATTTCAATCTAATGCATGGTCGCTTAAGTAAATCGGTTGCAAGTTTTAGGGGTGTTTTAGTAAAATACAATCTATAGGATATGTTATAGTAAACCCAAACTATAGAGGTGATTAGTAAATGACCCTTTTCTTTTTCTACTTCTTAGAGATAGAATTCAATCGAAAGCTTTTTTAGGAGGGAGAGAGTGGGATATCAATGAGGATTGCTGCTTCTGCAGTGAAAGGGAAGATTCAAATCATATTTTTATCTGGTGTTACTTTTCAAAGCAAATTTGGGATCTACTTTCTAACCCGGATGTCAAACCAATTTTGGGTGATAACTTGATCCTCAATGGTGAAGACTACATATTGGCATTAGGCTAAGTTTGGGAGTGCTTATTTGAAAAACAAACATTTATTCTAATAAGTACATAGGAGAATTTAGTGAAAAAGCACTTATTTTAAATAGGGGTGCATAGTATAGATACTGATGATGCATGATATGGTGGTCTCTGTTGGAGGACAGCTCAGACGTTGTGTTGATAAAGTCAGTTGGTCGAGTTGTAAGAAGACTATAGGTAAAGTACTCGAGGTGGGCACTCCAATGCTTAAGTTAATGAAGAGCTTTAAGAGAGCTAAAAAATGAAAGAGAAAGAGAGTTTCGAGAGCAAAATCGCATGTACCTATTCCAGTTGAAGGGAGCGCCTATATATAGGCGCAAGTAGTTGTTGGCTTCATATGACGCATTTGAGATCCCCGAGAGGATGTCGGTTACCTGCCCACCTCGCTCGTAGGTGGTTTACATGGAAAGCGATAAGGCTTATATGGTTATCTCCGAAGTGGGTGGCGAGGAGGTCAGCTTCCTTGATCGGGTGTTGTGATTCTAGAGAACTTGGAGACGATAATTCATACAAACAGAAAGTGACCACCACGTCATGTGGGCCACTACCTCAATCTCGATTAGGGCAATCAGTCTTTAGAGGGAGGTCGCCCCTCTTGTCAAGGTCCGTGGTCAAATCCATCAGGGCACGAATGCCTCCTAAAGCCATATCTAGCTGAGATATTGAGGTGATGCTAGGCATTTGAGGTGTGTATGAGGATGCTCCAAGGTGAATCTAGCTAACTAGGTGCAAACACGTTGTTGCCTATGTAACTAGCTAACTAGCTTCTTGTGGCATAATATCACTAGAGGGCCAAATTTCTCTTCATCAATTGCCCCCGCTCCCAAGTCTGATGTGATGAGCTCGGCAAGGGAGTAGTTCAATCTGAGGTGATTTTGGCCCAAGTTCTAACAATGATTATGGTCCGACCAACAATTTTGGGGCGAAATGGTTCACCCAGTCTGGCTTGACCTCGGTCATCATTTCGCTGGTGCATAACGAGCTCTTTAGTTTCCATAGGTCAAATTTTGGACATACTAAGGCCACGAGCATCCGACATAGTTTGAATCCTTGGTGAAAGGCGTTGGTACCGAACTCTTCCCTGTCCTTCTGAAATTCAGGGGAAGATTGGAATTCCTGGACTACGCACACCCCAATGGCAAAACGCCTTCGACGAACTTTGACCTTTGCTCCTCAAGCTCGACTTCTTTTTCCTCCATCTCACGATGTTTTTGTTCTAGATCACTAGATAACTTCTCGACCCTCGCCACAAAGTTGCCGCTTTTTCTTTTCTCCTGTACTAGCTTGACTTTTAGGTCAGTGACAAGCTTGATGGCCCGTTCAAGGCAAGCTTTGCACTCCACTACCTCCTACAAATTTGTTTTTCAAGCTGCCAAGTCACCCCTCAGTAGATACGTTTTTCAAAATGATTTGGCAAGCCAAGATAGGCCAAAAAGGAAATAAGCATTTATTGAATAAGTACTTACAAATAAGCCCAAAATTTGGGCTTCTCAAATAAATACTTATTTTAAACACTCCCAAACTTAGCCTTAATAAGGAAAGAACTGGCATTAAAGATTTATTGGCATTTATGTTGTGGAAAATATGAAAAAATAGAAATAACAACATTAAAAAAACTTGGTTGTGTGGCTAGAGATGTGGCAGGTCATGTCTTTCTCGCCCTTAGTAGCCTTAGGTTGTTGTTTGATCAATGTAGCGGAGGCTTGGGCAGTTTTTGATGCGGTAAAACTAGCGAGGAATTTCTCTCGAAGGATTGGCATCATTGAAGGAGATCCGAAGTTGGTTATCAATAGCGTAAAAGGTCAGATCACCCCCGTGGAGCATCATCTGTGAATGTATTCAGCCATGTAGCATGTGGAAACCCCTACATTCAATGTCCACATGTGTTCAAAGAGGCAAATTTTGCTACTGATTGACTTGCTTATTAATAAAGTGCTTGTAAGTAATTTAGGTTTTATCCTTTAAATTCTTCTTCAGATTGGATTTTAACTTTTCTTGTTTCAAGTGATTGTTTGGAGAGAGCTACCCCGTGTCGTATAATTCACCGTTCTTTTTCACAAAAAAGAAAAAAAAAAGAACTTGAAAGGGAGCAGACTAGCTGGAAAAACTATTTACCACGGTTGAACAAACTAGTGTTCAGTACAACTAGGTCCCAAATGAGACCCGCAGTGTGCATTAGCGTGTTCGACCATGATAGCAAATACTATCATGCACAATGAGCTGGGCAACCTATCAACAGTGAATATTGCCAGTGTTCCATACAAGTGGGGCCCATATGGATCTAACCTTGATATGTTACACAGCAGCCCATTGTGCATGATAGTTTCCAGCAAATTTAAACATATACTGGGAGAAGATTAACTGGAGACAAAAACATACACACCCAGCTGAACTTATCTATCACCGTTGAACATGCCAGTGTTCAGTACAATGGGTCCCAATGAGACCCACAGTGGACATTGTCGTGTTCAACCGTGATAGCAAATTCAACTGATGTATATGATATTGTGTCCAGCTCATCCGAACTAAGTTGATGTTGAGATTGGCTGGAGACTATCATGCACAATGGGCTGCGCAACATATCAAGACTGGATCCATATGAGCCCCATGTGTACGGAACACTGGCATATTCACCATTGATAGGTTGCCCAGCCTGGTTTAAAACAATTTGTCACCAATACATCCGGTTTCCTAGCATGGTTTTTAAAACCGACCTGATGACCGAACCGGTCAGGGGTCCGGTTATCAGGTCGAATAGTCTGATTGTTCGAATTGAACGCTCAGCTCGTTTTGACAAAAAAATAAAAAATTTTAAAAAAAATAAAAAACGGTCAAAACCGTTCAAACGGTTAACCGCCCGATTCAATGGTTCGCAGACCAAAATCAACGGTTTTGGGGGGATTTGAAAACCATGTTCCCTAGAGTCTATCCTATTTGTTCTACTTTACCTTTATCTACCTCTTTCGTTGTAAAAAAGTAATGTACACTTCTATCGTAAGTTGTGTACTGTTCTTCATGGTTTTTAAAACCGGACCAGATCGAATGGTTGGACTAGAAAAATCAGGAATCGGTCAGGTCTATTTTACTCCAGAACCATTATTTCGCTAAAAAACGTTGATTTAGTCAATAAATCGCTGATCCAGGCAGTTGAATCATTCGAATCATTCAACGATTTGGCTGTTTTTTATTTTTTATCAAAACAGACCATCCATCCAGTTCAAACGATCAAACTTTTTGACCTGATAATCGGACCTTGACCGATTCATTGTCCGATTCAATTTTAAAAACCTTGCTATTATCTCTATAAATAATACGCTATTTTCTCACAAATATAACTGTAATTTGTAAGAGATCCAAAACCTTTGTGTGTTATTAAATGTATGACCCACAACCACTCCAATATCTAAATTGTCGTTGATGTGAGGCGTTATTAATATTGGTTAAACAGTTCCCAACACAGTCATCAAATGCAGCTAATTTGAATTCCTGTTTCATGAGCAAAATTTAATTTTCCATTGATTGGTCTTTTATCTAATTAAAAACATTTCCATGACCTCCTTTACGTTAGAAGAAAAGGGATAAAAAAAAGCCAAGAGAGAATCTATTAACGGGTAAAAGTTGAGGGCCGGCCGTCTGTGTTTGGTTGCAATGCAAATAAATTTGCACTAATGCAAAATCATGACTGTACAAATGATTTGAGTGTAAATTCTGATATATTTTTGTTAAAAATTTTAACTTATTTTGTTTAATTATATTACAAATAAAATAATTAAGACATGAAGCAGAATAAAATAAAATCCAAAACAAAATTAAACAAAAATTTGCAATTTTTCATTTGCACTCTTACACATATACATATGTACTAATACAAATAAATTTGCACTATAACCAAACACAGCCTTAAGTTTTATGGAAAAGAAAGTTATATTAAACATCTAATTTGTTCAACTAATTGCTATGTTTTATATGATTACTTCTGGTCAATTGATCTTTGTACTTTCGATTGTGATGGCAGCATGGTCAATCTAGCAACCACCATTCTGTCGGAAGGATATTTACTATATATTCAATGTGGTATTCGGTCATACTCCTTTCCACGAAAGCGAACTTCATTGTACCGGCATTGCATGTCTTAGGTATGAATGGTAGGTTTCAACCCCCTTTTGCATCTTGCATGTAATGGTTTACCTATCTTTTTTTATTTTTTCCTTTATTTTAATTTTTTATATAAGCAAATTGTCTGCAGGGCTAGAGTCAGGATTTTTTTAGGGGGTTTAAAAGTTAATACAATTATTTAAACATAAATATTAATTTTTATAGTAAAAATGCTAATAATTAAAATAAATTTAATACATGTAAATATCAAAATTCTAAAGTTAATATGTAAGATTTTTTTTGTGCTTTCAAGTTCACACCTTAGCTCATTATTCGAAATTCTATGGTCTTGTTGCTTATTGGATTAGTTCACTAGTTTTAATTTGAATTTTGTAACTAATTCTAATTTTTTATTCTGTTTATTCATTTATTTTCTTTAGATATTTTTTTGTGTTCTATTGACTTCAGATCTATTGAAAATATTAAAATTGTTTCACTCACCAAAATGTTAAGTAATAAGTGATTTTACGATTTTGATTGAGTGTTTTTTTATTGTTATTGACTACTTGATTCAAGATTATTGAGTGTTTTTCTATTGTTTTTCAATTGTTATTTTATGTTTTGTATATTTTTCTTTTCTTTTTTTTTTTAAATGGACTTCTTTGTATCTTGTCTTGTTAATTACAAGTAGACCTGTTCATGGGTCGGGTAGCCCGACGGGCCGGCATGGCTCGGCCTGGACCCCAGACGGGCTTGAGCATGTATTTTAGCTCACGTACTTGACCTTAGGCCTAGAAGCCCGAGCCCAACTATTTTACGGGTCGGGCTCGGGATTTGTTAAAAAAGCCCGGCCCAAGCCTGGCCCGACCCAACTTTTGTATAAGTTAAACCCTAACCCTAAATATTAACCCCTCTCTTATCACTCATCTCTTTTTCTTAGCCGAACAAACTCCCTTCTCGGTCATAGCCTCACATAGCCAAACATTATCAGGAAGACAAAACTAGCACAACCAGTGAACTCCAGTGGTGACTGGTGAGTCCTCTCTCTCTCTCTCTCTCTCTCTTCATTGTTCAGTTGTTCCTCTTCTCATTTCTCCTTCTCACTCTCAGAATCTAAGCTCAGTTCATTTATCAGACGTGAACTCATGCATCGGCGCACGAGTCCTTTCTCTTTGCCCTTTTGTTCTATTCCTCTCTTCTTGTTTGGTCGGCGACGAACACAGACACAAACACAGGCATCGACGGCAAACACAGACACAATCACCGATCTATCTTTTTGTTAGGTTGGGCTTTGGGCTTTTTATTAGGATCGGGCTCGGACCCAAGTTGTAGGCCCGTTAGTAGGGCCGGGCTCGGGCTCAGGCCTAACAAAATCTTGTTTATGAAGAGTAAAAACCCGACCTAAGCCTGGCCTGGCCCAGCCCATGAACATGTCTAATTACAAGGGGGTAGTTAGGCCAAGGTGGGTGGGCTAGGCAGGGGGTGGGCTAGGTAGTAGGTAAGTTCAAGCAAGTGAGCTAGGCAGTTGGGTAATGATGCTAGCACAGTCTGTATGAGTGCTTGTGTGCACTGGGTAGGTTGTGGCATGCGCCTATTCAAAGGTCCCATTTGAAACTTTTGTTGAACAAATAGGGCTCGTTTATTGCTAATGTTGTCTATTTCAAAATTGGTCCATCATTATCATTATTGTTTTTTAGGTTCTTTGTTGAGGAAAAAAATAAAAAGTAGACCAATAAATAAAACAAAAAGAGAAAACATAAAAAATCCAAAGAATTTATAAGTTGTATATCAAATCTATAATTTCTTTCTTTTTGTTATTCAAACTTCTTCCAACATATTGAATGAAGGAATTCCAGTCTGTACAGAGAGACAAATTAACAATGAAAAATTAGAAAAAAAAAACAAAAACAAAATCAGTCTTAAACCCCTCTAATCAATTAGTTACATGATAAAAATAAGTTAAATAACTTAAAAAAATTGGAAGAGATTCAAGGTAAAAAAAATTACTATTTGCTTACCATGCACTTGTGTAGTCTACCAATCTCTGTAATCAATTCAAGACTTTAAAAGGGGGAACTCTATGATGTTAGAAACCAATCAAAGCTCCGATGAGATAAAAACCCACCTGATTAGTTACCACTTTTATGATCCTGGTTGATTGGTTATAAGGTATAAAAACCCACCTGATTAGTTACCACTTTTATGATCCTGGTTGATTGGTTATAAGGTATAAAAACTCACCTGATTAGTTACCACTTTTATGATCCTGGTTGATTGGTTATAAGGTTTTTTGGTATCATGTCCTTCTGGCATCATAGTGAAACCCTTTAAAAAATTCAAAAATATTAACAATTTGTCAGTTTAAATAAACGAATAATCAAATTCATCCAATTCAAGTATTAAACAATTTATCAGTTCTAAACCTTTTGAAATTTGATTCTTCTAGACATTGTTGGCTGTTGGGCAGTGTTGAATCTCCCCCCCCCCCCCAAAAAAAAAAAAAAAATCTAAAAAAAAACTGGTTCTTCATACTTGTAACCCTGGTTCTACAGTTCCAGGTTTTTCTTCTAGGCAATGTTCAAACTGATTCTAAGTGGTTTTGGATCGGGTTCAGGTCCTTTTTTTTTATCCTGACCGTGGCATTTTAGCTAGTGTTAGTGTGCTAATATGGGACAGGTTGGGTCGGGTTCAATCCTTCTAATGTGGGTTCCATTCAAGATCTGAAAGCACTTGTTTCATCCTTCATTTTTCAAGGTGAAATTGAAGGAAGGGGGGTATATCCTTCTTTTTTTAATTGTTGGTTAATTTGTCCTTTTGTGAGAGCTTTTGTTTTGCTAGATTGTCTTTATTTTTTTCAGCTGAGTTCCACTTTGTTCTTCTTTTTCTCAATTTTTTGATTTATTATTCTCCGGTGTGATCAAGATTTAAAATTTTGATATGATACAATGTGTATCATATCATATCTTTGAAGACTTGACATAGAATACAATGGAAAATATGCATGTAGTATCATCTTTTTTCCACTGTACCGTACCCATACTAATGGCATATCAGGCATATCAGAGGGTGTATTGATGGCATATTGGGCATACCAATGGATACACTGCAAAAATATAAGGTAGAAAACTAAAAAAATAAAGGGGCCAAGAAAGAAGGCTTCTTTCTCCTGTAATAAGTCTTTTTTCACCCCCAACAATTTTAAAACTCGAAACCTCATTCCTAGAGTGCAAGATCTGCAAAAATAAAAAATAAAAAAAAAACGCAAGAAACCAGTGTGGATCATCAAAGTTTTTGAAGATTTTTCAAGTTTTAGAAAATATTGAAACTAGAATTTTATAAAGAAATTTAGAAAAATATAAAATAAAAAATTGAATAATGTATCTTTTATTTACCCATAAAGACTTAATAAATTTTAAATCTATGCATGCATGATCTATCATATCCATAGAGCAATTAAAATTTCTTATTTAATTAGTTATTTTTTATGTTTTATATTAGTTAGAATATTATATTTTTATGATCTAATCATATGGATTGAATATCTATATTGTAGACCTATAGATAATCTATCATATCTAGAAATCAATTTAAATTTATTCTTCAATAATTATTTTTTGAATATATTGTACAATATTTATTTATTTTTGATTTTTTGTAATTTTTGAAATTAAAAGATAGATAGTAATTATTTAAATAAGAAACAATTATTAACTATATTTTTGCATAGAACTTGTGCCAATACATATTTTCTGGTTGAATAGGATAATTGGGCCTTTCTCGTCCCTTAAAATTTAAGAATTATAATTTATAAATTATACTTAGACATAAGTTTTTTTTTATGAAAATTATAATTGACTATAATTTATTTTTTCATAATTTCCATTAAAATATATTAATTTAATGTATGCATATCTTATTAATGCCTCATATTTAATATTATTGATGTATTTTTATGATTTATTGAGTATTTATAGTGTTTTCATGTGTATCTTAATTTTTCTCTAATAGATATGTGTATTGAAAGCGTATCCTGATAAGTCTTAAAATTGTCTGTCCAATACTTTGAACATTGGGTGTGATTAATAGTTCTTGGCTAGGTGAGTTATTATGTTGGTTGTTTGCAGATTGGTATTTTATTGAGTAGGCTAGAAATGAAAAATATTTTGATAATTCTAACCCCTCCCCTACAACACTTTTTAGGAAAATCAATGAATGTAAATGTTTTTTTTTTTTTTGTCGATACTGATGTGAAGGGCACTAATGTTCCTATCTGGTTGATTAATTTGGAATTTTTTAGCACAAGGTTTTAAAATTTTGCAATGTGATGGAAGTGTTTTAAATAATTCTTTAGATAGGTTTCTATGGTTTGTGTTTTGGATGGTAGGAAATCCTTTTTTATGGCTGCAAGAGGAAATATAGGTAGTGTGGATAGTCCCTTGGAAGCAAAACCATGGGAGTTGGGAGAAGATGGTGGTGGTTTCAAATTCACAAATTGCTATGAGAATTATGTTTTTGGTTATGTTAGGAAAAATTGAATGATAATTTGAACTTGCTTAAAGGGCAACTTTTTTTTTTTTTTTTGCTAATGATGGATGCTATTACTCAAAGGGAAAAATAATAGAATTGCTATCTCACCGTCTGGTTTGAACAGTTAGCTTGTAATACTTCTGCTTGATTAATGATTCTTCTTTTCCTTTCCAAAAAATTAAAAAAGAGTTATTAATCACATTCACATCCATATGAGCCCCATCTATATTATATATAAAAATGGAAAGTGCAAAGTTGTACTTTACTTATTTTCGGTTGTTTTTTAAAGACATTTATCTCATTTCATTAAACTAATCTTCATTAACTTTTTCTCCTCTTTCTCATTAATCTCTTTACGCCTAAATTTCTTAAATTATCTTTATGGTTTAGTTAATTGACTAACTCTATCCTTATTGTTTGAAAATTAACCATAAGGATAGAGTTAATTGACTAACTCTATCCTTATGGTTTAGTTAATTTTATATAAGGTAAATTGCCCATTAAACCCTTATATAAAATTACATTTTTATCCCTGTTTTAAACTTAACTCAATCCATCACCATCGTCACCGACGGCGGTTGCTGCAAATACCGAAAGTTAACTCGGCAGAGAGGGGAGAAGGCACTCTCTATGCAATGGATTATGGTGCATGAGATGCCACATCCAAGTGGCTTTGTTTTATAGGATTAATCAACTTGAAACAGAGAAATCGATCCTTAGCCACGTTCGTCCGTACAAACTGGAGGAGGTGCAGATGTTTCCTGCTTCCTTCAACAGTGTTACTGGTAACGCCGTCTCGTTCACCGACCATGCCATGTTGGGGGAGTGGAGAAACTTGACCGGTGACTTTTAACTCCAAACAGGAGACTACTCCCTCATCTTTGTTCAACTTTCCTCCTTTCTTTATTAACTGTTGCAGCAACATCCAAGACGATGGCAACGATGGTGGCATGTTTTTTCAACGCCACTACGAGCTGCCTTTTTGTCCCAACACCATCGTAGCTGATCCTGTGATTGCCACCGTAGCCACCCACAAGTACGACAACCATAATGTCAACAACAAACCGATCGACAATGTCAATGCCTCGAACACAAACAACAACGCTGGTCGCAACTCCCCTGAGAGGCAGATACTGCGGAAGAGATCCAGCAAGAAAGATCATCACAGTAAGATTTTTACTTCCCAGGGCCCGGAGACACCACAAGTTCGTCTCTCCCGAAAAACCAAAAATCAGACCGAAGCAAACACACTCTTGTGATATAATAAAACGAACCTGCTAAAACTAAAAAAAATCGACAACCCTATTTTCCGATTGAGCTTCTGATCTGATCGACTGGGTTTATAGATTCGATCTGAAAGAAATTGTATAGCTTAAGAATCGAAAAAAAACTGGGAAAACTAAGCGAGGATTGGTTAAAGAAGAGCTCCTTTCTTTTTCGCTCTACCAGATCTGAAACTCGAAGCCTGGAGCTATGACAAAATCTGGGTGCCATTTATTAATTCGTTTCTGTAGGGCAGTGAAGAGGGGAGGACGGGAGAGGAACAGATTCAACAAGGAATCCCTCTCTCAACAATCGCCATTGCCGTACGTTTCTTTAGCTCCTTTTCTTCTTTGCTCTACCAGATCTAAAATTGGAAGCCTGGAGCTATGATAAAATCTGGGTGCCATTTATTAATTCGTTTCTGTAGGGCAGTGAAAAGGGGAAGACGGGAGAGGAACAGATTCGACAAGGAATCCCTCTCTCAACAATCGCCATTGCCATACGTTTCTTTTGCTTTGGTTGTGGTTTGGTGGACGAGAAGGAGAGATTAGATATAAAGGAAGAAACGACTTTGAAAGAAAGAATAGAGGAGCAAAAAACTCACCGACCTCCGGTGGAAGTCCGTGATGGTTCCAGCGGCATTCGTCGTCGGCTGGAGTCGACTTCCGCCAGACCTCCGCCGTTCGGTATTTGTAGCGACCGCCGTCGGTGACGATGGCAGCCTTCTGAGTGGGACTGAGTTAAGTGAAAAATAGGGATAAACATGTAATTTTGCATTGGAGTATAACTGGCATTTTACCTTTTCCATCCATATTTAACGGTTATGAGTACATTTAGTCAATTATAACAGTAAGAATACAGTTAATTAATTTTTAAATAATAAGGATACAGTTAATCAATAAGAAATTCACCTTTTTTTAATTATTTCTCTTTATTAATTATGTTATTAACTCCATTAATTTGTTTAAAATTCATTCGCTTTATCTATATCTATCTTCATTTCAATTATTTATATACAGTAGAAATATTTATATTAAAATTATAATTATTAACAAAAGTAGATAACTATATCGAAATGAAGATGTTCAATTATACTAACCAAGCATTGAATGTTTGTCCAACCACATATTCTTCCTTTTTGGCAAAGAAGGTAGACTGTTTGGGTAAATTAATCAGAGCTAGAGGGCATATTAGTTGTGATTGTAGTTGCAGTATTTACTTGTGACGCCCTGAATCTGTGGCATCACAAAAACAGTTTCGTTAGTTTTATTGCTTGTGAAATTCAAGCAACTCGGCCCCTCAACCAGGGGCCATGGACCCTCACCAATATACTTGACTCTGCCCCTGGTTGGGTCTATCTAATGGATTTGAATCGATCGAATAATGGTTCTAGTTCTATGATTTTGTCTTAATTAATAATTAAGTCAATTTCGATTTAAACTTGATATTGATTATTTATTAAATTTATATTATTTTCTACTTTTTATGACTTTTATCATATTTTATATTTGAAATGGTAAAATGGACGGATAATATTAGTTAAAAATATTTAATTTATTATATAAATAATTTAATATTTTTTCAATTTTATTAAAGTTATATTATCAAAATTTAAATTTTAAGTTATTATAATCGGGTCAATCAGGTATGGACCCAATAGACCCAACTATTAACTGGGATGGTTCCAAGACTATGATTTTATCCCATTAATAATCTGTTTAGAATTGATTCTATCTAAACCTGACCCGTTTACAGCCCTCTAATCCACTTCGGATCTAGTGCGTTTAGACTCAAAGGAATCTTCTCTTTGAGTCTATTAAAACTTTGCCACGTTATTCATTGTTCAAGTGATCATCACCTACTACCGATTGAAATTTTATGACTGATAACAAAAGCTAATACCGACAGAAAATTTTAAATCCCTCACCGCCTCATGTTCTCGTTCTCAGACTCAAACCTGCTCCCCCCAGCCCAACCATTAATCCTCATCAATGGTGTTCAAAGTTCAAACTGAAACAGAATGGCGTTCAAAGGAAACATGCAACGATCCGGCCAGAATGATAGATCTACATTCTACTTCCTGATTTGTAGAGAGAGAGAGAGAGTGAAGACTCAAACGGAAATAATACATAATTTTCTTGATCTTAACTGGTGAAACGCAAATGGGTTTCTGCATATGGGTCTTCTGGGGATGAATTCATCTTCTGTGAGAGTTGTGTAGTAACGTGAATGGACAGCCCGAAGAACTGAAGCACCGAGTAGGTGCAAAAATGGATGGCTGAGATCTTGGCATACCAAACCTGCATACAAGGAGAAAAAGAGTAGCTGCACAATGTAGAATCCAAGACACCTATCTCTCAAACAAAATGCAAGAGAGAACTGTCAAATCTGGATGGGGCCAAAATTTAGAGATTGCTTGACATTCCAAATTATCTTGATTTGCACACATTTTTGCTATCTTTGTGATAGCCATATATATATATATATATATATATATAGGTCTTTCCCTTCTTTGTTTTGAGGAGGGAATTTAACCCAACTTGTAAGATTAGAGGGAAGACCAAGTTAAGGCCTCTCCAGATTGAGACAAATGTCTCATACATGATCATCCAGTCTAGATTAGGTCAAATGGATATCCATTGACCCAATAAGAGCTGGAATTTTGATCCAGAATAATTCAACAATATTGGCATCCCCATGCATGGAGATAACCATAAAATAATAATCTTCCATCAACATGTGGCTTGTTACATGGCCATTGGATATTCCAACATGTTGAAGATTAAATGAGGGCCTATGGCCACTCTACCAACAAGAACTGCTACCCGAACTCTCAAAAGGCCTTTTCTATCTTGTCCTAGCTATACTTCTGCATATAATTGAAAGCAAGAAGAAAACCAAATTGAACAAAAACCAATATTGAAAAAGAAAAAAAAAAAAGAAAACATTTTGAATTAAACAAGCTTGAACTGACTCACTTTAATGCGAATGTTAGTTAAAGTAGTAGGACTAAATTCGTGTTAACATCAGAGGCATAAATACATAAATATGAAGACTGAAGTATAAAAGAAATACTTGACTGCACTCCTTATCGATTCATCAACGAAACAGCCAATATATAGACTATACAACCAACAGACTTAAAAAAAAAAATAGCATCACATGAAACCACTAACCAATAACAACCTAGCCACTATCTGCAACAACTAAATCCTAAAGAATAAGTAAAACAATACGTGAATAACAAACTGAAACAAACTCCTAAATACTATAATAACATAAATCATCAACAATTCGAAGGATGGCACGGGAGACCCAATAAAGAATTCTTGGATCAGATTCATGGCTGGAGCTGGTATCGGTGCCGGAGATATTTGCGGCATATGAGGATTGATCTTTCTGTGATTAAAATGGGTAATGGATGAATTGAAAAAGGTGGTGATGAGGTTTTGTTGATTAATGTTGACCAACGTGGAGTACACCTTGTATTTATCCCCTGTTATCCTTGTATTTATCCTATTCTTATCTCTACTTAATTACTGTATTTATCCCCTGTTATCCTTATCCTCTGTATCAACTCTATATATATCGGTGGAACATCACTCAATAATACATTGAATTCAAATAAAAAACTCTGATTTCTATAATTAAACAAACAAAAGTAGAGAAGGAAGATGGGAAGAACACCATTGAAGTTGCCGTTAAAATTGTATAACAACGAAAGGTTAATGGTTGGGTCAGGGGAGCAAAGCCTGAGTCTGATAACAGAATGTTTTAGAATTTTGTCAGTATTAGCCTTTTATTAACAATTTTTTTATTTTTATTTATCATTTATATATAAAGCTTCAACGGGTCGTAGGTAATGGCCAGTGGAGCATTGGATTAGTGGACTCGAAGGGATTTTACGCACTGGATCCGGAATGCCTCTAATCAATGTTGGACGGTTGGCTGTTCAAACTTCAAACCGTGTGTAAACCAAAGCATTCTTGTGGAAAGAGGAAGAACCTAACGGTCAAAATAGAAAATCAGAATACCTAACGGCCATTCCTAGCTGCCATGAACAATATAAACTACCGTTTGCTAGTTCTTCACCCCCGCAGTATGGTGAGTGATGAAGAATTAATTGTAGGAACTAAAAAACCATCACTAGCTCTTGAACTCCCCGCTTGTGGAGTTAGAAGAGTGAGCAAAGATGTTGACTTCGTCTCTGAAGAATTGTGCCACAAAGATAGGTCCACATGCTATTATGATCTTTGTTCAGCTAATAGCTGCAGGTTATATCGTCTTAAGCAAGGTTATTGTGGTAGATGGAATAAGCTCCAGTGTATATCTTGTCTATCAATTCATATTAGCCACCGTTTTCATGGCAGTCTTGGCATTTTTCCTTGAAAGGTAAATGCAGTTAATTGAGTAGAGAATTTAATTAGTTTTTGAATTGAAGTTTCACTGATCTAATTAACAAGATGTTGATCATTTCAGAAGGACTAGACCTCCCTTTACAAAATCAATTGCAATGTGGATTTTCTTACTTGCTTTTGCGGGGTAACTCTCTCTCTCTCTCTCTCTCAGACCATCAGAATTGAGAACCGCCAGGAAGTGAAAACAGTTTTTAGCTGGGCATTGCACTTGTCAAAAATGTACAATACGATTATTCCGATATATACAAAGGTCGAGGTTTTAAAATGTAATATACCATGTGCTTTTTTTATTATTTTTTGTTTAATTAAGTCGGAACAATCAAATCAGACAGAAACCGTTAAACCCATCACCTAGTCAGCTATGGAGTCTAGAATTGTGAGGAAGATATAGGCGTCGGCAACATTGCTTGTAGTTTGTTTGAGCTGTGAATTCTACCAGCAGTACCCTCTGGTGAAAAACCAAAAACAGCCATTGATCGAAAGCTAGATTAACGGCTTTCCATGTTCATTAATTAGTATATAGTATGCTTTCTATAAAGCAGCTCAATGAAAACAAGTCAACCAAAGCTTCATCCCTCCCAATGTCATTTTTTAGCACTTTATTTCTCAGAAAAATGAGAGAGAAAAAGAGTGAGTAATGAAAGAAAGAAAATCTACTGAATTCGAAGTTTAGAACCTCACACTCTCAGTGACTTACACAAATGAGGTTAAAATGTCAGATTTGGACATAAATGCATGCTCTTGGAGAGTGGTGTTTCATTTCGTCAAAACCTTTGCTGGAGACAATAAAAAGAATGACTGAGCTTCCAGCCATTAAGGGGAAAAACATGGGGTTGGGGAAGAAAGAATTATGAACTGAAAAAAAAAAAAAACAATAAAGGGTAGAATAGAATCGCTAGAGAGAGCTATTTGTGGATCTTGTGTTACCTTTCAGAGAGATGGTCAGAGTAGCTGCCGAAGATTCAATCATTAGATTGTTACTTCCAAGGGAGATGAGACAGTCGATTTCTTGCTCTGACAAAGCCTGACAAATTTTCTTAGCTTTTTCTTTACCCACCGGGGTCGCACTGTTTTGGTGCAATCCCGCTCACTTTATTTTGGGATCCCACACCTCTCTTGTTTCTCATCCAAAACGCTGTATACAAACAAACAAACAAGGTAAAAGGAAAATCATTCGGGAATATTCCTTATTATCATCCCTTTCTCGGTAAACAAGCAGATCCTAAGAAACCCATTCGGGAAGGCTTTCCTATGTCTTTTGGCTTTGCAAGGTAGACCCCACGTGAAGAATCTATAAGCAATGTCGGGCGAAAATACAAGAAAGTCGAAATTTGCTCCTTTCTAGCCAAAACGATGGTTTTTCTATTGGAACTTCCTTTAGTAGCTTCTCTCATTAAAAGTAGTTAGACAAAAGCTTCAGCACTCCCAAACCAGCCCTAAATTGGGGTGTCGCCCTCCCAGGCCTGATCCCAAATGGCAGCCTAAGGTAGGGAGCGTGCAACGAATTAATGAAGATATATGATACCCTTGGTCTCTTGTCAATAGTTTAAGAAAAGTTTTTCTCAAATTCTTGAAAATTTTGTCAGAACAGATCAAATAACATTTTTCTCACCAAAAAAGAAAGATCCAATAAACAGTTGAGAAGAGAATCACAGAGAGAAAAAAGGTGGAGTTAGAGTGAAATTAGAAGACAAATTTCTTCACAATTAAAAGTTAAGGACATATAGAAATTGATTCTTCACAATTAAAAGTTAAGGACATTTATGGAAGAATGTGGATGAATAATACTTGTTCATTATGTTGTAGTTAGAGTGTAATTAGAAGACAAATTTCTTCAAGTTAGTTTTCCTAGAAAGGTTATTCTTTAATTTTCTAATTTCCTAGAACTCATTCTCTTTGTACTATCTAGGATAACAATTCCACAAAACCTTCTAGTGGGATGCTTAAACTTCATATCCAGCACAATAGAAGCTTCAGTTTTCAACTTGGTACCTGTGTTCACATACATCTTGTCTGTAATCTCAAGGCAAGAAGCACTTGAACTCAACAGATGGTGGGGTAGAGGCAAGATATTTGGAACCCTTTTATCTGTTTCTGGGGCACTCACCCTCATGCTATGGCGTGGATCATCTGTTTCTTTTCTTACTTCAGCTTTGGGTAATTGGTTGCTTGGCTTCTTTATGGCTGTTTTTGGCATCCTTTCCTACAGTGCATGGATTTCGATGTTGGTGAGTCTTTAATACACCAGCTAATTAAAGTAGAACAGTAGAACTCCTCTCTCTCTCTCTTTGTGTGTGTGATGGTAGCTTGCATTTGCAGAGGCCCATTTTGGAAATATATCCAGCTGAGTTCTCGTTGACTGCAATCATGTTCTTCTTTGGAACATTACAAACAAGTGTAGTGGCTTCAATTCTAAGCCGTGAAGCATCAGATTGGAAGCTGAAATGGGATTTAGAGCTCTTAAGCATAGTCTTTGGAGTAAGTATGATATTTCCGAGTTGATAACTAGTTTTAACCATATTTTGAACAAAAAAGGCTGATTGGATCTAGATATGTTAGGTAAGTATAATGAGTGAATACGTAATAACTGTGTGATACATGTTCATTCAAACGTTTTTGTTTCATTAAACAGAAATTATCCATTATTTTATTATTTTTGTCAAAATAATGAAAACCTAAACATATTGGAAGTTGAAACTCATTTACATTTTCCTTTTTCATTATTTTTTATTTTTAATTATTTTGATAAAGATAATAAAAACATTTGGATGAAAAACATTAATTGGGACATATATTACAAGTCTGTTACCTACATCGACACCTTGACTGACTACAAAGCATGATTGTCCTCGTACATTTGCTCCGTTTTTTTTTTTTTCTAATGGTCATTCCAAATTTTTACTTACATCTGTCTATCTATCTGTCAGTCAGACCTACCTTCGAAGAAAAATCAGTCTGACTCATAGACGAAAAGTTTCAAAATAGAAAAACAAAAATAAGAACAAAGAAAAAAAATCTTTGCCAATTATTCTACATTAGAAGATTTAATCCATGACTAAAAAACTTCGTAGTTATAGAGTTGATTAATTTGAACAAATGGGTCACGTGATTTCCTTCCCATGTGGTTACTAAGATTTTGATACAGTTTGTTCAGCCTCTTCTTGCCATAGTGTATAGCTTCTATAATTAAGATGTGAACTTGAAAAGATTCCATTCACATTTTTGACTTTTGAGATTGATGTAAAACACTACGGAAGCTTGGGCTAGCAACGTAGCACATCCATAGAAATCCTTAAAGCCTTGTTTGGTTTGTGAAATTCCTTAATTTTCTCTCAACCTTTTATATTTTTCTTATTTTCCGTCAAACCAAAGGGTTTTTTTATAGTTCACTTCACCTCAGAAATCTTAACTCCACCGTAGAGGTGGATGAATCATGACCGTAGATTGATGATAAATTCACAAGCAGGATGCTGTTTATATAGAGCTATTAGTAGAATAGGAGGAGACTGTAATTTCAGATTTCTGAGATATACTGCAGTCTATTTATTCCAAATAAAAATATATTTGTGATTGAGAACAAATTGTCTTCCTACAGTCATACAGTCATTTAGGCAGCTATCGGGACAAGCCTCTTTTGGTAGCTTGTTAAAATCAACTGAACCAAAGAAAGTACCGGTAGGGTGTCAATTGGGCCAATTTTAGTCCAATCTGATTCAGTCCAATATGAGACCATTACAAATGGTCCACGTCCAATCCAATCCAGTGAATATTCAGGATCATTTTGGAGCAGTCTAATCCAATTCAATGTCTGGACCACTCGATCTTTTCAAATTGATCTTAATTTAGATTGATTCCAACCTAAACTTTGTCCATCAACATCTGTATTTTTATCTTCTATCAATGGACCGGATATGATTGGCTCAATCCAAATCAACTCAATATATATAAATCCCTTACAGATGAACCAAGTCCAATCCAATCCAATAAATACTTTGAACCGGACTGGTCCAATTCAATATGTCTTATTAGTCCATTTAATCCATCTAAAGCAAAATCAATTTGGGCGGGGTCCAACCCCAAAACCAGTCTATTGATAATCCTAAATACGGGCCTATATGGGGCCTGAGTGCTGAAAATAAAGCTTTGGTTCAATTAGGCTGGTTCAGCTGCATAAATGACATAATCCATGCTTATTGACAAGTGGCTTAACTTCCAAAGAAGTTAGAGAAATAATAAAACCGGACAGCCCTTCAACTGGCTGACCGACAGCCACCTCGGCCCCTGGATTTTTCACCAAACATAGCTGTCCAGCAATAAGTTATACTGCACTTGAGCCCTCCCAATGAGGCACTAATTATAAAACTAAGCCCTCCCAAATGAGCCTTAAAACACCTGCGTCCATTTGATTGCACTGGACCCAGATGTAGCAAATTCAGGGCATATGCTGAAGCAATCAAATATCAGGCACTTAGGCTTTACGTGCATTGAGATCAAGTTCCAGTGTACATCAGCAAACTAAAATATTCATTTAAGTGGTGACCAGAATATGGTTTATTTGATTGTACGTGATACAGGGAGTTTTAAACAGCGGGCTGAGTTGCGCCTTGTTAACATGGGCAACGTCTATCAAGGGACCAATTTTTGTTGCTGCATTTACACCGCTAACCTTCGTTTTCGCAGCTATCATGGAGAAAATTTTGGGGTCCACTTTGTACCTTGGAAGGTAATTTCCCTTTTCTTTAACTCGAACATTCAACTCCATGTTTGGGAAGTACTTTTGTTTTGGGTACTCTTTATTTTGTTCTTTAATTCAGGCATTTTCGTTGAGGTCTCAGACACAGTGTCTCTTGGTCCATCTGAAATAGTAAATTTGAAGACCAGAATCAACCCTATTTTGTTAGCATTTACACAGAGCTACAAGTTGAAACCATGGGCAGACCAAAGTAGGACTACCTCAGGTTATTGTTAAGCTTGACTTCTCATCTACACCCTTAGCCAGTCATACATAGATTCTGTTTATGCCTTCTTCCTCTAGTATATAGGTGCTTATGCAGTACTGCAAATCTGAATCAGATAGAAATTTTGCACCGATTCAGTTTTGCATCCGTTTGTTTATATTTATGGTTTGCATTTCTATCTAATATAAAATGTATACTTTTTATCACTAGCAACAGTGCAGATTTTGTCTCATTTGCACCACATCCTTCCTTCTATCAATTCTCTCTCACATAAAATGGGGACTGCATCATCCTGCTTCTTACTTCACTCCCAAACAACACATATTTTTTTGTTCTCACAAACAAATGAAACAAAATCAAGTCTAAGGCAAAAGTATACCAGAGTTTACACCCAGCCTATTTGCCCTCTTATACGTTCACGGCAAACAAACTTCGAAAAGAGTACAAATACAAATACATACAATATTGCAAAATCTTATATATAATATTACTAAATCTTGTATTTGCATTGTATATATTTACATTTGCAATCTTCCCAAACTGACCCAACTACAATTTGAAACACTTTTTTAGTGCAATTACGTACAATGCTTGCTTTCCCATGTCCAGAGACCTTTAGCTCATTTTGTTTCCAATCACATTCATACCTAGAAATCTTTGCCAAGAATAGGCACATATATGAGGATACAAAACAGTTTAACATATTTAAAACTTTAACCTTTTTTTTTTTTTTTGCAGTGTTATTGGATCAATCGTGATAGTTCTGGGGCTCTACATATATTTATGGTCAAAATCAAAAGAAGAAGCGCACAGCTCTATGGAAGGGGACGACTGTATTACATCTTCTCTTCTTCCATAATTTGCCTTCTAACTTTTGTCTGTCCTTAATTAGTTGGGATTGGGATTGGGATTGTTACGTACAGAAGCAAATAATCAGTGGAAATAATTCCTATCATGTAAACTTATGGCAGAATTTGAGGGAAACATTCGATCAAAGGTTTTTTGAGTAAATATGTAATTATATTAAAGGTCTAAGCACGTCATAATCCCAAATGTATGGCCCATATATTTTCTAATGGACCAAAGATATTCTCCACGTCATGGAATTTTCTTTTCTTTGCTTGTCTCTGTTTTTGGAGAAGAAGATTGCATCAATACATTAAAAATTTTGTAAAAATAAAAAGTAAAAAATGAATCTCATTTGTTTTGTAGAGGCAGCATTAGACTAGTAATAGACTGACACAAGGAAGAATAGTTGCGCTGAGTAATACCATAAATCACTTACCTTAAAATCACATTTGCATCTTATAATAAATTGGAAACATGTGAATTTCCAAGATAAAACAATCCAGAGGGTTTGGTAGTGGTGCATTTACTTAATAGTTTTTCTTTGAATCATATAGATACTTAGGGTCTGTTTGGTTTGTAGTTGGAATCGGAATCAAAATCCTTCAAAATTGGAATTGAAATGGTCTATTCTTATAGTTTGTTTGGTTCAGAAAGGAATCGAAATAGAAATTGAAATAAACTGGAATGAGATTTAATTTCCAAGGTTGGGGGAGGCAATGACTACTCCCTTTGTAGATGAGGGAATGCCATTCCACCAAGAATGAAAATGGAATTCCAATTCTCCCCAACCAAACAGTTGGAATCAGAATGACCCATTCGGATTCTCATTATAGACTCCTATTCTCACAAATCAAATGGGACCTTAGATCTGAATATATGTAGGGAAACATTTTGAAATTATAAAAGGAATCATGCGTCTTTTAAATTGACTGCAATGTTTTAAAAAATGACCTAGAATCGGAACCGTTCTAGACACTAGTTTTCAGACCGATGGTTTAACCATCTGGTTCAAACGGATGGCCCATTCTAACAAAAAAATTCAAAAAATAATTAGAATAAAGAAGGGCTAAAACCGTTGAGCGGGTTAACGGTTCGACCGCCTGAGTCAACGGATCATTGACTAATTCAATGGTTTTTTACTAAGGACCGGGTTTGGGGTAAATGGAACCGGTTACCTGTATAGTTTCCGGCCACCCAACTCAACCCTCCAATGATCGCACTTGAGCCGAACCTGAACCACAGTTTTTGAAATGTATTTTTTATAGTATTATTTTGAAAACCCAAGAGTAATTATTTTAATGTCCGTTTTTAATTTACATTGGGATCAGAATCAAAATCCATCAAAGTTGGAAATCAGAATGGCCTCTTCCTCCCATCTGATTCAGATGAAATCAAAACCGGAATCAGAATTAGTTGGAGTTGATTCTTATTCGTAAGGGAGGGGGAGAATTTTGATTCCACCTAACCAAATTCTGATTCCAGATCCTATGAACCAAGCCAACCCTTAAATTGGAATTTGATTAATAGGTTTGAGAGTGTCACTTCCTCCATAGTTAAAGAAGAAAAACCAAACAAAACCCTAAACATCAAGATTATAGTTTAGAATTCAAACCAAATTGCAAAGAATATCCTTTATATTATATGTAGGGGTATTATGACCAGTGGGCCAGATCAGTAAAACCTGAACTCGACTCAAGTTGAATTTATCAAAACCAGCCAAGTAAGCCTGACCCTAACCCAAACCTATAAGGCCAAGTCAAGTTGGGTTTATCGTTTAACCCAACCCATTTAACATCCCTACTTGTTATAGGTGCCAAGCCCTGTCCTATGGTCAATGTTAATTAATGTAAATGAATCAAATTCAGATTTATGATTTACATATCCATCGAATATTTGATAAAATTCAAATATGACATATTCTTATCCAAGGTTCAAAATATCGTAATGTATCAATTGATACGTATCAGATTTCAAAGGTCATCAATAAACTAAAATAGAATAATTGATTTCAATTGTGAGACGTTAATGGGTGATGTGATAAGATCCCTATCAAATTATGAAACAAAAAGAAAAAAAAATAGAATTTCGGTCAAAAGAAACTAGGAATGGCAACAGGGCAGGGTGGGGACTGGGGGTCATTCCCCATCTCCATCCCGATAGGGATCCTCAGTCCTCACCATTTTTTATAATGTCATATTCATTTTATCTTTTATTTTTGTTTCATTCAAAAAATTAAAAATAAAATAATTACATTTTATGATCCTATCAAAATATATCCAAATATATTCAAATACATTCTTACATATTCAACCATATTTTTTAAAATATTAACACTAATTCATGAGAGAAAACAAAAATACTTCATATAAATCCCAAGTTTTGGACCTCAAAGCCTTAAGGTCATTTATTAAAATCCTAAATACCTATGGTTTATATATAGTTTAAAATACATATTTTACCCTCAAAACTAGAAAAGGACCAAATTGAAAAGTAGGGTGTTTTAATCAAGAAAAATATAAAGCTCATTTATTTAATATATAGTAAACATAGGATTTAATAAGAGGGGATAAATATAGGACTTAGTAAGAGTGAATTGAATGAATTTAATATAAGTAATAGTTAAAGTTATGTTTTTTCCCTTATAATAAGGAAGGCCAAATTCAACCCCATGGGGAAGGGAGTGCTCTCCTCTTCCTTGCCTTGTCCACGTCAATGGGGATTGGATGCCTTTGAAATTAAATGTAAAGAATGTTGTTCTGAAATCCAAATATTGAGTTATAAAAATTATAAGTATTTAAATATGTTTAAAGATTTGAGCATTTAAAAATTAATTAATATTTAAAATAATCAATTACTCAACTAAAAAATTTAACTCATAATTCTGTAATTATGTAATTGATAAGTTGAGACTATAATTCATACCTATGTCATTAATTAATTAATAATTATTTTAGTAGGTTCATAACTTGTAAGTAGTACAATACTACTAATTATTTTAATATGTACAATAATACTAATTATATATTTAATTTATTAATAATCAATAATATTTAATTATTGATTATTAATTATTTATAAATTAATACATAATTTCTTTTCAATTAATGAGAATTTAATAATTTAATTAATTAATTAACTAATTACATGCTTAATTAATGAATATAAAAATATCAAAAAATAAAAATAATTACATAATCATTAATGAATTTATTATTAATTATTAGTAATTAATAATAATTATTTATACGCATAATAATTATTATTATCATTAGATATTTATTACATAATATTTAATAAAAAGTGAATAAATAAATAATAATTATTAATAATTGAGAATATAATAAAATGGCCATTAATGGATAATTAAATAATTAAATAATACATATATAATTAATAAGATAAGAAAATGAAATTATAATGATTTCTAAATAATACTTTATTTATAAGTATATAATTAGATAGCTAAATAATTAGGATTAAATATTTAAAGCAACAATTAATTAATTATTCTACTAAAAACATATCTATAAATTATTAATTAAATAATGAATAAGAATACTTAAATATTAATTAGAATTAGATAATAATTGTAATTAAATAAATAACTGATAAAATAGTAATTATTATTAATAGCATCTTTCTTATTTTATTATGTTGTTAATCTTTTTCTTTATTTTAATAATAATTTTAAATTATGCTAGCAAGTCAACTGTTTTACACTTAGGGGGCATTATTTTTTTGGATTTGGAGGGGGAGAAAGTTGGTCAATGGGATTTTGGTTCCCATTGACTAAGAATCTCATGTTCATTTTTCAAATTAATTTGGGGACCATGGAAAGTTTGTTTTCCTGTGTATCACTTACCCAGGAAAGTAATACCCATCTCCTAGGTGGGTAAATAACTTTCCCACATAGGGGGAAAGTTACCAACACTTGAATGGGACAAAAATGCCCCTTTTAATAATAGATTTCTATGGATAAAATGGTCACTGCCTTATTTACTTGAGAAATAAAAGAACATGGATAAATGCACTTACCTAGGTAAATGTTTCCCAGGAAAATCTTACCCAGATAATTGCATTTACCGGGATAAGTAACTTACCAAAAAACCAATGGGGCCTTGATGGCCAGGTGTCTTAAATGGCTTCTTGTTCTTTGAATATTCTGGTATAAATTTTAGTCCAATCAAAAGTCATGATATCATTCAGAACATGTGTAATAATTTGGTCACACCTAAAGCTGCAATTTAGGTGGACCCAATCCAAGCCCATTATGTTTATATAAAATATCTTTTTTCTAATTATATACATCTTTGTATATATAATAGATGTATATACATGTACATTTATAAATAAAAGAGGACGGATCTTGAAGCTTTGAATTAGTTTAAAAGCCAAGAGCTTCTAGAGCCAAAAGCAACGAGAAGTATAAGAAAATAAAGCACGAAAGGAATTAAAACAACTTTTCTAACTTTCCAGAATTTCAATGAAAAACAAAGGTCTTTCTAATGCAAAGCTATATGAAAAGATAGTGGCAATAATCATCTATATTTAACTTCGGCTGTTTAGAAAAGCTTGCGAAAATCTGAAAATCTAAGAAATTTCCCCTTCTGAATTTCTGGTTACCTGCATCTTTGAATCGTCAGTAAGTGGGTGATTTAAAACACCACCTCACAATCAAAGCACCAATGGAGGAACAATAGTAGACAATTATACAACGATATCTCCAGTTTTGCTCCAGTCTGAGAAGTGGGATTCATTTATTTTGAACAAAGTAAAAATCAGATTGTTTGTTTCAATGGAAGATTTCTCAACTGAAAAAGACGTTTGGTGCAACTATTACTTAGTCTTGAACTCATCAATTGAGGGGGAGTTCTACAACATGAATGCTTTTATTTTCATTTGTTCTTGAAATCACCATATCAGCTAAAAACAAGAACATGTTCTTGAACTCTGTTTTTGTTTTAGAAGGAAAAAACAATTTGGTTTTGTTTTAAAAAACAGTATAGGTTTTTGAAACCAACAAAATATTGATTTTTAAAACAAAAACAATTTATTTAGTACAGGACTTGTATGATTTAATCAAAAAACATATTTTTGATTTCAGCTTTGAAAACAAAAAACACACACGATTGAGAACATGTTTTTGAAGTTTTTGTTTTAAGAAACAATCTAGTTTCAAACAAGTTGATTTTGATTTGTTTTTTTGAACCAACAACAACATTGTAGAACACGCCCTAAATTTGCAGGTTGATGTCAATCAATTGAAGATTAACTATTAAGAGTACGCATTAGAGGATCTTATTATATCTTTTAAGCTTTCAAATTTGGATGCACATGTTGCCTTGAGAAACAAAGCCTAATTCAGAAGTCATACAAAGAATTCTTTTTTTTTTCTTTTCTAATTTCCTTCATTTTTCTTTCTTCTCACCGTTCTCTACACATAGACTAACCGGCAGCTATAATATCGATATAACATCATGTTGGACGTCTTCTCAAATTTCCTCTTTGGTCGCAGCCAAGACAATGATGGTAGCCTTGATACTACGGTGGAGGCTCTCGGCTTGGGACACCAAAATGTGTCTCTCGATTTTCAAAAGGGAGGAAGGCAGGTTAAGAATCATGGTACAATCATCATTCCTTTTTCAACACATTTTGCTTGTGTTTGGTACCATTGCCACTTATACTTAGCAACATTTTGTATTGATAGAAATCATCTATCTCATCACATCACATAACCACTACGACTAAAAAAACTAGTCACTTGACTAGGCATCAACATTTATAGTAGAAACACCAAATTTGAAGTTTCCTGAAAAGCAACAATGATAACCAATGTTGTATTGAAAACTCAAAGCATTTGTGGTAAAAAAATATATTCTCATAAAATTTGTATTGACCAACCATTCTGATATATTATTCTATATCTCATGAAATGGCATAAAAATTGGCTTAGGAGATGACAACCATCCTTTAGAACCTATGTTCTCGAGTTTCAATATCAAGTCAGATGACTGAAGTCATGTCATTCAAATCTGTAATCAAATTATGAGTTTCAATTTTAGAATGATTTGAAAATTGGATTAAAAACCATATTCTGATACTATATCTGCAATTAAACAAAATATTACAATCTGAGAGTTGGCAAGGTGACACTTGGATTTCCAACAGAAAAAGACCCAATAGTTGTTTGTCTCTCCACTGGTGTGCCCTCTGTAAAGTTAATGGTGAGTGTAGATATCATTTACTAATTTACTGTCAATTTACTAAAGTCATTTGGGAATGGTTTACTTATTTGTTTGGGTGCAGGTGGACCCTCCCCCGCCCTTTGAATGTGCAAAGCTTATTCACTTCCATGCTGAACTGACCAACAAAAAGGGTTAAGATTATGTGGAAATGTATTAGGGCTGCAGTTTATTGGACTGTTTAGGAGGAGAAATTCACGGATTTTTTTTCAAAAAAGGAGAGAAGCTTGGAAGTAACTTTGGAGGTCATCCATATTAGAGTGATATATTGGTTTAAAACTTTGGCCCTGTTTGTAGAATTCTCAATTGATGAATTGCTAAGAAACTGAAAGGAGATCGCAGAATTAGCTTCAGCTAAGAAGGCCTCAAGCTCTTGTTGGATTCCTCTACCTCACGGTTTTACTAAACTGAATTTTGATGGCAGCAATATGGGTAATCCAGGGCCATCTGGAATAGGGGGAACAATAAGAGATGAAAAAGGGAATCAGTTAGCTATGTTTGCTGGATCAATAGGGGTGGAAGATTTCTTGAGGGCTAAGATACTAGCAGCTCTTGAAGGGGTACAAAAGGTCAAGGACATGTGTATTAATAAGTTGTTCATAGAAGGAAATTCTAAAGTTATGGTGAACTGGCTAAAAGAGGATAACTCTAGGCTCTGGAATTACAGCAATGAAAAGAGAAAATTTAAGTGGCTGACTAAGGACATTGAAATAAAGAGAAGTGCAAACACATTGGCAGATGGTCTAGCTAGGCGAGGGGTGAATAGAAACTCTATTTTTTGGGTCGTGTTGTAATTGCTTTACTTTTGGTGTTCACTGGTTGTACTCGGGAGTTAAGATTGTTTAGCTCCCTTGCTTTGTAATTTTCATAATCTTAATTCGATTCACCGTTATTGATAAGAAAAAAAAGGTGACACTTGAATTTCAAGAATATTCAAGGATTTTTGCAAAGCATACCTAAATAATTTATCCAATACAAGTAACCATGCCGGTTGAACTCTTTGTGCAAAGGAGTGCAATATTAGCTTACCTTGAAATAGGGAATTGTTTTCTTGAAATAATCTGATCCTGGTTGAAAATCAGCATCAAAAATTGCAACAAACCCATAATCACAGCTCATTGTAGATTTCAGGTTCCCTTCCCTTATAGCCTTCGAATAAGTCAGTGTCTATATACGATCCTCACAACCTTCTGTTGCCATTTCTGTACTTCATTCTTGATGAGGAGGAGATAGACATCCAAATCATCAGAGTCATCAAGGACTTGTACAAGCATTCGGTTTCTTGGCTAATCTTGGAAGCATGTTGCTGCAATTGATAGTTGATAAACCCGTGTGGCACCATAGTGAAGCCCATCATCAATATTTAGAAACTTTAAAATTAAAAGAAAATAAATAAATAAAAATTGATCCCTTGAGGAGGTGAATATATGCTTCAACCTCTATACCTTAACTTGTACCTTGAACCATTGCCATGGAATTATTTTTTATCGACACTAAATGTTTCTCTAATATTTTAAATTCCATATTATCCCTTTCCTACAAACATGTTAGCAATTGAACAATAGCATTAAATCTACTTGGAACACTCTATCTCTAGCCCCCCTCTGATCTCCCAATCATTGATCTACCCCCTAAAAGTTGGACACCAATACATAGAGCTTTTGTTCTACTGAATCTGTTCGGCCACTAACACCTCACTACTTTCTATTCCACTGAAGCTTGGAGACCAAACCACAAAGTTTCTTTGGCTCTTTTTCAATTTGCATCAATAATTCAAAACTCACAAAAGCTTGGTAGGATTCTCTTCACCGCCATAACCAGATTGTTGGAACATAGTTTTGGTGGTTAAAGTAATGGCAATGGTTGTATCTCCACTCCATCTATCAAAAAAATGACCGTATCTCCACTCCCTATCTGGTTTTTTTATTTTTTTTTCACTGTTAATATTCTTTTCTTTTTCAACAAAATTTCTTATGAACATAACATAACAAACTAGATAATGACCCTTATTAAGTACAGTAAAGCTATGGTTACATATTTTGTTTCAGACATAGCTACTATCCAAGTGTTAAGTTCACTGAACCTAACCTGTAGGTTTGTCCTAGTTATAGACATAGTAATTAAGTCTAGCTAGAAGCCTGAACCTATCTTGTATGATCCTAGATGAACCCACTTTGTCCTAGCAATTCTTGAGAAAGTACCATTTTTCCACTCTTGTATAGCAATTCTTGAGAAAGCCTAAACCTATCTTGTATAGCACTTTCAAAAGATCAATTTTTACAGCACCTTTGCAACTTAACACTTGTTGTGTTTATTTTGTGGTAGGGTTCCATTAGTTGATGGGAGTTTGATTCTTTATTGATTATTGTGCCTTCATAGGAAAATGGACTAAAGTCACTAAAATAAAAATTAGTGTGGTTTTGAAACCATTAGTTGATGGAGTGCGTTAGAGACAACTACATGATATATGACTACTACAAAGATACTAGAAGATTCAATGAAGAAATGCCCCCTGAGTGTTTCAAACAACAATTTTAATAAAGTTCATCAAAGGAAATATAGTTTCAAAAAGAAAGGACATATTAGTGTGGTTTTGAAACTATTAATTCATCAATTTTGAAAACATTCAAGTCATTTGCCCTACCCCATATGTCCAAGGTCATCAATCGTGCATTAGACTCACTAAAACCCATAAATATTAGATCTAATAACCAGAAAGCTTTCTGATGTCATTAACCAAGTCGGGATTACCTCGTATAAAAAGGAATATATTTCACTTCTGATCATTAACCTAGATAAATGTCATAACAGCCTTTGGAGCACCAATAACAAAAGAACCATCTAACAAGAATAATAGCATCAACGAGGGAGGGTAAGGGAACAAATTGGTTCAACATTAGACCTACAGTACTTAATATTTGTCTTGGGTCATTAGTAGGAGACATTTACAACAACCTCACCGTGAAATCATGTTCATTCTCAATGCAAAGCACAAGTAGAAGGTACAGTCCTAAGGCAAAGCTAAGTTTACTTTCCTCAATGTACTTTCATGTTAGAATATTATATTAGAGCAAAAATGAAACATATATATTGTGAGAAAAAATAATGCAATGGAAAACAGCCCTGTTGGTATCAGGAACTTCAAGGAATTATATAATGAGCATCTTTATCCCTACGACAGCTTGCACCTTCCATTTGATCTCATCATGGTACAATCAAGACATATTGGAACAAAAAAGGGATTCCCAAACTTAACCAAGGGCCGCCTTGATCTTGGTTTTCTGGTCTTCTATTAAGGAACTAGGGAACAGAACCTCGAAGGTCACATATAGATCTCCTTTCTTTGTGCTAAGATGCAACGGCATTCCTTGGCCTTTGAATTTCATCACTTCTTTAGGTTTAGTAATTCCTTGAAGGCCAAAACAGAAAACATGAAAAGAAAAACATTTAGATAGAGTGTCTATCTGATGAGTATGTCAGCAGGACAACCATGGGTTAGGGCCCCATGGGCATTAAGATGATGCTGCCTACCAGCAAAAAATCATCACCACACGTAAAATGTAAAAAATCTAGAAGCTTGAAAAAGGAAATCATAATGTTGTTTATCCTGCTCCCTACAAATATTTTAACCAGCAATAACCATACGGAATGGACTGAGAATGAAGCCAATGAAAAAAAAAAAAAACATAAAAAGTAAAATTGTTTACCAGTGTTATTGTAACGATCATTGCCTTCCTTTCTGAATCGCTCATGTGGTGTAGTACAAATGTGGAACTGCTCAGAAGACAGAAGCTACTATAAGTACATAGTCTATTTCCATATGTTACAAACAGAAACAAGGGAAGATTCAAACCTTCAGATCTCAAGATTTTCCATCTATTATAGGTTCACCATCCTCATAGAATACCACTTCCTGTAAAATGGGGAAATTTAGGTCAAGAGGTAGATTTGTTACTAGACACAATAGCTAGATTTCATAGATGAAACCGATTAACCAATGGAGAATAATTTCAAGCAGAAGTCAGAAGATTCTTAGGATGTTGACATATACAACCAGTAGCTTGAAAATTATGGACATATGAAGATTCATAGAAGGCAGAAAATAATTTTCTCATGATGATGATGAGAAAGGAGATTTAGATACTAAAGGCAACTGAAGTAGAAATCTACAAAACAACTAGTGAGACGGTGACAAACCTGCAATGAAGCCTAGGTTGAAGATATACCTGTGCTTGTCATCGCCGGTGGGTGTCGTCAAAAGAGAATAAAGAGAAAATCAAGCGTGAGCTGAATTTTGAAGGCTAGACAAAGCTGAATTCTGATGGTAGCAACCAAGGAAATCCAGGTCCATCAGGGATAGGAGGGGTGCTGAGAGATAAAGATAGTAATATCTTAGCTTTATTCTCAGGCTTCGTGGGTATAGGAGACTCTATTAGAGCTGAACTTCTAGCGGCAGTACAAGGTATTCAGATTGCAGACCAGTTAGGAGTTTAGAATTTGCTTATTGAAGGAGACTCCAAAGTTATTGTGGGTTGGTTAAAAAATCCAGTTTCAGTTATTTGGTGCTATAGGTTTTCAAGGAACATGACTGTTAATTGTCAGTGGGTGGATAGAACAGCTAATACCATAGCGGATGGGTTAGCTAAGCAAGGGGTACCAAGGGAACATTTATTTTGGGCAGCTCTGTAAACTCCCATTTCCTAGTCTGATGTAGTACATTGTTGTTGTCGAGGAGAGGTACCAACTTGTGACTCTCCTTGGGCAGTCTGTATTGTAATATCATATTGCTTCTTTTGAATAAGATATCAATCATTTATCAAAAAATAAAAAATAAAAAATCAAGTGTGAGACCGATTATAGAGAGAAAGCGAGACAGAGAGAAGTCGATAGTGTGAAGTTCGACTAAGAGAGATAAAGAGATGACAGAGAGAGGAGAGAAACAAAGAGGGAGGGAAAAAGAAAGAAATGAGAAGAGGAAGAGGCACAGGGAAAATTTCCTATTAAATTCGTGCAATTTTTCTAGAGGCAGTTACCTTTTTTCCATTTAGAAAACTGCCGCTAGAAACGATATTTCTTGTCAATACTTGCCCATTCCATTCCAATTTAAGCATCGAGTTTTTCCTCTTTCTCCCATTTCCAACAGTTCACAAAACATTTGCAATGTCTAAATTTTTTTTTAAGATATTCTCTATAAATTTTCATTAACTTCACAAAAAAAAAATCATTGTTGAAGGGACTAAAGTATAGATAAATAAGTTATACTTGACATAGATAATTCCTAAATAAGGTCTTTATCTTCATTAATGAAATCAAGGAAGTAGCATCAAACAAAATTCAATACTAAATTTGCTCTTTTTGCTTTTGGAACATCAACTTGTGGCATATTTTAGCTATAAGGAAGTGTAAACAAGGAATTGTGATAACAAAATATACAAATGCCTACCTTTAGAAAGTTAACAATATAATATGGATTCGCCTGAAACTCTTCAAAAGGAGGCAAGACCAATGGGGTTGAATTAAGAATGGCACTAAGAAATTCTTGTATATGGTCAATAAAACTGACTGAAGTCCTGAACAGTAAAACTTCACCACCAAGTAAGGTAAACAATTCTTGCATAAAAAGCAGTTCAAGAGACCTGGAAAAGTGTAAATAAGTTTATTGAAAATGAACAAAAATGAGAAATGCATTTGATGAAGGGTGGACATTAGTTGAGACTCAAAGTCATTTTTGTTGAAAAGTACAGAGAAAATTCCATTAAAAAAAATGAAAATTGATTACAAACATCACTGAGGTGTTAAGATAACACCCAATCCAGCTACAAAAGACAATAAGGAACACAAACACGGAAGAGGAAATCATAAGAAACCTCCCCAGCTCAAGAGCAGCTAGTCATCTTCAAACATTTCATCTTGCTTGTCATCTTCCTCATTCCATGCCTCTCCTCCTTCCCCTATTATGGTCCTCTTCATTCTCTCTTCCTTCTCCCTTCCTTCTCCCTTCAAAAGCTCCAAAGGCCTGCTAGCAAACTCCTCACTCCCCAATAAAATAGACCTAAACTTCTGCCAACCCTTACACATCCCCATTGATGTGGAATATGTGGAAGCCATCACTATTCATAAAGCTTTTCGGTTTGCTAAGGCTCAAACACAAGTCAATATGTGTGATGAGTAATTGTTTATCTGTTATTAGTTGTTTGACAAATCTGGGTAATCCATGTCCTCGGCAGAGTAGCTCAGCACTTGATGATGCCGGGTTGCTTTCTATTATGAAATTTGATCATTTATCTGAAGGGATGAGAGATCCATCGTATGGACGCCCGAATCTTGCGGAATAGAATGGACGAATTTCAAAAATTTATCTCCTTCCTACTAGGAATCGTATTTCCTATTTCAAAAAAATCTTATTTTTTAAGGATCAATCTTGAACCAAAAACCGAATCAGATCTGAACAAAACAGTAGGAGAGGGATGTACCTGATACGGAGAAACAATATCTCCCAATGAAAGTGTTCACGCCCAAGGAAGGAACCAAAGACTGCTCCCATTGAATATGGCGCAGTGTGGGATGGAGCAGAAGCAGCAACATTTTTCCAAAGAACTAGATCCTTCGCAAGAATCAGCTGGACAGCACGTGAGCACGACTTCCAATCAGCCTTTTCACAAAGAACTGATGTCAAGAACCGTTCTTGATTTCTCCTACTTTGGTGGAGATGCATTGGCAATGGCAGCGGCAGAAAGGAGGCGATAGGGAGAAATTAGCGCAGTCTCAATGGAAGCTGATTTTTCTCTTCTGTAATATTTTCTCTGGAGGTGAGAATGTGAATGTCTGATATCTTCCAGAGGCTGCTGCCCCTTCCTCCTTTTATAACCTTAAAGGGATCAGCTCTTAATCCCATTAGGAGTTGCTGATCCAAATCATATTTGGATCAGAATTCCCTTTAAGTGATAAGGATAAACCCTTATCTTATCTACAGATTAGATCAGCCATCTCCTAATCTTATCAGGAGGTTTCCATATCTAAATCTTATTTAGATATTGGACTCTCTGAGTGGATAAAGATAAGACCCTATCCTATCTGTTGATTTAATCTCAGATTCGCCCCCTTATTTAACTGATCAAATCAGCCTAGTTTGAAATGAGCTTTAGGCCCAATAAGTATATGTGCTCACTTAGCTTTCCAAACTACTGCTCAGTTGGGCTTCCTTGTATGGCGTGAAACCCAAACATTGATCTACACATCAGCCACATGGGTTCGGTCCAGCCTTTATTACAAGGCCTGACCGAATACATTGTTATGGGCAGTGCACCCATTGAAACCCATCACATGGGCTCCTAATGAGCCCAACACTTACACTAAGTGGTCCCTGGGCCAAGCCACCTTGTAACACCCAGGGACTGTAGGCAGATGTAAGATTAGCCCATCAGGCATAACCCTCAATGTCCTTACACTTAACCTCTCAGCCCATAATGATCAAACACTGCCCGACAAGAGATGACCTCTCCCTCGGCTGCAAGGGTTAGTGCTGCACTCTCTGCTCACATGGATCCCGGGAATTAAAACCTTTTGCAAATATATATCAGTATATAAATATATTTTGCAAAACAAAATTTCAACGATTGAAATCGGCTGTCAACAGTCTTGGTTTCCATCAGAGATAGTGCATCCCCGATCATTACCTTTGTCCGACAAAGGGGCTGATCCCGTCACTATGATCACCCACTGAGATGAATTCTCGGACTGTTCCAACATACTCAGTTTTTGACCCCCGCTAAGGATCTCACTGATTGGCATATCAAAGACAGCCCAATCTGACACCTAGTGCAGTATCATAATCGAGTCTAGGGGTCAGGTGTAACTTTCCAATTTTGTCCATCAATCTCCAAAGTCCAGGGCAATACTAAAAATCTGATCCGGTTCAAAAATTTAAGTAATCCTACACTGCATGTGCCTTGGTTCTCACCCTGATGGCTGAGACAGGCTACCCTAACATTTGGCACCACACCAGTGTCAGCCTTGACAGGATAAATCTCCCCAGACTTATCTAACGGTTGTGAACATTCTAAACTAACACGAGTCTCATAAGTGTCCAGTTTAAAGGTATTACACAGAAACACACCACAGGAACATGAATCAAATATATATTTTATTCATTTATAATAAATGTCATAATGTATATCATTCTGATTGGAACTAAGGGCATACAACTGTCTAACATTATCTATTTTATATGTTAGGATCCAAAAACTCCTTGTTACACAAAAATCTCAATCTGGGTTATCAGTTTCAAGAAGTTGTACTTTTCAACTTATTATCCATTAGTAAAAGATTTTAGTTTTGGCTGAAATAAAAATGAAGTGGTTAGGTGCACAATCTCTCTCCTCCACCTGTGTTTTTTTTTTTTTCTTTTAAACTTTTGGGAAAATAAGAAAGCATAAAACATGGAGGTATTTAATCTCACCACGACCAAGAAAACTGAATCTAACAAGTCTCTTATGGAACATGGGCATCTTTGAAGTGTGAACGCCATTCCGGGCATCGCTCAGGTCTTACTAGTAGTACCATATCCAAGCAGTCAAGCAAGACTTCATCTGAAGCTTTAAACGATATGGTAATTGCAATTCAAGTATACTTCTCCGCAAGGCATAACTGATAAGAGTGGCAAAACCTGACTTCAAAGGGCAGGGATGTCTATTGATTAGCCAAGTTTCATCTGAACTCTGAAGCTCTAAACGATTTGGTCATTTATTAAATGATTGGAACCTTCCAACTTCCAAGTTGTTCGTAATTAAATAGTTTCACTTTTCCTCAGAGACTCTATTATTAGCCAGACGGTCCACACCATGTTCATCATGCAGAATGAAAGCAGTAAAAAAGGGCATTAAACCAGTCAATAATACAAAAAAGCAAAAGAACATACGGAAAACCCTAACCTTTTGGTCTAACCAAGTTCGGATCGTCACCGCCATCCAATATGTGACGGAGACGGGAGCTGAGGTCATCAACTGCGTCCAAAATTTCGGAGAAAGTAAAACATTCGTCCCCTTCGTACACCGGAGGATACGAAGATACACGACGGCCAGCTGTGAATTCATCTGACTGATCGTGGTAGAAACCTGACTCGCCATCTTCTCGCGTAACTCCCTGAAAATCCGAGCGCCACCATAGGCGTGTATAACTGCTACTTCGAAGCTGCCCTGAAGAACTCGTGAGAAATGCAACATGGAACTTCTCTTCAATTTTTTCTGCCATCTTTTTGTTTCTGAGAGAGAATGCTGACCATGTGGAAAACCCCGCGCCACAGGGAAAGAGGAACCGAATGCCGAACGTTGGATTTGGCGTTTCGGATCAGCGGTTTTAGTGTAAATACAAACTAGTGAATGACTCGTACGGAGAGCAAGTAATTATTAAAATTTTAATAAATATTTATTTTAAAAAATAGTTTTTCAATAATTATTAGGATAAGGATAATTTTATTTTGTTATTATAAATTGAGAATTATTGATTAATTAAGATTGATAGAAGGTAGGCAGAAATGATTGTCTACGACCACTTTTGCATTTTTTTCATTTTTTAAGAATGAATTAAAAATAATAATAATGGATTATATGCTTTAGGAGTAATTTTTCAGAAAATATTATGTGTCTAGTTTTCCAATAAAATGAAAAGGCCATGCATCTGAATGGTGGGGGATTGTAGCGGGTTGTAGGCTTTAATGTGAATTTCTTAGAAATTTCTATGTATTTAACTTTCTAAAAAATGAGAATACTACTTATCTGAATGTTGATAATGTGATATTGAACTTTAACAACAACTTCTTAGAAAATGACATGTATCTAAATTTAAAAAAGCCACGTATGTGAATGGTGGACACCGCAAGCCTTCTTTACTCCCTTGGTGTGAGATGGTTACTCTTCCATTTATTATTTTACACGTTACTTATCTATAACAATTACGTCTCATATGGGTAAAATCATTAAACGGCTGATTGCCCCTACCCCTCCCCCTGTTATATTTTTATTTATTTAATATAAAAATTAAAAAGAATTTTAAAAATAGATTTGGTTGATCAATTCGATAAAGAGTATAAAAGAAACAGGAAAACCCATTGAAAATAAAACCGTAATTATTTCTTCTTCAATGTTTTTTCCTATTTCTTTTATCCTCTTTTCGAATTGATCAACCAAATCTATTTTTAAATTTTTTTCAATTTTTATATTAAATAAATAAAAAATATAATGGGAGGGGCAATCAGCCGTTTAATGACTTCACCCATATGAGACGTGACTGTTGTAGACAAGTAACGTGTAAAACAGGAGATCCCGACTCACACCAAAGGGAGTGCAGGAGATCCCGACTCCTTCCCAAATCGAGAAGTAAATAGGCTCAATTATGAGAATCCCCAGGGAGTAACTGATTGGAGGAGATGCGGCTCTACAAATGGTGATGCAGGTATGCACAACCATTTTTCCATATTGGCATGCAATTTGCTAATAAAATAATGAGCTTTGAAGATCTATTAGCCAATACGGTGTTATAGAGGGCATACAAGTCAATGGGGACAATAAATGAAAGAATTTGATATTACTGCTTGATGTGTTGCTTATGGTTCCTCTTGAGGGATGCATGCTTCTCTAACTCAAGATGTTACAAGATGTTAGTAACTTTCAAGTGAAAAGAGTTTGCCACACAATGTTTGATCTGCCACACTACATCGATCCCAAGTTATGAGTTTGCAACACCATGCCTTCTTTAAATAGAGAAGAAAATTGATCAAAAAGAGCTACTGCCCATGTTTTACTAGGGATAAGAATGATATTTGCATTTTTATTTCCTCTATATTAAATTGGTCCCAATAGATACTAAGGACAAAACTGTTATTTTCCACTTCAATCTAATGCATGGTTAAGTAAATGAGTTGCAAGGTACTATTTTAGATGTGTTTTAGTAAAATACAAACTATAGGGTAGGTTTTGATAAACCCATTAAACTATAGAAGTGTTTTAGTGGCCCTTTTCTTTTTCTACTTCTTAGAAACAGAATTCAATCAAAAGCTTTTCTAGGAGGGAGAAGGTGGGATCAATGAGGATTGTTGCTTCTACGGTGAAAGGGAAGATTCAAATCATATTTTTATTTGGTATGACTTTTCAAAGCAAATTTGGGATCTACTTTCTAACCCAGATGCCAAACCAATTTTGAGTAATAACTTGATCCTCAGATGGTGAAGACTAGATATTGGCTTTAGGTTAAGTTTGGGAGTGCTTATTTGAAAAATAAGTGTTTATTTTAATAAGAGAGCGTTTAGTGAAAAAGCATAGGGGTAGTATATGTATTTTTTTCGAGACCGGATCTGCTCCTTACACAGAGAGTTATTCACGGGATATGTTTCCAATGCATGTTGAGATGTGCGTGTGAGGTCGGTGCGAGAAGCAGATCCTAGTTCACTTTTTTCAAAATTACATGGCAGGCCAAGATAGGCCAAAAAGGAAATAAGCATTTATTATAAGTACTAAAAAAAGCACGCAAAATTGGGCATCACAAATAAGTGCTTATTCGAATGGAGGCAAAGGAGTTTTTAGATCTGAATGGGAAGAGAAATGGAAAAGAATATATATATATATATATATATATATATATATATATATATATATATATATATATGATGTGAATAAAATGGGAACCTCCTTGAAAGTTACATTAAAAAAAACTTTGATGCATCTCATAAAAATAATGGTGCATGCATGTGCAATTCATTGTGTGGCTAGAGATGTGGCAGGTTGTGTCTTTCTCACCCTTAGTAAAGCTCTTATTAATTTGATCAATGTAATGGAGGCTTGGGCAGCCTTTGTAAAGCTAGCGAAGAATTTCTCTCAAAGGACTGTCATCATTCAAGGAGATCCGAAGTTGGTTATCAATAACCTAAAAGCTTGGATCACCCCGTAGAGCATCACCTGTGATTGCTTTTCAGCCATATAACAGGTGGAAATCCTTACATTCAATTCTCCTGTATGCTTAGAGAGGCAAATTCTGCTGTGGATTTATAAATAATTTAGGTCTTATTTATCCTTTATGCCCTGTTTGCTTTTCGATAAGTCACTTATCCAGGTAAGTGCATTTATCTATGTTCTTTTATTTCCCATTTAAATAAGGCAATGACCATTTTAATCATAAAAATTCTATTATTAAAAGGGGCATTTTTGTCCCATATCCAAGTATTGGCAACTTCCTCTAGATGGGAAAGTTAATTTACCCACCTAGGAGATGGGCATCACTTACCCGGGTAAGTGCTACACAGGAAAATAAACTTTTAGTGATCACCACATAAATTTGAAAAATGAACATGGGTTTCTTGGTCAACTTTCCCCCCTCTCAAAATCCCATTGACCAACTTTCTCCCCTCTCAAAATCCAAAAAACCAACACCCCCTTAAATTCTTATGCAGATTAGTTTTTTTCTTTTCTTTGTTTCAAGTTATTGTTTGTGGAGAACTACCCCGTATTGTATAGCTCACCTTTCTTTTTATCACAACTAAAATGGTTGAAATTGAAAGGGAGATAATTAAGTGAACGTGTACGAATTTAGCATTGATGTCGAGATTGGCCAAAGACGTAATCATGCACACTAAACTAGGCAGAAATATATCAAGAGTGAACCCACATGAGCCTCATGTATCAGTCCGGATGAGCTGGAGACAAAATCATACACATCCGGCTGAACTACCTATTACGGTTGATGCCAGTGTTCACTGTAGACAGTTGTACTGAATACTTGTGTGTTTAACAGTGATAGGCATAGTTCAAAGTATCGATACTGATGCAGCGCGATCCGGTCACTCCTAGCTGGTGGGGGCTTCGCTCCTCTCTGGCAACAAACAACACCTAAGAAGGAGAAGAAGATGAAGGATTATCGGAGAGCTCGCCTAATGGGAATACTCCGATGCTTAAATTAGAACTCTGAAAGAGCTATAGAGAATGCAAAGAGAACTAAGAGTGCAGATAGCGCTAGATCAATTCAAGTCAAGTTCGATTAAGATTCCCTTTACCCCTTGGGAATCGGGACCTTTAAATACTAGTGTTCTTGCCAAATCGGGCGTAACCACCTCTGGCCCCCTGTCGCAGCCGTTTATTGTCAGGGCTACGCAAGTAACCGTTGCAGAGTACTACCCAATCAGATGAGAGACACGACCCGAAGAGGACAGACACGCCGCCACCTGTCGAGAGACGTGGGTACAATCTACTGTGCTGGCAGGGACTGCGCCGTCGGTCAGGGGTCGTGGTGCACTTTGGCGGATACGGTCTTGTCAGATAAGAAGCTTCCTGAAAACGCTTTGTCGCTCAATAGCGAACTGCTTCACAGTGAGACATCTCATTAGCGAGCTGCTTTGTAACAAGCTCCCGGAGGTATCTCGAGGTGATTCCGCCTGAGGTTGCCTTTAAGGCCATCCTTTTGTCTAAGGATTGGAGCGAGCTTATTATTATAGCTCGCGAGTTGGGATAGACTTAGCTTGGAGTGTTCCCTTTCAGCATACCGGGGTACTTGAGCTCGCGCCGTAGCAAGTTGGTTCCTAGGCGAGCTATTATGCAGCGAGCTGGTTCCTTGGGGAGCTAGCATGTAGCGAGCTGCCCTGCGATAGCTTTAGCGAGCTCGTTACACCAAGTTGTAGCCATGCTATCATGCTAAGCTATCACCTATGTCGAGTCATGTCCACGTGTCACCCTTTTAGGGGGTTGGGTCAAATCACCCTCCATCAATTGCCCCCCACTCCTCGGGCTAAGGGTCTTACATTAGCGCGGGGAGTTTATGGAGTGACGGGTGGATTTGACCCAAAATTCAAACTGTGTTGACTGATCGCATTAAATACACACGCGGATGTCAAGCGATTTCTAGACTTTTCGGTCGCCAAAAAGCACGCCAAACGACTTTTAGTTTCGGAAGACGTGCGGCCAGCATTACCGTAATCCTGGAAGACATGCAGCTAGTCATATTTCAGTCTCAGAAAACGTGCGGTCAATTGGATTGTGGGCCATCGGATTCGCCTTAATCTGAGTCGTTGGTTTGTGGGCACAGTGGCTATAAATAGGAGGGCCCCAGGCCTCATTTCTTTAAAGCCAACTTGCTTTGCTTTCGGATTTGAGGTCGCGCCTTTGCCTAGTTGCTCAAGCTCTTCTCCTGTTCACACTGTCCTTTTGGCTTAGCTTTTTTTCTGGTGAGTCCTCTTGTTCTATCAACAATGTCTGGGTATCCACACCGTGTCTTTTCTCGGGGCGGTCATCAGGGTGACGTCCCTTCGAGCTCGTGGGGAGCCTGGGGGCTCCCCAAGGGGCAGGCACCGGAGGCTCGGGAGGCCTCCGGTGATACGACTTCCACTTCCTAGGGTAGGGAACCTGACAGTTTTGGTCCTTCCTCCTTGTCGATGGAGAGACTCAGGATCTCAGTACTCCAGTTTGACCTTCCCAGGAATCTCATCTATTGTCTCCCATCCGGCAACTATCCCTAGGAACACGATCACAACGAAATCGTGATCTTCCAGGAACAGCTCATTGCTGGCCTCCGTCTCCCCCTGCACCCCCTGATAATGGAAGTTTTGAACCACTTTAACGTTACTATAGACCAGTTTCATCACAACTCAATCCGAAATGTGGTTGGGACAATTTCTTTGTTCTATGAGTATTGTCTTCCTCTCGACCTCGCTACCTTCTCCTCCATTCTTTCCATCAAGAATGCCTCCCCCGGAGCGCCTCCAGAAAGGCGTTCTTACTATTTCTCCCCTCGTCCCAGCTTCAAGCTCCTCCACGAGCTGCCGAACAGGATCCCAGCCTGGAAGCGGGATTACTTTATAGTTCGCAACCCCGAGGGGTGGCCCTTCCCGACCCATTGGAGGTGTGCCATTCAGGATTCGGGTGTTGAATTGGAACCCAAGGTCCGGAAGACGCTGCAATCCTGGGCAGCAATTGGCTTCCTTTGCTCGGACTACTTGGCCGAGGATAAGCTCGAGCAAGCCGGCCTGAGCCCCGATAGGTTGCCTTTAGGTCGCGCTCTTTGTTTTTTTTTTTGAGCTGGACTAATGCCTTGTGGTTTTTGGCAGCCAACATGTCTGGTGTAGATGCACGTCACCTTCTATCGAGCAACTAGAAGCGCAAGGCAAAGAGGTCGAGCCCTGACCGAGCATCCACTTTCGAGGGTGCCGAGTTCGAGGCTGCGGACCAGGCCTTCGTTCCACCACTGTTAGAGGTCCCACCGGTCCCATTTGAGGGACTAGCCACGGGAGGTGGCGAACGAGAAAGGGAGGTCCTACCCCAAGAGCAGTACCCTCCGTCTGTGCAATCTCGTCCCATTGCCTTCCCGCGGTTCCCTACCGAGGGAAAGGAGGAAAGCGTCACCAATTACATCGTGGCCACTCGGAGGAGCCGGAAGGCTGTCACTCATGACGAGGTTGCTGACTGGGGAGGGATGGACCCTAGGCAGCTCGCCAGGCTGGCCTCAGCTCACTGCATGGTGGTAAGTAGCTGCTTCTTCCCTTCCTTTCCCTCCTTCTTCTTTCTTTTTTTTTTTTTTTGCTTACCTCGGCTTTTTATTGGCAGTTGAACTCCGCCATCCACGCCATGGGCCTCCAGACTAACATTCACTCCAAGGATGCTCTCACTCAGAGGTCGAACATGCAGAAGCTCCAAGGTGAGCTCGACCCGGCCCGAGATGAAATTCTCCAGGCTCGAAAGGGGGGCGAGGCCCAGGAGCTGCTCCTTCGGGACCAGGAAGCACAAATCGCCCCGCTGTCTGAGGAGAGTGCTCGCTACAGAGAGGAGTCGTCGAGGGTGGCAGCGGAGAGGGAGCTCGTTCGCCAGCAAGTCCAAAATTTGGAGTCCACGCTCCTTGATCGGACTCGGAACTTTGACGTCGCGGTGGAGGCAGAGCAAGCTAAGGTAGTGTGGGACTTTAAGGACTCCCAGGAGTTCCATGACCTCCAGGTGGAGTACGGCTCGAGCTCCTACCATTCGGGGTTCAGACTCTGCCGATGGCTGGTCCGGAAGAAGTCCTCCGGGCTCAACCTTGAGGGCATAACGATGAAGGTCCTGGCCCTAGAGACGACGGACGTGGCGGAGGAGGAGGAGCCCGATTCTCCAGAGGATGATGGGGACATGGAGGCGGGGGAACCTTGAAGGTGGTTGTTCTTGTATTTTTCTTCTGATTTTGGAATGGTTGTTCCTGGGTGTCTGAACCTGGTTTTATGCACTTCTCGATGGACTTCTTTTGGACTGTTAGGACCGATTTTTCTTTTGTTTCTTTTGACGAACTTCTCTCGGGTTGTTAGGCCCATTTTTTTTTTGTTATGAGAACTAGTAATGAGATATTTCTTTCTACTGCTAAGTGTTGTGTGCTCTTTACTTTTTTCCGTTGTGACTTTATCACTTGAAATGTTAGAGCTAGATACGCGAGGTGGGGTTTCTTGGTCATTGTCACCCCGAACTGTTTCCCAGCACTTGGGGAGATTTTATGATGTGCCCCGAGGTGGTTAATCAGCATATGCCCGACCTGCATACATTTGGTTTCACACCCGAACTGCCTGTGCCTTCGGTACTAATACTTAGCTTAAGTTGATGAGGCGACTGAGTTTTATTTGGTGTTGAGGTCCTCGTTAGCTCAGTGTTTTAGCCCTTAGGTTGGGGGAGTGACTTATAGTCCACTCGTGGTGTTCGCCCATGCCATAGAGGCGACTGGGTCTTGTTGTGCCAAGGTCTTCGTTAGCTCAGCATTTTGGCCCTTAGGCTCTGGGGGAGTGACTTATAGTTCACTCCTAGAGTTTGCCCATGCCATAGAGGCGACTGGGTCTTGTTGTGTTGAGGTCTTCGTTAGCTCAACATTTTGGCCCTTAGGCTCAGTGAGCGACTCGTGGTCCACTCAGCTCACTATTTTATAGGTAATATTGCCTTAAGTTGACAATATTCCATGCTCGAGGTACTTGTTTCCCTTCTAGGGTCTCGAGCTCGTATGTTCCTTCTCCGAGCACCCGCTTTACTCGGTAGGGTCCTTCCCAATTTGGCATGAGCTTACCAACACCGGGCTTAGGCACCATAACTTCACGAAGAACCAAGTTGCCGATGCGAAGGTTCCGCTTCTTGACCCTGATGTTATAGTACCGAGCTACTCTCTGCTGGTAGGCCACGGTCCTAATATATGCGAGGTCTTGTACCTCGTCAAGTAGGTCGAGGTTGGTGCATAGTTCGTCTTCATTTGCCTTGTCATCATACGCTTCTAGACGTAGCGAGGGAACCTTGATCTCGGTTGGGATGATTGCTTCAGTGCCGTAGGTGAGGTTGAAGGAGGTCTCAATGATTTTCATTGTGGTCCGATAAGCCCATAGAACACTGGGTAGCTCGTCTGCCCATAACCCTTTAGCTCGGTCCAGGCGTGCTTTCAGTCCGGAGGATAGCTCTTTTCGTGACTTCTGCTTGGCCGTTTGCTTGAGGGGGTGCTACCGAGGTGAAGTTTTGTTGTATCCCCATGTCTTTGCACCAATTTTGGAATTTAAAGTCCTCGAACTACTTACCATTGTCGGAGATCAGCACTCGGGGTAGTCCGAAATGGCATACTATACTCTTTCAGAAGAAGTTTTGTACATTCTGAGCTATAATCGTTGCGAGAGGTTCAACCTCAATCCCACTTAGTAAAGTAGTCGACTGCCACCACTAAGAACCTCATCTGCCCTGTTGCTGGCGGGAATGGTTCGAGTATATCAATCCCCCACTGTGCGAAGGGCCACGGGTTGGTGAGATACTTGAGGTCGGCAGCGGGATGATGGTGGATGTTGGCGTGCTTCTGGCACTTGTCACATCTTCTGATGAGCTCGATCGCGTCTGCCTTCATTGTTGGTCAGTAGTATCCCTGTCGTAGCGCTTTCTGGAAAAAGGCCCTACCCCCCAAGTGTTCACCGCACAGGCCCTCATGAGTGTCGCGGAGCACAAGCTCGGCCTCGGAAGGTCGCAAGCAGCGCAGATAGGGGAGCGTTTAAGATCTTCGGTACAGCCGTTCGTCTATTATGACGTATTTGGCTGCCTGACACTCTACCCTTCTGGCGGCATTGCGATCCACAGGGAGGGTCTCGTGCAGCAGGAAGCTTGCGAGTAGATCGATTCAGCTCGGCTCTGCTTGCATGACAGGAGCGACCTCCTCTGCCCCCCCAAGAATGTTGGGCTGAGGCAGGTTCTCTATGTACACGGTTCTCATGGTATTATCACTGGTGTTGGCTAACCGGGACAGGGCGTCGGCCTCAGCGTTCTCCGATCTCGAGATTTGCTTGATGAAGTGTGATTTGAAATTGAGCAAAGCCTCGCTTACTTTGGCTAAGTAGGCGATCATGGTTGGTTCGCGAGCTTCGTATTCACCTGTAACTTGGTTGACCACGAGCTGAGAATCACTACAAACGACAATGTGCTTGGCGTTTACTTCATTCGACAGGGCCAGCCCGGCTATTAACGCCTCGTACTCCACTTCATTGTTGGATGCTGCGAACTCGAAGCGTAGTGCAAACTCCAGTTTTACACCGCTTGGCCCATACAGAACTATCTCAGCTCCGCTGCCCTGCTGGTTTGACGAACCCTCTACGTGAAGGATCCATGGCTCCTCATTCCAGTTCGTGCTTGGTCTAACTAGGAGAGATGCCGCACTGGTTGCTACTTCACGGTGTTCGAGCTCAACCGACCTGGGAACCTCGGGCTCGACCAACTCGGGAGCCTTTGGTTCGACCGCCGTAGGGATTTTGGAGCTGAAGGTGCATTCTGTGACAAAGTCTGCTAAGGCTTGGGCCTTGATAGCAGTTCGCGGCTTGCACTGGAGGTCGTACTCGCTGAGCTTGATGGCCCACTTTGTCAACCTACCTGAGACCTCGGGCTTGAGCAAGACCTGCCTCAGAGGCTTGTTGGTGAGGATGACAACGGTATGAGCTTGGAAGTACGGACGAAGCTTCCGAGCTGCAATGAATAGAGCGTACGCTAATTTTTTGATCTTCGGATGCCCTATCTCAGCTCCCTACAACACTTTACTAACATAGTAGATAAGTCACTGGACCCGGTCTACCTCTTTTATTAGTATTGAGCTGACTATCTCGCCATTCACCGAGAGGTACAGCTCCGAAACATCACCCTTCTTGGGTCGGGTTAAGACCGGGATACTGACGAGGTACTTTTTGAGCTCGTCAAATGCGAGCTGACACTCTTCAGTCCATTCAAAGCCTTTGCTCTTAATTGCCTTAAAGAAAGGCAGGCAGCGATCTGCCGATTTGGACATGAAGCGGCTTAGAGCGACTATACGACCATTCAGTCTCTGAATCTCCTTCAATTTCCGGGGTGGTCTCATGTCTAAGATTGCCTTGATTTTGTCTGGGTTGGCTTCAATGTCATGCCGGTTAACGATGTACCCTAGAAATTTACTCGAGGTGACACTGAAGACGCACTTATTCGGATTTAACTTCATATTAAACTTGCGCAAAATTTCAAAAATAGAATGCAAGTCTTGTATTAAATCATGCAAAAACTAGGTTTTGACGACCATGTCGTTTACATAACATTCCACTTTTTCGCCGATTAACCACTCAAATAACTTATTTACATGTCTCTGAAAGGTTGCCCCAGCATTTTTTAATCCAAAAGGCATGACCTTGTAACAGTACAGGCTGAGTTCGGTTATGAAGGCAGTATTTTCTTCATTAGCGGGATCCATTCTAATCTGGTTATAGCCTAAGTAGGCGTCCAAGAAACTCAACAACTCGTGCCCTGAGGTCGCGTCCACCAGGTGGTCAATCTTGGGGAGCAGGAAGCAATCCTTTGGGCAACTTTGGTTTAGGTCGGTATAATCAACACACATGCACCATTTACCGTTGGCCTTCTTTACCAGGACTGGGTTGGCTACCCAGCTCGGGTAATGGACTTCTCTGATGAAGTCGGCTACGAGGAGCTTCCCGACCTCCTCGTCAACTGTTCTCCAGCGCTTCAGAGCTAAGTTGCGTTTCTTCTGTCTAATGGGCCTAACTACAGGATCAGTATTTAGCCTGTGAGTTATGATGCTTGGGTCTATGCCGGGCATCTCTACCGCGGACCATGCAAAAACATCTAAATTTTGAAGTAGAAAACTTACTAGTTGAGATCGTAGGGGCTCCTGGACTGAGGCGCCGATCTGGAGTGTTCGGGCTGGGTCCTCTACCAAAGTTGGAACGGAGATTGTTTCTTCTGTGGATGCAGCTCACTCCTCGCATTGCTCTGTAAGTCGCTCCAGCTCGAGGTCGTCGGCCACCTTGGCTTTCCCTTTGAGGGCGGCGACGTAGCATTTGCGGGATTCAAGTTGGTCACCTCGCGCTACCCCAACTCCGAAGTCCATGGGGAACTTCATTGCCAAATAATAAGTGGAGACCACCGCACGTAGGGCATGGGCGATCGGCCGACCTACTATGGCATTGTATGGAGCGGGAGTCGCGACCACTAAAACGTCATAGTGGAGCCTTACTATGCTGGGCCAAGTGCCGACTTCCACAGGTATTGTAATTCTTCCCAGGGGCCTGACTTCCTCTCCGCTGAAGCCTACCAAAGGAGTATTTGCGGGCTTCAGGTCGTTCTCTTGGAGCTGAAGCTTGTCGAATGCGGCCTTGAAAAGGATGTCTACCGAGCTGCCAGAGTCGACAAGGACACGCCTGACTTCAAAGTCATTAATCTTTACCTTTATGATGAGCGCATCATCATGGGGGTAGTGGACTCCGCACGCATCGTCTTCTATGAAGAAGATCGGGTCTTCCGTCCTTGGCTACTTCAGGGGATTTTGTCTTCCCTGGCGGCCTCATGAGTTGACGTCCGAGCTGCAGCCAAGGTACAGCCCGCAACAATCGAACCTCCAACGATCACATGGATAGTTCCCCGAACTGGTCTCTCTTCCGGGGGCTGCCTCGGAGGCTGCTTTGCCTGCTTGTTGCTGGATTTGGGAGCATCTCTACTCTGCTCCCCCTGCCGACCTGCTTTATTATTATTATTACTCTGTACAAAATTTCTTAAGTATCCGCGACGGATGAGCTCCTCTATCTCGTCACGAAGGTTTTTTCTGTTTTCGGTGCTATGACCGTGGTCTTTATGGAAATTACAATACAAATTCTTATTTCTTACACTAGGGTCTGCCTTTAGTCGAGGCGGCCACTTCACATACGGGGCATCCTTGATCGCCATAAGGATCTCGGCCCGCTTTGCATTCAGGGGTGTGTAGTCAGTCCGTTCTGTTGTAGGAGCTCGGAAAGGTTGACCTGGCTTTGCCCCCCAAGCTAAGTCTTTCTTCTTTCTGTTGTCCCCTTGGTTTGAGAGCTCACCTTCCCTCTTTCTTTTCTCGGGCACGCCTTCATTTTTTTGGTTGATCTCCTCTTCCGTCCTTATAAACCGATCCACAAGCTTGAGGAACTCGGTTATAGTCTTCGGTTGGTTGACAGCCACGTGCCACTTGAACTCTTTGTGCATGATGCCTCTCTTGGTCGTTGTGAGCCGTACTGCGGGGTCCAGGTGCGGTATCTGTAGACAAGCATCATTGAACCACTTGATATAACTCCAGATTGACTCCTCTTCTCTTTGGACTATGCTGAGAAGGCTCTCTTGGGTTCTCAGGCACCGCTTGCTGGTGACAAATTGAGAAGTGAAGACTTGCACAAATTGTGCCCAGCTTTTTATTGATCCGGGTGCGAGATTCCTGTACCATGTGTGGGCTACTCCTTTGAAAGTGGTGGAGAAGGCCACGCACATGCAGGATTCACTGGCCCTTGCCAAGTGCATCTGGGACTGCAAGGCATCAACATGGTCATTTGGGTCGAATGACCCATCATACTTGTCCAGGGGAGGAAGCTTGAAGTCCTTTGACATAGGAACAACAAGAAGTTTTGGAGTCAGGGGGACAGAACTGAAAGGAGAGGAGTAGCTTTTACCTCACCTGAGCTTACCTCCTCCTTACCCTTGAGCTCGAGCAGGTTGCGCGTGGCGGTCCGGCGAGCCCGTCAGCGCCTCCGCTATTGCTTCGCCGGCTCAGCGTTGTTACTGCTTGCTTCAGTATTACCGAGCTCGATGGGCCCAGGGAGAGGCTCGGACTGCTGATGATAGTTGTGAACTGAAGGGCCTTGCCTGTAATCCGCGACCAGGACCTCAAACTGGTTTTCGGCGAGTGGGAGCTCGAACTGTGAGTGCTGAGGCGATGCGGGCTTAGTTGGCTGAGAGGTCCCCGACTTGACTACAGGCTTCGAGGCAGGGGTAGCTGGTCTCTCCTTCCTACCGTGGGATGAGACTTGACTCTTTGAAGGATTTTGAGTCTGAGAGGTCTCTCCTTGGCGAGAAGGACGCTCGTTCCGACGGCGAGGCTTGGCCTGCTGCGTGGTCGGGTGCCGAGGAGGAAGCGGTTGTTGAGTCTGAGGCAGCGAAGAAAACTGCTGCTGGTAGTGGTACTGAGAAACTTGATGCAACACTTGTTGCTGATAGAGCTAGAACTGCTGGAACTATTGCATTTGGGCTTGCATGGCCCGCATGCACTGCACCAGGTCCTCGAGCTGGTTTTGGTTGGTCGCCAGAGGAACAATAGAGAGAGGGTTCGGCGAAAGTTGTTTCAACCGAGAAAGGGAGCAGAGTATTCACGGGTGCAATTGTCTGAGGCACATTCAGGATAGGAATTTCGTCCGCAGAGAGGGGAATGGTAAACTGTCCAATACACACCACGGGGACCTGGAGTTGCTCCCCGATAGTGTTCATTTCTGCACTGCGTGCGGCACTACTGGAGGAAGCCATGAGAAACTAAGTCTGTAAGTCTGTAAGTTTGGTGGAAGAAGGCTTTTGGAAGCGTTTCCCACAAACGGTGCCAAATGATATAGCACGATCCGGTCACTCCTAGCTGGCGGGGGCTTCGCTCCTATCTGGCAGCAAACAGCACCTGAGAAGGAGAAGAAGGTGAAGGATTCCCAGGGAGCTCGCCCAATGGGAATACTCCGATGCTTAAGTTAGAATTTTGAGAGAGCTATAGAGAATGCAGAGAGAACTAAGAGTGTCGATAGCACTAGATCAATTCATGTCAAGTTCGATTCAGATTCCCTTTACCCCTTGGGAATCGGGGCCTTTAAATACTGGTGTTCTTGCCAAATCGGGTGTAACCGCCTCTGGCCCTCTGTCGCAGCCGTTTATTGCCAGGGCTGCGCAGGTAACCGTTGCAGAATACTACCCATTTAGATGAGAGACACGACCCGGAGAGGACAGACACGCCACCACCTGTCGAGAGACGTGGGTACAGTCTACTGGGCAAGCAGGGACTACACCGTCGGTCAGGGGTCGTGGTGCAGTCTGACGGATACGGTCTTGCCAGATAAGAAGCTTCCTGAAAATGCTTTTTCGCTCAATAGCGAGCTGCTTCACAGTGAGCCATCCCATTAGCGAGCTGCTTTGTAGCAAGCTCCCGGTGGTATCCCGAGGTGATTCCGCCTGAGGTTGCCTTTAAGGCCATCATTTTGCCTAAGGATTGGAGCGAGTTGATTACTATAGCTCGCGAGCTGGGATAGACTTAGCTTGGAGTGTTCCCTTTCAGCATACCGGGGTACTTGAGCTCGCACCGTAGCAAGCTGGTTCCTGGGCGAGCTATTATGCAGCGAGTTGGTTCCTTGGCGAGCTAGCGTGTAGCGAGCTGCCCTGCGATAGATTTAGCGAGCTCGTTACACCAAGTTGTAGCTAGGCTATCATGCTGAGTTGTCACCTATGTCGAGTCATGTCCACGTGTCGCCTGTTTAGGAGGTCGGGTCAAATCACCCTCCATTAGATACGATATGCCCGATACGAGGCATATCGTATCGTATTTTTTGAGAAAGATACGGTTCAAAACGCCTGTTTTCAGGTATTTCGGACCCTCAATTTTTTTAATAATAAAAAGCATGCTAAAAGCTTTCCAAAAAACAAAAATTGGAAAAAAAAACTAAAAAATATAGAGTTTCGGCAATTTCTAAGTACCGATACCATACGATCAAAACTCATATCGTATCGATACTTTGAACCTTAGCGATAGGTAATTCAGCTGGACGCACATATTTTTGTCTCTAGCTAATCCGCTCCCCTCATGTATATGGAACACAGATATATTCACTGTTGATAAATTGCCCAGCCTAATTTACAACGTTTTGTCTCCAACCCATCCGGTCCCTTAAGCAGTGTTTGGTTTGAAAGAAAAGATAGGAAAAGATAGAAAAAGATAGAAAAAGATAAAAAAACCATACAAGGTCTGCACAAGTTTCCTGTCTTTCCTTTCCTTTCCTTTCCCTAACTTTTCCTTCAAACCAAACATAGCCTTAAAGTCCATCCTATCTGTTCTAATTTGTCTTATGCCCTGCTTTTGTTGTAAAACTGTTATGTATACTTCAACCGTAATGTGCACTGTTATTTCACTCTTTGACTGCATTTGGCATTTCTTATTCTAATAACTTAGTTAAAATGTAACATTGAATTTGTAACTGCAAATATAGATAAATCCTTAAAACAAATAATACCAAATGCAGCCTTAACAACACTGTATTAACAACTGTTGAACCAATAATAATGCCCATATCAGCCATCAAATGCATGCCCCACAACCACTCCAATATCTCAATTGTCGCTGATATGAGGCGTTAGAAAAAAAAAGGGACAAAAAAAAAAAGCTAAGAGAGGATCTGTTAGTAAAAGTTGAGGGGCGGCCAGTACCTTTTAAGTTTTATAAAAAAGGAACTTATATTAAACATCTAATCTGTTCAACCAATTGCTATATGTTTTATATGACTACTTTTGGTCAATTGATCTTTGCTTCTTTGTACGTTTCGCTTGTGATGGTGTAGGATCGATGGTCAAACTAATTCAGAAATTAATTACTCGAGTAGCCACCATTGTGATGATAACTTGAGAAGGATATACTGGTTACATATCACAGAAGACTTTTAGTATTCAATGTGGTATACGGTCATACTCCTTTCCACGGAAGCCGACTTATTTGAACCCACACTGCATGTCTTACGTAGGAATGGTTGGTTTCAACCCCCAGAATCCCACATGCATCGACAGCATCGTGCATGTTCTAATGTAATGCTTAGCCTATTTTTTTTTTCTTTAATATTTAATACTTATATAAACAAATTGTTTGATTGACGGTTGCCTGAGAATCTGAGATTCATATAATGTTTTTAATAGGGTAGGGGTGATCATGCAAAATCAAAAAATCGAACGGAATCAATGAGAGAGAATAAAAATTTTTGGTTAATTCGATCAATTCGATTTTTGAAAAATCAAATGTATCTGTTCAGTTTCAGTTAATTAATATAAAAAACCGGTGATTAATATATTATTTATTAATATATTTATATATATTATATATTTTTTATATTATTTATATATTATAAATAAATATATATGTGCATTATATATTATTTATTAATATACTATTTTATATCTATTATATAATATTATGAAAATATAAAAAATTGAAAAACTAATGAACCAAATCGATGATTAATGAAAACCGATCAATCGATTAATTGATTGGCTTCATTTCAGTTTCGATTATCGGTTTTTCAAAAACCAATACTATCAGTTTGGTTTGAAAAAAAAAAAAAGCCTTACACCGAACTATACCCCTACAATATGGATGTCAGTGGGTTGGGAGTTGGGTCAAGTGGTAAATCTGCATTGTCCTGACACGGGTGATGGTTGGGTTAGTCTTAAACCAAACCGTGACATTGCAGCTAGTGTCGGTGTGCTAATATGGGACTATTGGAACACAGAGACGGTCGGGTCGGGTTCAATCCCTTCTAATGTGGGTTCCATTCAAGATCTGAAAGCACTTATTTCATGTTTCATCCTTCTTTTTTCAAGGTCATGAAATTGATCAGGGGAGGGGAAGGTCCCACCTAGTTATATCTTCGCTTCCATCTTAGATCAACCATTCAACCACGTGCCAGTTGGTCGATCATGGCCCTCTATATTGGGGGTGACAATTAATGGATCAGGGTGGTACAATTTGGCTCAACCTAAATCCGCCCCAACCTAACTTAATGCATCAGGACTATGGATCCTAACCATCGTTTTTAAAATTGGACCAGATTGGATGGTCGGACAGGAAAAACTGGGAATCTGTTAGGTGATCGGTTCTATTTTTCCTTAAAATTGGATATTTGCAAAAAAACATTGATTTGATTAGTAAACCATTGACTTGGTCGTTCAAATCATTCAACGGTTTTAACCATTTTTAATTTTTTATTTTTTATCAAAATAGGCCGACCATTCAACCCAGAAACCAGACCCCTGACCAATTCATTCTCCGGGTCAGTTTTAAAAACCTTGATCCCAACCCTCTCCATCCCATAATAAATTATATACACCCATGATCTCAACCTACTTAACTTGTGTGTACAGTTGTACACAGATATTTCAATTGATGCAATGGCAACAGAACGGGATTAGCATGTGTGTGGGTTCTTGTTCAACTCAAATCAATCCAAAATCCAATTAAGTCTGACCCAACACAATATTCTGAATGGGCCTATTGACATATATCTTTGATGCCTTTTATTTCTATTTTAATATTTTTAACAAATTGATTCAAGTGTCAGTAGTTTATCCCCTGAAAGTCAAGCCCCAAAACATTCACTATAGGGGCAAATCTAAGGGTCGCTGATACAATATATATTGGCCGATACACCCCGATACATTGCAAAATTTCAATGTTTGTCCAATACTAATCCAACAGGGTCTCAAGTTTACCTCTTAACCTGATCCGCTGACACCCCTACCATCAATCAATGTTGTAAAACTTTCGACAACTGTTCAATGGGATGGATCACAATTAATTTGACCGCTTAATTGAACGGTTGGTCTTTTCAAACCGCGAAAACCGTCACTTAACTGTATGTCATCAGTTCCCAATTTTCGTGGTTAACTGTCCGCTCCGATCCAAGTCTTACAACAATTCCTCTAATCATGGGGCTGCTACTGAGAAAATATAATGCTGCACAGACGTGATGCAAGTAAACTCCACCTCACCACAGTCAACCAGAGCATTCTTGTAGAAAGAGGAAGAACCTAACGGTCATAATAGAATATCAAAATACCTAACGGCCATTAGCCGCCATGAACAACATAAACTACCATTTGCTAGCTCTTCATCCCCGCAGTATAAGTGAGTGATGAAGAATTATTGTAGGAACTAAGAAACCATCACTTGCTCTTGAACTCCCCACTTGGAGGAGTTAGAAGAGTGAGCAAAGATGGTGGCCTCGTCTCTGAAGAATGGTGCCACAAAGATAGCTCCACATGCTGCTATGATCCTTGTTCAGCTAATAGCTGCAAGTTATATCGTCTTAAGCAAGGTTATTTTGGTAGATGGAATAAGCTCCAGTGTATATCTTGTCTATCAATTCATATTAGCCACCATTTTCATGGCAGTCTTGGCATTTTTCCTTGAAAGGTAAATGCAGTTAATTGAGTAGAGAATTTAATTAGTTTTTGAATTGAAGTTTCATTGATCTAATTAACGAGATGTTGATCATTTCAGAAGGACTAGACCTCCCCTTACAAAATCAATTGCAATGTGGATTTTTTTACTTGCTTTTGTGGGGTATCTCTCTCTCTCTCTCTCACACACACACAATCAGAATTGAGAAATCAGCTTTGAGTCTGTTTGATACTAATTTTCAAGGGCCGATTATTTTTCTATTAAAGTTACTACTCAATGCCATGTCGTTGGATGCTTATTATTCTTTAATTTTCTAATTAAAGACTACTAATCTTTAATTGTCGATTTTCTAATTTCCTAGAACTCATTCTCTTTGTACTATGTAGGATAACAATTCCACAAAACCTTGTAGTGGGATGCTTATACTTCATATCGAGCACAATAGAAGCTTCAGTTTTCAACTTGGTACCTGTGTTCACATACATTTTGTCTGTAATCTCAAGGCAAGAAGCACTTGAACTAAACACATGGTGGGGTAGAGGCAAGATATTTGGAACCCTTTTATCTGTTTCTGGGGCCCTCACCCTCATGCTATGGCGTGGATCATCTGTTTCTCTTCTCACTTCAACTTTGGGTGATTGGTTGCTTGGCCTCTTTATGGTTCTTTTTGGCATCCTTTCCTACAGTGCATGGATTTTGATGTTGGTGAGTCTTTAGTACACCACCTAAAATAGAACATTAGAACTCCTCTCTCTCTCTCTCTTTCTCTCTCTCTGATGGTAGCTTGCATTTGCAGAGGCCCATGATGGAAATATATCCAGCTGAGTTCTCGTTGACTGCAATCATGTTCTTCTTTGGAACATTACAAACAAGTGTAGTGGCTGCAATTTTAAGCCGTGAAGCATCAGATTGGAAGCTGAAATGGGATTTAGAGCTCTTAAGCATAGTCTTTGGTGTAAGTACTGATCTTTCCGAGTTGATAGTTTTGACCATATTTAGAACAAAAGAAGGTTATATGACTACAAAGCATGATTATCCTCCTCCATTTGCTCCGATTTTCCATGGCAATTCAAAATTTTTACTTACATGTGTCTATCTGGTAGTCAGAGCTACCTCCAAAGAAAAATCAGTCTGACTCGGACGAAGAAAAGTCAAAATAGAAAAAAACAAAAAATAAGAACAAAGACGAAAATTCTTTTTGGCAATTGCTCTACATTAGAAGATTTAATCCATAATTAAAAAACTTCGTAGTTCTAGATGAGTTGATTAATTTGAACAAATGGGTCCTGTGGTTTCCTTCCTAGGTGGTTCTGATTACTAAGATCGATACAGTTTGTTCAGCCTCTTCTGCCATAGTGCATAACTTCTATAATTAAGATGTAAACTTAAAAAACATTACGGAAAGCTTGGGCTCTATAGCAACGTAACTCATCCAATAGAAATCCTTAAAGCCGTGTTTTGGTTTGTGAAACTCCTTAATTTTCTCTCAATTTTCTATTTTTCTCTCTTTTTTTTCTGTCAAACCAAACACGGCCTAAAAGAAATGTATTAGTGATTGAGAACAAATTGTCTTCTTCTACAGTCATTTAGGCGGCTCTCGGAACAAGCCTTTTTGGGTAGCTTCTTCAAAGCAGCTAAAAATAAAGCTTCGGTTCAACTAGGCTGGTTCAGCTGCATAAATGACATAACCCATGTTTATTGACAACCGGCTTAGCTGCCTAAGAAGTTAAGGAAGTTGGAAAATCTTGGCAAGGTGCTCTGTATAAAGTCGAAAAGGCCGAGAGGGGACAACCCTTCAACTGGATGACTGACAGCCAATTTGGCTCCCGGATTTTTCACCAAACATAGCTATAGGATGTCCAGCCAGAAGCTTATCGGCTTCAGCTCTCCCAATGGGCACTATGTGTGAAACTAAGCCCTCCCAAATGGAACCCATGTTTCCTACTCACAGTACTCAGCAGCCGCACATCTCACAATACAAGATAGCAATATGTGGCTGCAATTCAAAACGGGTAGACTGTGAGTAGAGAACAGTGGGCATGAAATCCGGGCATTGGACCCAGATCTAGCTAGATCAGGGCATAGACTGAAGCAATATTAATATATCAGGAACTTAGGCTTTACGTGCATTGACTTAAGTGGTAACCATAATATGGTCTATTGATTGTGTGATATAGGGAGTTTTAAACAGCGGGCTGGCTTACCTCTTATTAACATGGGGAGCGTCTATCAAGGGACCAATTTTTGTTGCTGCATTTACACCGCTAACCTTCGTTTTCGCAGCCATCATGGAGACAACTTTGGGCTCCACTTTGTACCTTGGAAGGTAATTTCCCTTTTCTTTAACTCGAACATTCAACTCCATGATCAGGAAGTACTTTTGTTTTGGGTACTCTTTCTTTTCAGGCATTTTGGTTGAGGTCTCAGACACTGTCTCTTGGTCCATCTGAAATAGTAAATTTGAAGGCCAGGTTCAACCCTATTTTGTTAGCATTTACACTGAGCTACAAGTTGTAGCCAATGGACAAACCAAAGTAGGATTACCTCAGGTTATTGTTAAACTTGGCTTCTCATCTACACCCTTAGCCACTCACAAATCCTTTATAATAATATACAGTAGAAACAGCCCCAATTTTGTTGAAACTTTTCCTACATAGATTCTGTTTATGCCTTATTCCTCTAGTATAGTAGTATATATAGGTGCTTATGCAGTGCAAATCTGAATCAGATAGAAATTTTGCACCTGATTCAGTTTTGCATCCGCTTGTTTGTATTTATGATTTGCATTTCTACCTAATATTATAAAATGTATATTACTTTTATCTCATTTTCACTCGCTAGCAGTAGTGAATATTTTGTCTCATTTGCACCACCTCCTTACTTCCATCAATTTCTCTCTCATATAAAGTGGGGATTTCTTACTTTACTCAATGCAAATATATACAATACAAATACATACAAAATACAAGGTTTTGCATTCTAAATATTTGTATTTATACTCCTTTCAAACTGAGCCTAAGCAAATAACTCTCCTCCTTTCACCACTCTCTTTCATATAAAGTGGAGATACACATCATGTTTGTTCTCATAAACAAATGAAACAAAGTCAAATCTACAGTAAAAGTAAACCAAAAATTTAATTTACACCGAGCCCATGTCCTCTCATACATTCACAGCAAACAAACTTGGGAAGAGTGCAAATACAAATACACACAATGCAAAACCTCATATATGGTATTTCTAAATCGTATGTTTGCATTTGCACTCTTCTTAAAATGAGCCAACTAAAATTTGAAACATTTATTAATGCATCTACGTACCATATATGCTTGCTTTGCCATATCCAGAGACCTTCAATTTAGCTCATATTGTTACCAATCACATTCATGCCTTGAAATCTTAGCCAAGCATAGGCACATATATGAGGACACAAAACAGTTTAAGATATTTAAATCTTTAACCTTTTTTTTTTTGTTGCAGTATTGTTGGATCAATCGTGATAGTTCTGGGGCTCTACATATATTTATGGTCAAAATCAAAAGAAGAAGCGCATAGCTCTATGGAAGGGGACGACTGTATTACATCTTCTCTTCTTCCATAATTTGCAGAATTAGAGGAAATACTTCATACCAAGTAAACTTATGGCAGAATTTAAGGGAATCATTCGATCAAAGGTTTTTTTTAGTAAATATTTAATTAAAGGTATAAGCACCTCATAATCCCAAATGTATCGCCCATATATCCTTTAATGGACCAAAGATATTTTCCACGTCATGGAATTTCCCGTTTGGAAGAATTTTATTTTCTTTGTTTTTTGTCTCTATTATCGCAGAAGAAGATTGCATCAATACATTAAAAATATTATAAAAATTAAAAGTGAAAAAAATGAATATCGTTTGTTTTGTAGAGGCAGTATTAATTAGACGAGTCCCGAGATTTCCTGCACATTTTTCTGTACATCCTACCATAATGTGCCAGTCTCACACAATTAAACTCTTACACGTGTGAATTGATTAACAGATGTTAAGAGAACTTCGCTTCTTTACTTTTATTTTTTTTAATATTAAAAATAGAAAAAAACCAGTTCTCCTTCACTATTGGTTATGAGGACTATTTCTATAAGCTCTCTGTAATAGAGGAAAAATTAAGTAAAATTGATTTCTTTTGCAACAAAGTGTAAATAATAAAATTTATTGTTTATTTACATCATAGAAACAATGAGATCACACAAATATCTTTCTGTGTAAGATACCTTGAAACATGGGGTCTCCTCTACGGAAACAAAATCTATCCTAACTTTCTAAGCAACCACAATAGACAGAACCTCCCATCATATGCTTTAACTTTCTGCTGGGTTTTGGGTCTGCTCTGGGCTTTTGTATTTGGCCAAGGCCATCTCTTAAAGTGCTTGCAGTGCTTCAGGACAATGGAAAAGATAAACTCCAAAACTTGTTTAGATCATTGTTGCTACGTGTTGAGTAGGCTGTAGATATCTCCTTCTTCCCATTCCATTTTTAATGCTTTCAGCCAACCCTCTTGTCAAAAGCCTTTTCACGACAAAAATTGAAAACATGTGCTAAAAATTTTTACATAGATTTAACTTCTTAATTAAAAAGAAATGGCGGTAAACCCCTCGAAGAAAAAGAGGGTTTTCTAATAATTTTTAATGCATACAAAGAATTCTTCTAATAATTTTCTTTTCATTTTCCTCCATTTTGTTTCTTCTCTCCACTCTCTACGCACTTATTTGACTAACCAGCAGCTATATTATCGGTATAACATCATATCAATGGCACAATTAGTTTCATCATGGTGAAGCTCCCATTAGGCCTTAGCTTTACAATTAGTGATCTTTTCATCATGTCGGACGTCTTCTCAAATTTCCTCTTTGGTTGCGGCCAAGAGAATGATGGTAGCCTTGGAGTCTCTCGGCTTGGTACGCCAAAATGTGTCTCTAGATTTTCAAAAGGGAGGAAGGCATGTTAGGAATCATTGTGCAATTATCCTCCCTTTCTCAACACATTTTGTTTGTGTTTGATATTATTGTCGCTTCTATTTGTATTTTTTGTTTTGGTCATATACGAATGTTTGATAAGTTGTCTTGTCTCCGTCACATATCGTATAACCATTTCCCTAGAAAAAATAATCATTTGACTTAGTATTGACATTTATATAGAAACACCAAATTTGATGTTTTTGAGAAGCAACAATGGATATCCCATATTGTATTGAAAATTCAAAGCATTTGTGGTAGAAAAAAATATTTTCTCATAAAATTTGTGTTGACCACCTAAAACGTTGCAAGTAGAAGTGACAATGGTACCAAACACAACCACATATGTGTTGGCATTTCAAACTCAAGGAAGAAGGATCGAAGGATCACCAATGCTATGGTTTCAGTCTAAAAGAAAAAATGATGAAGAAATGCCTTTTTCAAGGGTAATTTTGAAATTTTAAAATATTTTAAGTTGTATATGACATCACGGGTGTCAAATAATTGATGAAATGTGAGCTACTGGATTAAAGTGACAGATTTTGGAAATTTAGATGTTTTAAAGTGTAGGGGTAAATTGTTGAAACCTTCCCTAAAGTTTCTGATTATTATTGAAGCATCCCCTAAAGTTTGGTAATTGCAATTGTTTCTCTTGAACTTTATGACCGTTGCAAGTAGATCCCTTCTAGTAGAATTTTCTAAAAAAAAGGCATAAAATGTCTAAAATACCCATGAATTACTTTTTGCAAAAAAGTTTGTTTTCCAAATTTTCTCTTCACATCAATCACTACCCCAAACCCTTATCTGTTTTCTTAAATTGATTTATTTTTCAAATTTGCCCTTCATATCAATTACTCAATGGTAAAGCTACAACTTTAAATTCTCTTTCTTTTTGTTGTTCAAAAAGCTTGTACTGCTTTTTGAGTAAATTACAAAGACCTTCTTATACTATGGGATTAATGACAAAACCCCTTTATACTTTTAATTTGTGACAAAGACCCTTGAACTTTTATGTTTGACAAATACCCCCTTAGTCGTTTAGTCAAAGACATTTAAATTACCAAAATACCCCACTAGATGTTTTCTATTTTCTTTATCTTCTTCATTTTCTCTTTAAACATGACCAAAAAATACTTCCATTACTTCTCGTCCAGAAATACTTCTACCATCTCACCACTGGTCATTAATGGAAAAGGAAGAAATCTCCGATAAGTTAATTAAAAAAGGGACATTCACTGTTAGAAAAGGAAAAAATCTCTGGTGAGTTAATTAAAGAGGGGCATTCACCTATTGGTCATGGATTTTGAAAACTTTAGGCAGACTTGAAAACTCTAGGCATTCACTATTGTCTTTACTATAGTCATTTCAGTTAACTTCAATGGAGAAGACAATGAATAGTACAAAATGTAAAAAAAAAAAAGCAAGATGGTTTCATAAATTAAAGAAAAATGTAGTTTGAAAATTTAAAGATTTTTAAATAATTAGATGAAAATCTTTTTCGAAGTTAACTCATAGACACTAATGGAGGGGGGTTTTGTCTAACGACTAAAGTTCAATGGGTCTTTGATGCAAATTAAAGTACATGGGTCTTTATCACTAACCCCATAGTACAAGGGGATCTTTGTAATTTACCTTTTTTTCAATAGAAACCAGCCTTAGGGGTGAGTAAAAAAAAAAAGATGAAAAGGAATCAAACCGAAAAAATGATCAAAACCGTGCCGAAAAGAACCAAAGGTACCGGTTTGGTTTCGGTTATCCAAAATAGGACACCAACAATTAACCAAACCGATCAGTATACATATATATATATATATATATATTACATATATTTAGGTATATTATATATATATTATATTTTCTATATATTATAAATTAATAAAAATGCATTAAATAAATATATGTTTTTATAATATATTGTTCAAATTCAAGAAATAAAATTCCTATTTTTTTTCAATTTGTTGTCCACTTTGTATTTTGTTAGGAATTTAAGTATTTTTTTATTTCTTTGTTAGATTTTTTATTTTTCTAATTTGTTCCCAAAGCTTAAAGGAAAGTGAAGTATTTTAGTTTTAGTGTTTACTTAACAAAGAAATAAAAAAATCAAAATGTCAAAAAAAAAACAAAAAAAAAATAAAATAGTTTGCCTTGGTTCGGACCTTGGCCCAAGGCTCGGCCTGCAGCCCAATCTGACATGGCTAGGCCCACAACACGACTTGCAACCCGCCCAACCCAAGCTCACGATACGATCTGACTTGGCATTGGCCTACATGAGCTCGGGTCGTGGGCTGTACTAGGCCTAGACCTGTTCATGGGCCGGGTGGGCCGACGGGTCGGCTCGGCCCCTAGATGGGCTTGAATAGGTATATGGGCCCGTGGGCTTAACCTCGGGCCAAAAAGCTTGACCCGTAATAAATTCGAGCCGGGCTCGGGATTTGTCAAAATAGCCCGGCCCGACTCGACCTATAATTAAACCTAAAAACCCTAGTCAAATACCCCTCTTTTTTTCACCTCTTTCTCTTATTTTTCCAGCCGAACCCTTCTTCTCCTCATCCTCTTTTCCTTCTTTATATTCTTTTTTTAATGTAAATAAATTTTTGAATTTATATTCTTTTTTTTAATGTAAATAAATTCTGATTTATATTGATTATTGAATAGGGAAAAATTCTAATTTTTTTTATTAGGTCGGGCTTCGGGCTCGGGCTCAGGCCCAAGTGTAGGTCCGTTGGTCAGGCCGGGCTTAGGCTCGGGCCTAACATATTTTCATTAATGAAGAGTAAAAGCCCGGCTCAAGCCCGGCCCGGCCTGGCCCATGAACATGTCTAACTAGGCCGACTCCCTAAAGTATCCCAAGGGAGGGAAGCATGACCCGACTTAGCTATATTGTGCTAACCCAACATGACCCGATTTACACCTCTATAACTATATTAAAAAATACAAGTAGATGACTTTAATTAGCAAACTTCAAAGAAAGTTTCAACAACGGTTAGAAACTTCTCAGAGGTTTTCAGCAATTTACCCTAAATTTCATGCACTAAACTAAATGTATCTTATTAAAGTATAGGTACTAACATGCAACTTACCCTTTTGTTTGACAGAATAATATTCCAGAAAATTTTGATAGTTTCTAAAGTCTAAACACATTCTCATGGCCGTGTCGGCCCTCCACCGCTACACGGCACAATTTACATCTCTATAATTATCAGAAACTTTAGTGAAGTTTCAGCAATTTATCCTTAATTACAGACATTAATTAAACTTACCTTAAAAATACAGTTACTAACATGCAATTTACCGTTTTGACAGAATAATCTTCCTGGAAATTTCGATCCTTTCCAAACGCATTTTCACGTTTATCCATGTCTCTGGAGTCTCGACTCCAGGCTATTTTTCTCTGCTCGTTTCATTTGTAATCTCGACCTCACGCAACAGAACTTCGTTGCCACGCCTCAGAATGCTTTCTGCAGCACTATTTGGCAATTCCGTTTCCATCATTTATACCTTGTCAATTCGCTCTGTTCGATTCAAAACACGAGCCTTTGTCAGACCATTGGACGCAAACTCAAATGGACTTACGCCGAAAGTATCCATTCAGCGCGATAGTCTCAGGGTACTGGAATGGGACCAGGTCTGTGATTCCGTAGCTTCCTTCGCCGGCACATCTTTGGGTCGAGAAGCAACAAAGGTTTACCGGAGTTACTCCACGATCTTACATTAGTATTTCTGTTACTGATGTCCTGAGTTTTTTCTTTTCTTATTTTTTAATCTTTTCTACTTTCACAGGAAAAGTTGTGGTCATTCGATCAGAGCTACGAGGAAAGCAGGATTCTTCTATCTGAAACCAATGCTGCTGTGCAAATGCTGAAGCACGGAGGTTGCGGGATGGACTTCAGTGGGATTGATGTCATTCGGGTAAAACTTTCGTGAATTCGTCAGTGGTTTCATTCTCTTTATTTTCTTTTTTAATGGCTTTGGTTTCTGGTTATCAAGAGTTGTATAATTGTCTGGGTGTTTACATCAATTCTTGGTTCAAATCTCTCAACATTTACTAACAATCTACCAAGTAACCACTAATCGATTTGCCTAACCAAAAAAATACAAACAATAATTTAACAATTTTGCTCCTGTGGGCTAATAGAAGTTTTAGCCTGGTGTTCTGTCCATTGGGTTTGCTCCTATTAGGCTTTTAAGTTGCAGGCCTACTCTCCTAACAGAAAGTTGCTTATTAGATAAGGATTGACAAATAAGTACTTACTTTTATGTACCTATTTGAATGGGTACTTATTAGTGTTTGGGAGGTTTTTTCTCAAACCACTTTATACTTATTTTAAGTACTTATTTCTGTTACAGTGTTTGGTCAGTCACTTATCCCATAATTACTTATATTTGTAGAAATGACAATTGTAGCCCTAACTTAACATAATCATATATTGGATGAGCACAAAGGCAAATAAAAAATAAAATAATTAATTAATCCATAAATAAACCTATTTCCACGTTTACTGCAATAGAAGTGTGAGGAAGAGAGGGGGGAAGGAGAGGAAGGGAGGAAAGAAAGAAAGAAGAGAGAGAGAGAGGAGGGAGAAGAAGAAGACAGGGAAATTAAAAAAAATAAATAAAAGGAGAGATAGGCTGTGGTGGTTTGAGAAAGACTCAGTTCTAATGGTGGAGGAAGGAATAGGAGAGAAGAAGAAGGGAGAGAAGGTGGTGGCGGTAGTTCTGTGGAAGGGTGCTCGATCACCGCTGCTGCTTCAGGTCTTCGCTAGAGGAAAAGTGAACAATGATCTTTTGAAGATGGGGGCAGTCCCTTGAAAATGAACAAAATATTGGGGCCAGTCTTGTCCCAAAAAAAGAAATAAGTACTTATTGAATGAGCACTTAAAAAAATCCACCCAATTCTGGCTTATTTTTTAAATGATTATTTTCAAAATAAGCACTTATGTGGGCTTTTTTTGCCAAACATGAATAAATGCTTATTTTTCCACTTATTGTGTGGGTCCACCACTTAAATTAAGTACTTATTTGAATAAGTACCTATTTTAAGTGTTCCCAAACAGGGGCCATGTGGCTTTAAGTCAACAAGGTCTAAGTTGCTTAGTTAGATAAGGCAATCCACCTTGAACCTGGCATGTGCAGTTTTAGCAACAGAAAAACAATGTTTTTGACTCTAGGGCTATAACTATTTTCTTGTTTGTAGAAATCCATAGCTAATTCCATTCTTTCCTATTTACTTAGCACCCGTATTAATGTGATAATGTCTACAATGGGTTTCAGAGCCTAAACATGGGACAAAACTTTTAGATCAGGGTATTCTCAATTGCTTTCTTTTATTGGAAATGGTAACTTCATTAATAGAAAATTAAAATACAGCTGTCAACCCCTAAAAGGTGTTGCCCCAAGTAATATTTATTACAAAACTTCCCAGAACATACTCTCCCTTACAGTCCCTTGTTTAGCCAACATATCAACTAAACCATTAGCTGATCTTTTTGTCCATTTGAAGCAAGCACCAACCTCCCTTGTTATATTGAGGATTTCTCTTATGGACTGTCTAGAAATCCAGGTTCCCAACTTGCTTGATTGCAGCCAATCATTTAACAATTTAGAGTTTCCCTCTATCTCAACTTGGTGTAACCCCAATTGTTTGGCATATCTTACATCTTGAAATAAAGCCATCACCTCCACTCTCAATGAGTCCCCCACTCCTATTGGTCCCAAAAACATAGACACAATTCTTCCATCTCTATCAAAGTTCAATTTCATTCTTTGTTGTGTTGGTGGAGATCATAATTCCTGGATAATAGGTTTTATGGAAGTTGTAGTTGCCACCATTCCCCAATTCCTGTATATGTCCTCAGTTGAAAAGTCTTTAAACAAATCCAATGTTTTTAACCATTGAATAGTCATAATGGTTATTCTTTCTATAGTTTCCTACTTGGATTTCTCCACTCCTTTAAAGGTTCTATTGTTTTTTCCCAAATTGACTAGAGGATAGCTGCTCTTGTGGCTCTCCACATTAATCTTCCACGCCTATTTGGTTGCTTGAAAAAGCTTGGGTCAAGTAGGCTTTCCATGTCTGAGGGAGGCCGGAGGTACCCACCTGCAACCAAAGATAAAGCACGCGAATGGACAAGAGATTAATAGGTGTGTGATCCTCTCATTAGAACTCAAGTAGAGTCTGCAAACATGGGCTGAAAGGCAAAAATGTGGCCTTTTTCTTTGCAACACATCTAGATTATTGATTTTGGAGAACCACCTCCCAACATAAAGCTTGAAGTTTTGGACGTACAGGGTGACACCAAACCTCCTTTGAAGGAAAGTTCCTCGCAGGGTTAGTTGACTGAAGGAGGACACCAAAGAAAGAGGAACAAGTGAACAAACTAGGTGGGGAAGGTTTCCAAATTCTACTATCCAAACAAGATTGATCCATATAGGTTGACCCTAAAAGAGTAACTAGTTCATCAACCACTGCCATTTCCAACTCTCTTAGATCTCTCCTCAATCCCAAGTCCCATAAATTATAATTAAAATCTGAAGAGATCACACTTGTTTTATTTTTTGTTAGTGAATAGAAGTAGGGAACATATCACTAAGGGGAACCTCTCCAACCCAAACATCTTCCCAAAACAACACTTTGTTTCCTGCATAGGCATTAAATTTGAAGTAAGGATGGAAGGCAATATACCATGAATAGTTTTCCAGGGAGAACACCGAGAAGCCCTAGGGTCAATTCCTGCATCCCAACCATTGTCTTCCAATCCATGAATGCTAACAATCAACTTATGCCAAAGTCTATCTTGTTCCAACGGCAATCTCCATAACCATTTACTAACAATGCGTTGCTTCTCAGTTTGATATCCTAAAGGTAGATAGGAAATACACGGGTAAGTTAGCCAGTGTTGACTTAATTAGGGTTATCCTACGGTCCTACCTCCTAGGGAAATGTAGTTTCTCTTCCAATTCGCAAGTCGCTTTATAAATCTCTCAGTCACTAGATACCAGAAGCTATCTATATTTGGATTTCCTCCCAATGGTAATCCCAAATATTGTAATGATCAATCCCCTACTTTACACCCCAATTGTCTAGCTAGCAAATCCACTTCTTTACTCCCTAAATTTACTCCTACCATGCAGCTCTTGCTCCAATTCACTTTAAGGTTGGAGAGCCTCTCAGATTTATGTACTATCCTTTTCAGGTTCATAAGTTCTTCTGCTTCCCCCTTTTGCTTCTCCCTTCTTCTAAACTCTACATATTTGTTGGCAATGAGAATTTGATCCATTATTTGTCTTCCATAAACAAAGGCCCCCTGATTTGGGAAAATCATTGAGGGAAAGACATTTTTATTCTTAGGGCCAACACCTTAGGAATGATTTTGTACATTCTTTGTTGTGGATGCTTTTATTTGGAAGAAATACAGCCGCAAACAACAGCAGTAATGGGCGTAAAATTCAGTGTTCCTATCCTATCTGTTAGCTAAATTCAGTGTCCCTATCTTATCTCTGTTCCTATCTTATCTCTTAGCTAGATTCAGTGTTCCTATCTTATCTCTTAGCTAGATTCAGTGTTCCTATGTTATCTCTTAGCTAAATTCAGTGTTCCTATTAATTAGGCAGTAGCATTATTATTATTTAAAGATAAATGTTGTTAGGAAGTGTTCCTAAAGAAGGACTCTTATCTTCTTGTAATTTTCTATTTAAAGGAGCAGATGATATTCAATAAAATTATCGATATTTTCAGTCAAGAAAGAGCAAAGGAGAGTTGGTGATCTCTTTAACAAATCACCATTAAGGCGCTAAAGATAGGTTCCTCGAGAAAAGGGATAAACATGGGAAAACAAGAAGTTTTCCCCGTTAACCGACCTGTGATGAGATCCTATTCGCGGGCCCTTAACATGCTTCCTATCAAACTTATAGACCTAACGTCCTTTGTCTGGATTACATCCACTTTCTATGGTATCAAAGCAATGAAAGCTGCATTTGCACCTGAGTTAACTTTGCCTCTCTCATAGAATTCATCAAAAACTTCCATCAGATCACCCCCAATTATCTCCCAACAATCTTGACAGAATGCCGTCGTAAAACCATTAGGCCCCAGGGCTTTAGGTCTCAACACTACATTTTTCACTTCCTTAACCTCAAACTTTTTTTCCAAGGATTTCATCAAATCTCTGTTTCCAGACCTCCATTCCAGGCCCTCTAAATCTTTTCTTGATCTCCTCGGGCACTCATAGAGTGCCTTGAAATGGTTCACAAAGGCTTGAGCTATGTCCTCATCTCTTGTCAATACTTGCCCACTCTATTCCAATTTAAGCACTGAATTTTTCCTTTTTTCTCCCATTTGCCAACATATGGAAAAACTGGTATTGCCATCCCCTTCCTTGATCCATTGACATCTAGATTTTTGTCCCCAAGTAATCTCTTTTTTTCTTAGAATCTCTTCTAGGTCCTTGTTCAACCTCCATCTCTCTTCCTTATCTTCCGAACTCAAACTTTTCTCAATTGTTTGACTTCTCTCAATCCAAATATGATTTTGTCATTGATATAGATTGTTTATCATTACCTAGGATTCTCAATTGAATCAGAGGAAAGACACACAATAGAGTTTCAAGGATAGATGGTTTCATGGGTTCTGAGATTCTCCACCAAATGGACATTCCAGTCGAGATTTGAGAACAAAATCTCCCTTGTGAATTGTTTAAATCTCAGATGAGGGACCAATCCGCGAGAAAGTTTCTGGCATCAGCACAATGCTGGGGAAATCTCTTCTTACATTCAACATCCTATGATTTCTTTCTTTCCAGATGCACCAACAAATGACCGAAGGAACTAAGTGGCCTATAAAAGGTGTTGATCAAAAAATATAAAAAAGAAGTGGCCTATAAAAGGTTACCTTTAGACTAGAACCCAAATACTAGGAGGGCCATGATGAGGTAATGCCCCTGGTTGAATGAAGAATCACCTCACCAGAACCAAAAATGCAACAGAAAAATTTCTAAGGGGGAGAAACTGCAGGACAACTGACCAATAAGTGATACAAAGATTTTTTTTTGATAATTAAATAAGTGATACAAAGATTCTTCCATGTGAAGGCCCCTATGGTTCAGGTGATCCAAAGTCAACACCTTATCTAAGAAGACTAACCACATAAAAGCTTTAACGTTAAAAGGAACATGCTTTTCCCAAACACATTCAACTTCCATTGTTCCAACCAAATCTCATGTGAGGGCAATACATATTTTCTTTTGGAAGCAAAATTTTATCAATACATACCAGTTTCAAAGGTTTTTGCAAGGATAAAAGGAAGTACGTCTGACCTTGGACCTAACAAGAAGGTAAGGAAACACACAAATGCAGTCAGAAGACAATAGGAAGATGGCAATCAAAATGAATAAATAGATTGTTGATTTGGAGTCCGTGGGGGGTGTGGTTTTCACTTTGGGTCTAGGGTGTGTGTGGTGGTGGTGGTGGTGGTGGGGGGGGGGGGGTTGCTGTGGGTATTGTATGGGTATTGTATGGGTCTTGGTTTTTGCTTAGTTATTGTTCTTGTGGTGGTTCTTCATGCTTTCTATGGGGTTTGGAATTTGAGGGTTGGCTTTGTTGGGATGATTGGCATATCTGGGTATTTTTAGCTTGAGTTGGGTGTCCTTTGGGTGTTTTTCTTTTGCATTCGTTTCCTTGTATCTTGTTGTTTTTTTGTTTTAATATAATTTTTTATTTTTCAAAAAAAAAACTCTCACTCCCAACTCCTAGTAAGTGATTCACTGATCCTCAACTTTCATTGTTCAAAGCTTCAGTACTGAAAATAATTCACAACGATCAGTCAAAATCTAAACACTTATGGTTTGTTTTACAAGATTAAAGAGTATAGTAATGTATACCTATTTTTTGTTCTTAGAAGGAGTTAAATATCCTTTCTTGTTTGTTGTGACAAATGTATGCAAATAAGTAATTAATAATCTCATTTTTCAAGCTTATCTTCTGAGTTATTGAAGAAAAATATCTAGTATCACTATTGCATCTCCATCTATAAGAAAATAAGATGCTAATCATTGGAGTACAAGGTGTACATATGTTCCCGAGTCCCCTCCCCCTCCCCTCATCTAGGTCAGGATGTTCGCATAGACTATCTGTATATCACATGCTTCTCCGCTGATGACAAAGTTACCTGCTTTCCCTTCTTATGATTCACAAGTTCCAATATGCTTATGTGTATGACCGAATAACTGTACATTTTTGTTAAGGTGAAATCAGCCATACAACATGCATCAAGGGGTTTGCCAGTCAGTGGAAATGAAGCAATTGCTGTTGCTGGTCTTCTACAGTTTGTTGAGACTTTACAGTTTAATTTGAAATCTGCACTCAAGGAAGACGTGGACTGGTATAATCACTTTATGCCTCTTACGGAAGTGGTAATTGTTTTATAAGTTTTCATCCAAGCACTTACAATATGTAATCGCCTCCCATCTATATAATTTAATGTCTTTCTTTTTCATAACTCTCAGATACTGGAATTGGTCATAAACCGCCAACTGATTAAGTCAATACATCAAGTCATAGATGAAGATGGTTCTATAAAGGATTCTGCGGTTTGTTCTTACTAATGCTGAATTTGTCTTCAGAGCACCTTAGAGATTTGGAAACAATTTTTTTCCTATAACCAATGCTAGTGCAGCTATTTAGTTGTAATAAAAAATTTGTAGAACTGATTTTTTGATATTAAACAGAAGAAAATTTTTAAAAGAAAATAAATAGAACATTAGAGAAAGGGTGATGAGCTGACACCCTAGTACACTATCTAAAAATTAATCATGACAAGTTCTGGTAGATTCAGCACCCAGTCCACTTCATCTTTTGAATGTCAGCACATAATTTATTAATACTTTCTGTATTTATGTATTTGTCCTAAAAAATAGGGCTGCAACTTGGGCGGGCTCAATCCAAGCCCACACTGACCCAGCCTGAAATTTTACACAGGCTGGGCTTGGATTTTCGGTCCTCAGGTTGAGCTCAGGCACAAGTAATGCATAAATGCGTATACATGTGTAATTTTTAGAGTGCTTCATTGACCAACCTAAGCCCAGTGCAGACTTGAGCCCAGCCTGGTTGATTTGCACCCCTACTAAAAAAATCCTTCTGTTCCTCTCCTTCTAAATACCCCAGCATATTGCAAAAGTAATGCAGTTCTAAGGACCTGTTTGGATAGACTTTTATAAAGCAATTTTGTGTTTTCGTAATTTTGAAAGCACAAAAGTACAAAAAGCATGATATAGCATTTGTATTATATTTTTTTGATAAATAAATTCATTTCCATTAAAATAATGATTGGATACAAGAAGATCCCTTTAAAGGCATGAGGTGCTGCCTCTCCTAACAGCAAATACAAGAACTATAACAGAGTTACATGAGTGTTGATGCTAAAACAAGAGTTATAGTTGTGCCCAGAACAATGTTTCCCTATTTACCCCTTGTTTGGCCAAGGCATCTGCAAATGCATTAGCTGATCTCCCAACCCACTGTACTGTTATAGACATATTTCTTGTCAGCCATTTGAATTTCTTTTAACTCATTTTTGTAGCCCCACGTGACGTACTCCGGATTATTCAACCAGTCCACCACTGTCTTAGAATCTCCTTCAATCAGAAGCTGTTCCACGCCCGCTTCTTTTGCAAGAAGTATTCCTTGTATTGCAGCAGACAGTTCTGCCCGGATAGAGTTCCCAACACCTAAGGGGCCAGAGTAGAGTAAAATAACCTTTCCAGCCTCATTCCTCAGTACACCTCCCATCCCAGAGGGACCCAGGTTACCCTGGCTACTCCCATCAAAATTCAGCTTCAAAGAACCAAGAGGAGGGGGGACCCAGCTAGTCAAAACCCTTACCTTGTGGGAGGAGCAGCTTGCTACCAATTTCCAATCCTTCCAACAATCAGTAAAGGATGAAAAACCCCAAAAGCACAAAGTCAGCTTTTTATACTTTGTGCTTTTGGCAAAATAGTGCTTTCGTTTTCGTGTGAACAGGTGATCACGTGTGACCCCCCTTTGATAAAACTCTCGATCCTACCTCCACTCACTGTTGCTACAGGTGGGCCGCCATCGCTGGTCTCAAACCGCAAAACCATCGGAAACCATCACCAGATGTACATGCTTTTGCCAAATAGAAAATTGTACTTCTGTTTTGGAAAGCATACTTTTCAAATTTTTTTACCAAAATGGTTTTCAAAGCAAAAATACCAAAGTGAAAGTATTTTATGTACTTTATACTTTGCTTCCATGGATCTTCAACAGCAAGGTAAATGTCATGCATCTACAACCTGTTGTATTTCCCAGTTTCTTCTCTATGATCTATTATCTCTGTGACTTTGCTTAATAATCCAGTAATAAAACAAGGATAAAAAGGAAGAAAGATTTCTGTTGTGAATAGGAAAAGAAAGAGAGAGACGAGAGGAAGAAGAGAAGAAAGAATGGGTCTTAGGTTAGGAGAACATGAACTGTGTATCGTCATTACTGTTGGCCCTGTTTTATTACTTCATAATAATGAATGTCAAATTACAAATATGCTCTTATTTAGGAGGCACTAAAATAGAAATAAGACAATTACTAAAAAGGTCTAACAAGATTACCCAAATACCCCTATTGGCTAGATTAACACTCCCTCTCAAGCTGGAGCATATATGTCATAGAGCTTCAGCTTGTTACAGATGTAGTCTATTCTAGTGCGACTTAGCCTCTTAGTCATAGTTTTCAAGGCGTCTAGGCGATTCTGGGCAACATAGGGGTGCCTAGTTGCCTAGGCGATAAAAGTTTTATAATATAAAAAACTAACTTTTGGTTAGTTCCCTAGTTTCATATGCCATTCAGCATGTATATTAAATGAAAAAAATAGAAACTCTCTTTATTAAGAACATTAAATTTCCTCTAAAAATGTGGCAAATCATCACATCTAAAAGATAAAAATCTTTTACATATATTAATTTCATTATTTTCAAAAATACTACTACTATAAAAGATATTTAATAGAGTAACTTCATATCAATCAGTAGCTAAAGAAGGTTATTAACTTTATATGATAAATATTCAAGATGGAAAGTAAAGTAGAAAAACAAGGATATAGTTTCCGTTTTATTTAATTAGAGAGAGATAATAAAAAAAGAACCTCTTTATAATTCCATTCTTTCTTTCCTGGATCCCACTAAGGAAGATATCAGAATTTGGAACCCCTTCTCCTTGGGTGCCTTCTTTTGTGCCTCTTTTTTTGAAACCTTAACTCATCCTCCTGCTCCTCTTAGGTGTAAGCCCATTCCTTCTCGGGTTGGTAGTTTTTGCTAGGAAATTTTCTTAGAAAGAATCAACACAAGTGACCTGCTTTAGACCAAACCTTTGCACTGCACTACTAAACTGGCCAAGCCAAGCTCACAGTGATTGTTTCAAGCCATAGATAGGCTTCCTCAATTTACACACTTTTCACATCTCCTCTTGAGCAATATACCCAGGAGGTTGCTCCATGTATACCTCCTCCTGAAGATCACCATGGAGGAAGGCATTCTTGATATCCAATTGAAAAAGAGGCCAATCAAAGTGAGCATCCAAAGAAATAATTACCCTCACAGAACCCATATTAGCAGCTAGAGAGAAAGTCTTAGAGTAGTCAACACCATAAGTTTGTGTACACCTTTGCCACTAGTCTCACTTTGTACCTTTCAATACTACCATCTTGACGGTGTTTAACTGTATACACCCAACTATAACAAACGACTTTTTTCTAGGAAGTAAGGAAGTAAGATCTCAAGTGTAGTTAGATTGGAGAGCATGAAACTTTTCATCCATTGCTTGTTTTCAGTGAGGGGACACAAGGGCTTGTTGGACAGAATGAGGAATAGAAATAGAAGAAAGAAGAGACGAACTTTTGGTGGGTGGGAGACAAGTGAGCAAAGGAAACATAACAAGAAATGAAATGGTTTGTACAAGCACGTTTACCTTTGCTAAGCACTATAGGAAGATCAAGTTCTGACTAAGAGGATTTGTCGATGATGAAAACGAAGGTGGTAGGTCGGATGTTGGAGATGAAGCTGATACTAGTGTGGTGCTGGTGTGGCTTCCAGTCTCATTTGGAATACACTCCATAAGCTCCTAAAGGGTAAGAAGGGGAATGAAGATGCCATTGGTATCAGATGGGAGGGGAACTGAGGGGGAAGGCTCCTGTCTAGAGAAGGAGGGGAGTCTCTCAAAGAAGGTGACATTGGAACAACAAAAAACCTTAGGGAGGATAGAAATCATAGCACTAGTACCCTTTTTGAGTGTGAGAGTAACCAAGAAAAACGCACTAGATGGTGGATGACCCGAGAATCAAGTTTTTCAGTCTCTCAAAGAAGGTGACATTGGGAATAACAAAAACCTTAGGGAGGATAGGATCATAACACTTGTACCCTTTTTGAGTGCGAGAGTAACCAAGAAAAAACACACTAGATGGTGGATGACCTGAGAATCAAGTTTTTCATGGATGGGTCCAAGTTGATGGACACAACAAATAGATCCAAAAACACGAGGGAGAGAAAAAGTGAAAACTCCAGAAAGGGTTATTTGCACTTTTTGGTTGCAAGTGGTCTTTGCCTTTGTAGATTCTACAACCTTTAGATGACCTAAGAGAAGGGGCAAGATCCTGTGGAGATGTGCTAGAGCTGCTTTGGTGTGGACAGCGTGGGAGGAGAGAAATGCTAGAATTTTCAATGATAAGGAGAGGAACGAGGACTCTATTTGGGACTGCATTTTAAGTAGGGCTATCCATTGGGCTATAGCTTGGAGGAATTAGGGAGCTGTAGCAAGAAGCTCAAAAATAAAGGTAAATCTGGCTATAGCTTGGGTACCTCTTTTAGAAGGTTTCATTAAGCTTAACTTTGATGGAAGCAGCTTGGGGAATCCAGGGCCCTCAGGAATTGGGGGTGTTTTAAGAAATGCAGATGGCAGTATAGTTACTTTATTTTCAGGTCCTATTGGTGCTGGGGACTCTATTAAAGCTGAGTTTCAAGCTGTTCTGCAGGGGGCGCAACTTGCTAGAGAGTTGAACATTGATAGACTGCTAATTGAAGGGGGCTCGAAGCTGATAATTGGGTAGCTAAGGAATCTGGATACTGTTGTTTGGGCTATAACCTATGAAAAGATTCAAATGGTTGACTTCCAACATGAAAATATGAATTCTGTAGGAAAGGAGATTGGCTAATGGGATAGATGACTGTTTAGCTAAGCAAGGGGTGCATAGGATCATCTTTTCTGGGCTCATTTGTAATTTGGTGCCTTATGGGAAGCTCATTGTATAAATTATTTCTGCTGAATTATTGATAAAATTTATTTCTACTACTTACCAAAAAAAGACCAGTTGGCTGATTTGTAAAACTAAATCTCTTAGTAGACCTAGGCTTGAGTTCATATCTAGCAAGCTGGGACTATATTAAATATGTTCTCCAGTCTGAGGGGGAATGTTAATGGTGTAGTTGATTGCAGCTAATCTTCTTTTATTCTATTAGTTTTTTATGTCTTTACTTGTTTGCCCTTGTCTCTTAAATTGTTGTAATTTACCCCACTTGAGATTAATATAAATCTCTTCTGGCCGTTTGGGAGACTAACTTTTCTCTCTATTTGGCAGCTAGATTTTTCTTCTCCTAGTCTATGCTGCTCTTTCTCCTCTCTTTTCTGTTCTCTATTATTTACCTCAGCTTTCAAGTTCAATTTGCACAAAACACATATGAACAACATTTATGATAAAAGTATGTAGCTGAACCACTATACCCACTATAAGTAAAAATAAACAAAAAAGACTAACCCTGACACTCAAAAAAAAATCCAAATCAATCTATACTAATTATTCTCTACATATTTCACAAAAAATAAAATCAACTGTTCTTTTTATTTATGGAACTTTTCCTTTGCATTGGAATACCACTGCTTATTGGTATTTGGTGATTAGTTTTTATTAATCTTAGATAAACATGGTAAATAATATTTTGAAAGATTCTTCTCTGCATTGTATGTCTTACTTTATTGATAAGAATTTTGACTTTTATTTCAGAGTTCAAACCTAAAACGTTCCCGTGATCAACTGCGGATGCTTGAGAGGAAGGTAATTAACAGTTTTTTTTTTTCATGAAATTGATTTTACCAAAGAAATGAAGTTGGTCTTAGATCTACTTGTTTGTTTCGGTGTAAGAATTTTGAATAATCATTTTCTCTCCAATAAAAACTAATAGGTATCTTAGTCCATCCCAACCTATCTAATTTACACCCCTGCTTTATTAGGTAGAGTGAAAACGGGTTCTAGAGTTTCAAGAATGAATTGACTAGAGCGAGTAATGAACTAATGATGATTTTTTTTTGGAGAAAATGAATGGATTGAGTAATGATGGGTTTTATTGTTACTTCTTAATTTTAATAATCTAATTTAAAAATAAATAACCACGTGTGATAAATGAGAGAAGGAGATCCATATGAGCACTGAGGTTAGAGGACTCTTGGTCTCCCTCTTTATAGAGTTGAAATCAGCCCCCCACAAGATAATTTCCCACAACGTCCCACAGCACATACCCGCCGTGTATTGGGAACATCTCTCGATGATGCCTCATCATTTTTGATACTATCCTCGGGAGATGTTCCCAATACACGGGCGGGGATGTGCTGTGGGATGTTGTGGGGGGCTGATTTGAACTCCTCTTTATATAGTATAGATTGGGAGATTTATTAATCATAGTATGTAAAGACTCATTTTATGTGAAATTGAGAACTGAGGAGAGTGATGAATATCATCTTTGAGATTTTGGTAAACTCTGGCAAGCTAGTATTTGAATTTCCACAGGTTAATACAAAACCTGCATGAGTTCAATGAGCCTTCATTTGACATATTTATAATATATTCTGCATTATAGTGTAGCATCAGTTATTGGTCTTTTTGCTAGCAAAGATACTTGGTACAACCATCCATCATGATGGCTGCTTTTAGTCTTCAAGATATTATTGCTTATATTACCCCCATATTTAAAAATTCTTACATTACTGAAGACTTGATTTGAAATCCTTTTCCATTCAGTTGCATCAGTTGATGGACAGCTTAATTAGGAATGCAATGAATGATACATATTCTCTGGTAAGTATCATCAATCAGAAATGTACTTCTACTGCTCCATGGGTTGTTGTCCTTTGTTAATCCTTTCTTTTTTTCAGGAAATAAGTAATATTAATGGAAGATTGTGTCTGAAATCTGGAACTGATCAGCTTACAGCCATTAAGGGGCTATTACTCTCCAGGTGTCTTGATTATGTTTCATCAATAATGAACTTCTAACTCAATTAACTGATAATTTTCCACATGAAAGTCTTCAATGAATTAGCTAGAATGCTGCTTTTTTGGTGTATTTTCTACTGTTTTTTGGATAAATTACTTATACCTCCCTTTGGTTTTGGTCAAATACTTTTATTATTCCTCGAGTTTACTAATAGTTTATACTCTCTTTGACCACAAAGCTACAGGGGGTTTTGTTAACAGAAGAGACAGAATCAATATGGGAATAGATATAATTTTAGTTTTTCCTCCAAGATACATATTTTGAGATTGATATAAGTACTTTTGTTTATTTTATATACAATTTTACTATCTAGAATTTTTAGTTTAATTTTCCCTAAACCTGTTTTCAACTTTTCATTCCCACCTTAACATTATGGAAAAAAGTTATCCCTTTAAGAAATTAAACAAGGTTAATTTTTGATGTCACATGAGAACTTCCAGTCACTAAAACTGATAGCTTAGTGTAGGGGTGGAATAAGAAACCCAACCCAAACTACAGGGGATGAGTAAGTTAATAGGTAAACCTGAGGGCAGGTCTTAGTATTTGATTGAAACCTGAGGGGCAGTAGAAGTAATTTACCTTATTTTTTCCCCACAGAAATCTTGTTAGATAACTGTTAGATATTTGATCAGACCTGATTTCCTTCCTAAAATAAAGGGAAAATAAGAGAAAGAAGAAGGAGAAGAAGAGAAGAGAAAGAGAGGAGAAGATGAAGAGATGGTTTGGCTGGTCTCCAAAGAGAGAAAATCAGTCTCCCCAGCCAACCAGAACAGTATATATAGATTTCTAATTAAAGTACAATGACCTTTGTGCCCCTCTTTAAGTATGGGACACTCTATTCAATCTCAAACATAATAAACAAACAACCTAGAATAAAATACTCTGAGATGACTCAAATACCCCTGGACTGTTGACTCTAACAGTAGCTTTTTCCAAATAATTTGGATTTTCTTCTTTTTTTTTTGATAAATGAATGGTAATTTTATTAATGAGAGAATAAAATGTACATTCACCCTAAAAGGGGGCACGAGATGTTACCTACCCGTAGAGATGAGAACATAACCACTGTTTTAATAGAATACAGTTATAAGGTTGCCCAAAACAATTCAACCCTTGAAACCTCTTATTTAGCCACTGAATCAGCCATATAGGATTTTCCAATTTGCCAACCCATTAAAATCTGACTGACATATTCCTTGTAAGCCAATTAACTTTCTTGAGAAGATCCCTGCAGTCCCAAAAAACTGTTTATGGATCTGACAACCAACACACACTAGCACCTTAGAATCTTCCTCAAATATCAAAATTTCACTCCATGTTGGTTTTCAACCTGTGTTCCCTGTACCGTAACTAGTATCTCAACCCTTGTAGAATCACCACTCCCATTGGTCCTGAAAATAAGGGTAGAATGTTGCTGTCCTTATCTTTCAAAATCCCTCCTATACCCGAAGGTCCTGGGTTATCTTGACTGCCCCCATCAAAGTTCAGCTTTACCACACCCTTCGAAGGGGGTATCCATTCTACTTGTAGTCTATTCTTTTTGGAGGCTGTGGAGGCCACCTCTGCCCAACTCTTCCGAAAATCATCAAAGGAATAATTCATAAAAATGTTGGAAATTTTCAGCCAAAGAGTTGTCCTTGTTGGTATGCACACCTTTACTTTGGCGAGGCTTCTTTCCTTTTCTTGGATTATTTTGGCATTCCTCTCCTCCCAAATAGTCCACAACATAGCTGCTTTGATAAACTTCTACATTAGTTTCCCCATCTTTGTTAGCCACTCAAAAGTGGATGGATCAAAAAACAGATTTACTTCAAAGGGCAAGTTCCATCCGCACCAAACAACATAAAAACCCCATTCCAAATATTCGCAACAAAGGAACAAGTAACAACAAGTGGTGATAGCCCTCAATTTGCACTTTACAAAATACACTAGTTTGGGGGCAAACGAAAATAAGGTTTCTTCTTTTACAGGTTATCCATAGTATTGATCTTACCATAATAGGCTTCCCAGTAGAAAACAACTATTTTAATGGGGATGGCCCTTGACCAGATTTCTTTACAGGGAACACCCAAGAGGAAGGAGTATAATAGAGTGACTTTGAAGAAAGAGACACAAGTGAAGGAGCCGCTTAAAGTCAAAGTCCAAATTCTTCTATCAGGTTTAGGGGGGTCTAAACAGAGTCCAGAAGAAGAAGCACAAAGAAATGCATCATCCTCTAAACCTCTGTGAAACCCAAAGTTCCAATTTAAAGTCAATGGGGGAACCCAGGGGAAAGGGACCTTAAAATCAAGCTTCTTGTTAGAATGGGAGATAGAATAGAGAGAGGGGAAACAGTCTTTTAGAGGTTGAGTACTCACACAAACATCTTCCCAAAAAAAGAACAGAATTACCAGAGAAGATATCATACAATACAAACATAAGGAATTTAGGGAGGGTGCCAACAATTGCCTTCCAAGGTGTTGTGAGCAAAGCCCATCGAGACACCCAAGCATCCCAACCACTCTCAGAGCAGTCATTTAATTAGGATTTTCTTCTTTTATTTCTTTTATGTCATTATCTTTGATTTTGAACAATATGACTGTCAGGATGTATTATGAAACTCTATTAAGTGCCATGGTTTAAAATGCTGGCATCCCCAAGAGTTTCGCCAAATCAACTTTAGTAGATGAATTTGGGAGACACTTGAAACTCTATTGAACTCCGCCTTGAACCCAACTATTTGGGTTTGGCTACACAAATCCTACTGCCATTATACTCTATGAAGAGCCATGTTTTTCTGTCAAAATGTTAGTTCTTAGATCATTCATTTGATCCATGTTGTAGAAAATAGTTGGTTATATTTGTTTTTTCCATGCTCATATAATGGGGGTTATTAGCCGACCCCATATAGTTGGTTATTAACCTATTAGAATTGGCTACACATCGAATTTTTCTTTTCTTCCCAATACTATCTTTGACACTCTAATTCCTCCTTGAGTTCAGCCCTCAGAAAGGGAGGAATCCGAAAATTAATCTTTGGAGAGATTTTCACATTCCCAATGTTACTAAAACATTTTAGAGAAGGAAGAAACCAATGGTTTTACCTAGATTTAGAAGCTAACAGCAGATTCTAAATTTATAGTTTCTAATTTTTGTGTTTCCAAAGCTGCTGTTGACAGTTTTTTTTTTTTCTTCTAAGGGGTGTCTTTTTTTGAGAAGATCTTCAATTAGTAGTTTACTATTTTATTTGAGAAACTTTTAGCTTATGCCAACTATTGTTTTGCAGTGCTTCTATTTTGAGTTTGTAGTCAGTCTCAATGTCTTTATAGGTGTTTGAGGCATACACCTGGAGGTGCACTTAAACACCCCAAGGCATGCACCTCTGGTATGCCTCATACATGTTGAAAGAAAGAAATAAAGAAAAAGAAAAAGAAAAGAAAAGAAGAGAACTCTTCTTCCTCTCCCTCCTCCTTTTCCTTTCTTCTCTTGAGGAGGCTTACACCTTGCACTTAGGAGGCTTATGTCTCTTGCATCTGAATCATGCCTCATGCCTCTTGGTGGTTGAATGCCTTGTGTCATGCCTACATGTTTAAAAATTTTGTTTTAAGCATCTAGAATATTCTACATGCCTCAATTTTTTTTGTCAATCCCCTTGCCCACTTGTTTTAATTTTACTCTTTTACCATTCAGTGAAGCTTGTTCATCAACTTCCTCCTAATCTTTAGCTTTTCCTTTCTGTTTGCAACCTCCTTTGCATGTTCTCTCTCTCCTCTTCTTCCAGCTGTTTCAACCATATCTCCAGTCCATTTTCACCAACACTGTACAGAAGGTCCATTCTTCCCTTTGTATTAGAGCCCTCAGATGATGCAACTCAATTTTTGTTGGGATGCTGTTCGTATCATTCACCTTCACCAGGATCTGCACCATGTCTATCATATCCCATTTTCTATTCTTATCAAAATATTTCAGGAATATTGTCCACATGTTTCTGGCTGCTCTAAAGGTTTGTCAACACCATGCATAAAAGGGGATCCTTGCAACACAAATCCAAACAGCTTTTTTCCCTGAAATTAATTAACAGCTCCCTGCTGTAGAACCATCTACCTAGTCTAAAAAGCAAGGGCAACCCAGTGCATGAGGCTCTTGCCAATGCGGGGTCTGGGGAGTGACATATGTACACATCCTTACCCCTTGCATATAGAGAGGTTGCTTCCGAGATTTGATCTCTGGTCATCCAGGTCCCAATGGAGCAACCCAACCATTGTGCCAAGGCCCATCCTCAAACCATCTACCTAGTCTAACCGCCATAATTCATTTTTTGTTCATTCTCATGGTCTTAAGACCTAGTCCACGTATTCTATATTATAAATCATGAATAAGAACACCACCCTGTTCAACTTCTGAACTCCCAACACCCTCTCCCGTTTTCTTCTATTCCCTGTTCTCTAGCATCTCTGTCTCTCAGTTGGCCTTTACAACTCTTCCAACCATGCAAGCTTTTAGTAATCCAACTACACAAGCTTTCAATAACCTCAAATCTTTCGAGCAGTTTACCAACTGAACTCATACTTGTGCGGGTGAAAACAAATCCATTATGGAAGCTCACCATACAACAGCCATTATACAAAAAGCTGACTAAAAATCTCTACTGCCTCTACTACCTTTAAGTCTTCCTTTGCATCCTGCATCTATTAGTTGACATCTGATGTGCAAGATGGACTCCCTTTACTGTTTATTTCCATCAGATCAAAGTCTTTGATTATCTAAATTGAATCCAGATTCCAGAATTGGTAACTTCAAGATAAGGAAAATTTCAGACCTGTTTTATGCATGTGAATGCAACTCAATAATGGTGGAAGGATTCGGTCCTTTCTCAATTTATTTGATTAGAATTTCTTCATATGGCAACCATTCAACTATTGATCATTGTATTACTGATACATAGTATTTCTATCTAGTGGTTCAGGTGTGGGAAATTTAATAGAGCCACTTGCTGCCGTTCCTTTAAATGATGAGTTGCAAGAAGCAAGGGCATTGGTAATGAAAGCTGAAGAGGATGTGCTTTCTGCGTTAACAGAGAAGGTTTTGTGGGCTCTATTCAGTTTAAAGTTTTCTTTGTTCTAGTCTCTCATTTGTTTGGTCATTTAATTTGTTTTTTTTTTCACAGATCAGAGCAGACCTTGATGACATTCATAATACATTGAATGGTATAGTTAAATTGGATGTGGTAAGTATCTTATAGTAAACTTGTCATTGTAGGTGGTTTCATGGATTTTGTGTTTTTTCAAATAATTTGCATTTGATCTTTTATAATGCTTGTAGATAAGTTTTCTGATAGATAACAGAAAGCAGCTTTTTATTAAACGAATAATGCTATTATAGATAGAAACAAAAGTGGTTAACCTCGTCTAATCACCAAGAGCATTACAATTGCAATTCCATTTGTGACCAGACCTAATCAGTTCTTAATTAATGTGAAAAATAAGAAGAAACAGTTATCCCCCTCCTCTTCCACTTCTGGGTTTGGGTGGAATTTGTGCTTGATAAGGGCTGTGAGAGACTCAAACCTTGACAGCATCTCGAGTCTTCTTCAACTTCTTGACATTATTTTCTTAGACCCTGCTAAGGTGGACTCTAGAATTCGGACTCCTACCCCCACTGGTTCTTTCTCCTGTGCCTCTTTCTTCAAAGTTTTAAGCTAGTCCTCCATTCCTGTAGCCTTCCTTTTTCCTGTTCATGGTTTTTGCTGGGAAGCCTTTCTGGAAAGATTCAACACTAGTGATCTGCTCCAAGAAGAGACCCAATACTTGTTTGTCCCCTCACTGGTGTGTTCTTTGTAAAGCTGATGGGGAGACGGGTTTTCACCTACTGGTGTCTTGCCAATATGCAAAGTCTATTTGGGAGTGGGCTCTTTCCCTATTTGGGTGTAGTTGGAACCCTCCATCAAACTTGCAAGATCTGTTTTCTCCTTCTTTTCTCAGGTGGCACATGAAAAGGGGCAGGATTATGTGGAGAGGACTGAGGGCTGCGGTTTGCTGGTCCTTATGGGAAGAAAGAAAAGCTAGGATTTTCTCGGAAGTAGAGAAAGTACTGATGAATTGAGGGCTTTGATCCTTATAAGGGTGATAAAGTGGATGAAATCACTAGAGCTATTCACAGATTATACAGTGGATGACATGTTGAGGAATTGGGGTGTGATTGCTAGCAGTACCCGGACCAAAACAGTGATGAATGTGTCTTGGACTCCCCCCTGCGGGTTTCATAAAATTAAACTTTGATGGGAGCTGCAGAGGGAATCCTAGATAATCAGGGGTTGGGGGGTGTTTTCAAGGATGAGAATGGGGTTGCTTCTGCCATGTTCTCAGGCCCAATTGGAGTGGGTGACTCTCTCCGAGCCGAGATCCATGCGGTTATGGAAGGAATCCAGAAAGCCAGGGAGATGAATATCAGAAAACTTGTAATTGAAGGGGACTCAGAGGTGGTGGTTGGATGGCTAAATAAAGACTACAGTGGCTTATGGAATTACAGCAATATGAGGAGGAAATTAGATGGCTGGCTCAAGAAATGGAGGTTAAAATCAGTTGGGTAAAAAGATCAGCTATTTCTTTTGCTGATGGGTTAGCTAAACAAGGGGTGGAGAGGGAGTCAATGTTCTGGGCACAGTTGTAATTATTTTTTCTATTTCTCCTTCTCTTTCTCTTTTTCTTTTTCCTTCTTTTGGGGCTCAAGTTATAGATGGAAGATAAGAAAGTTTGTCTTCCTCTTTGTAATTATCATTGAAAGTTTTAATGAAATTAATGAAGTGTGTTATTGATCAAAAAAAAAAAAAACAGAAGAAACAGTTCTAGAATAGAAGAGGAAAAGGAAAGAGAATGGAAGAGATGGTTCACCAGGAGTTCACAATAAAGATTCGATAAGGAAGGAAGGGTACAGTCTTACTAGTGGGCAATGCAGCTTTCTGGTTTCAAAGTTTCCTTGATGGAGCGGTGTATGTAAGCTGGCACGGTGTATGGAAAGGCACTTTTAGCTACTTGAGGAAGGAATATGTAGCAGAAAAGAAAAGAAATTCTAAAGGCTAGTTTTTGACACTGGAGAAAAAGCTTGAAAGCGAGAAGAAACAATTGATTGTCATACCAGAAGGGAGAAAGCTGGAAGGATGGATTAAGGTAGAAAATGAGATACATTAAAGAGTTGCTAGCAGATGGGCTAGAATTGAGAAGAAGCAAATAGAGAAAGAACCTGTGGAAGTTGGAGGGTTGGGAAAGAAAGAGGAAATGAAGGAATGAAGGAAGAGATTGGAATAACTGGGCACCGAAGAAGTAAATGAAATCCAAGAATCGGTGGCGTGGCTCTTTCTGCATGGGAACCAAAGCTTTTACTTAATGGGGATAGAGGAGATTGGGAGCACAGATTAGTCTTGTCTGCGAAGAACGTGGTGAAGGATTGGAAGGAGATTTTAGAGGAAGTGATGAAGAAGTTAGGGAGCAAGCAAACAGCTATGTTAATACCTTTAGATGAGAAGGAGGCAGTGTTGGATGTGGGGAGGGAAGTGATTGATTTTATTACTGTAGAGACACTGGAAGGAACTATAATGGTTGGAAATTGGTGCCCCTCTTGTAACTCGGTGACAACTAGCGATGGAAATTTCTGGCCAAAGCTCCCAGGTTTACTGTTTAATTTGTATAAGAAGCTTCTCCTTGAGAAGATAGCTGTGGCCATGGGTGGAGTCCTCATCTCCTTCAAGACCTTAGGTCTGAGAACAGTTACTATGAGGATTATGGGTGTCAAGCCTGAAGATACTCCAAGATCGATTAACTTGTTCACTGAGGGGTTCTAGACCAAGGTCTGGGTTCCCTTAAAAGTGGAAGCATTGCTCTGGTGTGGGAGATGAAAGCTCGACAGTGATGATGACGTGGCTGGCTGGGTGACACTTGGAGGAGAAAGAGAAGAGAGGAACATATACATCAGCAACATGTGGAGGAAGCAATGGTAAAAGACATGAAAAAGTCAAAGATACTTGAAGGGTTGCCTTGACTTCTAGAGAAGGAATTAACTTCAAATGGTGGTGTCGAGAAGGCGGGAGCCTTCTCTTATGGGGAAGTTGTAAAATGGGGAGCTGTATCAGATGGAGGGTGGGGTCCGTAGGGTACAAAGAAAAAAAAAGTTCTGTAAATTTAAGTGAGTCGATGGGGTGAACTGGGTGTAATTTAGAAAGACCGGCTCAAGGGGTTGGGAACTGTGGGGTGACACGGAGTTAGAAACATAAAATCTAGAAAGTCTCTTCAACATCCACCTAGATTTTCAAGACCATCTGATTAGTCAGTCGGTTGAACAAAATGTCTAGACGAGTAAGGGTGACACACTGTGCTCTAGAAAGGGGGAACCAAACTAGAGCCAGGAGCAGACACAGGGGGTTAGTTTGGTTATGGAGGAACTAGGCGGAAGAAGAACACTACTCCAAGGAAGGTTAAGGCATCAGCTTTGGGTCAATTCTAGTCCATTGCACCGGAAAGTGATCAGTTAAAAAAATACACCAAGCAGGGGGATAGGGTTGCCGTTACTGGTTGCCCTTCAAGTCAAGTTCCTGCTAACATTCTAGTCCTTCCACAATTTTGTTTTAGTTCCAAAAGCTACACTGTAGCTAATATGGCTAAAACAATGGATATATAGAAGCAATAGCTTTCCAAGGGGATGTGAGAGAACCTCTTAAGCTAAGACCTATGTTCCATCCATTAGGCTATTCATGATTGCTCTTAATGACCTCGTGCCACAATTTATCCAAATCAATGCAAAATCGCCACAACCATTTTCCTAAGAAGGATGTATTTCTTAATGATACTTTACATAGCCCCAAATCTCCAGCCTCTTTGTCCATACAAACTGTTCTCTAGTTGATTAAGTGATCCTTCTTCAAGTCCCTTGGCCCCCATTAGAAATCCTGCATAATCTCCTATTAGCCACTTACACAAGGATTTTGAAAACTAAAAGATAGTAGATAGGGAGGTTACTAAATGTGGATTTAATTAAAGTTATTCAAACCCCAAGTGAGATATAGTTCTTTTTTCAAGTTGCAAGCTTCTTGGGAAATCAATCTAAAAACTGGGTTCCAAAAACTGGAGGACCTTGGGTTCCCCTCTAGAGGTAATCCTAGATATCTTATTGGCCACTGCTCTAGTGAACAACCCAAAATCTCTGCATCTCTCCTTGCTACACTTCTTCAATGTTTGCCCCACTAAGCAACTTTTCTCCAAATTCACCTTTAAATTTGAAATCTTCTTAAAGCATTTCACCAACTGCTGAAGGTTTCTCACACTACCTTCCCCCTTATCTATGCCGAAGATTTTCATATCATCAACAAATAGTAGGTGAGATACAACTTGATCCCTACCTATCTTCCAATCCTCCACTAAACCTAACCTATCCGCCCTCGAAATTAAACCTACTAAGCTCTCTCTTAGCTAGGAAAAAATCCATTTGCTTTCACGTCACCATAATGGAAAAATCCTTTGCTTTCTCTTAGCTAAGCTCTCTCTTAGCTAGGAAAAAATCCTTTGCTTTCACGTCACCATAATGGAAAAATGACATGAATGTAGGCATCCTTGAATCCATTTCATCTATTTTTCAACAAAACCAATTTGGAGAGCACCTCATCCAAAAAAAAGAAAAAAACGATCAACTTAGTTGCAGGCTTTTTTTTCCAAATAAAGTTTGCATACCCAACTCTTCTTTCCCAGTTTTCTTATTTCCTCGACACTTCCATTAGCAATCAAGGTTTAATCTATAATTTACCTCTTATTAATAATTTCTCCTTGATTTTGTGAAATGATCAAGGGGAAGACTTCCTTTCAACCTCAAAATTAAGATCTTTGCTATTATTCTGTATAGACTTCCTAATAGACTCATTGGCTGAAAATCTTTGGGGAAAGATGCTTCTAGGGATTCAGCAATAAGGGTCACAAAGGTGGAATTGGCTCTTATTGTGAATGGTCCTTCTCTCATGAAATTCTTGGGATACTTTCATTAAATCCTCTTTAATAACCTCCCAACATTTCTAGAAAAAATCCTTGTAAATTCATCTGTCTCCAGTGCCAAAGGTTCAAAATATCGACATGATACACCCGGTAAGTCTCCTCTCTTCTCTTTGTATAATTTATGTTCTGGTAGAGATGATGTTCTTCTTCTAGTGTTTCTAGTAAGGGAGTTGTCTTTCCATCTATTGGTCTTTACATGTCTCATGTTCTTCATCTCCTTAGGATGCCTATTAATCTTCTTTTTATTAGTAGTCTTACAAAATCATTAATCTTTTTGGTGGTAGAACACATTTTCCCTTGATTCCTATGCTTTCCAAGATTCACTGATTCCCTGATGTTTTTTAATTATCTTTCTATCAGTGGTATTGTTTCATCAGCATAAAGGTCTGAATATTCTGGCTTCTTGCTGAAGAAAGTTGTTAGTTACAAGTTTCTACTAATAGCTAGGCCTCTTCTAAAATTTGTCAAGGCATGGATAACATCTTATGAAGGACTATTTTGTAATAAAATCAACAAAATGAAATTAATAAGGATATCAAATACACCTCTCATCAGTTATGCTTCTAAAGTATCTTAGCAATTGCCTATTTTTCCCAATTTGTCTACCTGTTGTGTGGAAATTGTAAATTGTCATACAATGCTATTTAGTACATTATGGTGGTGTTTGATAACTCTGCAATCTGAAATCTGAAAAGTGAAAAAGCTATTACTTTAGGTCTGAACTGAAAATCAGCATGTATACTTTTCTGCTTTTTAGAGGCTCTGAAAAGATAATATTGTTTGTATTGGAATAATTCTCCAACATCTAAAACGGTTGGATTTTACTATTTTACCCCTAAAAACAAAACATTTGCTAAATTTGAATTCAAATTAACCCTTGTATTTACTGGAACAATAAAACAAACAAGTAAAATGCAATCAAAGCACAAAAGTGGACTTAAAAAACAGAAGACAGCTTTTTAGAATAATCAACTTAGTAAAAGACCATAAAATTCTAAGAAGAATCTTGGCATCAATTGTCTCAGAAAACCTACAACCATAGGGAAAATAAGCAACCGTCCAACACAAAACATTCCAAACCAGAGAAAGAACATTAGCAGCTTAGAATTTCTTCACCAGTTCAATGGACGTAAAACATCTTTTAGGGAAAAGATTAGTGTTCTGTTGAGTCGATGTTAGTATCTGTTAGGATTGGGCTGATTACACTTGTTTTGTTTTTAAAGTTCAGTTAAGAGTTATTGGGCCTAATGCCCATTAGTTTATGTGTTGTTAAGAGTGTTTTCTTATGTTCTTTATTAGTAGCCGACTTACTAAGGGTATACTTGTCATTGTATTTAGATTTTTTTATGAGTATATAAGATAATGAAAGGGGTGGCCAGATCTGATTTTGGCTTTCTCCCATTCTTCTCTTCTTCTCTCCTCTCCAAAATCTTCTTTTCTCCTTTTCTATCACAAGATTCAAATCAGATTGCTGTTTTTGCACTTTCTACTTGGTATCAAAGCAAGACTAGGGTTTCTTGGAGTTCTTCCATGCAGCCCTAGGTTGCCAACTGCATGAGAAGATTAAGGGATGGTCGATCTACTTTAGACTGACCACTTCTTGGTTTTTTGGTGTGTTTCAGTCATCAAGAGGGTGATCTGTATTTTTGCATCAAAATCAGGAAGAACTAAAGTGCAGGGAAGAGTCTTAGTTGAGTTGGATTCTTCAATTTTGACTTGATATTGTGCAATCAGAATCTTTTGGACTTACTTAGGTTTTCTATAGGGGGCGGTTCAGTTTCTCATAGTTTTAGAGCCATCTGGAGAGATCAATTCACTTTTCTCTCTTGTGTGAGAAGGTAGGAAGAGAGAGATGTCTCCAGATAGGGTTTTCTTCCTCTAGAAAGTCCTACCCTTGTGTGTGATATCGATCTAATTTTAGAATCTTTCTACATGATTATTTCTTGTTTTTGACCTGATTGAAGTCAAAATGGAAGGTTGGAGTACTAAGCAAAAGTCTACTGATGACCTAGGTCTGGGTAGAGGAAGTATTAGTAACTTTTTTGGGTTTGGGATTATTACGATTGTAAAATTGGATGGTACATTTGAATGGGCACAATCAGCTAAGATGGCTATGAGCTCGTGGGAAATTGGGGTACATTGCAAGGTGCCAACCAACTGGTTGGTAAGGTCTCATGTTGGTCGTAGTGGAGACTTGGGATTGAATCCCACCTGCACCTGAGTTGGGGGCCATGGGTTAGGGGATGGGCTACCCCCCGTTGTGTATCCCTAAAGAAGATATTAAAGAAATGGGGTACATTACTAGGAGAAGAAGAAACCTTAACATAGATTCCCTCGGTGGGTATAGGAGAATTACATGGTGATGACTTGGCTGTGCAATTCTATGTTACTTATATAAGCAAAAACTTTTTATGGGATAACACAACCAAGGAGATTTGGGATGGAGTGGCAGAAACTTATTTACATAGTGAGAATGTTGCTAGGGCTTACCGGTTGAAGAATCGGGTGATTGCTACTAGGAAGGGTGACAAATTTATTGCAGTTTATTTTTTCAGCCCTCAAAACCTTATGGCAGGAGATAGATCGCTTGGAGGTTGTGATTTGAGAGAGTAGCAAAGATGCAACCACTTATCAGAAGTTGCTAGAGAGAACATAGTGCTTGAGTTTCTAGCTTGGACTTAACCAGAAGTATGATGTTGTACGACAACATATTCTTTCCCGGGATAGTGTAACTCTTTTTTAGGCATATGCCTTTGTGTCTAGAGAGAGAGTAGGAGGAATGTGATGATGAGAAACCTAAGCCTTGAGTAATCAGCTATGGTTAGCACAGCGAAACTTAATCCGAGTGGAGATAAGGGTGGCAATGAGCCGAGGAAGGAAGACAAGAAGGACTTGATCTGTCACTACTGTAATAAGCCTAAGCATACTAGAGATACCTGCAGAAGCTCTACCTACACCTTATACCAAGCCAATTCAGAATAAGAAGGGTAATGTTAATATGGCAATGACTGGTGTGTTAGGATCACCTATTTCAGCTTCTCTAGAGTCTGTTGCAGCAACTACAGTTATGGCCAAATTGGAGAGGTATGGACAATTTCTAAGTTAGAGAGATATAGCCAGTTCCAACTCATCATCGAGTGGCCAGCAAGATGTAGGTGGCTTAAGAGGTAGCCATTCTACTTTGTAGAGGCAGAATTTCCACAACTGATGGATCCCATGTTTCCAATGCTCGGAAAGTGTCTGTCAATGTAACCGATACCATTACCCTACCCTCTATACTCCATGTTCCTAGACTAAGCACTGACCTTTTATATGTTAGTAGTTTGACAAATAATTTGAATTGTTCAATAATTCTTTCTCTTGGCCATTGTGTTCTGCAAGATCTAGAATCAAAGAAGATGTTTGGGAGTGGTCATGAGGTGAATGGAATTTATATTCTTGATGTGCTTCGTAATCATCAGAGTCATCGTGTTAACAGGGATAATGAGTCAAAATCAGTGGGTCAGATAATGCTTTGGCATAATTGGTTAGGGCGTTTGTCTTTTGCTTCTTTGCGTTTTGTTTTGTTTTTTTTTTTGTTTCCAAAGTTGTTTGAGTTAGTATGGTTTTCCAGTTTAGAGTGTGAGGGTTATCAACTTGGAAAACATTGTAGATATTCTTTTAAAGCAAGCAATAAAAGATGTTCTTCAATTTTTGACATTGTTCATACTGATATTTGGGGACCATATCATTTTCCTTCTATGGGTGGCTACCATTATTTTTTCCAATCAATAGATGATTATTCTTGGTACTCTTGGACATACTTGAATGAGATCCCTTGGTTAGGTGCCTTTTTTGGTACAACAATTCCATTAGATGGTGTTAACACAGTTTGGAATACGTGTGAAAGTGTTTAGATTAGATAATGTCAGGGAATACTTTGAGAAAACTTGGCATCATACTTATTGGAGCATGGAGTAGTCTATCAAAGTAGTTGTGCATTTACTCCACAATACAATGGTGTAGCAGAAAGAAAGAACAAACATATTGTGGAAGTAGCAAAAAGTATGGTTGTGAGCTCTACAGTTTCAGTTCGGTTTTGGGGTGATGCAGTTCTTACAACGGTCTTCTTGATTAATCGGGTACCCTCTCGTGTTCTTGGATACACTACCCCGTTTAGCCTTCTTTTTCCTAAGGGGGAGATGTTCCATGTTCTTTTAAGGGTATTTGGATGTGTATGCTTTGTCCACATTTTGTCCTCACTGCTCAAAGCTGGATCCTAAGGCGAAAAGGTGTGTTTTCCTTAGGTATGTAGGAAACTAGAAGGGACGTTGTTGTTATGGTCCGATTTCAAGGAGTTAGTATGTCACTTTGGGTGTCACTTTCTTTGAGTCCACACCCCTTTTCTCGGGGAGTTCTTCTCAGGGGGAATGTTTTGGTGAAGGAAGTGAGCAATCTGCACCACTTCTTATTCTTGCTCCTTTGCCCACTCCAGTGTCTGACCCACCTGCTTTCCCCACTTTTTTGTCTCCACTATGTCCTACCTCTCAATTTTTTACATGACAACATCTACACTAACACAAGGAGGTTGATCCCATAACATAGGAACCCACACCACTCCCTAATGGCTCATCAGAGATTCTAGGTTCAATTGAAATAGACCTAGGTATGCCACTTGCTCCCTCTAATGGTTTAGTTCCTGTTGATGCTACCACCCCTGTTCCTAACACCATTGCACATGACCTAGACCTCCTACTACACTTCGGAAAGGGAAGAGGAAGTGTACAACTCATTGCATCTCACATCGCCTTTCCTACAGTTGGTTATCGCACTCCTACTAGGCCTTCGTTTCCTCCCTTGACTCTATGTCTATACCCAAGAGTGTTAGTGGGGCTCTCCCCAAACTTGAATGGAAGATAACTATGCAAGAGGAAATGGAAGCAATGATTAAAAATCATACATGAGAGGTTGTGGACTTACCCAATGGCAAGGAGACAATTGGATGTAGATGGATTTATACAATGAAGTACAGGGCTGATGGAAGAATAGAAAGGTATAAGGCGAGGTTGGTTGCAAAAGGGTACACTCAGTTTTATGGGATAGACTACTTGGAGACCTTTGCACCAGTAGTCAAGATGAGTTCAGTTTGGATCCTCTATCTCTATCAGCTATCTACTCTTGGCCCCCCTTCCAACTTGATGTGAAGAATGCTTTTCTTAACGGAGATTTGTAGGAAGTGTACATGGACCTTCCAACTAGTTTTTACAGTGATATGGTCAAAGGAAAGGTATGTAGATTAAAGAAGTCTTTATTTGGTTTGAAGCAATCACCTAGAGTTTGGTTTGATAGGTTTAGGAGTGGATTGATTATATTTGACTATACTTAAACCCAATCTGATCATACTCTGTTTGTGAAGAGTAGGGGATCATTGGTGTCGATGTTTATATGGATGTGGATGATATTGTTGTTAGATAGTGTATGCCCTTAGCTCCAATCAGATAGATGTATAGATACATTTATTGTAAATGAACAAGAGTGCATTGTTGTTTCATATTGATATTGGTATGTTTCTATGAAATTGCCCCTTAAGCAGGACATTTATGAGACTCGTGTTAGTTTAGAATGTTCTTAGCTGTTGGATAGACTGGGGGGTTTATCCTGCCAAGGTTGACACTGATGTGCTACCAAAGAAGTTGGGACAGCTTGTCTCAGCTACTAGGGTTAGACCCAAAGCACACGCAATGCGCATTTGGTTGAAACACTGGACTTGGACCATTTTCCAATTATGCCCTAGACCTTGGAGATTGATGGGAAAAATTGGAAAGTTACACATAACCCCTAGACTTGATTATGGTACTGCACTAGGTGTTGGATTGGGCTATCTTTGATATGCCAATCAGTGAGATCCATTGAGGGTCAAAACCTTGGTATATTGGGATAGTTTGAGAATTCACTTAAGTGGGTGATCATAGTGATAGGATCGGCTCCTTTGTCGAACAAAGTGAATGATAGGGTTTACACTCTCTCTAATGGAAACCTAAACTGCTTGTAGTGATTTCAATTGTGTTTGAGATTTGGTTTTGCAAAATATATTTATTATATATATATTATGCTTTATTAAAAAATCTTTGCAAAAGGTTTTAATTCCCGGGGTCCATCTGAGCAGAGAGTGTGACATTGCACCTTATAGCCAGGGGAGAGGTCCTTGGTCCTTCCCTGTCGGGTAGTGTTTGATCATTATGGGCTGAGAGGTTAAGTGTAAGAGACCATTAAGGGCTGATTACCTTATAGGTTTTATCTTACTTAAGTCCATTATCCTTGGGTCTTCATAGGATGGCTGAATTCAATGATCATTTAAGTGTAAGTGTTGGGCCCATATTGAGCCCATAGTGATGTGCTCAGTGGTTCATTGCGTTTAATAGTGAATTTGACCAAACCTTTTCTTAGAGGCTAGGCCAAACTCATGTGGACTTATGTGAGGTCATTGTGGGCTCCCACGCCATACAAATTAGGCCTAAGATGGCCATGCAACACCCTTGGGTCGTGAGCCTTATAGCTGATGGGCCTAAAGCCCATAATTAATATGATTAATTAAGCTGTCACATGACAACTTAAGTTGCCATGTGACATGGGGCGAATCTGGGTATGGAGCACCTAATCTTATAAGAAGATAAGGTATATCTCTAATTAGAGTCCAAATCTGGTTTAGATCTGGATTATCTCCTTATTAGATTAGGAGATAGCTCCATAATAAATTATAAAAGAGGAGGGGGCGGATCAGTCCAAGACAACTTCATATTTTGCAGTTTTTGGTCCTCTCTACACCCTTTCGTCTCCCAGTTTTTTCCAATTTGACCTCAGCTATTTGGGACTGATATAGGTAAGTTTTTTCTTTGATTTTTGCAAGAAAAATCCAAAGGAATTTCGTTCTCAACTCCCCAGTTCGAACTAAGCAGTTGGATTGCAGTTTTGTTGAAAACTGCGTTGCTGAATCGGCTTCAGGAGTTCACTGTGCCATCTTCAGTGGAGGTCGGTTTTAAGATTGATTTGGGCGTGAACTTCTACCTTGAGATCTGCATTTGTGGTATCCGTATCAGGTATACATCTCCCTCTTTGATTGGTTTCAAATCTGGTCCGGTTCAGTGCAAGGTCGATCTTGAAAACTGTAGTTTTTCAAAACACAGGGAATTCGATTCCCAGAAGGATTAGGAAATTTTTGAAATTTCGCCCAACCATCTGGCATGGTTCAGCCATCCATATGATGAATCCTAACCCTTCCTTCAATTGTAGTCTTAGGAAATGACTTGAGTGAGATTGATACCTTGAAGAGGAACCTACACTAGGAGTTTGAGATTAAGGACCTTGGGGAGCTGAAGTATTTTCTAGGCATTAAGGTGGCAAGGTCCAAGCAAGGAATCTTCATTTCATAGAGAAAGTATGTTTTGGACCTATTGTAGGAGATAGTAAAACTTGGGGCAGGGCCAGCTGATACACCTATTGATCATAACTATAGGATGAATGCTTCAAATGGTAAGCTATTGAAGGATGTTTGAAGGATCAGAGATTGGTGGGCATATTGCTATTCTTATGCATGACACGACTAGATATCTCTTACGCTTTTAGTGTGGTAAGTCAATACATGCATGCCCTACGAGTTCAACACTAGGAGGCTATTGATAGGATACTTGCCTATTTGAAGGGACACCTAGGTAGAAGCATAATGTTTGCTGATCATGGACACTTGAAGTTAGAAGCTTACATAGATGTTGATTGGGCAAGGTGCCTAGATGACAAGAGATCTACGTCAGGAGTTTGCACTCTCGTTGGAGGTAATCTGGTTTCATGGAAGAGTAAGAAACAATCAGTTGTAGCAAGGTCAAGTGTAGAATCTGAATATAGAGCTATGACACATGGTGTTTCTGAGCTCCTCTACTGGTCCATGCTAGGGGAGATTGGAATTGAGGTGGAAGAACCTATGATGCTATATTGTGATAGTCAAGCAGCAATTAACATTGCCTATAACCCAATTCCGCATGATAGGATGAAGCACATAGAAGTAGATAGACATTTTATAAAGATAAGGGCGATATCTGGAGAAGTGTGCCTACCATATGTTGCATCTGACTTACAACTAGCTGATGTTCTCATAAAAGGTGTTGCAAGAAACAAGCTTGGTATGATCTACACAAGTTGGGAATGTGTGACATCTATTCCCAACTTGAGGAGGACTGTTGAGATTGGGCTGATAACACTTGTTTTGTTTATAAAGTTATGTTAGAGTTATTGGGCAATGTTTTCTCATGTTCTTTATTAGTAGCCGACTTACTAATGGTATCCTGGTCATTGTATTTAGATTTTTTTATGAGTATATAGTATAATGAAAGGGGCGGCCAGAGCTTATTTTGGCTTTCTCCCATTCTTCTCCTCTCTAAAATCTTCTGTTCTCTTTCTTTTTTTTTGATAAATTCTTTTTTCTTTCTTTTCTATCACAGGTTTTATTTCAGATTGCTGTTTTTGCACTTTCTGCTGTGTTGTCCAAATCATCCTCCACATAGTTGAAGAATTTGACATCCACAATTTTGTTGTTGGCGTTGACAACATATTATTTGGGTTGGCATCATTGACATCCATCGTCACCATGGAGCTTTGATCATCCAAGTCTGTGAAGACTAAGTTGGTGATGGCTTTATCTTCACTTTTCTCTTTTGGAGACGGAGAAGAATAGCAATGCATGATGAATGCTGATACAACATTGGAGTTGTATCGGCGTAAGAACCCAATCAAGCAGAAACAAGAGGAGCCATTTCCCTGTTGAGATAGGTGTCGATGCTAGGGTTCGAAATGGGTACATTAAGAGCTAATATTGGTCTTTTTTGAAGTATTTAGGGGCATTTAAAACAATAGGCAACATCTTAAATTTGTCTGAGCGCGTTAAGTTACTAGGCGAGCTCTTACCACTTCAGATCTGAATTAGTGGTTTAGATCTTCTAATCAGACCTAAATCCAAAGCATCTGTCTTCTGAAAAGCAAAATTTTCAGATGTCAGACATCTGATTAGTGTTATTGACGAGGCTGAAGTCTCTATGATACTACAGGATTGAAATGTTCTTGATGTAGCTCCTGATGCTTGGTAGAAATTCTTCCATTTCTACTTACTGAGGGCTTTTTAAAGATTCTTGTAAAATCTGCTTCCCTTTGATCATAAAGGGAACTCCAAGTTCCAAAGTTATAATCATCTTAGTGCATGAAATTCTGTTGTTTGGTCACCATCTTAAATGTTGTTTGATATTTCACTATTTTAGTTGGTGATATAGTTATGTAGTATAATGTCTTTGAGATGTAGGTCAATGCTCGAGCAAAATATAGTCTTTCATTTGGAGGCACATGCCCTGATTTACTTTTCACAGAGGATCAGGGTGGATCTTTCACTTCTGAGGAATGTTACCCACAGAATAAGAGTTTTGAGGCTACATCATCATACTCCACTAAGCAGGAATGGACATTATATTTGCCTAAAGCTTATCATCCTTTATTACTTAAGCAGTATAAACAAAATTTGCAGAAGGCCAGAAAGGATGTCAATGAAGCTATTGCTGTAAGTTTTTCTTGATTTCATTTTTGTCATTGTAAACAGTAATATTTATTCTGACCTCTGGAAACTTATAAAAATGTTGCTTGTATGCCCTTCTACTTTTGTCCATGGAGAGTTCTGGCCAACCCTTTCTTCTTTGTACTTTATTTTCCATCTATTACAGAATTTTTTGTGCTTAATACAATGAAGCTTCATCCCATCCATAGTTTTCAAGGCGCCAAGGCGAGGCTAGATGACAGGGGGGCACCTTGTTGCCTAGTCACCTAGGCGATGTATTTTTTTTAAGTAAAAAGCATATATCCTAGGGTAGTTCCCAAGGTTCCATAACCATATTTCCTTTATAATTATCCATAATTTTTATAAGAAAAGTAGAAATTTCATGTCAAGTATAGAAAATCAACATATTCTTAAGAAAAGGAGGAAAGAAAAGAAAATCCAAAAAAATATGGGGGCTGAACCCCTATTTTATTATAGGGAAAAAAGAAAAGAAAAATATGTGGAAGAAGATAATGAGTTGATTAGACACGATTTTTAAGTTCTTTGAGGGTTAAATACGGTATTTAGCAATGTTTGCGTTGACTAAACCCAAACAAACAAGAAAATAATGAAAAAAAATTAGTATATAAACACAAAATGAATATTTAGTTTAATAATGTCTATTTTATAATTATAATCTCAAAACACTAAGAATTCCTAGTTCCAGTCTAAATTGGTTTCTTTGTATTTTAGGCTATAAAAGGGGCAGAAGCCTTGTATACACAATTTTGGGGTAGTAGAATTTGAATAAAGATTGAGTTTTCTTCACTTTCCTCCGTAGCCTTTTGATTATTCTTTGTTGTTTTAATCAATATTCTCCATATGGTTTCTGGTAAGTGCTCTTTCTACTATTAGTTTGCTGTTTGGAGGATCTTTTGTTGCATTAAAAGTGTACACGGTTTGTGTATAGGATTATGATTATTACTAGTTTTATTTATCCAAGCTCAAATAATTGTTCTTCCTCCTTTGTTGTATTAGCTAAACCGTTATCACTTCAGGAACTCAGGAGGAGAAAGTTTCAAGGAGAGAATATGGCATCTAGAAAACCTGATGTACATCTTGTGTCCTTACAAATGAAGGTGCAGTCAAAGATGGACTTACTCTATTGGCTTCTCTGTATAGATATTTTTAAAGGAAGCTTGTGCATTCTAAAGATTCCAACAGCTTTGTGTTTCTCAGGGATATTTTTGTTCATATTACTTCAGGTTGCTAAATTGGAAGAAGCTCATCCTGTTGCAGTTGATTTTTTTGTTACTAAGAAAACAAGAGTTCTGGTTATTACTGGCCCCAATACAGGGGGGAAAACGATTTGCTTAAAGACAGTTGGCTTGGCTGCTATGATGGCAAAATCAGGTTGAGTCTAATATCACTGCTGCTTCTTTCTTGTTCATTTTTAACTGTATTCTGGTTGGAGATTTTAGAATTCTATTTGCGGTAAATTAGTAATTTAAAAGGTGTGCCTATGCACATAGGCAAGCCAAATTTCAAGGTCTGTGTCTTGCCTAGGCGGTAGGTCCAAATGCAGCCCTTTTAAAAGGCATCTACCTTTTGTTCATTTTAACTATATTCTGGTTAGAGATGTCAGGATTTTATTTATGTTAGCTCAGTGATTTAAAAGATGCACCTACACACATAGGTGAGGTGCATTTTAAGGCCTGTGCCTCAGCTAGGCTCAAGCACAGACTCTTAAAAGCTGTACACCTGGTATGCCTTGCACCTCAGTTAAGTTTTGCATATTTTTAAGCATGGTGGCTAGACCAGGGCATCCACCTTCAGACCCCCGACCAAGCCCCTTGCTCCAAGAATCCCCTTTTTTGCTAATGCTGTTCATTCATCTTAATACAAGACATGTTTTTTTTTTGAAGATGAGGAACTATATGTTAGAATGTTAGAGGGATGTTCGGCTGATAAGAGTTCTTATTAGCCCATTCTTATGTTTAACTTATCTTGTAACTGGGCTTGTGTTAATGGGCCTAATCCTGTTTAATGATTTAAGTCATCTGGGTGTCCCATCACTAATCAGGGGCATCCCAGTAATTTCTTGTACTTTCTTGTACCTTGTACTATATTCATCTATAAATAAAGAACTGGTCGACTGGCTAGTACAGTTCGACATTTTCAGCATCTCTTCTTCTTCTCCTCTTCTCTGCTACTTCGACTACAGTGGTTCAGCTTTCATGGTATCAGAGCATTGAGCACTTTCCTGGTTACTACCGACGCCATCTCATCTTTCTTGCTGTAGTTCACCTTTTTTTTTATCTGGGTTGCTGCTGTGAAACCCTAGGGTTGCAGGAGAACAACACAAGGTTCGACCTAGGGTTTCCCTTGGTTGTAGGGCACAAGGGAGGTAAGACCCTGAAGCTGGAGTCCTACTAATTTCTAGTAGTTAGCAGCTATTCAGCTGCTAAGAAGAGGTCTGTATAGGACAGACCTAGTTGAGGACTGATTTCAGCAGTCCTAGTGTTGTCTGTAAGGAGGGAAACTCCCTTTACAGTAGCAGTACTCGAAGTGCAAAGTGGAGTCTACATAGCACAGGTCGGTTATCAGCCCAGAACATTTTTTACTGCTGTAACAGAGCTGCTTCAGAACTGTGACAGTCTTGGCAAGTCTGAAACTGTGTTGCGAGTTGTCAGGACCTGCTGAGGTTACTTCAGCTAATCAGAACCTGCATCAGAACTGGTTCAGAAAAACCTTTACAAGACTGTGGCAACTTCAGTTACTGATCATTTCCAGGTCGGTTACCAGCCCTACTCCAGCTCTGTGAACTGGTTCAGTTACAGAATTTTTTTTCTTGCTGCTGTACCCGAACTGGTTTAGTCCAAGTGAAGCCTATCCTGTGTGCTATCAGTACTGTGAACTCTGTGACTACTTCGGCCAGTCCTAACCAGAACCACCAACAGTACTGTAAACAACTCCTTGACCGAAGTTAGGATGTCATCACTATCCAGTGAAGTTTCTTCTAAAGATAACAGACCTCTTATAAGGTCTTCAAACCTGGAGAACCCTAATCTGCATAGCTTGCAGATTACAAGTGTGCTATTGGATGAGTATAACTTTAGAGAGTGGTCTGTCTCAGCAAGACTGTTTATTACCTCTCGTGACCTCACTGGCTATTTGGATGGAGACAAGAAACAACCAGAAATTGGCAGTCCTGAATACACCGTGTGGCGTAAGGAAAATGCCACAGTCATGTCTTGGTTGCTGGCCTCTATGACTCCTAGGGTGGCCAGAACTGTTCATCACTTCCCCACAGCTGCTAAAATTTGGGAGAAAGTATCCAAGACATATGGCCAGAAAAAGAACAATGCTAGAATCTACAGGCTGAACCAAGACATTGCAGCCCTAAGGCAAGGAGACATGTCCGTGGCAACCTACTTTGCAACACTGGAAGGCCTCTGGGAAGAGCTTGACCACCATTTGATTTTGGATTGGGAAAATGCTAATGATAAGGGGAGGCATGATAAGCAGATTGAGGAGGGCAGAGCCTTCAAGTTTCTGGCGGGTCTTGACCCTGTATATGAAGGTATAAGGTCACAGATTCTAGGGAGAGATGAATTACCTGAGCTTCACCATGTCTACTACCTGGTGAGGAATGAAGAAGTAAGGAGAAAGGAGATGCAAGTTGACTCCCAGACACAGTCAACAGAACAACCTGGAGAGCATTCAGCCTTAGTCTCCACTAAGGGGAATAGATTTTCAGACAAGAAGTCCCTCAAGTGTACACATTGTGGTGGTGAGAAACACACAAAGGAGAAATGTTGGGTCCTGTACCCTCATCTGAAGCCAGCTGCTCTGAGAAAGGACAAAAGGCAACAGAAGGGCCACACAGCAAGTGGGAATCTTGCCACCAACAACAGTAGTGACAACTCACAGAGTATTCAGACAGTGTCATCTTCCACCGCAAGGCAGGCTGCTGACTCCTCTGGACCAAGTACTTTGGGCTTCACAGCTAGTGAGGTAGAGATTCTCAGTCGGGCATTAGCCCGTCTGAAGAACAATTCTTTAGCTTCCACCTCTCTTGCCAAATCAGGTACAGCCTCTGCATTTAGTGCATCTAGTTCCATTAATTCTACCTCTTGGGTGATTGATTCCGGAGCCATTGACCATATGACACATATGTCCTCCTTATTCTCCACATATCATTTGTTGTCTGGCCAGGATAAGATGAGAGTAGCTGATGGGTCCCTCTCCACCATCTCTGGAAAGGGGGTGGTTGACCTAAGCAAGGATCTCTCTCTTAAATCAGTCCTACATGTTCCTAGTCTTACCTCAAATCTGTTGTCTGTTTCAAAGCTTACAAAAAACTTGAACTGCAGTATAACTTTCTTTCCTTCTCATTGTGTCTTCCAGGACAGATTGACGAGGAGAACGATTGGGAGTGGTCATGAGTATGGGGGCCTCTACTACTTTGATGAAGATGTCAGCTCAGCCATGCAAGCTTCTACTACTAGTCCGGAGAGTGTGGAGTCAATAGCTAGGCTGCCCTTGTGGCATGCTAAGCTAGGTCATTTGTCCTTTTCTTCCTTAGCAATGTTGTTTCCCGAATTATGTAAGGGTATTTCGAGTCAAAGTTTAATTTGTGATGTGTGTCAAATGTCAAAACAATGTAGATCAATGTATCCAATTTCTAGTAATGAAATTCAAGCCCCTTTTGACTTGGTTCATTCTGATGTTTGGGGTCCTTCACCCATTGTTTCCATTGATGGCTTCCGTTACTTCATCAGTTTTATTGACCATTATTCTCGGTGCACTTGGATTTATCTATTGAAAGGACGTGAAGAAGTTCCCCGGATAACTATGATGTTTTGCAAGATGGTTGAAACACAATTTGATAAAAAGATCAAGCAATTCCGTTCAGACAATGCAGCCGAATACTTTGAAAGATCCCTGAACTCATTCATGGAAGATGCAGGCATGTTACATCAATCATCGTGTGCTTACACCCCTCAGCAAAATGGGGTCGCTGAGCGCAAGAACAGACATCTATTGGAGACAGCTCGAGCCCTTCTTTTCCAGCACAATGTGCCCAAGCAATATTGGTCTCAAGCTGTTCTCACTGCATCATACCTGATAAATCGGATGCCATCTAAGGTACTGGGTATGAAGACCCCTTTCTCTGTTTTGTGTCCCACTCTTCCAGAATTTCCTCTTCCCCCGCGGGTTTTTGGTTGTACATGCTTCATACATGTGAAAGATCCAAAGAAGACCAAGCTGGATCCTAAGGCTACAAAGGGAATATTTTTGGGGTACTCTCCTACGCAGAAGGGGTATAAGTGTTATGATCCAGTCTCCAAGAAAAAATATGTCACCAGGGATGTAGTCTTTTTTGAGTTTCAACCCTATTTCGAGTCTTCTCAGAATCCTCTTCAGGGGGAGAGTAGTGGGTTGGGAGAGGATTCTCATTCTCCCTTCCTTTTTGTTCCCATTTCAGCACCTTCCACTACTACTAGCTATAACATTCCGGGTCAACCTAGTGAGACTTCCACTGTGCCAGTTGCTTCTCCAGATTCGGCTGATACTTCTGAAGGTTCCAGTAAACAAGAGAAAGAGATACTTACATACAGTAGAAGGAAGAAGGCCCCTCAACCTCATGATTGCAACCAGTTGAACTCAGATCAATCTGTCTCTGCAATCCAAGGTAATTCTGATTCACTCAATTCAGATTTGGATCTTCCTATTGCTCTCCGTAAGCCTGTTCGTTCTTGTACCACTCGGCATCCCATAGCCGATTATGTTTTTTACTCACACTTATCCCCTGCCTATCATTCCTTTGTGTCTGCTCTTTCCTCTGTATGTGTCCCTTCCAGGTATTTAGAGGCGGCATCTGATCCAAGGTGGAAAGAAGCCATGAATGAGGAGATGAAAGCCCTAATGAAAGCAAGGACATGGGAATTGGTGGACCTGCCAGAAGGGAAAGGCACTGTTGGGTGCAAGTGGGTATTCACAGTAAAGCACAGGGAAGATGGGTCAGTTTAGAGGTACAAGGCCAGACTCGTGGCAAAGGGGTTTACACAAAAGGAAGGAATTGACTACAAGGAAACCTTTGCCCCAGTAGCAAAGCTCAACACAATCAGGGTTCTACTGTCACTAGCAGCAAAATTCTCTTGGGAACTTCATCAGCTGGATGTGAAGAATGCCTTCCTAAATGGTGATCTTCATGAAGAGGTATTCATGGAACCCCCACCTGGATATGATGTTGGAAAGAAGGTATGTAAACTAAGGAAAGCATTATATGGTTTGAAGCAATCTCCCCGGGCATGGTTTGAGAGACTTTGTTTGGCCATGAAGAAAGTAGGGTACACTCAGAGCAGTGCAGATCATACATTGTTTACAAGGAGACAGGATGACAAACGTACAGCACTCATTGTGTATGTGGATGATATGGTGATTACTGGAAATGATGTGAGAGAGATGAAGAGGCTGAAGGAGTTATTAGCTTCATAGTTTGAGATCAAAGACCTGGGAAATCTGAGATACTTTCTTGGAATTGAAGTTGCTAGATCAAGAGAAGGAATCTACATATGTCAAAGAAAGTATGTGCTAGATCTCCTAGAGGAAACAGGCATGATGGGGTGTAGGCCAGCAGACACTCCAATAGAACCAAGCCATGGATTACAAGAATCAATGGGTGAGGAATACTGTGATAAGGAAAGGTACCAAAAGTTGGTAGGAAAACTGATATACTTATCCCTTACTCGGCCAGACATTGCCTATGCAGTGCATGTTGTCAGTCAATTCATGCACTCACCAAAGACCCCTCATATGAGAGCAGTGGAAAGAATCCTCAGATACTTGAAGACTTGCCCAGGGAAAGGAATTTTATTCAGAAAAAACAGCAGACTTGAAATTGAAGCCTACACTGATGCTGATTGGGCTGGGTTTGTTGGAGACAGAAAATCAACCTCAGGTTACTGTACATTCTTGGGAGGAAACCTAGTCACATGGCGTAGTAAGAAGCAGAATGTTGTGGCTAGATCAAGTGCAGAAGCAGAATACCGGGCTATGGCACACGGGGTTGCTGAACTCTTATGGCTCAGGACTCTCCTTAATGAGCTTGGTATCAAGATAAAGGGTCCTCTCAAGCTGTATTGTGATAATAAAGCTGCTATCAACATTGCCAACAATCCTGTGCAGCATGACAGGACAAAACATATTGAAATTGATCGACACTTTGTCAGAGAGAGAATTATTTCAGGAGAACTCTGTGTGCCTTATACTCCATCAGAGATGCAGATTGCAGATGTATTAACTAAAGGGCTGGCATCAACGAAGTTCAGGGACATACTTGGCAAGCTAAACATGATTGATATCTATGCTTAGCTTGAGGGGGAGTGTTAGAATGTTAGAGGGATGTTTGGCTGATAAGAGTTCTTATTAGCCCATTCTTATGTTTAACTTATCTTGTAACTGGGCTTGTGTTAATGGGCCCAATCCCTTTTAATGATTTAAGTCATCTGGGTGTCCCATCACTAATCAGGGGCATCCCAGTAATTTCTTGTACTTTCTTGTACCTTGTACTATATTCATCTATAAATAAAGAACTGGTCGACTGGCTAGTACAGTTCGACATTTTCAGCATCTCTTCTTCTCCTCTTCTCTGCTACTTCGACTACAGTGGTTCAGCTTTCACTATAATTAAAATTACAAACCAATCATTTATGTATGGATTAAGAATTTAAGACCCTGGCATGGATTTGTTTGGGCTTGCCTCATTGGGTTACAGAGTGGCTCAGAGAATTAGGGAATGCGGTTAGGAAAGAAATAGAGATTGAAAGTTTCATGTCCTTGAATTGTTGAGTGCTTGAATATGTTTTATATGCCATGTTTGATTTTATTTTTACATTTTCACTTTGAATTGTTGAGTGCTGGATATGTTTTATATGCTGTGTTTGATTTTATTTTTTGTTTTACATTTTTACTTTGATTTTAATTGAGATAATAGGATTTTTAAAATATTTAGTTCAAAACTTAAGTAAATATATATTTTTTTGTATTTATAGTTTTTGCATTTTTTTGAAGATTTTAAAATATTTGCACCTCATTTCAAATGCACGTGAATCTTGCCTTCGGCACAAAAAAATCCCTCTGCGCTTTTTTGGCACCTTGCGCTTTTAAAACTTCATTAACTCTTTATTTCCATAGTTGATTGAACATTTGAACCTTGGGTCTACACTAAGTCAAGAATCATTTACAAAACTATTCTAAGTTCCTCCATGCCAGAATGCATGGTCATTTAGTATTGCTATCGTTGTTAAGTTTTACAATTTAAACAGTGAGTTGGATTGTGAGGAAAGTATTTTCAAGTAATCTTTTGAAAAATATCTTGTGCATCATTCTGTTATGGAAAGTTTTTCATCCCACTACATGACCTTTGGTTCAATTCTCATGGTGCAGGACTTTATGTCTTAGCTTCTGAACCTGTGCAAATGCCATGGTTTGACTTTATTTTTGCTGATATTGGTGATGAACAGTCCTTGTCCCAATCTTTGTCTACATTCTCTGGCCACTTGAAACAGATCAGTGTAAGTTGTTTTTTTTCTATTATTTATTTTGAATGCCTTGTCATGAATGCTTCCTTACATCATTACATTATTGCAACAAATAATGAGTTGCCTCCTACATTACAGAAAGATGTATAGGAGCCTAAGAGAATTCATATTTGATGATAGGACCCAGTCAAGGTCCAAATTTTCAATACGATATGCCCCGTATCGGGCGTATCACATTGTATCGTATCAGTGGCTATCTAATACTTGAAACACAGGGCAAATGGCTTTTTGACCCATTTCAGGGAGTAGGAAGGCCTAAGACTTACCCCCTCACCTATTTAAAAAAAACCTTAAAAAAGCCCCAAGTTAGGTATAAAGTACCGATACACCCCTTCTGGTGTATCAGGGTGTATCAATACTTTGAACCTTGGACCCAGTAGCCCATAATGACCTATCAAATGGAGAAGACTTTTCTTGCAGTTTGACATGAGATTGGTTCGTATAACATTGTGACTATTTCATGTTATTTTGTTTGTATTTTTAACACCATGAATATTTTTATAATTTTCTCCTCATTTCTGTGGATCCAACCATTAAGTTTTGTTTAGGTCATCATTTATGTTCCTTCATGTTTATTTGGTGCTATTATGATGAAAAACAAAAATAATGTGGCATCCCAAATGCTCAGATGGGCTGTCAATTTGAAGCCTGAGATGAGATTGATTTTTAGACCTGTTCTTAGTAAGAAACAAAAGGGTGACACAAAATCATTTGGACTCATGTGGTAATCCAAAAGATCTAATGGTTTAATAGTACAACTAGAAGATATTAGATTTGTTAAAATTGTGGAACATGTTACATAGAAGGGCATATGGGATGGGACATGAATAATTCCCTTATTGTAGAAGAATGTCAACCATCTGCAATTTTGATTTTTTACACCTAGATTAAACTATGTGGAGAAAATGGAGGAATTGCTTCTCATGTGATCTGATGCTCTTGCATCAATGATTCAAAGAATGGACTGGCAAGAGGTTGCATGATGAACAAGGTAGATAGCTGACTGACCAAATATAAGAGATAAAAATATCAGCGCTCCCTTATGATGTTTCTCTAGCACAAGGAAACAACCACTCTAGAACTGGAGGATGAAGAAGGTAAAATGGAAACTGTGGTCTGCCATTGGGAATAGAGAGAAGACAAAACAGGAAGAAAGAAAGGAAGACATGTATTATGAAAGAGAAGACTGGTGAGTGTGGCAGTACTCCACTCGAATCTTTTATTTAGTGTTATTACAAGAGACAAAATTATAGATTATGCTCCTAGGCCCCAATAACTAAAGAATTACAACAGTTCTTTGTGGCACAAATTTGTTACTCTTTGTAAAGACATCAGCCGCTTTCTTCTTGGAGCCAACAGAAGGCAGACATATCTCACCCTTATCCCCTTTCTCACATGATTCTCATGTAGTACTTAATCTAGAACAACTCTTTCTTTCTTATTCCATGTCACTAGTTTTCCTTCATCAAATTACAATAACCTGTAGTTGATCTATGATAATCGATAGATCCAACCCAATTTGTACTAGCATAGACCTCCACTTTGACATGCCATGCTTAGATTAAAGGATCCTTTTTCTAAGGCGATTCTTCAAATATTTTAAGACATATTCCTTTGCCTGGAGGTGTGATGTCCTAGTAGAATTTATATATTGACAGACTCCAACAACATAACGCAATATATGGTCATGTCATGGAAAAATATAGTAGTCTCCCCAGAAGTTTCTTAAACTACATGTCATCTTGATTTACCTCCCCAGTCTTTTTAAAGTGTTGTTCGGTTGCATTTAACTCTGACCTATGAAAAACAAATCACCTCTAACAAAAGTTTTGTGAAAAGTTGGGATTCTTTTTAACTTTTTATTACATGCAAAGAATGTTCTGAAATTTGAGTGTTGAGTTCTGAGAAATGACAATTGGCAGTTTTTCCCTGGTAGTACAACGAATGGTAATAATTGAAAAACAATTAAACTGTTAATAAATAGAAAATACTAATTCATTAATAGTTAGTGATAATAAATAATAATAATAATAATAATAAAGATTAATAGTAGTAATTAATAATAATAATAATAAACAATAGTAATTTAGAATTCATAATAAACAAAAGATAATAATAAAAATACTAATTAATTGTTTTTTTATGAATGAATGGTATTTTATTAAATAGAGATGGAAATAGTACAAGCATGAAGCACCCTAAGAGGAGGCACGAGGTGTTACCTCCCCTTAAAGGTGGTTCCAAACCCAACTCTTTTCATATTACAGTTACAAAATAGCCAAAAACAGAGAATCCCTTGAAGTCCCTTGTTTAGCTAAAGAATCTGCCAAAGCATTTGCCTATCTACTAACCCACTGAAAGCTAACTGACACGGTTCTCTTAAGCCATTTGACTTTTTTGATGATGTTCCTATATCCCCAAACAACAGTTTCTGGGTCTGACATCCATCCCACTTTCACCTTAGAGTCTCCTTCAACTATCAAATTAGTCACTCCAAGTTGGTTGGAAATCTGTAGTCCTTATACCACAGCTAATATCTCAGCCCTTGTAGAGTCTCCATAACCCATTGGACCTGAGAATAAGGACAGAATGTTGCCTTCCTTATTCCTCAAGATCCCTCCTATACCCGAAGGTCCTGGATTGCCTTGACTGTTCCCATCAAAGTTCAACTTTACAACTCCTTCTAGAGGGGGTAACCAACTTGCTTGTGTTCTATTTTTCTTGGATGAGGTGGAGGTTACTGCCGCCCAACTCCTTCGAAGGTCATCACTAGAGTAATCCGCAAAGAGATCAGTAGTTTTTGCCAAAGGATTGCCCTTGTTAGTATACAATCCTTTAATTAGTAAATAATAGTAATATATAATTAATAGTTAATTACTAATAATTAATACATAATTAATAATCATAACCATTAATTAATAAATCATATAACAATAATTAGGAACAATTAATGGTAATTAGTAATAAGAAATAATTGTAATTAATAATTAAGAAAAAATAAAAAATAATACAACATAATTTAAAATGTTTAATAATTAATAACAAATACTAATTATTTTAAAATAAGTAATAAATAGATATTAATAATTTAATTAACTTATTAGTTAATTAATTGATTAATTAGATAATTAATTATTTAATATGTATATGGTTGAAATGAAATGACAAACTCTACTTTTTATGGAAATAGTTTGTGAAAAGTGATGTGTAGTACAATTTGCAAATTTAGGAAACAACCAAGGGATAAAAATGTCATTGGGTCACATTTGAAAAGATATTAAAAAGGATGTTTTGTGAAACAAGGCTTTGAATAGGGGGAGATACCGAATGTCCTGAACTTTGTGAACTTTTTTGCTTTTCAAAGTTCAATGCTTTTTCAGCACAAATGAATGAGCCCTAAGTCTATGATTAAGATCCATTGGTGCATTTTAGACCCAAGCTTCTTTTTATCCTGAAATCCTACAAAAGGTCTAGGACATACTTCCTCTAGGAAATGAAAATGCCTTTCTGTGATCTCTACCTCCTAGTATTTTATTACTATTGTCCATATACAGTCTTAAGGCTACAATCTAATCTTGTTCCTTATCAAGTAAACTAGGTTTGAACTTATTAGGGGATCTTATGTCACCAGGAAGGCCTTCTCCTACCATTCCCTACTAAGCATATTGGGTCTCACAACTTCATACTCTGGTCTAAGATGCATTAACAAGTGCACTATCTTTTGCCTATCAAAATGCTATTTCATGAACTTCATACAACAATCTATAGGGTTCTCACCCAAATGCACCAACTCATATTTTGTCCGTAGATTAACAAACTTTGCATAATACTCCTGAATCTTCTTCTCCCCTTGACAATAGGAGAATATATAATCCTCAATCTAATACCATCTAGAAATATTCAACTCTTGATAAACCTTCTCAATATACTGAAACATTTCATATGCAGTTCGATACCCATGCATGGGAATAGCAATACCCACCTCAATCGACCCAATAATCCAAGATGCAATCTTAGGTCTTGGCATTATCTACTTTTCACTGTTGTAAAGCCTTTGTATTTGATTCATTAAACTTAGAAACTGATCCATAAATAACCCCCAAGTCCTTTGCCTTCAACATGAAATTGGAAGCGAAACTTACATAAGGCATAGTTAGTTTCATCAAACTTGATGAAGAGAAAGTCGGTCTTCTCCAATGACAATGTAGCAGGAAATTAATCAACCAAAAGAGCTATAACAGCAGTGAATACCAATACATGTTACTCCACAATTATTCATGAGATCCACAACAAAATATGAACCAGCACTTGAGAGAGGATTCTCAACCGTCCAAACAGAAAAAAAGATTACCTCCTGAAATAACTTGTAGGAGCAGGTACAATAGACCCTAAACCTCTTTTGAAAAGCAACCTGAATATCCAATGGTAAAGAACACAACTAATGAAGCAAAAAAAAATCCACAACCTGTCCAAATATGGAAACTGTAATAGGATGCCTCTCAAGAAAGAGATGAAAATTCTTCTCAGATCTGATCCAAACCAGCAGCAAACCAAAGTGGTATGAAGATGATGATGAAAAGAACAGGTCTTGAGATAAGGTCCCTCTAACATATCTAATAATATGGTGCAGTGTTGATAAGTGCGGCTGTCTTGGAGAAGACAAACTGGCTTACAACTTCCATTGCATATGAGATATCAGGGCTGGTCATAGTGAGGTAAATTAAGCTGCCCACTAATTGATGGTAGAGAGTAGTGTCTTCTAAGAGAGGACCACCATCCTTATGAAGCTTGAAATTAATATCTAAGGGAGTGTAAACTAGATTAAAATTAGCGAGATGAACCAACTTAATGAGATTTGCTATAAGTCACTTGAATCAAGTCCTTTATCTTAAAGGATTTACTCAAAAGTTGCTTCAAACTAATAATCCTCTCTTGATCATACCTGGTAATGATAATATCATCAACATACAGTAAAATTTGAGTCAATTCGATGCAAGGAAAAAAAGAGAGTGATCTAAGGAACTCTGTATAAAACCAGCATTGGTAATAACTGAGCGGAATCTCTCAAACCAAGGCATAGGAGCCTATTTAAGACTATATAAGGATTTCTTGAGATGACAAACAAGTTGGGGATTACCACAGTACCTAGGACAAGGTTTCATATAACAGTTTGACATCCATTGATCCCCCATTGTTTAACTACAAAAATAACAAAAATTAAATGAATAGTAGTCATCTTTGCTACTGGAACAAAATTTTCTCATGGTCCATCCCAAACTCCTATTTATAGGCTTGAACAACAATATGAGACTTATAACTATCAAGGATCTCATTTGATTCCAACTTCATGGAATAAACCCATTTTCTACAAATGATAGATTCATTAGGAGGAGGAACAAGCTCCTAGGTACCATTTTCCATAACAGCCTGAAGTTGTGTCCATGGCATCTTTCCAATGAAGGATGGTGGCAGCTTGTTAGTAAGACTTAGGAATATTTGTAGAAGACAATACAACAAAAAAGGACCTAGTTTGAAGGAAAACTGTAGAGGTCAAGAGGTCAAGAAACTGTAGAGGAATGATGCAAGGTAGGAGGATAAGACCCCAATCCAAGCCCAACCAGAGTTGGGGTCAAGCCCCAGCCCAAGATCAAAGCCAAAATTTCTAAATCCAACTCATGCGAAAGCTCAGGTTAATCTGGGGGCTGGGCTCACTCAAAGCCTGCTCATGTGCACCTCTTAAAGTATTAGATAGGATTGCCATGCGTAGATGTAGAGACTAGATAATGATGTCAGATTGAAAAGGAATATTATCAAATGAAGAAATTATTGCTTTCTTGCTTGCGTACTAGATTTGTAAGTTGGAACCTTTGTGCTTGACAAGTGCACCTATTTTTATTTTTTATAGTGCATGCTTTATATGATCTGTACAATATTTTGCAGGCAATTCTGTCACAATCAACAAGCAAGTCATTGGTGCTATTAGATGAAGTAAGTACTGTTATGATTCAATATTTGTGATTGCTTCATTATAGTAGGAATATTGTTAATGGTCACATGACTGTTCAGTTGCTTGCCTCAGACAACTATACCATCGTGTTGTTAATATTTTAAAATGACAGATAAGCAGTTGAGACACAATCCTCATCAGAATGAAAAAATGATCAATATATGGGAAAAAGTTTCCTGATTAGTTCAACAAGGTTTCTTGTCTAAGGCAGCATTTGGTGGTGATCTGGAAGCACCTTTCTTGTCTAAGGCAGCATTTGGTTCTGTTTCCTTATGAACAAAGTATGATCTGCACCACTTTGAGTGTATCCCACTCTTTTCATGGCTCCACAGAGCTTCTCAAACAAGCTCAAGGGGACTGCTTAAGACCATATAATGCTTTCCTCAGTCTACACACTTTCCCATCAAAACCATAACCTAGTGGAGGATCCATCAATACCTCTTCATGTAGATCGCGATTTAGGAAAGTGTTCTTCACATCCAACTGATGTAGCTCCCATGAGAAGTTTGTAGCTAATGACAATAGAACCTAGATTGTGTTGAGCTTTGCAACTGGAGCAAAGGTCTCTTTGTAGTCAATCCCTTCCTTTTGAGTAAACCCCTTTGCCACTAGTCTGGCCTTGTATCTTTCAATGGACCCGTCCTCCCTATGCTTTATAGTGAACACCCACTTGCATCCCATAGTGCTCTTCCCTTCTGGTAGATCCACTAATTCCCAAGTCCTGGCTTTCATTAAGGCTTTATTTTCTTCATTCATGGCCTCTCTCCATCTTGGATCAGACACTGCCTCTGAGTACCTAATAGGGACATGCACGGAAGAGAGAGCAGACACAAAGGAATAATGAGGAGATAAATTTGAGTAAGAAACATATTCAACAATGGGGTGTCGGATACTACAAGAACGGGTAGGTTTACGAAGAGCAATAGGGAGATCCATATTAGAAGTATGAGTGATAAGATTACCTGGAGTTGTTGAGACAGATGATTCGAGTCCTATTGGTTGCTGCCATGAGTTGGAGGGTCTTTTTTCCTTCTGTTGTAGGTGATTTTCATATCTTTTTGTTGCCACTAGTGTCCTCAATTACATATGCAACATCAAAAGTGGTAACATGTTCAATGGGAGCCTCACTAGATTCACCTGGGATGCTACAACTAGGAGGATTAGGAGGAGAAGATAGAATGCCCGAAGCTGAAAGAGGCATAAAAAAAGAGGGAGAAGAAGAATCTTCTTCCATCCCACTAGTCTACCCCTGAAGAGGATTCTGGGAAGAATGAAAATAGGATTGAGACTCAAAAAATACCACATCCTTTGTGATGTATTTCTTTTTAGTAACGGGATCATAACACTTGTAACCCTTCTGTGTAGGAGAGTATAGAAAGATTCCTTTCGTAGCCCTAGGATCCAACTTGGTCTTCTTTGGATCCTTTACATGAATAAAACATACACAACCAAAAACTCTAGGTGGAAGAGAAAAGTCTGGAAGATTAAGGTAAAGGACAAAGAAAGGAGTTTTCATACCCAACACCTTAGATGACATCCGATTTATCAGATATGATGCGGTAAGGACTGCTTGAGACCAATAGCGCTTGGGAACCTTGTGCTGAAATAGTAAAGCTCGAGCTGTCTCCAATAAGTGTCTATTTTTGCGCTCAGCAACCCCATTCTGTTGAGGGGTATTAGGACAAGATCACTGGTGTAGCATGCCAGCATCCTCCATGAACAGGTTCAAGGAACTTTCAAAATATTCAGCAGCATTGTCTAAACGGAATTGCTTAATCTTCTTCTCGAATTGAGTTTCATTCATTTTACAAAATGTCATGGTTATCTGTGGTACTTCATCACGCCCTTTTAACAAGTAGATCCATGTGCATCGTGAATAGTGATCAATAAAACTGATAAAGTAACGAAAACCATCTACAAAAGCAAGAGGTGAAGGGTCCCAAACATCAGAATAGACCAAATCAAAAGGAGCTTGAATTTCATTACTAGAAATTGGATAAAGTGTTCTATATTGTTTTGACAACTGACACACTTCACAAACTAAACTAACTTGAAATACCCTTGAATAATTCAAGGAAACAACCGTTGAAATGATGAAAAAGGTAAATGACCTAGCCTAGCATGCCACAAGTGTAACCTAGCTATTGACTCCTCATTATTCTGATTATTGGCAGTAGATGATTGTAGGGCCGAACTGATGTCTGCATCAAAATAGTAGAGACCTTCACACTCATGACCGCTCTCAATCGTTCTCTTCGTCAGTCTGTCTTGAAAGACACAATGAGTAGGAAAGAAAGTTATGCTACAGTTTAAATTCTTGGTAAGCTTCGAAACAGATAAGATATTGGAAGTAAGATTGGGAACATGTAGAACAAATTTAAGAGAAAGGTCCTTGCTTAGGTCAACCCCCCCTTTCCCAGAGATGGTGGAGAGAGAACCATCAACAACTCTCATCTTATCTTGGCTAGACATCAAATGATAAGAAGAAAATAAAGAGGACATGTGTGTCATGTGGTCAGTTGCACCAGAATCAATAATCGAAGAAGTAGACTCTATAGAACTAGTTGCACTGTAAGCAGAGACAATACCTGATTTGGCAAGAGAGGTGGAAGCAAGGGAATTAGTCCTTAGACGGGTTAAGACTCGGCTAAGGACCTCTACCTCATCTGCAGTTAAATCCAAGGACTCGGATGTGTGGGAATTAGCAGTCTGTCCCATTGGAGGAAGTGTAACTGTAGATGTGTTCTTTGGGCTCTCACCACTGTGACTAGTAACAAGGTTTCCACTTGTTTGATTCCTCTGAGGCTTCTTGTCTTTCCTTAACGCAGATGGTTTCAGATGAGGATAAAGAACCCAACAAGTCTCTTTACATGCCTTTCACCTCCACAACACTTAAGATGCCTCTTGTCTGACTGCTTGCTCCCTTTTTGGTTTGAAAAAATCAAGGCTGAATTTTCAACAAGCTGTATTTGAGTGTCAACTTGCATCTCTTTCCTCCTAACCTCTTCACTCTTTACTAGATAGTAGACATGGTGTAAATCTGACATTTCATCCCTTCCCAAAATTTGAGACCTTATGCTCTCATACATTGGGTCTAAGCCAGCCAAGAACTTAAAGGCTCTACCTTCTTCAATTTGTTTATCATGCCTCTCCTTGTCTCTTATATTCTCCCAACCAAGAATAAGATGATGATCAAGTCTTCCCATAGCCCTTCTAGGGTTGCAAAATAAATTGCAACTGTCATATCTCCTTGTCTCAATGCAACAATGTCTTGGTTTAGCCTATAGATTCTTGCATTGTTCTTTCTCTATCCATAAGTTTTAGACACTTTCTCCCAAATCTTAGCAGCAGTGGGAAAGTGTTGAACAGTCCTGGCTACTCTTGGAGTCATCAAAGCAAGCAGTCAGGACATAACAGTAGCATTTTCCTTACGCCATATTGCGTACTCCACACCACCCACTTCAATCCATCTAAATAACCCGTAAGTTCCCGGGAAGTAATGAAGAGCTTGGCTGAAACAGACCATTCTTTAAAGTTATACTCATCCAACAATACACTGGTGATTTGCAAGCTGTGCAGATTTGGGTTTTCCAGATTAGAAGACCTCCCACCAGTTCTATTATCCCTAGAAGACACTTCTCCTGATATTGAAGAAATCTCCTTCCTCTTACAGTGATCACAAATGAAATCTCAGTACAGAGAACACGATTTCAGACTTACCGAAGCTGTTACAAGTCTGAGAACCCCCCGTAACAGGTCTGAAACCAAGAACAATCCACCGCTGTACTGTACTGAACACTTCTGGACCGGGCTTTGACTTCTGTTGTTGTAGCTGTAGCCGAGGGCAACACCTCTTTGGCACCTCCGGTGGTCGAACCTAGACTGTGACCACCCTTACGATCTGTACTAGGACTGTCTAATTCAGTCCTTCCACCTAGATTTGTTCCACACAGATCTCTCTTAGCATTCAAATGGCTACTACCTGTTGCAGGGTTTCTAGTAGGGCATCAACTTCTGGAACAAACTCCCCTTGGGCCCTACAACCAAGGGAAACTCTAGATACCGACCTTGTTGTGTTCTACGATCAGTGCTAGGGTTTGTTCACAGTGGCCAAGATAGGAGAGAGAAAAAAAGAAGGAATAGAGAAGTGGAGAAAAGAGGCGGTGGTGACCAATCAGACCGATTAGTGCTCTGATACCATGTTTGTTGGAGAACAGCAGTTGAAGAAGAAGAAGAAGAAGAAGAAGAAGAAGAAGAAGAAGAAGAAGAAGAAGAAGGAGATCTGAGAATGGAGGCAATAACACTTCAACCGGCCCTATAATCTTATATAGATGTTTACAAAGTAATGTTACAAGAATGAACTAGTATACCCCTGATTAGTGATGGGACACCTAGACATAAAAAAGAATAAAACAAGTTTAGGCCCAATAACTAAGAACTTAAAAAATAAATAAGACTAACTTAAACACTAAACCAATTGAACCAACAAATACCATACATTTGAGTGTATCCTTTAACAACCAAACGGGCCTTAAATCATTCAATAGTACCATTTGAATGATACTTGATAGTGAACACCCATTTACAGCCAATCGGTTCCTTTCCCTCAAGCAAATCCACAATTTCCTAGGTATTGTTCTTATGCAAGGCATGTAATTTGGTCATCGTAGCATCCTTCCATTCTGGTTTGGATAAGGCTTCTAGGACAGATCTAGGAGTCACATGTGTGGAAACAGAGGCGAGAAAGGAATAGTAGGAAGAGGAAAGAAGGCTGTAGGACAGGTGTTTGGAAATGCAACGAGTTGTACATTTCCGTTTGCCTTTGCAAAGAGCAATAGGGAGGTCAAGGTCAAGGAAGGCTGACCTGTTACCTCAGTAGTGATGGAAGGTGCAAGAGGCTCATCTGAAGGTGTGGAAAGAACTTGAACATCCCTGAGTCTTTGTCTCTGGTACCACCTTTGGACAATAGGATGGGAAGAAAATGTTGGAGCATGAGCAGGAGGAGGAAGGGGGAGCAAGAACATGAGAAGAAGACCAAATAGAAGACTTGATAGGAGGAGATTCAATAGAAGACTCAATGGGAATTGAAAGAGGGACAGATGGTGACATCACAAACAACTCCTTTGAATGCTCCTCCTTAGGAGAAGTACCAAAGAAAGGAACAAACTCAGCAAATGTGACATCTCTAGAAACAAAGCAAGTGCCACAAACCGGATCAAAACAACAATACCCATTTTGTGTGGAGGTATATCCCAAGAAGACACACTTGTGTGCTTTAGGCTCAAACTTATGTCTCTGATGACTGTGAACATGAACATAACAAGTGCATCCAAACACTCAGAGAGGAGGAGAGAAGAGATCTTCATTTGGAATTAGAAGGCAAAAGGGGGTTTTAAAACCTAGAACTCCGGAAGGCATCCAGTTTATCAAGTTTGTATCTGTAAGGACAACATCCCTCTAAAACATAACAGGAACATGAGAAGCAAAACGGAAGCTCCTTGCAACCTCAACCACATGTCAGTTCTTCTTTTCTGTCACTCCATTTTGTTGTGGAGTGTAGAAACAAGAACTCTGATGAATAATTCCAAAGGTATCAAAGTAAGAGGAAAGGCTCTTCTCAAAATATTCCTTTGCATTATCAGATCAGAATATTTTGATCCGGGTATTAAATTGGGTAAGAATAAGTTCATGAAATTTTTGTACAATATTTGGCACTTCATCCTGGGACCTCATAAGGTAAATCCAAGTGTAACAAGAGAAATCATCAATGAAAAGGATGAAATACTTGTAACCCCCCATAGCAAATAAGTGATATGGCCCTCACACATCAGAATGCACAATATGGAAAGGAGAAACTGATCTTTTATTATTCATTGAAAAAAATTGTCTACAATGTTTTGCAAGTTCACATGACTCACAATGAAGATTCGATAGGGATATTCCCTTAAACATTTCTAGAAACAAATTACTCAAAGCTGAAAAAGACAAATGACCAAATCTCAAATGACATATCATGACTCTATCAACTGACTCTGATGAGATAGACTCCAAGGCTACTCCACTAGGTGGTCCAAGACTTTGATCAGAGATATCCAACAAATATATTCCATTCGCCTCTTGGCCACTCCCAATCGGCCTTTGAGTTTTCAGGTCTTGAAAAACACAATGAGTAGGAAAGAAGGTTATGCTACAATTCATTGATTTTGTTAAGCTATTAACAAATACAAGGCTAGTGCTAAGTTTAGGAACATGAAGGACAAAGGACAAAACAAGGGAGTCAGAGGCTCTAATATTCCCTTTGCTAGAGATGGAAGCAAGAGACTCATCAGCAACTGAAATCTTCTCTCTGAGAGGAGTTGGTATGAACAGAAAAGGTGCTGGTCATATGGTCTGATGCACTAGAATCTTTAGTCCAAGGATTTCTACGATTACCTGAGGCTGTAACATGATTTGCAGAATCATGAATACCTGAATAGGCAAATGCAGATGAAGAGATGTTGCCTGAGGAGGAAGCTACAACAGTAGTCTCCAAGTGATTAATTTTTTTGATAGATATCTCCAAGTGATGAATTAACCTCCCATATCTCTCAAATCCTGTCTTCACTACTAGTTTTTCCAGACTAACCACCTTTCTTAAAGTTGTTGTTGTTCAGAAACTTCTCTAGAAGAAGATCTAGATGAAGTTTCCAACAAGTATTCTTAATATGTTTCGATTTCTTGTAGTATTCACATATCTCTTCTTTCTTCTCTGTTGATCCCTTTGGTTTTATTCCAGCATGTGAAAAATGTTCTGAAGGTGGTGGACCCTATAACTGTACCTGTTGTCTGCTGTCTTCATTGCTCACCATAGAATATGCCTGAGCAAATGTTACTTCATCTTTGGCCAGAATATTTTGCCTCGTAATATCAAATTCAGGGTTAAGTCCTGTAAGAAACTCAAACACCTTGTTTCTTTCCACAAATTTCCTAAATGTCTCTACATCCTTGGTGGTTTCCCATACAACTACTTCCATAACATCAATCTCCTACCATAGTGACTTCAACATTGAGTAGTAGACAACTACACTCTTCTCCCCCTGTTTTAGATTTTTCACACCATTCTTTAGTTTGTAGGCCCTTGCAACATTCAATTTCTGAGAATATGTTTTTGTAACACTATCCCAAATCTCCTTGCTCACCATAGAACATGCCTGAGCAAGTGTTACTTCATCTTTGGCCAGAATATTCTGCCTTGTAATATCAAATTCAGGGTTAAGTCTTGTAAGAAACTCAAACACCTTGTTTCTTTCCACAAATTTCCTAAATGTCTCTACATCCTTGGTGGTTTCCCATACAACTGCTTCCATAACATCAATCTCCTACCATAGTGACTTCAACATTGAGTAGTAGACAACTACACTCTTCTCCCCCTGTTTCAGATTTTTCACACCATTCTTTAGTTTGTAGGCCCTTGCAACATTCAATTTCTGAGAATATGTTTTTGTAACGCTATCACAAATCTCCTTGGCTGAAGTCATCCAAAGATAATGTTGACTTATGTAGATTAGTCTCTTTAGATTTCACCTTACTATTGGTGAGAAACCCTAGTTTACCCCTACTATATCTTTGTAGATTGTGCCCAAGTTAAATAATTTGTTCCATCAAGTTTGATTGTAGTCACTCTTGTGAAAATGTAATCTACAGGACCAACCTCCGACACCAAGATTTGCTTCATCTCACTTCCAAATTTCTCAATTTATCAAACGAAAATCAAAATACAATGTTTTCAAACTTCATAGACCTAACTGAGGTCAGTTTAGCACTTAAAAATCCCAAAACTAGGGTTTCACTATACCTTGCCTCTAGGGAGAAAGAGAGAAGTAGCCGCTCCAACCAGAGTTTCTTAAACTTCTTCCAACTACAACTGCCCACTTTTGGAGATCAAAAGGAACCCTCTAAGCCTTGAGCGCCACACCCAAACAGTCTCTTTAACCTGTAACTGGAAACTCTCTAGTTGGCTAGGGTTTTGTGTAAAAAATCAGCAGCCCCACTTTCTTGGCAATCTATAGCCAGATTCTGACTCTCCAAACCCTCTACCAACTAGGCATACAAGTTCTCTGAAGAATCAACAACTCATCTCTCCATACACCTTTTTATTAGAAGTGTATGGGAAAAGAAAAACAAAAGAGGAAGAGAAGAAGAAGAAGAATGGAGAAGGGAGAAAGAAGAAGTTCGATAATCTCCTCTTTCTCCACTCTAATCTTTTATTAATCTTACTAAGATTACACTAATTGCAAGTCTGCCCTTAAGTGGGCATCCACCCCATCAGCATACTTAGAAAACATAAAAAAGTATTAAAGGCCCATTAAGAACAAATAACAAGAAAGAACTAATCAATAAGATAATAATGGGCTAGGGCCCATTTGGCCCAGTCTCTCTACACAACAAACTAGGCTCCTCTCCAAAACCCTAAGATTACAGTGAGCATCATTTGTTGTGTTCACAAATACCTCCTTCATCTGCTCCCTCTATTTCATAGGTTGGGTAGCAAACTTAAAAGAATTTCTGCTGCATTGTTCTCAAATCTTCAGGCTGGGCTCCTCCAACATTTAACAAGTGTGCAAGTGAAAATGTTAAAATTTCCACATTGCCCTTAAGGTTCCATTTTTGAATGACCTAAACTATCCATCATAAAATTTTAAAATCACCTATATAATCCATAAATAAAAATAGAAGACTTAAGCTTCCTAGAAAACTCTCAGTAGGGACTTATCAAATTGGACATTTCAATAAGGACCCAGTGAACATTTTCTTGTAGTAAGCAATAATAGACATCTCTCAAGTGATCTACCCTATTTATGCTATGTGATGGGATGATTTGCAATGTTTCCACTCCCAAACCACATGGCATATAACAAAACCAGATATTGGAGCCATTAGTGTATAACTAGGGGAATGTAGTCTTTTCATTTCTTTTATCTTTTGTTGATGTTACTTAAGATCTGTCCTTTCATTTACTTTGAGAAGACTATAAATAACAGCTGCCTGGTGGGGAGAGTATTCTTTCCTCTCCCACCTTTCTCTTTTTTCTTGTCTTCCTCTTCTTTTTTCTTATTATACTCAAGTATAAAACATGGTATCAAAGCACTAGAAAGTCCTGCAATTACTTTTTGAAGACAGATTAAGACTGTTGCTTAGTCCGGAGTGTATGTTGAGAGTTGATAGAATTGATGATTTGGTGCATTCTTGATGTTTCAAGTGTGAGAAGTTTGTTTAAGTTTATTGTAATGAAGTTGAACACTCAACAGTCGTATATGCTGTTTGTTCATTACATCCTTTTATATTTTCTCCATTGAAGTGGCTGTAAATCATTTTCAGAGGATTTCATTTGTAGTTTGTGAATGAAAACTGAAAAGCATTATGAAAATGCATCTCAGATTTATTAGCTAAATTTACAAGTATGGCAAAATTCCTTGGTTGTTCCAGCGCACATGAAGTTCTTCCTCAATGTGAGCTGAATGGATAACTACAGCCAAGACATATTGTCATATAATTCTCCTACTCCCATTTGTATATGTTGGCCCACTCTCCTTGAGCTCAGCAACTCTGCCATTTAGGTACCCCAACTTTCTTGTTCCCCCTATGAACAACTTCACACCCCTGGACCACTACAAGTATTTTAATCCATCAAGAGTGATGGAAATTCGGAAACTAACATTCTCCACACCATTACTGATGATTGGCTGAACTATAGAAACCCTAGATATAGATGAATCCTCAGTTGCCATGGCCGTACAGTCAACTCACTTCAATAAGTTGCACAACAACAGTCACTAGCTTTAATAGTACAGACTTCACGTCTTCACCAGATTCAAGAATGGCCACACTACACTAAAACAAAACTCCTTGAAGTAGATCAGATGTCTATACATCTGTCCACTCTGACACTGGTATACTGTTGGCAAAACACAGGTCTACACAGGCCTAAATCTGTTTAGGTTGCTTAACTAGACCATGTGTCAGTCAGTTATCCGTTTTATCAATCAATTTCATACCTGTAACTAGTTTCTAGCACTTCATACACATTAGCATCCACCCAGAAGCAGATCTATAGTTTCAATTCCTGCTTCCTAGGGACACCCTTGCACTTTGCACATACAGAAGCAGCAGCAGTACACATCGGGTGATCTGAGGAGACAGATCAGTACCTTCTTTCTAGGCTATTATACCTCCATCTGATGGTTGAGATACCCAATAAAATGTCCTTTGCTGCCATGACCAGGGATATGAATGTTACATAAATACCCCTTATTATATGACAGATTACAAGATAGCCTATATACATCCTATTGTAATACAATGAGAAGCACCAGTACAATACAAGAATAAAATAACAATAGCATACAACTCTTTTTATCTTCCCCCTTAAACTGATGTGGAGACAACATTAGTTTTCCCACAAGGAACTCTTGGAACACAAGAGTCATGGCTTTAGTGAGGATATCATTGAGTTGAAGCTTAGATGAAATGTGTGGAAGTGTGATTGTGCATGCTACAAATTGACCATGAAATGGCAGTCAACCTCACTGTGTTTGCTGCATTCATGTAAAACTGGGTTGGAAGGAATGCAGATAGCACTCATATTATTAGCATAATATGGTGTATGCATTGTTTTAAAAGGATTAAGCCTTGAGGCGAGGCACTCAGATTTTGCCTCAAGGCTTAAGGCTCACAACTTTGGTTTGAGGCTTAAGCCTTTGTCGGAATGAGGCGTAAGCCTCAAGTCTCAAGGTGTGAGGCGTTACATAAGACGCCAAAGCCTCAGATATCAACATTATTTAGTGATTTCATGCAAAAAATATATTTTTATGTATTTTCTATAGTCCAAAATATATAGAAAAAGCACTTTAATAATTATGGGCCAAATAAAAAGAGTAGAAATGAAAAACCAATAGCACAAATCAAGTTCTATCAGTTTCTCTTAGTATTTCAGCCTAGGAGAGTTCAATGCAAAAAAAAGGGGCCAATCAAGTTATTAGTTTCTCTTGGATAAATCAAGCGGATTTTTGTTCCTAATGGATTTATTTTTCTTTTTATTGATTTTTTTGCATAAATCAAATCAACTACATTGTTTCTTTTTTTTTTCAGAATTGTTGGATGACCATAGATCTAATGCCCATCATATAGATGATTCTTCATATGAATAATTTCATAAAATTTCATTTTGAAACATAAAATGCAAAATGCTTATAATTGTTAGATGATTAATTATTATTTTATTTAATGCTCAAAAGTTAAAAGTTATTGCTTATAAACTTTTATTTTATGGATATTTGTACCTTCCATCATTCTAACTTGGTATATTATATGTTATTTTTATCATTTATAAATTTTCATTACTTTTTTTTCTTAATTGTTGAGGCTTACGCCTCACCTTTTTGGGCCACTACACCTTCAGCCTCTTAAAATCTTGGGTGTATGAACATTGAAGGGAAAACGAAGTTCCTAAAGAAGACCCCTCAACCAAACAATTTCACTGTGTGCAGTAAACATGGCCCTATATTCAATTTCAGTAGATGATTTGAACACAGTAGTCTGCTTCTTAACTTCCATGAGATAAAGGAGTCACCGAGGAAGATACTCCACCTTGTTGTAGATTGTACATCTAGACGCCCTGCCCAATCAACATCAGAATATGCATGGAGATGGAGCAAAGATGAAGGGAAAAACAATCCATAATCAAGAGTCCCATGGAAATACTGAATAATCCTAGGAACCACAATGAGAATGAGGTGAGGATGTCTAGGAGCAGATATAAATTGGCTAACCACTTGAACATTGTTAGCGTTGTTTGGACAAGTCACAATGAGATAAATTAGACTCCCAACCAGCCTATGATACATAGTTGGGTCCTACGGGAGTTCTTCATCACGAGACAGTTTCACATTGAGTTCCATAGGAGTGTCAACCTGCTTGAAGTCAGTGAGAAGAGCTAGCTGAAATAAATATCTAGTATATTTTCTTTAATTCACAAAACAACCCCAAGAAGAAGATTGCACCTCTAGAACAAGAAAATGAGTCATAGCATCTTAGATTATTCTTCTTAAATGAACATTGGAACAAGAACTTAAGCCATTGTATTCTTTCAAGATCTATGATAAGAATACCATCCACATAGACAAGAAAAATGGTGGGACCACGATCAACATAAGAAAGGGAGAGAGATGAATCATAGGCTCTTTGATGGTAACCAGCTTCTAGAAGAGCATGATGAAAATGCTGAAACTAGTGACAAGGAGCTTAGTGATTTCTTAAGACAACATATTAAGTGTTGGTTGGTGAAGTATCCAGATGGAGGTTTCATGTAAACAGTTTTCTTTGAATTGCCATGAAGAAATGCATTGGTGAGATCCATCTGAAAAAACTAGCCATCCATGAATGGCGAACAATGCAAGAATTAGATGCACAGTTGTCATTTTGACAGTTAAAGAAAGGGTTTCTTCATAATCAACTCTATACTCCTTAACCCTTGGCAACCAGATGAACTTTATATATATTAGTCCTATCATTGGATTTTAGTTCAATAAAGTATACCAATCTACTACCAATAGTTTCCACATTAGGAGGAAGAGGCATCATCTCCCATGTGTCATTCTCAATCAAGGCATAGATCTCAGTATCCATTGCTTACTTCTAACAAGGAACAAAAAAGGCTTCTCGATAATTCTTGGGAATATCTATAGCCCGAAGAACAACAAAGAAGAACTATGGTGGGAAGGAAACCCATAGCAGTCAAGAGGATGAGATATATGAGAGAAACAATGCAAAGGATGAGGTGGAGGCAGGTGTATTTACTAATGATGGAGTGATTGATGGACCACCCACAAGAGGAGTTGGAGAAGTGGCAATACGTAGACATCTCAGACAAATTTGTAGAAGGTTGGACCTTAGTAGAAACCGTTGGTTCAGCTGATTTAGTGTCTATGTTAGTCATATTTGTGTCTTAAGTCATTAGTTATTGGGCCTAAACTTGTTTAATGTTTTATTTGTCTAGGTGTCCCATCACTAATCAGGGGCATTCTAGTCCATTCATGTAACATTATTTGGTAAACATCTATATAAGATTGTAGGGTTGGCTGAAGTAGTTGAGCCGTCATTCTCAAACTTTCTTCTCTTATTCTTCTTCTTCTTCTTCTTCTTCTTCTTCTTCTTCTTCTTCTTCGACTGTTGTGTTCCAGCAAACATGGTATCAGAGCACTAATCCGTCTGCCTGGTTACAGCCGCCACCTTTCTGCTCTTCTCTATTCCTTTTTTTCCTCTCTCTCTCCTATCTTGGTCGCTGTGAAGAAACCCTAGGGTTGACCGTAGAACACAGCAAGATCTGTATCTAGGGTTTCCCTTGGTTGTAGGGCCCAAGGGGAGTTTGTTCCAGAAGTTGATGCCCTACTAGACACCTTACAGCAGGTAGTAGCCATTCGGCTGCTAAGAGAGATTTGTGTGGAACAGATCTAGGTGGAAGGACTGACTTCGACAGTCCTAGTACAGATCATAGGGGTGATCACAGTCTACGACAGCAGAAATCAGCACAGTACAGCGGTGGATTGTTCTTGGTTTCAGACCTGTTATGAGGAGTTCTCAGGCTTGTAACAGCTTCGGTAAGTCTGAAATAGTGTTCTTTGTACTGAGTTTTCAATTGTGATCACTGTAAGAGGAAGGAGATGTCTTCAATATTGGGAGAAGTGTCTTCTAGGGATAATAGAACTGGTGAGAGGTCTCCTAATCTGGAAAATTCAAATCTGCACAGCTTGCAGATCACCAGTGTGTTGTTGGATGAATACAACTTCAGAGAATCGTCTGTTTCTGCCATGCTCTTCATTACTTCTCGGGAAATCACGGGTTATTTAGATGGGCAGAAGAAGGAACCTGAAGTGGGTGGTGTGGAGTATGCAGCATGGCGTAAGGAAAATGCTACTGTTATGTCCTGGTTGCCTGCTTCGATGACTCCAAGAGTGGCCAGGACTGTTCAACACTTTTCCACTTCTGCTAAGATTTGGGAGAAAGTTTCTAAAACTTATGGACAAAAAAAGAACAATGCCAGAATTTATAGGCTAAACCAAGACATTGCTGCATTGAGACAAGGAGATATGACGGTTGCAACATATTTTGCAACCCTAGAAGGACTGTGGGAAGAACTTGATCATCACCTTATTCTTGATTGGGAGAATGCCAAAGACAAAGAGAGACATGATAAACAAATTGAAGAGGGTAGAGCATTTAAGTTCTTGGCTGGTTTAGACCCAATGTATGAGGGCATAAGGTCTCAAATTTTGGGAAGGGATGAAATGCCAGATTTACATCATGTCTATTATCTAGTAAGGAATGAAGAGGTTAGGAGGAAAGAGATGCAAGTTGACACTCAAATACAGCCAGTTGAACATTCAGCCCTAGTTTCTTCAAACCAAAAGGGGCACAAGCATTCAGACAATAGGCATCTTAAGTGCAATCATTGTGGAGGTGAAAGGCATGTAAAAGAGACGTGTTGGGTTCTTTATCCTCATCTGAAACCAGCTGCGTTGAGGAAAGACAAGAAGCACTGGAAGAGTCAAACAGCAAGTGGGAACCTTGTTACTAGTCACAGTGGTGATAGCTCGAAGAACACATCTATGGGTTTCACTGCTAATTCCTCCCATGGAATAGACTGCTAATTCCTTCACATCCAGGTCCTTGTGTTTCACTACTGATGAGGTAGAGGTCCTTAGCTGGGCTTTAACCCATCTAAGGACTAATTCTCTTGCTTACACCTCCCTTGCCAGATCAAGTATTGTCTCTGCTTATAGTGCAACTATTTCTATTGACTCTACTTCTTGAATTATTGATTCCGGTGCAACTGACCACATGACACATATGTCCTCTTTATTTTCTTCCTAACAATTGTTGTCTGGTCAAGATAAGATGAGAGTTGCTGACAGTTCTCTCTCCACCATCTCTGGCAGGAGGGGGGTTGACCTAAGCAAGGATCTCTCTTAAATCTGTTTTACATGTTCCCAATCTTCCAATCTCTCATCTGTTTCAAAGCTTACCAAGAATTTGAACTGTAGCATAACTTTCTTTCCTACTCATTGTGTCTTTCAGGACAGATTGACAAAGAGAACGATTGGGAGCGGTCATGAGTATGGCGGTCTCTACTATCTTGATGCAGACATCAGTTTGGCCTTACAAACATCTGCTGCCAGTAGTCAGAATAATGAGGAGTCAATAGCTAGGTTACACTTGTGGCATGCTAGTCTAGGTCATTTACCTTTTTCATCTTTGCATGGGTTGTTTCCTGAATTATTCAAGGGTATTTCAAGTCAAAGTTTAGTTTGTGAAGTGTGTCAGTTGTCAAAACAATGTAGAACTCTTTATCCAATTTCTAGTAATGAAATTCAAGCTTCTTTTGATTTGGCCCATTCTGATGTTTGGGGCCCTTCACCTCTTGTTTCTGTAAATTTCGTTACTTTATCAGTTTTATTGATCACTACTCACGATGCACATGGATCTACTTGTTAAAAGGACGTGATGAAGTGTCACGAATAACCATGGCATTTTGGAAAATGATTGAAACTCAATTTGACAAGAAGATTAAGCAATTCTGGTCAGACAATGCTGCTGAATATTTTGAAAGATCCTTAAACCTGTTCATGGAGGATGCTGGCATGCTACATTAGTCATCTTGTGCTAGTACCCCTCAACAGAATGGGGTTGCTGAGCGCAAAAATAGACACTTATTGGAGACCGCTCGAGCTTTACTATTTCAGCACAAGGTTCCCAAGCACTACTGGTCTCAAGCAGTCCTTACCGCATCATATCTAATAAATCGGATGCCATCCAAGGTGTTGGGTATGAAAACTCCTTTCTCTGTCCTTTGTCCTAATCTTCTAGACTTTCCTCTTCCAAGTGTTATGATCCCGTCACCAAGAGGAAATATGTCACAAAAGATGTGGTATTTTTTGAGTCTCAATCCTATTTTCATTCTTCCCAGAATCCTCTTCAGGGGGAGACTAGTGGGATGGAAGAGGATTCTTCTTCCCCCTCCTTTTTTGTGCCTCTTTCTGCCTCGGGCCTTCCATCTTCTCCTCCTGATCCTCCTAGTTGTAACATCCTGGGTGAACCTAGTGAGGCTCCCATTGCGCCTGTTACCAATTAGACTCGGATCATTCTGTCTCAGCAATTCCAGGTAATCTTATCACTCATACTTCTTATTTGGATCTCCCTATTACTCTTCGTAAGTCTACCCGTTCTTGTACTATCCGACACCCCATTGCTGAATTTGTTTCTTACTCACGTTTATCTCCTCGTTTTTATTCCTTTGTGTCTTGTTAGAGTTAGCCGAATAAGGGTAGATTAGTCAACTCACCTTTGTTAAGTTATGTGCTTATGTGGCAGTCTTATTAGAGATTCTCTATTCCATACTTAAGTAGGGGCAGTTTAGTCTTTGTACAATTAATTAAAGCCTAATCACTATTAAGAGGTCGACTGATAGGGTTTAGCTATCAGGTTCGACAGTTCTTTCATCTTTTTCTTCTTCTTCTCTTTCTTCTTCTCCTTACTAGTTCAGACTACTGTAGCAACAGTCGAAACATGTCTGCTCTCTCCTCCGTGCATGTCCCTACTAGGTACTCAGAGGCAGTGTCTGACCCAAGATGGAAAGAGGCTATGAATGAAGAAATGAAAGCCTTGATGAAAGCAAGGACTTGGGAATTAGTGGATCTACCAGAAGGGAAGAGCACTGTGGGATGCAAGTGGGTGTTCACTGTAAAGCAATTGGAGGATGGGTCCATTGAAAGATACAAGGCCAGACTTGTGGCAAAGGGGTTTACCCAAAAGGAAGGGATTGACTATAAAGAAACCTTTGCTCCAGTCGCGAAGCTCAACACATCCGGGTTTTATTGTCATTAGCTACAAACTTCTCATGGGAGCTACATCAGTTGGATGTGAAGAACGCTTTCCTAAATGGCGATCTACGTGAAGAGGTATTCATGGATCCTCCACCAGGTTATGGTTTTGATGGGAAAGTGTGTAAACTGAGGAAAGCATTATATGGTCTTAAGCAGTCTCCTCGGGCTTGGTTTGAGAAGCTTTGTGGGACCATGAAGAAAGTGGGATACACTCAAATTGGGGCAGATCATACCTTGTTCATAAGGAAACAGAATAGCAAACTTACAGCACTCATCATCTATGTGGATGATATGGTGATTACTGGGGATGATCTGGAAGAGATAAAAAGATTAAAGGAGTTCTTGGCTTCTGAGTTTGAGATCAAAGACTTGGGTCATCTGAGATACTTCCTTGGGATTGAAGTTGCTAGGTCACAAGAGGGAATCTATATATGTCAACGGAAGTATGTCCTTGACCTTCTAGAGGAGACAAGTATGATGGGGTGTAGGCCAGCAGATACTCCAATAGAATAGAACCATGGTCTACAGGAATCAGTGGGAGAGGACTACCTTGATAAAGAGAGATACCAAAAGCTGGTAGGGAAGTTGATATATCTGTCTCTCACTCGACCAGATATTGCTTATGTTGTACATGTTGTCATCCAGTTCATGCACTCTCCAAAGATCCCTCATATGAGAGCAGCGGAAAGGATTCTTAGGTACTTGAAGACTTGCCTAGGAAAAGGAATTCTGTTCAAAAAACACAATAAAATTGAAATTGAAGTGTATACTGATGCAGATTGGGCCGGTTTTGTTGGAGACAGGAAGTCAACTTTTGGGTATTGCACGTTTGTTAGGGGGAATCTGGTTACATGGCGAAGTAAAAAGCAGAATGTGGTTGCTAGATCAAGTGCAGAGGCTGAATATCGAGCTATGGCTCATGGTGTTGCTGAACTACTGTGGCTTAGGACCCTTCTTGGCGAGTTTGGGATAAAGGTCGAGTGTTCTCTCAGGCTGTACTGTGACAACAAGGCTGCCATCAACATTACAAATAACCCAATGCAACATGATAGGATGAAGCATATTGAGATTGACCAACACTTTGTTAGAGAAAGAATAGTCTCAGGGGAACTTTGGATTCCTTATACTCCTTCCGAGATGCAGATTGCAGATGTGCTAACAAAAGGACTAGCTTCGACGAAATTCTTAGACTTACTTGGCAAGCTAAACATGACTGACATCCATGCTTAGCTTGAGGGGGAGTGTTGGTTCGGCTGATTTAGTGTCTATGTTAGTCATATTTGTGTCTTAAGTCATTAATTATTGGGCCTAAACTTGTTTAATGTTTTATTTGTCTAGGTGTCCCATCACTAATCAGGGGCATTCTAGTCCATTCATGTAACATTATTTGGTAAACATCTATATAAGATTGTAGGGTCGGCTGAAGTAGTTGAGCCGCCATTCTCAAACTTTCTTCTCTTCTTCTTCTTCTTCGGCTGCTGTGTTCCAGCAAACAGAAACATCATCTACCTTTGAGTTAGGAACATCAAAATCATGAAGAATAATAGAACTATTTGGACACTTGGCTACTTGTTTAAAATAGGAGACCTATTCAAGAAAAATAAAATTTCTTGAGATACACACATGATGAAGAGTTAGATCATAACAAAGACCCTTGTGATTACAATTGTAACCTAAGTAGGCACACATAGTAGATTCAGTTGACAATTTGATGTATTCATGTATAGGGAGGTGAACAAAACAAACACAACCAAAGACATGTAGAGCTAAGTAATCTGGAGGACGATGATATGACTGTTGAAAAAGAGAAACATTGGAAAGAGTAAGAGAAGGCCGACTATTTAAAGATATATCAAGGTAGCTAAAAGATCAACCTAGAAAGTAGGGGAAACATTGGAACCCTGAAGACTGACTATTCACTTTGCTATACCATTTTGTTGTGGTATGCTAGGACATGGTTGTTAAAGAAAATTGATTGTTGGGATAGAAACCATATGAGCTCAAAAGATCTTGAGATTGATTATCCATGTAGTCTACCCCTAAACTTGAGCATGATTTTAGAAAAAAAAAAATGAGTCTCAAGCATAGACAAAAAGAAAAAGTAAAATAAGGAAGAGTTTCACTTTTCTTTCTTGAAAAACCGATTCATGTAAATGAGTATTTTACTCTTCTTTTCTTTCTCAACCATACAAAATATTTGAATCCCGTTCGAGATAAGATGAGTATTCTACTCTTGCTTATAGAAACATGTAATATAGGATTTTGTTGAGGACTCAAAAGGGGGTAATTTACTCTTCTAAAAAGTAGAACGAACAACTGCAGCTAGTTTATTGGTACAAGGGTGATGCAAACAATGATGCCAAAGATGTTAAAAGGTATCATGAAAAGTGAAAAAGAAGCAAAAAAACAATCATTTGATGAAGAGTTACAATCAAATTCCAATGTAAAGATACGTCCAACCTTTAGACTCCTCCATGTCACTCTCTCAATGAGTTAGTCCTCAATCAAACAACCACTACATGAGAAATGAGCATCATACCCATTGTCAACAAGCCGTTGAATAGAAATCAGATTGGTAGTGAGTTTAGGTACAAGAAGTGTGTGCTTTATTGACAATGAGCCAAAAGGAGTACTAGAAAGGGTCAAGTGTCAATAGCAATTTGAAGTTTATCATCATTATTAGTGACAATTTTATTATTACCAGAATAAGGAGTGTGACCTGGCTAGGTGAAACACATGTCGTGATTTGATGCTCCAGAATCAATGATCCAAAGAGGACTAACAGGAGAACTAAAATAACAAGGCTTACCAAAAAGTCGTGCTGTCAAAAGACCATAGATGCTTGAGGAATATGCCTTGAAGAGGACCAAGAGGTTGTAGAAGTTCCAGAAGAAATGCGTTTCATCTATAGTGGCCTGATATTCTTTGTATCCCTTCCTCCCCTGAAATGATTTGGCTCTGCATTCCATTCACCACTTTCCCTACCCAAAAATTCCATTTCTTATAGTATGAAGCAATGTGACCATATTCTTTGTATTCATGACATTGCACGCGAGAAAAATCTCTAATACTAGTTCCTTTGCCATTAGAAGTTTGTGCTAGAAAGGCTACATCAGGTTCCTTCAACAATTTCCTGAGAATAGCATCCATATCATCAATAACACCCCAATTGGGTAGGTGCAACTGCATAGCTTTTCATTCCTTGTTAATCTTCTAAAACTTTTGGTTAAAAATAAAATTATTAATGAAATATATCATCGGTAATTTTCTTATCCCTTTGAGTATGCATTAATATTATCATACTCCATCTTGAACTTCTTTTTATTGGAAGATAAATAAAATTAAATTAAAACCAAAAATAGGATACAAGAAAAGTTGATAAGCAATCACCTGAATGAAAAGATACAACACCCAGAGAACGTCCGACTAAAGCTTAAGACACCCAGATATGCCAAACCATCCCATCAAAACCAGACCCACAAAATCAAACCCCATACAATGCGGAATGAAACGACATGTAACAACAAACAAGCACAAACATACACCCATACAATACCCAAAGCAAAACAAAACTATCCCCAACTTATACCCATAACGAACCCCAACGAATGCTGAATCAGCAAATCTACTTGTTAGTTTTTTGATTATCATCTTCCTGTTGTCTTCTGACTGCACTTCTGAGATTCCTTACTTTCTTGTTAGGTCCAAGGCCAAATATTCCTCCTTTTATCCTTGCAAAACCTTTGAAACTGGTATCTGCTTTTGGCTTCTCTTACTCTTCTGCGTTTTGAATCTTCTAACTATATTTAAAGTTCCAACGGCTTCTTTCATCTTCCCCTTCTAATTCTGACCCCTAACCGTAATACCCTCCCTCTCCACATCCTCCTCCTTGACGTTATTCTCATCGCCTCCATCATACTTTTCCACCCCTTGATTTATTAAATTACTTGAATTGCAATCAGCCACTGTATCTTATTGATTTTCGACCTCCCCATTTCTTTCCTCCACAGACTTGAAGGCTTCCTTCGTGTATTCTTCCCCTCCTAAGAAAAATAGACCCAGAATTCTGCCAGCTTCCACTTCCTTATTCACTACTTTTTCAATGTCACAAGTACCCTCCACCTTTTGTGTCTCATCTATCATCGGATCACCCTCACTTTCCTCCCCTGGGTCCTCCCCTGAATACAATTTCAGTCCCCTTTCTCTGTTTTATTCCAAGGGAAAAGTTCTGTATCTTTTCCTTTTCAACATTCTGACCCCACCCCCGCTATTGTTTCCTATCCCCTTGCTTCCCCCTCCTCATTTCCTGCTCCTTTCTCCACTCCAGATGGAACTTCTGGGCCACATATGTTTGCTGATATACTTTCTTCAAATTATCCACATGGATCTCGCTGTCTGAAATCCCCAAAGTTGATAGGCAATAGTCATTATCAATTGAACCCCACAACCAGGAATCAGTTTGAGTATTATTAGCCTCCCACTTTTCTATTTGCTAAGCAGACTTCTCATCAGGTTGGGCCTTTGTCCCATCAAGTAATTCCCAAAGCCTTGTACTTTCACATAAAATTGAAACTGGAATAGGTACATGATATAGTTCTGTCCATCAAACCGAACTGAGATAAGTTCAGACTTGCCAGGGGTCATTTTGGGTTCCAAATCTTGCTAAACCAGGCTGAAACTCTAGTCATTAGGGCAAATATTTATCATGAGGGATCAGAACTCTCAACCTGATTGTATTTCAGTTCTTAGAACCCGGAATAGTAAGGAAACATCACAACTAGAGTTCTAAAAACAAATCTGGTCCAAACCAGAAAATTCTGGTGTCAAATATGCTTCAATGTGGAGTCTATTAAACTCCTACAACCAAAAAGTATCGAGCTTGCACAAGCGTAGGCTGAAAGGTCATAAAAAATGGCATGTAATCTAGATTTTCCCCCTGAACACTGAGATATGCAAGGAGATCAGAACTGCCCTTCTAAATATCCTGTTTCTTGGCTGAAAGAAGAAACCACAATAGAACCCCAAAGAGTACCCTAAAAATTTGACAAATATATGTAGTTTTCTTAAAATACCTCCTAATAAATCTTTATCAACAAGAAGACTTCTCACGAGGATCTAAACAGCTTCACTCAACTTGGCGTGATCAACTCTGTGAACAATAACAGCAAGAAACCTAGAGCAGAATGAACAACTTCTCTTGCTTCCTCCAAGTCACATATCAGCAAGAATCATGGACAGATTACAAGAGCCTTATCATATGGGCATATTACATAAAGAAGAAGGATACCCCCATCCCCAAAGAGCACATTTTATTGGACATGCCCAAAGCTATGTGCAATTATATATCCTTATCATATGTCATATGGACAGATTACAAGAGCCTACATGCATCCTATTGTAATACAATGAGATCCACCAATAAAATACATGAATGAAATAAAAATAAAATACAACCCTATTTACAATGAAAAAGAAAAAAAAAGTCTTCTATATGATCAGTCCAGAAAGAAATACAAAAATTCACCCAGTTTCAGTTCCCAACCAAGATGCAGATATGCAGAAAATAAAAATTTGAGGGATCAATCAGATACATCCTCTATCCTGTTCTCATACCATGTAGTTTATTATGGAAATATTAGAGAAGAGAGAAGAGGGGAGAAAAGAGAGATAGACAAGAGAATGAAAGAATCTTTGTTGGACTGGTGTTGTCCACTCTATTGTTATATTAGGGTGGCTTAATAAAAGGTAAAAAGATTACTATACCCCTCCATGCGATAAAGTACAAATTCAACAAGAACTTTTAAAATATGAAAATGATTATTACAAATTATACTATAAAAAAACTAAGTATAATTGAAATTTAATTAAACACAAATTTTGAGAAATGACTTTTAGCTTCAAGAACTCAAGATAAACTCATAAAATAATCATTACATGGGATACCCATGTGTGTATCCAGGATTTTATGAAATGGAGGGCCATATCCCCGTTTCCCATATTCATGTCCCTATCGGTATCCATATCTGGCATTATGGGTATTTACTTAGTCCATGGACTTGAGTAGGCTGGACAACAGCTGACTTACCTATCCTTTTCTTTCTTCTTTTATCTCCAAATGGAGTTTTCAATCCCTTTACTGCTATTGCTTATGATCCTTTTCATCCCTTTTTTTTGTATCACTAGGTTGGTGCTGGCACAAATCCACTAGAAGGAGCAGCACTGGGAATGTCACTTCTGGAATCTTTTGCTGAAACTCGTGCCTTATTGGCAATAGCCACAACGCATCATGGCGAGCTCAAAACTCTAAAATATAGGTATTTGATGTCAGTTCTGAAGATGGTGCTGTTGTTTTGAAAAGTCCCTGTACATCTCATTTGAAGATGCTGTTTTGAGCATTTGTTTCCAGCTGGCAGGCTATTATATAGGCTGTAACCTTGAAGGTTTACAGTAGCTTTTCTTTTACAGTAATGGTGCCTTTGAGAATGCATCTGTTGAATTTGATGAAGTGAACTTAAAGCCAACTTATAAGATACTCTGGGGAGTTCCAGGTTCTCTCTCTCTCTCTCACATACACACATACACACACACACACACAACATTGACTATGGTTAATTTGTGCAATACTGGGTGCTTTGAATGTTATAAATGCTTAAAATATCTAAGTTTTTCAATGATACTAGATTGCATATCAACTCCTCTTGTACGTATTTGTGACATCTGAACATGCTTATTGTATCTGTTATCTCTAAAATTTGTTTTATATGCAATACTATTTTCAGTTGGGAATGATCACAAGTCTAGTCATTATAATCGTGGTTTAAAATGTCCATAAGCCTCCTAGTATTTCCATGACATATTCCCAATCGATAGGTACTGAAACTAAATTTACTGGAATAGACATATTCCCCAGGGAAAGCTACCAGTGCCATGTGGAGTAGCTAAGTTATTGCCCACCTAATATACCTGATTAACACTTTGAAACAGGTCAAAATTCTTTTCTATCATGAAGTTAGATCTTAGTTTTTTATTTGTATAATATATTATTTGGTTGAGTATTTGGAACAAGGCAATAATTTAAAAGGGTCTACCTATGCCTCTGTATCATTACATAAAATAGCATAATAGCATTCTATATTTTTACATATCACAATGCTTCCACTATGTTTACAATTTTTAGAATATTTCCATATGCGTTTTCTGATATTTCTGACATGTTTTCAATATTTTGACAACTGATATTTTCCACTGATACTGACATTTTAAACCTTGATTACAATATATGCTGAAAACTTGTAAGAATCATCAAGAAGTCAAACTTATTGACGTGTAAAAACTTGAATTCATGCTATCATAAACTTGTGCAACTTGGGATGAATTTGTGACCACTGGAATTTGCATAGTTTCCAAGAAAACTAAACTTTCTGCTGTTTCTAATGTTGGTACCCACACAATCATATATTTTATATTTGCATTATACAAGTAATAGACAACTTTAAATTTATATGTTAAGTTTCTTACAGTTAGATGCTTCTTATTGAAAACAGATAGCCTCTAGCTCTCTTTTTTACGAAAGAATTGATGATGAGTTTTCACTGCAGGACGTTCAAATGCAATCAATATTGCCAAAAGATTAGGACTACCTAGCATAATTATAGAAAATGCTCGTGAACTATATGGAACAGCTAGTGAAGAGATTAATGGGGTAATGTTCAGTAGTTTATGGAAATGCTTTAACACCTTTGGTGCTTCTTAATTACGAACTGCTAAACAAACATTAGATATGAAACCATTGTCCCTCATTGCAATCTAACTTAACCATCATATTTATATTGTAGGATGTAAGGACACATGAAAGCTACAGCTATAAGTTTTTGAAATACAAAATAGTGAAAATTTTGCTAATGTGCCTTTTTTATTGTTTGCACTGATCATAGATGAATTGACAAACACATTCAAGAAGCCCCATGGTGCATGTTGTTTGTGGATGGCATTGTTTTAACTGATGAAAATAATACCAACTAATGATGACTCAGTTAGCAAGGTCCTTGGCTGATTGTATCAGAGGCATAGGATCAAATCCCACTGTTATTAAGGTTGGGGGACCATGGTTGTGGGTGACAAGCTACCCCCTATTGTTTAATGAAGGATTGAATGCAAAATTAGGTATATAACAAATACCTCAGAAACAAGAGGTTTTAAAATAAGTAGGAATAAAACAGAAAATGTGTTATGTAAATTTTAAAATAATAGGAGTACAATTCACGTCAGAGTCAATTTGGAAGAGACAAAGAAATCTGAAAAGGGTGTGTCAAGCATACCACACGCCCAAAATGATTTGAATTATATATCAGAGAATTACATAAAGGATAAAGGACCATTGTACCCTTCTCAAATACAAAAGAAAAGACTATGAAAACAAAATATGTTAAGTTACTAATCCAAAAGAAACTAGTGTTATCCTTTAATGATATGTTATGTATCCTTTACTTCATGCAGGTAATAATTGATATGGAAAGGTTTAAGCAAGATTTTGAAGAGCACATTCGTCAAGCGCAACACTATCTAAAGTAAGAATCTTATTGGTTTAATGGCATGTTTGAGAAGAAACTAATAGTGTGTCATATAATGGTGTACTAATGCTATGTGATAAGGATAATGCAGTTATTTGGAAATAAAACAAAATTGTGTTGGAAATATGCTAAGGAAAGACTATTTGACCTGGCTATTACGGAAACACCTTTGCTTGTCTGTTGATTAAAGGCATCCAATCAGCTTGTTTGTCTAGTGGGTCCTACATGGGATTTATTGTTTCACATTTCAGTTCAAATTTTATAAACCATGTCTACTTGTTCTCTCAAACACACTATATACTACAACACTTGCATTACAAAAGCGACTGAATGCTTATGGTACATGAATATGTATAGGCAATGGGTTTTTGTAGCTAGGCCATTTCATGATCTTCCCTAAATGACCTAGGAGTCATCCATGTGGTAAATTATTTTGGAGTGCAAAAGGAGTTTCCATATTCCTCTTCCCAGTTCCTACCCTTCATTCATGAAAAGAAATTTCCATAAGATACATTGCCACATTCCAAATAAACCCTCTTCCATGAACAACTTTAATTGAAAGCAATGTTCTAAGACTCAGACTGGACACAAAAGTGGAATCTTTACAGGGCCACAGGTCAAATGGTTTGACCATGAGTCACATAAAAACCATATATAATAGATTTTATAAGCTAAAATAGACTTGTAAGTGGCGACTAGATGGTCGAAGTGTTTTTTTATCTGATATAAATGACTAGGGTTCAAATCTTTCAACTTGAAATTTTTCAAAATTGGGCCCTCAACAAAACAAACCAGCCCACTCAACACTCCCCCCCAAGTTGGGAGTAAATGTCACGCATTCCCAACTTGCGTAGATCATGCTCCAGCTTGTTCTTTGCAACACCCTTTGTGAGAACATCAGCGAGCTGCAGATCAGAAGCAATGTATGGAAGTCAGACTTCTCCAAAAGATACCCTTTCTCTGATAAAATGTCTATCCACTTCAATGTGCTTAGTTCGGTCATGCTGGACTAGGTTATGGGCAATGTTAATTGCTGCTTGGTTATCACAGTATAGCATCATGGGTTCTTCTGCCTGCACACCAATTTCTTCTAACAGAAAACGGAACCAGAGAAGTTCTGAAACTCCATGTGCCATGGCCCTGTATTCGGCTTCAGCACTTGATCTTGCCACCACTGTTTGTTTCTTACTCTTCCATGAGACTAGGTTACCCCCAACTAGGGTGCACACTCCTGAAGTTGATCTCCTGTCATCAAGGCATCATACCCAATCGGCATCTGTACAAGCCTCTAGTTTCAACTGTCCATGATCAGTAAACAATATGCTTCTTCCTAGATGCCCCTTCAAATAAGCAAGGATCTTGTCAACTGCCTCCCAATGCTGGACTCGTGGGGCATGCATGTATTGACTTACTACACTCACTGCATAGGAGATGTCTGGTCTTGTCATACACAAGTATAGCAGCCGACCCACAAGTCTCTGATATCTCCCAATGTCCTTTACCGGTTCACCTTCTATTGCACTGATTTTATGGTTCTGATCAATAGGGGTGCTAATTGCCTTTGTTCCAAGCTTCCCTGTCTCTTGAAGAAGGTCCAAGACATACTTCCTTTGAGAGATAAAAATTCCATATTTTGATCTTGCAACTTCGATGCCTAAGAAGTATCTCAGTTCTCCAAGATCCTTAATTTCAAATTCCTTATGTAGGTTCCTCTTCAGACTATCAATCTCACTCAGATCATTCCCAGTGACAACAATATCATCCACATAAACAATTAGAACTAACACCAGAGATCCCCTGCGCTTCACAAACAAAGTGTGATCAGATTGAGTTTGAGTGTAGCCAAAAACAATCAAGGCCTTTCTGAATCTGTCAAACCATGCTCTGGGAGATTGTTTCAAGCCATATAGTGACTTCTTAAGCCTGCATACCTTTCCCTTTTCAGTATCATTGTAGAAACCAGCAGGAAGATCCATATACACTTCTTCTTGCAGATCCCCATTTAGGAAAGCATTCTTTACATCCAGTTGAAACAAGGGCCAAGAGTATGAGGCAGCAAGGAAAAGGAGTATCCGAACGGAGGTCATCTTTGCAACTGGCGCAAAGGTCTCTAAATAATCAATGCCATAGGTCTGTGTGTATCCTTTTGCGACAAGTCTTGCTTTGTACCTCTCTATACTTCCATTTGCCTTATATTTTACTGTGTAAACCCATTTGCATCCAACTGTCTCCTTGCCTTCTGGTAAGTCCACAATGTCCCATGTCTGATTCTTAATCAAAGCTTTCATCTCTTCCTGCATAGCCGTCTTCCACTCAGGTTTGGAGAGAGCCTCACTAACACCCTTGGGTATAGACACTGAATCAAAAGAAGAGAGAAAAGCACGGTAGGAAGGAGAAAGTCCACTGTAGGATAAGTACTGTGAAATACAATGGGCAGTACACTTTCTCTTCCCTTTTCTAAGAGCAATAGGGAGATCAAGGTTATTTGTAACAGAGTTAGTAGGATCAATGGGAACTGAAATAGTAGCAGGATCAAGAGGAATACCTGAATTCGTATTAGTCAAATCTGGAGTCTCCAAGGGATCGACAAGAAGTGATGTGAGTTCTGCTGTAGTGGAATCAACCGCCTTGTGAAGTCTCTGTCGTGAGTAATGCTGAGAAACAGAGCGCAAAGGAGGTGGCAAGGTAGGTGGCACCGGGTGGTGGTCAAGCATAGGAGGTGACACAGGGACTGGAAATGGAAGAGGGATAGACTGCTGACTTACTTTCCCAAAACACTCCCCCTGAGAAGGATTCTGTGAGAAGAAGTACGTGGATTCAAAAAAGGTGACATCCATGGTAACATATCAATTCCCAGAGACTGGATCATAGCAGCGGTACCCTTTTTGATTCTCTGCATATCCAAGGAAGACACACTTCTTTGCCTTGGGATCAAGCTTCGAGCGGTGAGGACCAAGGATGTGTGCAAAGCAGACACACCCAAACACTCTAAGAGGAACATGAAACATCTCCCCCTGAGGAAAAAGAAGGCTGAATGGAGTGCTGAATCCAAGTATACGAGAAGGCACCCTGTTAATCAGATATACTGCTGTGAGAACTGCATCACCCCAAAACCGAACCGGAACCGTAGATGTGATCATCATGCTTTTTGCGGTCTCAACAATGTGTTTGTTCTTCCTTTCTGCAACACCATTCTGTTGTTAACTGTAGGAACAGCTGCTCTGATGGACAACACCATACTCTAACAAGTACGAGGCAAGATGTCTTTCAAAATATTCCCTGGCATTGTCAGATCTAAACACCTTTATTCTTGTTCCAAACTGTGTTAGTACCATCTGATGAAATTGCCGCACCAAGGATGGTACTTCATCGTGGGATTTCATCAGGTAAATCCAAGAGTATCGAGAAAAATCATCCACAAATAGGAGGAAATAGCGATAGCCTCCCATAGAAGGAACATGGTAAGGACCCCACACATCCGAATGAATAACATAAAAAGAAGAAGAACATCTTTTATTACTAGGTTTAAAAGAATGTCTACAATGTTTTCCAAGTTGACAACCTTCACACTCCATAATTGACAGACTAACAGACTCAAAAAGTTTTGGAAACAAAGTACTCAAAGAAGAAAAGGACAAATCGCCCAAACAATTATGCCAAAGCATAATCTGACTCACAGATCCTGACTCACTGTCCTTGCTAACATGATGACTCTAGTGTGGGGGAACATCCAAGAGGTAGATTCCATTCACTTCACGACCACTCCCAATCGTCCTCTTTGAATCCAAATCCTGCAAAATACAACGTCCAGGAGAAAAAATTACTGAGCAGTTCAAATTCTTAGTCAAACTACTAACAGATAACAAATTTGTGCTCAATCCGGGAACATGAAGGAAAGAGGGTAAACAAATAGAATCATTAATCTTGAAAGATCTCTTCCCAGCAATAGGAACATGGGATCCATCAACTGTGGAGACCCTATCTCTGCTAGAGCAGAGCTGGTAAGAGGAAAAAATAGTGAGCTTTGGGTCATGTGCTCCGAGCCTCTAGAATCTATAATCCAAGGAGGTCCTTCCTTACCTGAAGTGGAAACATAATTTGCAGTGACGTGTGAACTACCTGTGTGAGCAAAGGAGGTAGAGTGAGCTCCACCAGTGCCACCCAATCTAACTGTAGTAATGGTTCCAGCACCCCCTCCCACTGGTCTCATTTCACTCCTAGGCTTATTTTCAACTCTATGGCCCTCCATGCTTCTCAAAAAGGGTAAAGAAAATAACTAAAAAATGCAGCAAGATCAAACAAGACACCCTTTGGAACCAACAACCCTTTCTTGGTGTCCTAGGCTTTCTTCCCACAAAAAAGGAATTTTTTGTGGGATGGGAGAAGAGAGAGAAAAGACAACCGCCCTCTCTAGAAGCCTCCAAACCACGTGGGACTTGAATCACCCCTTACAAAAAACTCCAAGGAACCCTAAAAAACTAGGGCGCCACTTCCTAGGTCAAAATTGAAGAGTCCAGCAAAAACAAGACTCTTCCCCTTTCTTTAGTTTTTCCTGATTCTGATGAGAAACCCTAGACCAGCTATAGGGCACACAGATCCATCAAGAAAATCCAAAAACTGGGCTTACCTAAGAGCTTCGATCAGCCTCTCATGGACGCCCGGATCTTGCGGAATAGAATGGGCAAATTTCAAAAATTTCTCCCATTCCCCCTAGGAATCGCATTCCCTATTTTTAGAAAAATCATATTTTCAATGATCAATCTTGAACCAAGAACTGAACCAAATCTGAACAAAAGCAGTAGGAGAGGGATATACCTGATACAGAGAAGTAGTATCTCCCAATGGAGGTGTTCATTCCCAATGAAGGATCCAAAGACTGCTCCCACTGAAAATGGCGCAGTGCAGGATGGAGCAAAATCAGTAGTGTTCTTCCCAAGAACCTAATCCTTCGCAAGAATTAGTAGGAAGGCACGTGAGCACAACTTCCTATCAGTCCCTTCACAAGAAACTGGTATCAAGATCCAGTCTTGATTTCTCCCATTGAACTGGAGATCGAACTGGCAGGTGAGGCGGCGGCAGGAAGGAGGCGGCAAGAGAGAATTTTCGCAGGTGTGCTGAATTCTCTCTTCTGTGATTTCAGCTCTGAAGATTTTGTGATGTCTAAAGGCTGCTGCCCCCTCCTCCTTTTATAAGCTCAAAGGGATCAGCTCCTAATCTCATTAGGAGTTGCTGATCCAAATCATATTTGGATCAGAATTCCCTTTAAGTGATAAGGGTAAACCCTTATCTTATCTGCAGATTAGATCAGCCCTCTCCCAATCTTATTAGGAGCTTTCCAGATCTAAATCATATTCAGATCTAGACTCTCTGAGTGGATAGGGTTTAGACCCAATCCCATCTGCTGATTCAATCTCAGAATGGGCTTTAGGCCCATTAAGGTATGTGCTCACTTAGCCTTCCAAACTGTTGCCCACTTGGGCTTCCTTGTATGGCGTGGGACCCAAACATTGATCTACACATCAGCCACATGGGTTCAACCCAGCCTTTGTTACAAGGCCTGGCCGAATACACTGTTATGGACAGTGCACCCCCTGAAACCCATCACATGGGCTCTATGGGCCCAACACTTACCCATAGGGCCAAGCCACCTTGTAACACCCAGGGACTGTGGGCAGATGCAAGATTAGCCCATCAGGTATTACCCTCAATGGTCTTACACTTAACCTCTCAGCCCATAATGATCAAACACTGCTCGACAAGAGAGGACCTCTCCCTCGGCTGCAAGGAACAGTGTTGCACTCTCTGCTCACATGGATCCCGGGAATTAAAACATTTTGCAAACATTTCAAAACCACAACATATATATATATATATATATATATATCTGTATATAAATATATTTTGCAAAAAACAAATTTCAGCGATTGAAATCAACTGCCAGCAGTTTGGTTTCCATCTGAGAGAGTGCATCCCCGATTATTACCCTTGTCCGATAAAGGGGCTGATCCTGTCACTATGATCACCCACTCAGATGAATTCTCAGACTGTCCAAACATACCCAGGTTTTGACCCCCGCTAAGGATCTCACTGATTGGCATATCAAAGGCAGCCCAATCCGACACCTAGTGCAGTATCATAATCGAGTCTAGGGGTAGGGTGTAACTTTCCAGTTTTGCCCATCAATCTCCAAGGTCCAGGGCAATACTGGAAATCTGGTCCGGTTCAAAGGTTCTATCAATCCTACACTGCATGTGCCTTGAGTCTCACCCTAGTGGCTGAGACAGGCCACCCCAACAATTGGCAGCACACCAGTGTCAGTCTTCGCAGGATAAATCTCCCCAGACTTACCCAATGGCTGTGAACATTCTAAACTAACACGAGTCTCATAAGTGTCCAGTTTAAGGGTATTACACAGAAACACACCACAGGAACATGAATCAAATATGTACTTTATTCATTTACAATAAATTCATAATGTACATCATTCTGATTGGAGCTAAGGGCATACAACTGTCTAACAAGGGCTGCATGAGAGAACAACTTCAAGAACCTTCAACTTGCTCTGATACCAAGTAGAAACCACTATTTGCTTATTCAATCAAGCTTCTTGCAAGAGAAAGAGGGGGAAGGTGAAGATTTCAGCAGTAGAGAAGGATGGAGAAGAAGAAAAGAGTAGGAGGTCAACTAGAGTTATGAGAAAGTTAACCCTAGCCGCCAACCCCTCATTATATTTATATTTAACTTAAAGATGAGATATTACAAGGATGCCCTTAGTAGGGCGGCTACTAAAACTGAATAGTCACAACTTTAAAAAATAAAAACTAATGGGCCAAAGGCCCAACAACTTCCTAATTAAATAAAACAAACAAAAGACAAATCGGGCCCTCAACAAAACAAACCGGCCCACTCAACAAAAGTAAAAGAGAACTTATTAGAAAAATAAAAGTAAAGCTTTAGAGTTGTACTACCTAGGAAAAATCTTTAAAACTATATAAAGGCATTAGAGAGAATACTCATACAATAACCAAAAAAATGATTCCTAAGGTGAGAATATACAAAATTTCGAAAGACACCTATTAGAACCTATAAATCATCTCAGTGGTCCAGTTTAAAGTGTTTAGAGGTTGGGAAGATTTAGTGAAGAATAAGAGGAAGAGAAGATAAGAAAAGAGAGATATGAAAGATAAAATTGTTGGGTGTAGCCCTCTGATTAGCATTTATATAAATGTACATAAATTGCAATATAACGCTTAATTTCCATAATGACTAAAATACCCTTATAGTAGTGGTTCTTAATTCTTCTCCTAAAGCTGAGCATAAATGTTATATATGCCCAGCTTGCATAGGTTATCTTCCAACTTGGACTGTTGGACACTCTAAATTCATCAAGTTGAGCTTTTGACTTCACAATAGGTATGAAGTGCTTATCTACTTCAATGTTTGATGCTATCATGTTGTACTGGATTATTGGCAGTATTTATATAGCAGTCAAATTATCAAAGTATAACTTCATTGGGACTTAAAAGTTTGCACCCAACTTAGAGGAGTTCTCAACCATAACTTAGAAACCATATGTTAACTCTATACTCAGCTTATACTTGATCTAGAAACCACAAATTGTTTCTTGCTTCTCTAAGAAATAACATTACCTCCTACAAAGGTCCATTAACCGAAAATAGATCCCCTTTATCCTTTTGTATAGGATGGAAATGCAAAGGACCTGTGCACATACAGGTACATTTTTTATATGCAATTGAGGCTCCTATCCCTACTTTCTGAATTTTATTACAATCGCTATACCATTTATAAAAAATATGAATAATGAAAAATCAGGTTTGTTCTAGATTTAGGATGTAGTGGGCATGATGTTAAGAAAATGGAAATTAGTGCAAAGAGTTCACTTTACCATCATTAGTATCATTAATTTTTTGTTAATTTCCCTACTTTATTCAAGGTTTTCAAGAAAACTTTGATGACTATGACAGTTTGCCTTCCCAGTGATTTAGAAGGTGCACCTAGGTGCACAGTTGAGGTGCATTTTAGGGTACACACCTCGCCTAGTTCCTAGGAGTAGCACTTTTGCTCACTTTGCTTGCTCACCAAAGCTCCGAGAACCCCCTATTTGCTAATGTTGTTCATTCATCCATCCTAATAAAATATCTTCTTAAAAGTCAATTAAAATTGTAAAATCATTATTTTTTGTGTGAGAATTAAAAATTTAAGACCTTGACATGGATTTGTTTGGGCTTGCCTTAAGACCTATGGTACAAAAGCAGCTCGTAGAATCAGGAATGCAATACGTTTTACATCACATTAGCTACTTGAAGTAATGCATTTGAGGGGAAAAAAACATCACATTAGCTACTTGAAGTAATGCAATTGAGGGGAAAAAAAAAAGAGATTGTGGGTTTTACATGCCTGAAAATGTTTTATATGTTTGACTTATTTTTAAATTTTCATTTGAATACGATTTACATGTTATGTTTATGTATTTTAATTTTAGATAATAGTTTTTTTAAAACATTTATTTTAAAATTTTAAGTTTTATTTTTTATTAATATTATGTTTAATATTTTATTTTTGGCAATTTTCTAAATTTTCTGGCGTTTTTTTTATTTTTTTGGCATTTTTTGCATTTTTCTGCCTTGCTTCAAAAAGGCGTGTGCCTCGCCTTGCACCTTGGGCGCAAATTGCCCCTTACACTTTGCGCTTTTCAAACACCAATGAATATGTCCATCTTTTACTTTTAGAGTAGTATGAAGTTTCTCTTAAAGCTTATATATGTAATCTGTTGTGTTTGTGATTTTAGCCTTTCAAGAAAGCTCAACAAAGATCTATTGGCAGCTAAAAAGAAGATCACAGAACATGGAATTACTCAAAGCTACCAAAAGATGCATGCTATCTCTGATGTTGCAGCAAGAGCACGCTCTCTCCTTCATAAGAAATTACGGCAGCTTCGTGTATCTACCATGCAACCTTCACAGCATACTGCAACAGCTAATGGCCAGCATACTATAGAAATTAATGATCAGCACCAGGCAGCAGATAAAAGTCAGCATTCTACAACAGATGGCAGGGAAAGACCTGATTTATGCCTCAAGCAATCCCAATTAGGTATATATCCCCACTCTCTCTCCCTCTAGGGGTCATTGCTTGGTTTTATGGTAAATCTCAATCTGACAAGCATGATAACATGAATCAATATCCAGGCCACTTCTCCCAATGCCCCAAATAGCTGGGACCAACATTGGGTAATGGTTAGGGGTGATCATGGGCTGGGCTGGGGGAGTATGCCCCAAAACAAATGATTCCTTTGAAGCTTCCTGTTTTGCTAGACCATCAACCAAGAAATTGACTGATCTCTGGATCTGTCTGTTAATTTCTGTGCAGAACTGCAGCTTTCTAGCCAGCTTCCCAATCTCCCTTATAACATGTCTACTTATCCAAGAGCCTGTCTTTCTTGCTATATAGGTACTATCTTATATAGTTGGTGAGAACAGCTTATCTTGTAGTGTAGCCATTTTAAAAGTGAAAATTGTCTGCCTACCACCAAAGTTTAAATTAAGGAACTGAGATTATGAATCAAGTTTTTAAAAATCTCAAGTTCTGGTTTGTCTTGTTCTGCGAAAGGAGAAATAGGTTCTACAATGATTTTACAATTTCTTTTGAGTATTTCATTAACCTGAATAATATCCTGAAATTTTGGACATATTGCTATAAAAATGCCATTTTAATAAGAAATCAGGAAAGAAAAGAAGGGAAAAGTGAAAAAAGTGAAAGGGGTACAGAATGTTATGGTCCTTCCACCCAAACGATTGTAATTTATATTAAAGCAAATAAAGGTATTTATATACAAAGACAAGAATCCCCCTGAAACCTATATAAAAGAAAGAAAGAAACAACCATTAATAAATAACAGCAATAAATAGTGGGACCACAAGCTTAATTAGCTACAACTCTACACTCCCCCTCAAGTTGGGAATAGATATTAGTAGTTCCCAACTTCCGTAAATCTATCTCTAGCTTGACTTTGGTAACTACTTTGGTGAAGATATCAACTAGCTACATATCAAAGGCAACATAAGGAAGGCATACTTCTTGGTCAATTGATCTAATCAAATATCATTTCTCATCATCATAATATCATCAACATACATAGGCAAGAGAGTCAAGGAACTTAATAAAGAGTGTTGTCAGGCTGAACTTATACATAGCCAAACTTCTCCAAGGCAAGTCTAAATTTGTCAAGCCATACTCTTGGAGATTGCTTCAAACCATACAAAGCTTTCTTCAGTTGACAAACTTTCTTTCTAGCATTTGTATCATGAAAGCTAGGTAGCAAGTCCATATACACCTACACATCACCATTAAGGAAAGCATTCGTAACATCCATCTAGAACAATGGCCATTAGAAATTTGCAGCAAGGGACAATAATACTTTGATGATATTCATCTTAGAAACTGGTACAAAGGTTTCTAAGTAATCAATACCATAAATCTGTATGTATCCCTTAGCAACCAATTGGACCTTGTATTTGCTTTAAATACCCATCTACACCCAACAAGATTCTTCCCTCTTGGCTGATCCACTAAACCCCAAGCATCATTTTTAATAAGGGCATCCATCTCAACCTCCATTGCTTGCTTCCACTCAGGCACCACCAAGGCTTAATGTACTGTTCTAGGAATGAGTATAACAGCAACGGATGCCAAAAAGGATTTATAAGGATGGTAAAAGATGGTCATAAGGAAGAAATTTGGGAGATGCAATGGGCAGTAGATGTGGTACAATGACGCTTCCCTTTGTGAATTGCAATAGGGAGGTCAAAATCATTTGAGGGAGGTTGAGGCTCAGTGGCGATAGGTATGCCATCTGTAGTAGTCGTGGTAGTGTGTAAGGGAGTTGTAGTACCTGGATCTAGCACTGCAAAGGAGACTAGAATTGACCTAGATTATTCATGACCGAAACCAACTTGCCTCCATTGCCTATGAAACACCCTCAACTCTTTGTACTTCTGACAATTCTCTTCACACTCCCCATCAATGACCGGAATAAGTAACGAGACTTCCAGGGAAAAAATACCCTTCTCACTACTCTCCCCCTAAGATGAAACCCTAGGATAAGTACCATTTCTTCTTTCTTAGTCCCTTTTGATTCTACTTCCAGCTTTGGGTGGAATCTAGGGTTGAGGAGAACAATAAGGGATACGGATTTGGGTTGCCTGTCGTCCTTACTATCCACCCTTGAAAATGTTTTCTTGGACCCAAGTAAGGATGACTTCAGAATTTGGACCCCATCCCCCAACGGTTCCTTTTCCTATGCGTTGTTTTTTGAGACTTTGGTCCAACCTCCTGCTCCCTCTGGGCTATCTTTCCCTATTAATGAGATTTGGAGTAAACCCCTTCCTCCTCGTGTTGGTAGTTTTTGTTGGGAAACTTTCCTAGAAAGAATAAACACAAATGACATGCTTCAAAGAAAGAGACCTAATTCCTATTTACTTCCCAATAAGTGTGTTCTTTGCAAAGCTGATGGGGAATCGGCTTACCACCTTATGGTTACTTGCCCGGTTACTAAAACTGCTTGGGAGTGGGCTTCGTCCCTTTTTGGATGTACTCGGAATCCCCCCGTAAGTTTGCAAAGCTTGTTCTCTCCTTCATTCTCAAGATGGCCTAAGAAAAGAGGGAAGATCATGTGGAGAAGCATTAGGGCGGCTATGTGTTGGTCCGTATGGGAAGAGAGTAAATTTAGACTTCTTTCAGACAAAGAAAGATCTATGGAGAACTTAACTGAATTGATACACTTAAGGGTTGGTCACTGGCTGAAATCTTTGGAGCTTTTTTTAGTCTTGGCAATAAATTCGATTGAAATATGAGGAAGTAGAGAAGAGAAGGGAAGAAGAGAGAAGAGAAGAAGAAAGAAAGGAAGAAGAAAAGGTTTGGAGCAATGGAACAGTACTGGCAGTGCCAGCTTCTATTATATTATATAGGGTGGTAGAAACAAGAAGGCAAAAGACTCTTGTGCCCCTGCTGTAAGTGAGTACAATAACAGAAAAAAAAAGGCTTTAACTAGCCAAACAGACCCTAACACAAATAACTAAATTATTTCAACACTCCCCCCCCTCAAGTTGGAGCATAGATGTCAATCATGCCCAACTTGTCACACAAATCATTGTGCTGCACATGATGAAGACCTTTGGTGAAGATATCTGCAAGTTGTTCTTCTGAGCTGACATATGGAGTACACACTTCTCCATTTGCAGGTTTCTCTCTAATAAAATGCTTGTCCACTTCAATGTGTTTCGTCCGATCATGCAAGACTGGATTAGTAGCAATATTGATGGCAGCTTTATTGTCACAGTGGAGTGACATAGGGTTGCTCACTGCAAAACCCAGTTCACCTAACAAATTTCTTATCCACATGATTTCAGCAATCCCATGAGACATCGCTCTATATTCTGCTTCAGCACTAGATCTAACCACCACACTTTGTTTTTTACTTCTCCATGTGACCAGGTTTCCTCCTACAAAGGCACAATACCCACTAGTAGACTTTCAGTCATCAATTGCTCCTGCCCAATCAGCATCAGTATATACTTCCACCTTTAAGCGTCCATATTTCTAGAACAACAAACCAGCTCCGGGAAACTTTTTGAGGTAGCTAAGGATCCTCTCTACAACTTCAAAGTGAGTTGTCCTAGGATTGTGCATGAATTGACTAAGGACAGCCACTGCATAAGCAATATCAGGCCTAGTCATAGACAAATACAAGAGTCTCCCTATGAGTCTCTGGAACTTCTTCACATCTTTCAAAAACTCTCCCTGACTGTCTCCCAGCTGATGATTAGATTCAATTGGTGAGTCAATTGGTTTTACCCCCAACTTGTCTGTATCTTCTAGTAGATCTAGTACATATTTCCTCTGGGAAATAAAGATGCCCTTGTGAGAGCGGGCAACTTCAATTCCAAGGAAATAACGTAAGGGGCCTAGATCTTTCACCTCAAATTGAGTGGCTAAGAATTTTTTTAGTCTCTGTATTTCAGCCTCCCAATCTCCTGTGATCACTATGTCATCCACATGCACAATTAGAATTGCAATTTTCCCTTCACCTTTTTTCACAAATAGAGTGTGATCTGATTGGCATTGTTTGAACCCCACCTGTTGAATTGTTAAGTGGAACTTACTAAACCAAGCCCGAGGTGATTGTTTCAACCCATATAAAGATTTTTTTAACCTGCACACTTTTTGTTCACTGCCTTTGGCACAAAAATATGGAGGTTGGGTCATGTACACTTCCTCTTCTAAGTCACCATTCAAGAAAGCATTTTTCATGTCCAATTAGTGAAGTTCCCAGTCAAGATTTGTTGCCAATGAAAGAAGAATCCTGATAGAGTTCATCTTGGCTACTGGAGCAAAAGTCTCTACATAGTCCACTCCATATACCTGTGTAAAACCTCTTGCTATCAATCTAGTCTTGTACCTTTCAACAGTTCCATCAGCCTTGTGTTTCATTGTGAACACCCACTTGCAACCCACTGGTTCCTTCCCTTTAGGAAGATCCACCAACTCCCAAGTGCCATTTTTGTGTAATGCATCAATTTCTTCCTGCATTGCATCTGTCCATTCAGGTTTAGATAAAGCTTTTGCCTCATTCTTAGGAACGGAGTCATTGTCCACAAAAGAGAGGAATGCACAGAATGAAGGTGAAATGTGATTATAGGAAACAAAATTAGAGATAGGATGATTAGTGGTACAAGATCTAACACTCCTTCTCTTAGCAATAGGAACATCAAGATCATTGATGACAGGGGAATCAACTTTGAGAGGAACAGGCATATCAATAGGAGCAAGTGTACCTGGCTAATGAGAAGGATCTGCCTCTGGCGAATCCGATGATTTTGGTTGCATAGTGTCAGGTTCCATGGCTCTTGAACTCTACTGGCTTTATGGCGACGATGAAAGACACAGAATGGAGGAGGATCGGGTAAGGGAGGTAGTTGAGTTTGAGCCACCTGTTTCTCCTCAACCCTACTCTCCCCCTGAGGAGAAACTGAGAAGAAAGGTTGATTCTCAAAGAAGGATACATCAATGGAGACATAGTACTTGCGAGAGGTAGGATCATAGCAACGATACCCCTTTTAAGATAAAGGGTAACCAAGGAAAATACAAGGAATAGCCCGAGGATCAAGCTTACCTCGAGTAGAGGACAAGTTATGGACAAAGCAACGACACCCAAAAACACACATTGGAATGGTGGACAATAGAACTGTAGGAAACAGAAGCTGATGTGGGGCCTTATACTCTAGTAACCGAGATGGCATACGGTTGATGATGTATGTAACACACAAAACTGCATCCATCCAAAAACGTTTTGGCACATTCATATGAATTAATAAGCCACGAGCTACTTCGAGAAGGTGACGGTTCTTTCGTTCAGCAATACCGTTTTGTTGGGGTGTCCTAGCACAAGAGCTTTGTTGAAGTGACCCACTCAAAGCAAAAAAATCCGTGAGATCACTATGGAAGTATTCCTTCGCATTGTCCGACTGGGAGATATGGATTTCAGTTTGCAACTGAGTGAACACCATACGTTGAAAGTCTTTCACAATTTTTGGCACTTCATCTCTAGATCGCATAGGGTAAACCCAAGTGTATCTAGAGTAATCATCAATCAAGGTAATGAAGTACTTATATCCAGCCCCAGTAGGTAGAGTAACAGGACCCCAAACATCAGAATAAACAATATGAAATGGAAATTCAGATCCTTTATTTCTCAAAGGAAAAGAACTTCTACAATGTTTATGTTGACAGATGTTGTTGTACACAGGTTTAGTACCACAGGGGTATTTCTATAATTTTTCCATTCTTTATGTTGTACGACCAATATAGTATAAATAACAACTACTTCACTTGCCTGAAGCATTCTTTTGAGGCATTCAGTCCTCTCGCCTCTCCTCTCTTCTCTTCTTCTCTTTCTCTCTTCCTTCTCTCTTCTCTTGTTCAACATGGTATCAGAGCGGGTTCGTCCAGGCCTGAAAACAAATTAGTTGAGGTCATTCTCCAATGCCGAGTAGGTTGCCTCTTCATCTCCTAGAAGCTGTATCCCTGATGTTCGACTTCAAGAAGGAAGAAGGTGCTGGCCTGACTGTTCAGCTTCCTAGCACAGAAAAGAGTTCTGGTACAGAGTCTTTTCATCTTCCAGCCCAGATGCTGTTTTCCTTGATTGCTCGGCTGCAGAGAGGTTGTCACCTGATGTACGAAGAGGATGTTCTGGTTTGCAGAGAGGCTGGCGTTCAAGAAGGTACTGTCCATCTACTGTTCGGGTGCCCTGGTATTCAACTGAGGTTGTTTTTTTGTTGTTTTCTTCTTGCACCCTTCAATGGACTGTTGATGCCCTAAAAATCTGAATGTGGTGTTCTCCTCATGTGTGTTACTACTATTCGGCTACATTGTTGATGGACTGAAGTTTTTTTTTTCTCCCATTGACTGTTCTTGCTGTTCGGCTACATTGTTGATCTCAGTGACTGTTCGGCTACCCTGAAGTTGGTATCAGCCGATTAGGTGTGTGGTGAACTATCACCTTGCATCTTTCTTTCTACTAAAGAGTTGTATGAAAACTGTAAAACCATAGGTCATACAGACCTGGTTATATACTGCAATTGTAGTGTTTGTATGTTTGTTCTTTGGATTCCTACAAAATTGTAGGTCATACAGACTAGTCCAAGTGTTGCAGCAACAGTGTTTGTTCTTGGCTCTCTGTGAAACCGTAGGTCAGAAGTACCTAGTTGTTTTGGGTAATTTAATCCATCAAGTGGAACAACAGCCATAGGGAAGGATAGGTCGCCACCCCCACTCATTCCATTCAGCATTGTGGAGATTCCAGATGTGGCTGAATCTTCACTATTCATGATTTCAGGTTTAAGAACACACAACACCCAAGGCACACTGCCTCACAGAGCTGCTACAGAAAAGGGATCTTATGTCCTTCAGTCCACAAAAGAAGAAACACTTGCTATATTAATGGAAGAATAGGCTATATTAATGGAAGAATCAAAGAACCACCCCATGGGAATGCTGAATATGATAGATGGGATCAGGAGAACAGTATGGTAATGTCTTGGCTCTTAGTCTCCATGAAACCACAATTAAGAAAGAACTTCATGTGGGCTGAAACTGCAAATGAGATCTGGGAACAAGCAAAATCCACATATTCAGAACTACGACACTATGCCAAGATCTATCAACTGCAGGCAGCATCATCTACTTGTCGACAGGGAGAGAGAAGTTTATCAGTATATTACTCTGACTTGACCTCTGTCTGGAAGGAATTAGACCATTACCAGAATGTTGATTGGAAGTGTAATGAGGATGCCAAACTATACAAGAAACTTGTCTCATAGCAAAGAGTGTTTGCCTTCTTGCATGGTCTAAATCCTATGTATGAGTCCATCAGAGTATAAATTCTTAGTTCTAAGGATCTTCCATCAATTCAAGAAGTCTATGCTCTTGTTCAATCTGAAGAGAGTAGAAGGAACTTGATGAACAACACTGGTGGGGATGCAATTGTGTTGGCATCAAAAGGGGGTGTCTCTACTAGTGTGGGATCTTCTTCCAAGAGAGGGGATCTCCAGAAAAAAACAGAAGATAAGGAAAAATTGTGGTGCACTAATTGTCAAAAACCCCGACACACCAAAGATACCTGTTGGGATCTCCATGGGAAACCAAAATGGGCTCAAGATCTGACTAAGAAGCAAGGCTCAGATGTGAATAAAAGGTCCGGACAGCAAGGTACAAAGAAACACCACATGGCCAACATGGTTACTCGGGAGAATCAGCCCCCCATTCCTACTGTGACTCAAACACATCTCTCTGGATCTGACCCAAGGGAGGATATTGTAAACTCCTTCCTTGACCATCTAGAGCTCTATGGTAGAGCAATTCGTCAGATGGATGCTCCTCCCACAACCTCATTTGCATCCACGTCAGGTAACCCTGCCATAGCTTTCCATGTTGCTTCTCACAATCTTGACTCTCCATGGATCATTGATTCTGGAGCATCAAAACACATGACTGGTATGTCCTCTTACTTTCAAACCTATCACCCTCTTTCTAGAAGAGACAAGGTGAGACTAGTTGATGGATCATACACTTCCATAGCTGGTCAAGGAACTCTCTCTCTTCCTCTTGGTCTTACATTTCCTGATGTTCTTCATGTTCCAAAATTTCCCATGAATTTGTTCTCAGTTAGTAGTGTTACTAATTCCTTAAACTGTTCCGTGACCTTTTTCCCTTCTTATTGTGTGATTCAGGATCTGGCCTCGAGGAGGAAGATTGGTAGGGGATGTATGGTTGATGGACTCTACATGCTAGAGAATACAGTTGGTCTTCATGTTAAAGAGTCTATGAATCAGTTCAGAAAGACTAAAGTGTATTTATGGCATTGTCGTCTTGGTCATTTGTCTTTTGAGTCCTTGAAAGTTGTATTCCCAGAACTGTGTAAGTCAATGTCCGTTTCTGATTTCTCTTGTTAAACGTGTCAGTTAAGCAAGCATTGTAGAACTCATTTTCTTCAGAAAATAAGTAAATCTGAGTTTCCTTTTCACATTGTTCATTCTGATGTATGGGGCCCTGTTACTTTACCTTTTGAGAGTGGCTACAAGTACTTCATTACCTTCATTGATGATTATTCTAGATATACTTGGGTATATCCAATGCGAACCCGGGAGGAAGTACCAAAAATTATCCAAGACTTTCAGCAGATGGTCTTCACTCAATTTCAGACTGAGATACAAATTTTTTAGTCAGACAATGCAAAAGAGTTTTTTCATAGTGATCTCATGGAGTTCTTTGCTTCACATGGCTCACTTCATTGTAGCTCTTGTGCCCGCACACCACAACAAAATGGTGTGGCTGAACGAAGAACCGACACCTCCTTGAAGTGGCTCGGGGTTTACTACTTCATATGAATGTCTCCAAACGATTTTGGTTTGAGGCTGTCCTTTGTTCTACATACCTCATTAACCGAATGCCCTCTCGTTGGTTAAAGTACAAAGCCCCGCATCAGCTTCTCTTCCCTAAGGTCCCTCTTCTTTCTATCCCTCCTCGTGTATTTGGTTGTCGATGCTTTGTCCAAAATCTGTCTCCCACCCGTGGGAAATTGGATTCCCGTGCTATCCCGTGCATATTTCTTGGTTACTCTTTCACTCAAAAGGGGTATCATTGCTTTGATCCTGTTTCTCGGAAATTCTATGTCTCCATGGATGTTACTTTCTTTGAAGATGAGCCTTTTTTTTCCTGTTTCTCCTTAGGGGGAGTGTAGGCATGAGGAGAAACTGGTTCAACTTCCTTCTCTTCCTGATCCTTCGCCATTGGTTCAGCCCCCTTCTCTTCCCGATCCTCTATCTTTCCGTGTCTTTTCTCGTTGTCGCAAAGGCCAACCAAACTCAAGAGTTGTGGAGAATCCAGAAGTTGTACCTCAAGTGCCATCAAACTCCTCGGGGTAAGATCATATCCACTCAGGTAACTTGACTCCCAATGATGTTCCTGACTCCTCTGTTGCTAATGATCTTGACCTTCCTATTGCCCACAGGAAAGGTGTTAGGTTGTGCACCACTAAACATCCCATTTCCAACTTTGTTTCCTTTGAGAACATTTCACCCTCATTTCGTGCCTTCCTTACCTCCATTGACAGTGTCCCTATTCCCAAGAATGTGGCAGAAGCTCTTTCAGTACCAGAATGGACAAATGCCATGAAGGAAGAAATTAGTGCCTTTCATAAAAATGGCACGTGGGAACTTGTTGATCTTCCTAAGGGAAAGGATCCAGTTGGATGTAAATGGGTGTTCACGGTCAAGCATGGGGCTGATGGAACCGTGGAGAGGTATAAAGCTCATTTAGTGGCAAAGGGGTTTACTCAAGTATATGGACTTGATTATGCAGAAACTTCTGCCCCTGTTGCCAAGATGAACTCTATTAGAGTTCTTTTCTCTCTTGCTGCTAATCTGAATTGGGATCTACATCAGCTTGACATCAAGAATGCTTTCTTGAATGGTGACCTTGAAGAGGAAGTTTATATGGTTCAACCCCCCGGTTTTCTGGCTCAAGGCAATGAATAGAAAGTGTGCAAGTTAAAGAAGTCTTTATATGGGCTGAAGCAATCACCAAGAGCTTGGTTCAACAGATTCCATGCTGTAGTTCAGCAAAAGGGATACAAGCAATGTCAATCAGATCACACACTGTTTGTGAAAAGGGGAGAAGGTAAAATGGCTGCCTTAATAGTATATGTGGATGGCATAATTGTTACTGGTGACTGGAAGGATGAAATTCAAAGGTTGAAGGGTTTCCTTGCCACTCAGTTTGAAGTAAAGGATCTAGGACCTGCCAAATACTTCCTTGGAATTGAAGTTGCTCGATTAAAAAAAGGTATCTTTATCTCCCAAAGGAAATATGTCCTAGATTTGCTTCAGGACACTGGAAAGATGGGGGTTAAGCCAGCTGACTCTCCCATTGACCCCAACCATAAATTAAGTGACAGTCAGGGTGAACCTCTTAAATATGTGAAACAATTTCAGAGGCTTGTAGGGAGATTGTTATATCTCTCTATGACCCGTCCAGACATTGCATATGATGTTGGTGTCCTTAGTCAGTTCATGCATGCACCTAGGTCCACTCATCTTGAAGCAGCAGAGAGGATACTACGACATCTTAAGAAGTTTCCTGGTGCTGGTTTGTTATTTCAAAGGCACGGGCATTTGAGAGTTGAAGTTTATACAGATGCGGATTGGGTTGGATCTCAAAGTGACAGAAAGTCTACTAGTGGTTACTGCACCTTTGTAGGAGGGAACCTCGTTACTTGGAGGAGTAAAAAGCAAACCGTGGTGGCTAGATCCAGTGCTGAAGCTGAATACCGTGCAATGGCCCACAGAGTAGCTGAAGGTATGTGGATAAAGAATCTTTGAGTGAGTTGGGTTTCCCAGTGGACAAACCCATAACTTTATTTTGTGATAACAAAGCAGTTATAAGTATTGCTGCTAACCCGGTGCTACATGATAGAACAAAGCACATCGAAGTTGACAATCATTTTATCAGAGAGAAAATCATCACAGGCGAAGTATGTACTCCCTATGTTAGCTCTGAAGACCAACTGGCAGACATCTTTACAAAAGGGCTAAACTATTCCAGACATCATGATCTCTGTGACAAGTTGGGCATTATTGATATCTATGCCCCAACTTGAGGGGGAGTGTTGACAGATGTTGTTGTACAAAGGTTTAGTACCACAGGGGTATTTCTATAATTTTCCATTCTTTATGTTGTACGACCAGTATAGTATAAATAACAACTGCTTCACTCGCCTAAAGCATTCTTTTGAGGCATTCAGTCCTCTCGCCTCCTCTCTTCTCTTCTTCTCTTTCTCTCTTCTCTCTTCTCCTGTTCAACAGTTTACTCAATTGACATGTCTGACACTGTAACTGACTCACTAACAAGGACTCAAACAACTTTGGAAACATAACTTTTAATGACTCAAAAGAAAGATGACCAAGACGGCTGTGCCATAAATAGGCTTAACTCTCATTGGACAAACTCATGGACTTTGTAGCCACAAGACCAGCTTTATTCTCCAACACGTAGAGACACATGAAGACGGAAAGAAAGTGACTGAACAGTTCAAGGAGTGAGTTATACTACTAATGGACAACAAATTTATAGGTAATTTCGGAACATGCAGTACATTAGAAAGGGTAAGGCCGAGTGGGAGAGATATGGTACCTTGGCCAGCTATGGTAGAGAAAGAACCATCAGCTAGTCTCACCTTATCTCTCCCAGAGAGAAGGTTATGTGTCTGAAATTAATTTGACTTACCGGTCATGTGGTTTGAGGCTCCGGAGTCAATAACCCAAGGAGAATCAGTGGTATGAGATGACACATCGAAGGCAGTGGCAGCATTACCTGATATAGACATGAAAGAGGTAGAGGGAGTAGGACCAGAATCCATGTGGCGGAGAATCCTACCATACAATTCCAAATGGTCATGAAAGGAGTCGATAATTTCTTCCTTAGGGTCAAAACTGGGATGCCTCTCCTGAGTTACCAATGGACTAGTCTCTAGAGATGCCATATTAGCTGAGTTATACTTTTTCTGATTCTGCTGACTTGGTTTCTTGCCCTGATCAGGTGTTGACTTCTTACCCAAATCCTGTGCCCATTTAGGTTTTCCATGGAGATCCCAACATGTATCTCTGGTGTGTCTTGTTTTCTGGCAGTGAGTGCACCAAAGTTTACTCTTATCATCTGTTCTCTTCTGAGAGTCACCTTTCTTAAAAGCACCTCCAACATTTGTATCTGAATTTCCCCAGACAGTTAGGGCAACTAACTCCCCCTCTACACAATTCATCACACTTCTTCTACTCTCTTCTGACTGCACTAAGGCATACACCTCCTAAACTGATGGCAAGTCTTTACTACCCAAGATCTGCACCCTGATGAACTCATATGAAGGATTCAGCCCTAGGAGGAAGGCAAAGACCCGTTGATGAGATACAAGTGACTTATACGCCTTTGCATCTTCATCACACTTCCAATTCACATTCTGGTAGTGATCAAGTTCTTTCCATATCGATGTCAAATCAAAATAGTACATCGAGAGACTCCTCTCCCCCTGCTTGCAAGTAGAGCATTCAGCTTGCAGTTGGTATATCTTGGCATAGTGTTTCTGCTCTGAATAGGTAGACTTTGCTTGTTCCCATATCTCACAAGCAGTTTCAACCCACATAAAAAGTCTTCCTTACCTGTGGCAGCATGGAAATCAAGAGCCATGACATCACCATACTATTCTCTTGGTTCCACCTATCATATTCAGCACTTCCGTTTTTCGGTTCCTTCACTCTCCCATTGATGTATCCTGTTTTCCCCTTAGCAGTGATGTAGAGTTTTATTCCCCTAGACCACTCAAGGTAGTTCAGACCATCAAAGGGAATAACAGCCGTGGGGAAATTCATATCCATTCCCCCACTCACTCTATTGTGGCTCCCTGAAATCTCTGAAGTAGCAGAATTCTCAGACGACATGGTAAACACAGTTTTTTCAATCTAAACTCTCAACTTAGGATCCCTCCTTATATCAATAAAAGCTCCACACACAACAATTCAGTTCTGGACTTAATCTGAGCAAAAAAAACAGTACCATTTTCCAAAGAAAAACTATGATGAGACTGATTTTCAGATCTGCATGAAGAACAGTTCCAGCTTACTAGTTTTCCAGTAAGTTCCACCACAGCATTAATCAATAAGAGAGATCCTAACACACATGAAATCAGACTAACGAGCAGAGAAAATAGGTCATCTATGACCTACAGTCACCTTTTCACAGGTACAGGATCACACGATCCAACAAATAAAAGAGATATAACCCTCACAAAAGTCTGCCGACATTCAGTGGTTTGGATTCATTTGTTCTCCACTTGGTACACAACCAAGGAAAGAAATAAAAGAAGAAAGAGAACTTTAGGGTTGTACCAGTTGCAGATCTGATTTGATCAGCCCAGATTCAATCCTCTGTTCCGCCCAGATTCAGAAACTTGAAGAGAAAACTTGGTCGCCCAGATTCAACAGCCTTGCTCTGATACCATCTTGGCAATAAATCCGATTGAAATATGAGGAAGTAGAGAAGAGAAGAAGAAAGAAAGGAAGAAGAAAAGGTTTGGAGCAATGGAACAGTACTGGTGGCGCCAGCTTCTATTATATTATATAGGGCGGCAGAAATAAGAAGGGAAAAGACTCTTGTGCCCCTGCTGTGAGTACAATAATAGAAAATAAAAAAAGCTTTAACTAGCCAAACAGACCCTAACACAAATAAATAAATTATTTCAACATTTAGATTATTCCATGGCTGACCTTTTGAGAAAGTGGAAAGAAATAGCTACCTCAGCCTGGTGCAAAAGGACCTCTAGACCTTCTTGGTCCCCCCCACCCTCCTTCAAGATTCATAAAACTGAATTTTGATGGATGTAGCTTAAGGAATCTTGGGCCTTCGGGGATTGAGGGAGTTTTCAGGAATGAGGTTGGGATTACTAATGCCACGTTCTCTGGCCCTATTGGAGAGGGCTCTCTTAGGGCTGAGATTTTAGCAGTTCTGGAAGGAATCAAAAGAGCAAGAGAATTAAACATCCGGTGCTTGGTCATTGAAGGGGACTCGGAGGTGGTGATTAGGTGGTTGAAGGAAGATAGCAATGGCTTGTGGAGCTACAGAAATGAAAAGAAAAAATTTAAATGGCTGAGTAGGGATATTTAGGTGAAGTACAGTTGGGTGTAGAGAAGTGCTGATTCCATGGCTGATGGGTTAGCCAAGCAAGGGGTGCTTAAGGACTCTTTGTTTTGGGCTAATTTTTAGCTTTCTTTATTGTTATCTGTTGTGGGGGAGTTAAGATATTTTACCTCCCCTTTCTTGTACTTAAAGTTTCACAATTTTTATAATCTAATAAAGCATTTTGTTATTGATCAAAAAAAAAGAAGGGACATCCTTAAAGAAAGTAGCTCCTATAGAGTATAGACACAAAATGAGTCCCAAAGTAGCTCCTATAGACACAAAATGAGTCCTCAAAGAAAGTAGCATACCCAAAAAAGTACTCTTTCTCAGTTCTTGTAAATGGGAGTTCCTGTGGGGTTGTTTAGAATACCTAGGGGCCTGAGACAAGGGGACCCACTTTCTCCCCTCCTATTCATTTGCGTGACGGAAGCTCTTTCTAGAATGGTAGAGAAAGCATGGGCGGGAGGACTGTTGGAGGGCTTTAAAGTAGGTAATGGGGAAATGGAGATTGCACTCCTACAATTTGCAGATGACACTCTTTTCTTTTGTGATGCCTCGTGGGACCAATTCTGGACTGTGAAGGAAATCTTAAGGTGGTTTGAGGTGGTGACAGGACTGCATACCAATATCATGAAGAGTGAAATCATGGTTGTCGGGGAGGTGGCAAATTTGGAAGAATGGGCTGATAATTGGGGTTGTAAAGTTGGTAACTTCCATCTAGGTATTTGGGCATGCCTCTGGGGGAAAATTACAAATCCAAATCCATATGGGAGCCCATCTTGGAGTAGGTGGACAGAAAACTTGCCTCATGGAAGACAATATACCTATCCAAAGGGGGCAAACTCACTGTAATTAAGTGGGCTATCCTCCCTCCCGGTGTTTTTATCTATCTTTATTTCCAATTCCGATTAAGTGGGCTGAAGATTTGGAAAAAAAGGATGAGAGATTTCTTGTGGAGGGACTAGGAGGAATTAAAGTGTCATTGGTTTAACTGGAAGAAAATCTGCTGTTCCAAAGAAAATGGAGGTCTTGGAATCAGGTCATTGAAAGATATAAACATTGCCTTACTTGGAAAGTGGTTATGGAGATTTAATTAATAAACAGACAGTCTATGGCAAAGGCTAATAGTAGCCAAATATGGGACCAGCAGCAGATAATGGGAAACAGAACAGGTACGATCAACTTAAGGGTGTTCAAATTGGAAGGCAATTCAGTAAACTCGAACTAAGTTTGTAAAGGGTATAAAGTATAAGGTGGGAGGTGGCCATAGGGTTCTGTTTTGGAAGGATTACTGGTGTGAAGTTGGACCATTAGCGACTATATTCCTGGGGCTGTTTGAAATAGCTATAAACAAGGATGCAACAGTAGCAGATTATTTGGAACGGCAGAATGATCATTGCATTTGGTGCCCTCAATTTAGGAGGAACTTAAATGATTGGGAGGTGACATCTCTAATCAACATGCTTCAGGCCTTATATGACTCAAAGACATCTGGTCTAGAGGAGGATAAAAGAAACTAGACGTTTCAGAAATTGGGAGCTGTAAAATCCTTTTTCAAACATATATCAAGGGAGAATACCACCCTCTTTCCTTGTGACAGAATATGGATCAGGGATTCAGGGGTGCACATCCAGACTGGCATTCTTTGTATGGTCAGTGATGCTGGATAAGATCCTAACAAAAGAAAATCTTAGTAAAAGAGGTTTAGAAGTGGCAGATATGGTGTGTTCCTTATGCAACAAAAATGTGGAGTCATCTGGGCATTTGCTGATCCACTGATTTTTCTCAATGGTTTAAGTAAGGCTGGAAAGGTTGCATGGAGCTTCATTCTTGCAGTAGTATTTTGGGCTAGATGGAGTGAGAGAAATAGTAGAATTTTTGAAGGCAAACAGTCCTCAAAGGAAGAAATCTTGAACAAAGTATTGGAGATGGTTCATTCATGGTTGGAAACTCATCCTTTGTTTTGGTTCAGACATTCTAGATCATTTTTTTTATTTTGATTTCCTTTTTGCAAGGATTGGATGGTCCTTTGTTTTGGGGTTTCTGGTTGCAATGGGCAGAATTATCCATCCTATATTAAGCTTCTCATTGTATAGGGGTTTCTTCATATTTTCTTTTTGATTTTAATGAAATACTTTACCTTACAAAAAATGTACACTTGGTTTCCTTAGGATCAAATTTAAAATAAAATATTGAGATCCAAGGATTTGAACAAAGCAAGTGCGCCCAAAGGTCTCAAGGGGAATAGCAAATGTCTTTATCTGGATACAACAAGTTAAAGGGAGCTTTCATATCTAAAACTTGTGAAGAATCCTATTGATGAGATACACGGTTGTGTAGATGGCATCCACCTAAAAACATATGGGAACATTAGAATTCTGAATGATGCTTCTAGCATCTTCCAAGATGTGTTTGTTCTCTCTCAACTACATTTTGCTGAGGTGTATAGGGACAAGTACTTCTAATGGATAACTCCATACTCAAGGAGATATGAAGCCAAGGGTTTTGCAAAATACTCCTTGGCATTATCAAATCTGAAAGTTTTTATTCTAATTCCAAACTAGGTTATAACCATCTAGTGAAATGCACGAGTCACAATAGGGACCTGATCTTGAGAATGCATAAGATAAACTCACAAGAATAGTCATCAACAAGCAACAAGAAATATCTATATCCCCCCATAGCAATAATGTGATATGTCCCCTAAACATTGGTATGCACAATTTCAAAAGGAATGTTACTTCTTTTATTACTTATTCAATAAGTTGATCTACAATGCTTTGTAAGTACACAAATTTCACAACTTAAATTGAACACTTGGACTAATTCAAATAAAGTAGGAAAAAGACTCTTCAAAGACCCAAAAGATAAATGACCCTGTTAAGATGTGCCAAATAGGGGTAGTTTAGTCTTCTTCTGTTTGTTAAGTAACTTGCTTATGTGGCAGTGTTATTAGAGTTACTCTGCCCCACACTGGATGGGTTAACCATCAGATTTTCGACAGACCCTTCTCTTCTCTTCTTCTTCTTCTTCTTCTTCTTCTTCTTCTTCTCTTCTTGTTCGGACTACTGTAGCAGCAGTCGAAACATGTTATCAGAGCCATGCTCCTGACCTACTTCAGTTGGTAAAGCACCTCAGCATTGTTCGTGACTCTTCTCCTTCGTTTCTGGTCAGTCAATGGAGAGAACTGGTTCGCCCTAGGTCAGAAACATTACAGCTTGTCTCTCTCTGCTGCGCATAACCTTCTTCAACAAGGAAAGTGACTTCAGCAGTGAATGGTTGGTTGATATTCTCAAAGGAAGGCCGGTTCTCTCTTCTTCTATTGTTACTTATATTTCTGGGTAGAAACCCTACAAGAAGCTGTGAGTATTGATTAGAACCTAGAGAACTAGGTTCATTGTTGCCCTAGGAAGGGCTGTGTGTGTGCAGTAGCCGAATGGTGTAGGGCTGCTGTAAGTTGTTGAATGAATGGTGTAGGGCTGCTGTAAGTTGTTAAGTGGTGTTAGGGCTGCTATAAGTGGCCGAGTGGTGTAAGGTGGAATGCAGTGACCTTGCCGAGGTCCTTGTGGTTGTGTAATGCCCTCTTAAGTGTGTTAAACAAGTCTGAACTGGGTGCAGCAGATTTGACTGTGTTGTGGTGCTTGTGATGCACAATTTGTTTTGAGTGGTTGTAAGAGGGCCTACTTGTGATTAGTGAGTGGTAAATTGATGCTTATGTGGGACGTAGGTGTGTGAAGCCAGCAGTAGTGTGAATAAGAACAAGTGTGTGCTCCCACTGTTGTGTTTAGGGGCTGCAATAGGTGTTGAAGTATCAAACTATGAACAACATCAATCAGCTTGTAGCTGAGAAGTAAGGTTAGAGGCAACTATGAAAGATTACAATGGCAGCAATAGAAGATGGCTACAATGATCAGAAACCTAGTGTGGTAATTTCCCCCGACTACCTACGGGTACAAATGACCTCAATTAAGCTGAATGGGGAGAACTATGTTCCATGGGCTAAATCAGTGGAAGTTTTTCTCAAGGCAAAGAAGAAAGTAAAGCATGTAAGAGATGAGAAGCCACTGGTTGACTCTCCAGGGTTTGATGATTGGGAACAAGAAGATGCTCAAATCATGACTTGGCTGTGGAATAGTATGGAACCCAAAATCAGTGCCAACTTCATGTTCCTTGATACGGCTAAGGATATATGGGAGCATGCTAAGAAGCTATATTCTGGACAAGATAACACAACGAGAGTATATCAGCTTTATTAGGAGTATTTTGATTTACAACAAGGAACCAAAACACTAGAAGAGTACTATGCCTGCATGAAGAATATAAGGAATGAACTCAATGTCTATCATCCCCTTACTCCAGATATTCAAGTTCAGCAACAGCAAAGAGAACAGCTAGATGTTACAAGATTTTTAGTGGGGCTGAAGTCGGAATATGAACCAGTTAGAGCTCAAATATTGGGGGGCTCTACTCTTCCTACACTTGATGAAGTATTCTCAAGACTTCGTAGAATTTCTTTGGAACAGACAGAGAACCCCACACAGTCTGATAGATCAACATTTGTGACAGCTAGAGGAGGTGGACATAGTACAAGAGGGGGAGGTCATGCTCCCAGAGGAGGCCGTGGCAATTCCATGATTGGTCGGGGTGGCCGTGACTCAGGGGGAGGCCGTGGCAGAGGAAAAAATAACTCTACAAGGAAGTGTACTCATTGTGGTAGGGAAGGACACATAGTGAATTTCTGTTATGACCTACATGGCCCTCCCTCTAAATGGGCTAATCATGCTGTAGCAGGCGAGGTTGTTATTAGTGACAGTAAACTGGCAGACCGAACACCTCCCACATCTACATCTACTTCTGGGAGGGAGATGGTGAGTGTTCCGCATGATGAGTATGAACGGTTCCTTCAAACTACTTCACAGCATACCACTGCCACACTTGCCCAATCAGGTATTGCTTGCATGTCATCTAAAACTCCTTCCTGGATTATTGACTCTGGAGCCTCAGATCATATGACCGGGACTCTAGGTGTGTTTTCTTCTCTTTCTGAAACTAACACATCACAAACTGTTACACTTGCCAATGGGTCCTCATCTCCCATCTGTGGTGTTGGTAACGTTGACATGGCTTATGTCCCCTTATCATCTGTTTTATATGTACCTAAGTTTCCATTCAATCTAATGTCTGTTAGTAAAATAACCAAAGCTCTTAACTGTTCTGTTACCTTCTTTCCTTCCACTTGTGTTTTTCAGGATCTCAAGACGGAGAAGAAGATTGGTGGGGGGCATGAAGCTGGTGGATTGTATTACCTTGACGGTGGTGGATCTTCAATTGCACTTTAGACTTCCCTTACTCCTCTACAATGGCATTGCCGACTGGGACATCCATCTCTCAAGGTTCTCAAGATGTTGGTTCCATCATTGAGTCAGTTGTCAGTTTTACAATGTGAGTCATGTCAGTTTGGTAAACACGGTCGTGTGTCCTTCAGTCCAAGAGTTGAGAGTCGTATGTTGAGTCATTTTTCTTTGGTTCATTCAGATGTTTGGGGTCCAATCAAAATAGAGTCTTATAATGGGTACAAGTATTTTGTCTCCTTTATTGATGATTGTTCAAGAATGACATGGATTTACTTAATGAAAGAAAGAAGTGAATTATTTTCCATTTTTCAAAAATTTCATGCTGAAATACGCACACAATTTGGTGTTCCAATCAAAGTTCTCCGTTCAGATAATGGTCGTGAATACTTTCTTACTTCATTTCAACAATATTTAGAACAGCATGGCATTATTCATCAGACCTCGTGTGCTTTCACCCCTCAACAAAATGGGGTGGCTGAATGGAAGAATCGTCAGCTTCTTGAAATTGCTCGGTCTATGCTTCACCACATGAATGTTCCTAAACGGTTTTGGAGTGATGCTGTACTCACTGCATGTTTTCTCATTAATCGGATGCCCTCTTTTATTCTTCATGGTCGGTCCCCCTTCTCCATCTTGTTTCCCACTTTATCTTCGTTTCCATTAACTCCTCGTGTCTTTGGTTGTGTGTGCTTTGTTCATAATCTGAGTCCTGGAATAGACAAGCTAGATGCACGCTCAATTAAATGTGTCTTCCTTGGCTACTCTCGGACTCAAAAAGGGTACAAGTGTTATAATCCCATTGCCCGAAAGTGCTATGTCTGCCCTGATGTCACCTTTTTTGAGTTTGTACCCTTCTTCTCCAGTCATGAAGCACCCTTGTCCTCACCCTTACCTCCTCTTCCTCTTCCTGTCAGTGATCCAGTTCCAGAGGCTGTTGTTGGAGTAGATTCATCACCTCATCCAGTGCAGGTCACCACTGAACGACCACCGATCCGACAAGTGTATACACGTCGAACGACACCGGCCCGTCCTCCAGCTTCTACCTCATCTGCGGATCCTCTCATGGCTCCTATTGCTGAACCTTTAGACCTTGACCTACCCATTGCCTTACGGAAAGGTAAACGCAGTTCTACACTCCATCCCATTTCCAATTTTGTTTCATTATCTCGTCTTTCTACCTCACATCGTCAGTTTGTTTCACTTTTGTCCTCTATTTCCATACCTAACAATGTTCAAGAAGCTCTTAGTTCACCTGGATGGCGGCAGGCAATGGAGGAGGAACTTTCTGCTCTTCAACATGCTCAAACGTGGGAACTTACTACTCTCCCACCTGGGAAGCATGTTGTGGGCTGTAAATGGGTGTATACTGTGAAATACTTGCCAGATGGTAGTGTGGAGCGTCTGAAGGCCAGACTTGTTGCTAAAGGTTACTCACAGTTGTATGGTGTGGACTACATGGAGACATTCTCTCCGGTGGCTAAAATCGGTTCTGTTCGTGTCCTAATTTCCTTGGCAGTTATGTACGATTGGCCTCTCTTTCAACTTGACATAAAGAATGCCTTCCTCCATGGTGATCTAGTGGAGGAGGTATATATGGAGCAACCATCTGGGTTTGTTGCTCAGGGGGAGGTTGGTAAGGTGTGCAAGTTGAAGAAAGCAATTTATGGGTTGAAGCAATCTCCACGTGCTTGGTTTGGGAAGTTCAGCGAAGTGGTGAAGAGTTTTGGAATGAAGCAATGCCAGGCTGATCACTCAGTGTTCAGCTATGACTCAGAAGCTGGGAAGATTTTATTAGTGCTCTATTTGGATGATATTGTCATCACTGGTAGTGATAAATTGGGGATTGGCAAACTAAAGGTATTTCTGCAAAATCATTTTCAAACTAAAGACCTTGGAACATTAAAGTATTTCTTGGGAATAGAGGTTGCCAGGTCAAAACAAGGTGTGAATCTGTGCCAAAGGAAATATGTCCTTGATCTATTGGAAGAAACAGGACGGTTAGGTGCAAAACCGGCTGAGACCCCTATGGAACCAAATGTTAAGTTGAGCAGTGATACAGGAGAAGTATTTGAAGATCCTAGAAGGTATAGACGACTAGTGGGAAAGCTGAACTATCTGACTATCACGAGACCCGACATCTCCTTTGCAGTCAGTGTGGTGAGCCAATTCATGCAGAACCCTCGTATACCTCACTGGGATGCAGTCCTTAGAATTGTGAGGTATCTGAAAGGAGCTTCAGGCTGTGGGCTATTGTATAAACCAGGAGGAAAACTTGAAGTAGTTGGGTATATAGATGTAGACTGGGCAGGCTCAGTGAATGACAGAAGATCTACTACAGGCTATTGCACATTTCTTGGAGGAAATCTTGTGACATGGAAGAGTAAAAAGCAAACGGTTGTGGCCAGAAGCAGTGCTGAAGCCGAATATAGGGCCATGGCTCACACTACCTGTGAATTAGTGTGGCTGAGGAATCTCCTACAAGAAATTGGGTTTCACATGGATAAACCTATGAGATTGTACTGTGACAACCAAGCTGCACTCCATATCTCATCCAATCCTGTCTTTCATGAGAGAACAAAGCACATAGAGGTTGATTGCCACTTTGTGAGAGAGAAGGTTCTTGCTGGAGAGATAAATACAGAACATGTGGGCTCAAATGACCAGTGGGCAGATTTGTTTACAAAAGCTCTAAGCTCAGGGAAAGTGAACTATGTAACAAGCTAGGATTATATGACATATATTTTCCAGCTTGAGGGGGAGGGTTAAGATGTGCCGAATAGGGGTAGTTTAGTCTTCTTCTGTTTGTTAAGTAACTTGCTTATGTGGCAGTGTTATTAGAGTTACTCTGCCCCACACTTAAGTAAGGGCATTTCTGTCTTTGTAAACATTATTAGAATCTAATATAGATTAAGGGGGTCGACTGCATGGGTTAACCATCATATTTTCAACAGACCCTTCTTCTTCTTCTCTTCTTCTTCTTCTTCTTCTTCTTCTTCTTCTTCTTCTCTTCTTCTTCTTCTCTTCTTGTTCGAACTACTGTAGCAGCAGTCGAAACACAATTGATTATGCCAAAGCATAACTTGACTTACAGGATAAGAAACAAAAAGACCTTCCAATTGCTTTATTCCTCCAAGGTGGATGCTCAAGCAAGTAAATTCCATTTGTTTGATGGCCAGTCCCAATCACCTTCTTTGTCACCAAATCCTGAAAAACACAACCATCAAGTAAAAATGTCACCAAAAAATTCTAATTTTTAGTAATAATAGTAATTGAAAGTAGATTAGTACTAAGCTTAGGATCATGCAAGACTAAGGACAAGGAAATGGCATCAGACACTTAGATGTCTCCCTTACCAAAATAGAAACAAGAGATTCATCAGCAATAAATACTTTGTCTCTACTAAAGGACAAATAATAAAAGGTGAATAAAGAAGATAAGCCAGTCATATGATCATAAAGGCACTTGAATATAATCCAAAAAAGACTAGTGTCACTTGGGGCTAAAGCATGATAGGCAATAGCCCTTGTACCTAAGTGTGCAAATGCTGAGGTAGGAGTAGGAAGTATGGAAGATGACTGAGACGACCCAATAATACCAACATCACTTTCTAGATGATTCAAAGAAGCTCTAACTACAACTAAAGCATCTAGAAAAGTGGATCTAGTGCTCATCATGGATGGAGCCTCTATAGTAGCAACAGCATGGCATTCCCTTTTTTTATTTTTGAGCCTTGCTAGAATAAGGTGAGGATGAAGCTTCCACAAGTGTCCCTGGTGTGTTTTGGCTTCTTATAGTAATCACAAAGTACTTCCCTCTTCTCTTCTTCATTTTCTTCTCTGTATCACCACCAAGCTTTAGCTTTATAGTTGTTAAAATTAATTCCATAGGCAGAATCTGTAACATAACCTCCCTCCTACTTTTTTCACTATGTACCAAGGAGTAGGCTTGAGATAAGATGACACTGTCTCTAGTAAGAAGTTATTGCCTCACAATGTCATAATCTGAATTCAGTCCAGCATGTAACTCAAACATCCTATTTGTCTCAACTAACTTTTTATATGCTGTTGTGTCCTTTTGACTCTTTCACTCAATTGTCTCCAAGTGATCAATTTCATTCCATAACGGTTTCAAGGTAGAGAAGTAAAGTGATACAGGTTACTCCCCCAGTTTAAGATTGGTCACCTCACTCTTCAACTCATAAGCTTTAGCAACATTAGGTGACTGAGATAAGTTTCCTTCATATTATCACAAATCTCCTTAGTTGTCTTTGCCAAAAGGTAATTTCAACTAATATGAGACCACATGGAATTGCACAACCAAATCATGACTAGATAGTTTTCTTGAACCCACTTAGCATGAGATGGGTCTTCCTTGGATGGTGTCTTTGTATCTCCAATGGCATATCCTAATTTTCCCCTTCCTCCAGTGGCTATCATGGCTGATTAAGCCCATTCCAAGTAATTAGTTCCATCGAACTTAACAGTGGTGATCTGAAAGGAAATTGTCAGATACACTTCCAACCCCCATAAGTTCTTCCCCATGTGATTTAGATTCATTCCCAGCTGTCTCCATAATGTACGTACCACTAGGAAATCACAAAACTCAAGGAAGAAAGACCTATTTAACTGTTCACGAGGCTGGAAATAACTGTATGGCAACCAGTAGCAGTCCTCAAGAGAAAAGATAATGGGCTGAAAACAGAGCTGAATGGTTTCCAGAGAAAAAAGATCCCTAAAATCAGCCCTGGAGAAATTTGTTTTCACCAACTGCTCCGCCCAGAAATATCGAAAACCCTTCTACTAGCTGTCAATCTCAAGAAGGATGCAAAATCTACCCAGAAAAACTGAGTGCGACCTCCAATCAATGGTTAACCCCTAAACCTCAATCTGACCTGATTTTTCGGGCTCTTCCTAGTCACTGGGCAATCTCCAAGATCTCACAACACCTTGGGCACCAACTGGAATCTCCAATGGTCTCCAAGAAGCGATAAGTGCTATAAACTCCAGCCCTAGATAATTCTCATGTAACCAGCTGGATCAAGTCCACATCAAAACCCTTCTCAATCCTAAACTTACTCTGATACCAACTTGGCTGAAATAGAAGGTAATCAAATCTGGTTTTGATCAGAAATCAGCAAAGAAAGAAGGAAAAAGTGAAAAAGTGAAAAAGAAAATTCAGAGAAGAATCTTATGGTCCTACCACCCCAATGATTGATATTTATATTAAAGCAAATAAAAGAGTATACAAAGACAAGAATAACCCTGCCATCTATATAAAGCAAATAAATGTCTTTGCCAAAATTTTCCGAACAATCCTAAATAAAAAAAGGGCAGCCCTGTGAATGAGATTCCCACCACTGTGGGGTCTGGGGAGGGACAGATGTACGCAGCCTTACCCCTGCACATACAGAGAAGCTGTTTCCTAAATCATTAGAATAATAGTCTTTAAATTGAAAATTTGATGCAAACAAGTTTCAGAGGTTGAAATTATGGGTGTAATTGATTCAGGTGGAGTTAAAACATTTACCTAGAATTTTGGCGGAAGCAAACCTTTACCATTATAATCTTCACGTATAAAACAGAGTTTCAGTAACTGTAGAAACAATCATCTGAATCTTATATATCCTAGCTAGCCATTAGCTCATGACCAGATCTTTAAGTTTGGACTTTGCAGTCATATGTGTTCATATGCAAGGACATCAGTGTCATTGTAGATTTTTTATACTATAAATACTAATTATCTGACTGCCCAAATTTGTCATTGTAGATTTTTTATACTATAAATACTAATTATCTGACTGCCCAAGTTTCTCTTGCTCTCTTAAACACGGGTTCCTTCCCTACTTCTTGGACTTGACCAAACATTCAACTGCTAGATACATTAAAGCGTTCAGAGCAAGTTAATATCATTTTATCCTGCAGATAAGAGTAAGGAACTCCCCAAGGTAGGTGATTTGGTACGTGTTTCTTCACTTGGTAAAAATGCAACAGTGATAAAGGTGGAGGCATCTAAAGAAGAGATCATAGTTCAAGCCAGCAACATGAAATTGCGCTTGAAATTAAGTGACATTGAAACCTGTAGGTAAGTACGGATGTATGGATATGTATGACCTAATGCCAGCTTGGCTTCAATGTATATACAGTTTCCCAAGGTCAAAGTAAGCAAGTTCAAATTTCAATATTTCCCTAACTATGCTAAGGTAAGTTTAAATGGTGGGAAAATCTATGCTGCTAGAAAGACATGATGCCGGTAGAGCTTTGACCAATCAATTCGGCCTGTAATTTTGATAAATACCACCTGATCGGGTTATCACTTTTATGATTCTAGTTGATTGGTTACAAATTTTTCCGACCTAATGCCAGCTTGGCTTCAACGTATATACAGTTTCCCAAGGTCAAAGTCAAGTTCAAATTTCAATATTTCCCCAATTATGATCATGTAAGTTTAAATGGCGGGAAAATTTATGCTGCTGGAAATACATGATGTCAGAAGAGCTTTGACCAATCAATTTGGCCTGTAATTTTGATAAATACCACTTTTATGATACTAGTTGATTGGTTAGAAGCTATTCTGATATCATGTCCTGATATGATAGTCGAACCCTTGAATAGTTGTCTTAAATGTAGGAGTAACGAGAAAGATAAGGAGACTACTTTGAAACCCTTGAATAGTTGTCTTAAATGTAGGAGTAACGAGAAAGATAAGGAGACTACTTTGAAAAAGAAAAAAGGTCAAATAGACAAATTTGAATTTCAATATTACCTTAATAATGCTATTTTTAAGTTAAATGATTGCTTTAAAAGTAGGCGTTAGTTAGAAGTTATCGTATGAATATAGGAATTAATGAAGATGACGAGTCATACAAATTTGAATTTTAAAAGTTGTCATAGGAATCAATGCGAAAGTAATTATAGGAGTTATTATTGAGATATCTGAGCTTTGCAACAATGTGTATTAAATAGCACTCTGGATAATGTTCCCACACCCCGCGGTGTATTGGTAACATCTCTCATGGATAAAAAGGGAGATATTTTCAATGCACAGCTGTCATGTCATGTGGGTTGGTAAGTGGGAACAACTTGCTGCTAGCAGATCCGAGCTCATTAAATAGTAGTTGAAACTTTTGTGTTTCATACAATATTTTCAATCTGTTGTTAATCTGGCCAATCAAATCGTTTGACCCATTACTCGGACAGGATTCTAAGTCCAGTCAAACTGTTGACTCATTCAACCCAGTCAACCCAGTCACTGGGTCATGGGTTATATATTCAGTGTATCTAAACTTTCAAAAGACATAACTTTGCACTCTGATGTTTGATTGGGATGCTTTTTTTGTATTTTGGGCAACTTTTCAAGATCTATACATTCCAGGTAGCCATAGGCACCTTGCCCCGTTATTTTTGCAATAAAAAAAACATTCTTTGGCCTTAAATTACAATTTTTAATATCTTTTATAAATAAAAAAATTAAAAATATAAATTAAATATAAAAAAATTGATACAGGTTCAATACAGTATGATACGACTGATACCAGTTGGCACATGTAGAACAAGTAGGAGCTAACCCCTTTTCCACCATTATCACAACAATTGTCAAAATAGAAATGAAAAAAGGTATATTGCATTGATATTTTAATCTTTTCTTTTTTATTTATTATGGGCTTTAAAAAAAAGAAAGGAATTCTAAATAGATATATAGACCTAATTACAGATATGCATGAAGCCATGAACGCTTGTAGCATATATCAAATTTTACAATTTCAATAGATTTTCACTAAGGTTCAACATTTTGCTTTCATTTAATTTCACTGATCGTATATGAATTGACTAAACATATTTTGGAGGTGGTTCCATGTTACATGTTTGTTGATGACATTGTTTTAATTAATAAAACTAATAAAGGATTAAGTATATAATTAAGCTTATAAACGAATGTCATAGAAATAATATGTTTTCAAATAATAACTAAAATAAAATATATGATATGCAAGTTCAATAATGATAAGTGTGTAAATTATAATATATTTATGATTAGAGCCCAAGAAATCTCAATATGACATTTTTTTGGTGCCTTGATTTGACAAGTCATAATAAGAGAGATTGTGGAAGATGAGTAAAACGGAGGGGTGCATTTGGAATTATATGTGATATGCAAATACCACTTAGATTATAAGGAAATTTTTATAAAATAGTTGCAAAACAACCATGTTGTATAGAGTGTTGGGTAGTCAAGAAATGTCTAAAAAATAAGTGTGTTAAAAATGTGTATGCTGAGATGAATAAATAGATAAAGAGAAAGTAAACTAAAAATGGGTTGGTCATGTTCATTGAAGAACTTAGACAACACCCATAAGAAATGATCTATATCAAGTTGGAGCCTAGAGGGGCTATAAGTGCTAGGGATAGTCAAAAAGGGACATGGTAAGTAGTAAAAAATGTTTTTTAGATATAGTAACAAATGATTTAAGCACCAACAATTTAACATTGGATATGACTTTAGACAGAATGGAATGGCAATACAAAACTGACCCATATGGTTGGGATAAGGCTTGAATGATGATTTTTATGGTTGGAATAAGGCTTGGATGATGATTTTAGAGTTCACATCAGCCCCCCACAAGGAGGTGCCCCACAATGTTCCACAGCACATCCTAGTATGTATTGAGAACATCTCTAGATGATGTCTCATCATTTCTTGTACAATCATGGAGAGATTCCCAATATACGGCTGGAATGTAGGGCACCCCCGAGCTGATGTGAACTCATGATTTTAAACCTTGCTTTTAGTGGATAAGTAATTAAGTGGGTTGCAACTGATTGAATGGTGCGTTGAGTTGATCATACTTGATCACACCCCCTAAATATTTTATATATAATTTGAAAAAAAAAATAATGGGAATTTGATAAATAACCACCTGATTGGTTACCACTTTAATGATATCAGTCGATTGGTTATAAATTTTTCCAATATCATAGTCGAACTCATAAAAATAATCTATACACCAAGCCAGCACATTAGAATTTAATTTTTTTTAATTCGACCAAACCAGAAGTTGCCCATTAATAGGGAGGATTGAAGATGTTAGCGCAAAACACCAAAAAGTGTACATTGTGTATATCAATGGTGGTTCATGATCCTGTATGCATGCTTCAGACAGCTCAGATAGCAGTTGTTGGATGGGGCTAGAATCAACCTTCCCAAATGATTCTATAGGTGTAACAGGAATATTTTATTTTTGGCTTGGGGTGCAAGGTGCCCGATTAAAGTGCTTATAGGAACAGTATCTCCTAAAAACAAAAATTCTGAAAAATCTTGAGAATCCAGTTATACATTGGAAACATCTCCCCATAAATTTTAATTTTACTTTCTGTGTATTACTCATGTTACCATTAAATAGGGCCAAGTAGCAGCCACTTCTCACCCACTCTAAGACTTAACAAATATGAGACTAAGAAAAGAAAATGCTAATATGTGGAAAATACCCCCCTCCCCGTATTGGCATGCATCCCACTTTATGCCACCGGGTCCCACAAAGTTAGGAGGTTGAAGTTTGTGCCATAGCACAAAATCCAGTGTTCTCCACAGGCTAGTAAGACTCTGAGAGATCTAATTTCTGAGATACCTACTCCCTGGGGGTTTCAAGATATTCTTATGGCTGTGGGTGGGACCGCACTGGGCCAAGCACCGCTCCATCATATGAATCTCATGGCTCCCAATTCCTTGTTTAACACTCTTGTATTTGCAATTGCAAGACTTCTCAAAAGAACCCAATGTAAAAAGCAACTCCCGAGTCCCAAGTAAACTACCCCATGTTAAATAGTCCCTTTGACAATTTGTGATAGATCGTTTTAATGGCGAAAGCAGTGTTGTTGCTATCCAACTCAGACCACACCAGATAGTCTGAGTCTGTCGTGAAAACCAAGAACGGGCTGACCATCGGGTTAACCAGTAAACCATGATACCGAGAATTCTGATTTTTAGTCTGGACTGAGATAAAATATTGGGCGAAAGGCCAAAATGAACGACGACGAAAATATAGATCCAGAATCCAAACCCCATCATGGGTGCTTAATGGCACCCAGACAGAAAAATAGAACTAACAAGTAATAACCCCTAAATTATGATTTTGCTTACGCGGCAGCTGTTTTAGCTTTCAAAAACAAATTATCATGGTCAACACCCCCCTAATTTATGAATCCTTTCAAAGGGGCTTCAAAAAAATTAAAATGCAAAAACAATATCAGATTCAAGCATTACATCCAAGAGGTAACCTAGTAAAATTTATTTATTTATTTATTATTTTACATGCCCAGATGCTTCAGGGCTAAACCTAGGCCCAGTTAACCGCTACCATTGGAAGTTAGGAAAACTCAATAAGCCTGGATACAAAAGAGGCTTCTTTTCTGTTTACGACTTGAGAGTGAGACGCAACCCAGAATGCTGGATGAGGATTCACTTGTAAACCATTGTCACCAATTCTTCTTGGTCTGTTTTGTCGCAGGGGCTTTGAGAGTGCTCTGCAATCTCCCCACCTAAGAATCCTTGTATGCGCCCATAAACCTGCCGTCTGCCAGGGGGTGGGGGTCTTAACAAAGGACCTAATGTCTATAGGACCTGTAAAAAGTAATGAGCATATCTCCTACATGCAGCACAAAATTGGTTTTTTTAAAACACGTAGAAGTGAGACACCATACCTAATTTATTTCATAAACCCCTGACAAGCAGCTTCAGGTTTCAACTGTGTCCATGTGAATAGAGGGCTTAAACATCTCCTAGAGACCTCAAATAGCCGGAAAGCAACTTTTGGTGAATAACATGGAGTGACAGAGGTGGTTGTCTTTCAGGCATTGATCAACAGCTCTCACCTCGAGCTTCTTTTTGTAACTTATACCTAGCTCTCCGTGTGTTTTACTACAAGAATTATTCACACGTAGGATAAAATTTCTTTTTTCTCTAGGAAAAAATTGGATCAGATCGAATGATCCAAAAGGGGTTGGGAAAATCATTTTATAAGAGGAATGGACATCAGGCTGAGAATCTTAGTCGAGTCAAACATGATTTGCCTGTAACACGTGCTATCCTTTGAGCAATATGCCTTCAATATTTGCTTCATCCGAGCAAGAAAAAGGATTTCAATGGACCATAAAGTAGGAAATAAATTAGGCACAAGGAAACCATATATGCAGGCAAAAAATTAGGCACAATAAAGTGTGCAGTCTGAGGGTTTTCAGATTGATTCTTTCCCCGGTGCTAGGCATCTAAAATGGGGCATGCATTTTACAACAGCATATATATCTATTTGTCATAACTAAGATGGAGAGGAAATGCAGATTTCCCTTTTTTTTAATATAGAATCTTAAACAAGGGACTAAGGCAACTTACAAAAATGTCTATGCAGTAGCAACACAGAGTGGGCTGTGTAAAATATCGCCCAGAATTTGATCAGTGCTCCAATATTTTGATCCTCTCAAGACAATTATGCATTTGCTGAGTGATCTCTGGTGTAAGCTGATCTCCTGCCACAAGCTTATACTGTTCAAACTTTGCTTCATCACATTTCAAGGCAGCATTTTTACAAGCTTTAATGCTTCCTGAAATAAACAGACAAGAAATATTAATTCATGAAGACAAAAAATATATATAAAAATAAACCCACTTATTCTATGGATATATCAAGCACCATTTTCATTCAAAGAAATTAGTTGAACCAACAAATTATAATGCAAACTAAGAAGACAATTATGTATTTCAGGACTCAAACGTGCATGTCAATACTCACTTTCTCATACACAGAAAAGAAAAAAAAATTAAAAAAATAACAAAGGAAAATATTTTTGAATTCAGGAAATTTGACATTTTACATACATTCAAAATATTTTCTAAAATCAATAATACAATAACATTTTCTTACACAAACAAATGAAGAGAAATCATTTTCCTACCAGTCATGGAAAACTGTCCTTTATCACCTTCAGAAAATGTCAGGAATGTAATCTTGTCTTGTAAATCAAAAAGGTAGAAGTTAAAAAAATGCTCATTTACTTAGACCCCTCCTATGGTTTCATCTATTTACTAAAGCCTACCCTGTAGTTTGCATATTACTAAAACACCTCCATAGCCTACAACCATGTTACTTGATCAACCTTTCGTTAGGAACTGTTTGTATTTCCATCTAAGAATAGCCACATAACCTCTTAAGACAACCCTAGTAGTTCTCATATCACACACACTCCACACTTTCTCCAGACCAAGTTATTACGTGGAGTGAAGGTTTTGTTTCTAAAAGGTTGATATAAGAACTACTACGGGGTATTTTTCAAATAAAAAAACCAGGACCATTTTCAGTTGGAAATACAAACTCTTCCAGAAAGAAGGTCAATTAAGTAAAGCACTTGCAAACTATGGGTAATACACAAACTAGAGGGTAGGTTTTAGTAAATGCGTGAAACTAAATGACCCAAAAAAAGAATAAAGACTCATGGAGCAATGCAACTTTGAAAATATAACAGATGGTTAGAAAAATTCCATTAGCAGTTCCACAAAACATTACCAGCTAAAGAAGTTAAAGACAACTCTATTGAGAAATGTTTAAATAAGTGATTGTTAAAACTAAATACTAATTGATTTTATTGTAATTACACAAACTAATAGATAATTATTTCTTATTATGAAAATCAAGTCACAACATTTAGTAGGTTATTCCCTGGATAATTAACAAAACCACTTTCATACATTTAGTGGAAGTTCTGACTAGGAAATGCTTCAAGACATAATTACCCGTCTCAATATATTAGAACTTCTAGTAAGCAGAGGGAGTTACTTTAACTTGAAAAGTTGAATCATAAAAAGCTAGATAGGGAACAGAGTATCTTCAAGAGTTCTGCACTATCTACTCACCACTCAAGTTAAGCAAGTTAAACAGAACAGGGCAATTTCCGATAAGCCTGACCATGGTCATTGCAGACCATACTTTTCGGTATTCCTCACGTGAAGCTCTTATGATGCACAGCTTGGTTATAGGGTTGACATATTTAACTGCATGTAGATTGCTAGTTAGAGATTGAATGAAAGTAACTACTACTGGAAGTCAATGTCAATGTCTAACAACTAGACTACAACTGATTCAGGGCTGAATCCCAAATATTACCCTGGAATGATCCAATTGATGAAGCTAGTCCACACTCTCCAAAGTTTACAAGAATGCTTTCATTGATTGCCTTGGAAATATTAAGTTGAGTGATGATAATAGGATCATTACGCAGAAGCTCTCTGTTTGGATCTAAGAAAACCTCCATTACCATGTATCTATTTTTGAATCCCACCATGATTCTTCACTTTCACAGGAAAAGAACAATATGTTAGATAAATAGGATACTGAATGCAAGAATAAGACGTGCATTTTTTGGATGCATTGATAGAAATGGCATCCAGATATATGATGGCATTTCAAACCATGAATTCATGAATGGTTAACCAACCAGGTACACATTTGAATCCCCTTTCATGATTAGCTGATTGAAATTATGCTACCTGCTAATATTATTATTTTTTTTTTTTTGTAAAAGGTAAGGTATTTTATTAATTCAACTAACAGTACAAAGGAGCCTAGGCAAAAAAGAAGCTGCATAGAAACACCTCAGATTACAAATGCATCCAAGACTGAGAACTAAACAACAATCGCATGTTCTGATTTTTAAATTCCTCCGTTACCGACACCCAAGACAGTAATTTGCCCACAGCTTTCTGCACCATTTCCTCTAGAGATTTAGCTTTACCCTGAAAAGTTCTGTTGTTTCTTTCAGTCCAGATAGTCCAAAGTACCGCAGTTGGAACAGTGTTCCAAACCAAGGTTCCTTTCTTGCTAAGACCCTCAATTCTCCAACAATACAGCAGATCCTTCATAAAAGTTGGCATTACCCAACTGACTTCCAAGGCCTGAAGGAAATGCCTCCAAATATAAGCCAAAACTGGGCAATGCATAGAAAGATGCTCAATAGTTTCTGCTGACCTACCACACAAGCCACATGACATGTCCAAAACCCAGATGCCCTGTTTCATTAAATTAATTCTGGTTAGACACTTATTTAAAGCCACTGTCCAGATCAGAAACTTCACTTTAGAAGGACTATTAGTGTTCCTTGCCTAGCCGGAAAGTTGACATGACCTGAACTTATCAACTTACTGAACATAGACTTTAAAGTGAACCAACCATCAGCTTCCCATTTCCACCTCCAAGCATCCTCCTTGTTCAAGTCAACCTTCTGATTATGAAGCAAGCCCAGCAGATTCACATACTCTTCAACTTCCCAATCAAAGAGGCTTCTCCTATAAAGCAGATTCCAACTACTAGAGCTACCTGAAACAATGAAATTCTCAGCAACCGAGGATTCCTGATTTACAGAAATTTGATACAAGAGAGGAAAGGCATCTTTCAGACACGCTTCAGAGCACCAAGAGTCTTTCCTAAATTTAATTCTTTCCCCATTTCCCAATTTATAACCGATTCCTTCCTCAAATAAGAGTAGAGATCTTCAAGATACCTGTCCAAATGGAACTTATTCCTCTTGCAATAGGACCCTTGGACCTCCAACCACCCCAATCCACCCCATATTTTATCCACGATAAGCTTTTTCCACCATGCATTCCTTTCATTTGCAAATCTCCAAAGCCATTTACAAAGGAGAGCAGAGTTGAACATCTTCAATTTTCTTATTTCCAACCCACCATCCTTACGAAGACGCACTTGGTCCCAGTTTACAATATGAACTTTCTTTTCCTCCTCCCAACCTCTCCAAAGAAAGTTCCTCTGTATTTGCTCCAATCTATTTGCAACTTTGGTTGGAATAGGGAAGAGGGAGAGGAAATAAGTAGGGAGGTTAGAGAGAGTGCTCTTTATCAATGTTACTCTCCCCCCAAAAGACAAATATTTAGCTTTCCAAGATGCCAATTTCCTCTCCATTCTCTCAATCACTAGAACCCAAATCTCAAAGGAAGTACATTTAGCCCCAAGTACTTGACCAGAAGATGGGCAATCTGACAAGCCATCACTTCTGCACAATCATCTAAATTTGTAACATGACCTACAGGAATTATTTGAGATTTACTCAAATTTACCTTGAGGCCAGACACCACCTCAAACCAACTCAAAATTCCAAGCACCACCTCCAGCTGACTTGGGGAAGCATCAACAAAACATAAAGTGTCGTCAAAAAACTAAAGAATATTAACTTTTTCCTTACCCGTCGCAATTGCAAAGCCCTCCCAAAGCCCATTCTCAGCAGCCTTCTTGCTAAAAAGAGTTAGAATTTCCATGACACAAATGAAAAGCAAAGGAGAAAGAGGATCACCTTACCTCAAACCTCTAGAACTCCCAAAAAACCCCATCGATTGCCCATTAATTAAGATGAGAACTTAGGGGTCTTGACACAAACTCTGATCCAGTTTCTCCAATTCTGCCCAAAATTCGTTTTCTCCAACACCAGGTCCAAGCAATGCCAGTTTACATGATCATAAGCTTTTTTAATGTCAAGTTTACACATAACACCTAGGGTCCCCTCTCTTCTTCTGGATTCCAGCAATTCATTAGCAATGAGAATTGAATCAACCATCTGTCTACCTAGGACAAAAGCACTTTGGTTGCAAGAAATAACACTGCCTAACACACATTTCTTCCTTTCTACAAAAACTTTAGTCAAGATTTTGTAAAAACTGTGCAAGAGACTAATGGGCCTAAAATCCTTTATATTGACAGCCCCCTCAATTTTTGGAATGAAAGTGATGAAAGTTGCATTCAGACTTCTTTGAAATGAGGCATTAGTATGAAATGCCTAGAACACCTGCATCAAATCATTATTCACAATATCCCAGCATTTTAAATAAAATAAATTAGAAAACCCATCCAGTCCCGATGACTTGTCACTTTCCAACTTCTTTACTGCATCCTTAATTTCCTCTTCTGTAAATGGTCTCTCAATCCAGAAATTCTGCTCTTCATTTAGTTTATTGAAATGTAGCTCGAAAGGGAAAGGTCTCTGAACCCATCTCTCTTTATAAAGGTTCTTATAAAAAGAAGTAGCTACAGATTTAACCTCGGAGCTAGACTCACCACTCCTGTCCTCCCACACCAAATTACTGATCGAAGAGATCCTAGCACAAGCATTTGCCATTTTATGAAAGAACTTTGTATTTTAATCACCCTATTTGAACCAAATAGATTTAGCTCTATGTCTCCACTTCATCTCCTCCTCTACTGCCATCTTATCATATCTGAGTTTTGCAATTGACCTCTTAAGTCTCAGATCTTCAGTCAAGGGACCCGCCTCTTCAGCTCTGTCAATCTTGACAATGGTGCTCAACAAAGCCTTTTTTTTCAGTATCCAACTTCATATTCTTCTCCATGCTCCAAATTTTTTAACTTTCCCATGATGGCTTTAAGTTTTGATGCCATAACAAAAAAGCTAGAACCCTCCACCTGCAACTCATTCCACACATATCTGATTAAAGGGATAAGATTTTTCAAATTTAAAAGGGGATTTGAATGTCTCAAGGGTACATTTGACGATATGAATCACTTGAAACACACAAGCTGAATAGGACTGTGGTTGGACACAGGTCTAGGAAGGGTAAGCTGCCTGAAATCAGGAAAAAATTCATCCCAGTTTGAGGGTACCAAAAACCTGTCCAGCCTAAACAGAGTTGGGACTGATTGATTATTAGTCCAAGTGAATCTATTACCCTGAATTGGAACATCCATTAACTCCATACTATTAATGAAGCCAGCAAACATGTTCATCAAGCTAGTTCTTCTATCCCTTGTATTCTTCTCATCCACCGAAATAGTAGCATTAAAGTCACCCCTGATTACCCAAGGATAATTCTGAGGATCTCTCAAGTCTGTTAATTCCTCCCAAAAAGCCGCCCGAAGATTTGAGTCAACAGGACCATAAATATTTGTAACTTGAATAAGCTTTCCATCTTGTAATTTCAGCCTTAGATTGAGAAGTTACCAATTCTGCTGGAAACCAGAGAACAGAAAGTAGGGTCCCAAAGGCTCACAATACCACCGGCACTACCAGAAGCAGCCAAGGCCTCCCATCTGACCTGACCCTCCCCCCAGATACTTCGAACCGTAGCAGCATCAAGACTCTCCAGCTTAGTTTCTTGGAGCAAGACTATCTTAGACTTTGATTGTTTCAGAGAATCACATACCATCACCCTCCTCTTATACCTTGTTAAACTGCTCTTAGCTCTTATGAAAAAAGAAAAAGAAAGGGAAAAAAAACTGATCTTAGCTCTGCTATGGTGGATTTCAACTAGGTCTAGCCTGTCAAGTTTCTTTTTAGAAATCCAAGAGTAAGGGAGTAGGAGGTATATATGCCACCCAATGTTTTGAAACATGGAGCCATGAGGCGACGGGTTCCATTACCTGGAAGCATGACGAGTAATTGAAAATGCAGGAGACATAACTTCATTCAGCATCTGTAACGCCCAATCGGATGGACTGTTTACCTTTGACCTTCGCTCAGCAGCGTGGAACTGGATATTTTTGCTGATGGGAATTCCTACCTTGCCAGGATTGCAACTTCCATTGAAGCTTCCCTGTGGATGGAAGCTCACAAGGAGGAAGCTGGGTCTACTACTGATGGCAAAGTTCTGTAACAGTTGGACGAAGGATTCAGGGAAGGGTCTGGCTCAGTACTCGCTGGCAGAAGGGAGGAAGGTATGGAGAGGTTGGAAGGAGATGGAGGGGAAGAGGAAGAGAAAATTCCAAGGAAGGTAGCAAGTGGTGATGAGGATAGTTCGGGGGAGGAACAGGAAAAAATTGGTTTTTATAAAGAAGCATAGGAAAAGGAAGGAATTGAATAGATTGAAGTTAATGGAACAAAGTTTTATAACGAGCATTGCTACTAGAACAACTAGTGTTGATGGGATGAGTCCGAGAGATGTTCTGGACTCTGGGGATCTATCAATATGACTAGAGTATTGTTACTAGCACAAACTAGTGTTGATGGGATGAGTCCGAGAGATTTCTGGACTTTGGGAATCTTTCAAAATGACTAAAACACTGCTACCAGAACAACTAGTGTTGACGGGATGAGCCCGAGAGATGTTCTGGACTCTGGGAATCTATCAAAATGACTAGTGCATTTCTTCTAGCACAAAATAGTGTTGACCGGATGAGTCCAAGAGATGTTCTGGACTCAGGGAACCTTTCAAAATGACTAAAGCATCACTACTAGCATAGCTATTGATGACTGGCTGAGACCAAGAAAAGTTCTAGACTCTAGGAATTTTCAAAATGAGCAGTGTCATTACTAGCACAACTGTTGTTGACAGGTTGATTCCGAGAAATGTTCTGGACTCTGGGAAAGATATTTTCTGGTTTATATACTACATGTATTTCAGAATCATAGGAAATCCAGAAAAATTATCAATTGTGAAACAAGTTCAAATCAGCCCTCCACAATATCCCACAGCACATCTCTGCCGTGTATTGGGAACATCTCCAGATGATAATACCAGAAATGATAATGTCATCATCAGGAGATGTTCCCAATACACGGCAGGGATGTGCTGCGGGACGTTGTGGGGGGCTGATTTGATCTCTTGTGGAACAACATATTTTAACATGATGTTTGGTAAAACTCATGGTGAAGAATGTTAAACTTGATTCCAATATCCATCAAACAACATTTTTATTCATCAATTGCCTAGTTTAATATCTAAGTGTATATGCGGAAAAGCATAAACAACATTATCATCTGAAGAATCATTATTTCTACAGTACAAAGGAATATGTCTAACAATCATCTTGGAATTTCACTGTCAAATAATCCATAATATTTGATTTTAATCCACAGAAAGATTAGTAGAAATGAATGTTAATTCCTACTACACAATCAAATTAAAATTCTGAAGATTGAAATACTTGGACCACAGAAGGATGAAAAGCTTTCTGGAACTAAGAAATAGATGGTTTGAAATACAGCAGCTTATAAAATCTATTTACGCATCCCATTACTGTGAGATAGAACTAAAAATAACCACAAACAATGGAAACCGTGAAATTAGCACACCTCAGAACGGAGATATGGAACAGATATGATTGATTCAAGAGGGAGAATGAACAGAACAAACACCAAACGACGTCTGAGGCGATGGAGAGGCGGAACAATGTCTATCCTTCGCTAGAACGGGAGAGGTGAACCGTGAGAGTTTGAGAGTGGAGGATAGTGGCGGAGAAATCTTCGAACCCTACGTCAACCTCTGAGAATGGCAGAGAATGGCGGAGAAACCTTCGACCTGAAAATGGTGAAGAATGGCAGAGGATAGCATGAGGAAACCTCGATCCTTAGTTTGAACCCTGAACAGGGACCCTTAAACCTCCAAATGGGTACACTCGAGTCAACCTCACCCAACCCGTTTCCATTAAAGTTAATTGATCCACAAATAGAATTGGTGGATGCAGTACAAACGGGTTTTTTTTTATAATAATCTGAAGGGTAAAATACATAAACTTCTTCTATAGTTTCACTTTACCAAAAACCTCTTTTCTATTTAAAAAAAAAAATAATGTGCATCACACCCTAAGCCATTTCCAATGACGTTAATTGATCCACAAATAGAAATGGTGGATATAGTAGTCCAAATGGGTTTTTTTTATAATAATCTAAAGGGTAAAATACATAAACTTCTTCTATAGTTTCACTTTAGCAAAAACCTTCCCTCTTTTTCAAAAAAATTAACAAATACCTCCCTTCCATCAATGACCATGACGGAAAACATTAAAAAGATGATATTTTTCAAAATACCTATTTTACCTTTTATGAATTAATGTGCATCTGCTTTTATTAAAATAACCCTGTTTCAACAATTCCGTAATCTGCTCGAGTATAGTTCATCTTCTTTCTCATGATGCACAACACCAGAATGGCAGTACACTCCATAATCTGCTCAAACAATATTCATCTTATTTAGCAGCTTCGCCATTAAAGCGTTCATGAAGTCTCGCACGAGAAATCTATAGGTTCGTCTCATGAAAAATCTGTAGGTTCTTCAACTACTTCGCCCTTCCATCAATGACCAAGACGGAAAACGTTAAAGAAATTTTACCATCTGATTAGTGATTCGGAACCTCTGCTCTTCTAACCCGTTGATTTGTTTTGGGCAGAAAAGATGGGTGTCAGCAATTTTTTGAAGCGTTCTCCAGTAAATGTCGTAAGGAGTGAATCCAATGGCTCAATTGAACATCAGACTATAAGTTGACTCACAAGACGATCAACAAAGCTAGAGATGTTCAAGATTTCTTTTGCTACATCAGGGTTACAAGTGACAATGACATGAGTCTCTCCGATATTGAAAACCATGAGCTGACTAGCTCCGCATTGCTGCCAACTGGTGGTGCACGAGGCCAACCATAAGATTCATGCTTCCAAACATAGGGAATCCTCTCGGCCTTGGTATTGGCTTGGCTCTAGTTCCTTTCTTCCACTAGTACCTTCCCCAGGCAGGTCCACCTAGGTAAGCCCAGTAAAGAAGAGCTACTATTAAACAAGCACTGCAATTTTGCAACGAGAGCAAAAACCCAGAAGCACTCTATTTTTGTTTCCATAGTTGGTGGGCGAATTTTGCTTTGGATCCAGAGGGAGAGGAAGGACCTACATATTTCTCGTGTGAGACTCCGTGAGAAGAACCTATAGGTTTCTCGTGCAAGACTCCATGAATGCTTTAATGGTGAAGCAATTGAAGAAGATGAACAATGTTCAAATGGATTATTGTGGAGTGCACTGCCATTCTGCAACTATGCATGTAAGGAAGAAGATGAATAGTGTTTGAGCAATAGGGCTATTTTAGTAAAAACATATGCACATTAATTCGTAAAAGGGTAAAATAGGTATTTTGAGAAAAATGATCATTTCTTAAATGTTTTCCTTCTTGATCATTGATGAAAAGGGAGGTATTTGTTAATTTTTTTCAAAAATAGAAGGGATGTTTTTGCTAAAGTGAAACTATAAAGGAGGGTTTTATGATTAGGATAAATATAAATACCCCTATTTAATATGGGGTCAATGACAAAGATGCCTTGTACTCTAATTTACACAAAAATCCATTGAATTTTTACCATGCAACAAATACCTGCTTACCCTTGATTAAGGTGGAGTGGATTGGCAACGATATATTCAATTTCAACCCACACCACCTCAATGCCATGTGTTCGGTCGGCTGTAGTCCACACTGTCTCATGGATTGATCCACACCATAGCCCATTTTCTCATCCACAAGTTTATCTCATGGAAGCATCTACGCCACACCATTTTGCATATGGAATAATGATCCCATACTTCACATGGATGTTTAACCCTAGTATAAGACCTCTTTTCTTTTTACTATTGCAACACTTCTTTGTGAGCTCATTGTTATTCTTCTCTACTCATCATTGCTATTCTTCCTTATTTGAACTATGGTTGTAATCGGATTGGACTCAGATCAGATGCAACAAAGCCCACATTCAATCTGATTATTCATAACTTACATCTGAATCCAATTGGCTTGGATTTGAATTCAAATCCTAACGGACTCGGATCGGATCTAGATTTAATTCGATTTTGCTATAAATTTTCTAAAATACCAAAAAATAATATTTATTTATTTTTTAACTTTATATATAATAAAATAATATAAATATAACATACTAAATTATTATATATAAATTCATATAATATAATATATAGAATATATTTTTATAATTTTAAATATAATTATATAAAATTTATATATTAAAATTAATAAATATTATAATAATTGGTTTCATATTTTAATCAGATCGGTGAGGTCACATCCGAGTCCAATCCAATTATTAATTGGATGTAGATTTTAACATCTGAATCCAATCCGACTAAATAAATACATCATTTGAATCTAAGATAATCGGATTGGATGCTAGATCAGGCTTTAGATTTTCGGGTATTACTAACAAACCTAGTTTGAACCACTCACCACTCCTCCTCCAACCACTAAATGGTAACTAGTAAGTATTCATCCTTTGTTTATTCCCATGCTATATTACTCTTCTCTATTTGAACCACTCACCACTACTACTCATGTTTATTAATTAATATTGATATTATTTTATTAATTTTTCAGCTTCAAATATTACTTTTATTAATATTAATTGTTATTGTTATTACTAATAATTATTAAATATTATTAAATTTGTTGTTAATACTATCAATTATCATTAATATTACTACTCATTTTTAATTAATATTAACGTCATTATTTGTTATTTAATATTATTAATTATTACTAATATTATTTTTATTAACTATTAAAATCCTTAGCAATTTACTAATATTTTTCTATTGTGTATATTACAGAAAATAATATTATTTTTAATGATTAACGACATAGATTATTTCAAATGTTATAGCTGAGATGCATGGAATCAAATACAATGTGCAGATTGAAATATGCCACACCTTGCAGAATGCCCATGGAGGTGTGGTGTGGATCAGTCTACACATTTTTGTCCATGGTGTAGAACAACTACCTTGTTGGGGTGTGGTGTGGATGAAAACACACTACCCAATTTCTTATCTACGTTATAGAACACCTCCTAAATGACAGAATGCACTAAATTATCAAAATACCTACTTGAACTTCCTTTATTATTTTTTTCATTGCCCTTTTCTTTTAAAACCTAAATCTAACCTACCTATTTTATTTGCAAAGTGCATTGATCAAAATAGAATATGTCACAAAATTCAGATCACAACCTTAATCATATGATCATAAACCCCAAAAGCACAATCTATATCATGGTTTTTGCAATGCCCCAAGTATTAGAATCAATGTGGCTTCTTGGAATTTCCCCTTCTTGCACAATAGATTGATCATTGAGTGTTAAAAGACTAGACCCATGTTTGGTATCACTTAAAATAAGTGGTGGGACCACACAATAAGTGGTAAATAAGTATTCATTACTGTTTGGCAAAAAGGCCAGGAATAAGTACTAATTTTGAAAACAAGTGTTTAAAAAATAAGCAAGTCCAATACTACTTATTTTAATTACTTCAAGATAAGTGCTTATTCAATTTTTATGGGACAAGATTGACCCTAAACATTTTTCAAAATACCAATACTACCCCTACAAATGGAGAAAACCCAATCATCTTCTCCATTCATGTAGGTGACTTGTGGCTAGAGTGTACTAGAGGGGTGACCAATGGCTCTTGTTTGTGATTTTGCTCCTATGTATGGTGTTTTTTCACATTTTTCCTTATTCCTTCATTGTAGGGGTGGCTACGAGCCAAGCTCTTCATGAGCTATTCGAGCTCTACTCGTGAAAAGCTTGGCTCAGTTCGATTTCAACCAAGCTCGAGCCCAATTAACAAGCTTGTTTATCAATCGAGTCAAGCTTGAATAGCTACATGCATACATATATACATCGATACATGCATACATATAATAATAATAATAATAATAATAATAATAATAATAATAATAATAATAATAATAATAATAATAATAATAATAATAATAATAATAATAATAATAACAATAATAATAATAATAACAATAATAATAATAATAATATATATATATAATATTTTTATTTTTATATATAATAATAACTAATTATTATAATTCTTAAATTTTAAAATATCAAATAAAAATATTTTTTACATATAAACATTTTAATCTTTATAAAACATTTTTCTCAAGTCTAGCTTGAGTTGAGTTGTCCTCGAGCTCAAGGTTCTAGCTTGAGCTCAAGCCTTGTACTGCCTTGGCGAGTTGAGTTCGAATACACCCCTACTTCATTGTTCCCATGTCATTTCTTCTTGCTTCTGCCATTTTTTTTCATCTAAAACCATATTTGTGCCCTTTCTTTTGCATAGATCCGAGTTTGGGATAACCTACACACATCCTACTACTGAGTGCCGACAAATCGAGGTAAATTGATTTCTATTTTTTTTTTTTTTTTTGCTTTCATAGTGAAATATGAATCATTTGCCTTTTTGCATATTATTATGAGTAATATGCGATTACCCTTTTTTACAAAAATTTTGGGATATTTTCATTATTTTTACTTATGATGTTGATTCTACATACTATTAATAGTAATATATTGATATTTTTGTTGTTAACAGAAATATTATTATTATTAATCTTAATTTATACAAAATGTTCTGGTTAATAGTAAAATAGATAATTGAAATATTTATTTTTATCATTATAGTTAATGATATTATCATCATTAATTTAAAACTATTATATTATAACTTCATTAACAATATTTGTTATTGTTGTTGTTGTTCTTGCTATTACTATTACTATTATAGGTAAAGCTTTGAAAGTGCTTTTGTAAAAGTACTTTTTGTAGTAGTTTTTTTTGAAAATTACTTTTTATAGAGTAATTTTATGTAAGTACTTATTGATAGTATTTTGTAAAAGTAATTTCTAAAAGTACTTTTTAAAAAGTAATTTTGTGAAATTACTCTTTGAAAATACTCACAAAGTACTTTTTAAAAAGTACTCCTGTGAAATTACGTTTTTGGAAGTACTTTCAAAAAATTGCTTTTTTATGAAACTAATTCCATGAAGCACTTTTTGATAGTAATTTTCTAAAAGTACCTCATGAAAGTAATTTTGTAAATGTGCTTTCTTGAAATAATTTTGTAAAAGTACTTTTCCAAAGCACTTCCATAAAGTGCTTTTTGAAAGTAATTTGTGAAATTATTGGTGCTATTGTTATTATTGTTATTTATCTATTATCTATTATCTATTATCTATTATCTATTATCTATTATTATTATTATTATTATTATTATTATTATTATTATTATTATTATTATTATTATTATTATTGTTGTTGTTGTTGTTGTTGTTGTTGTTAATCATTTGTTTTTATTATTTAAAATGAACATATTTTAAAATAATATTAAAAAAATACAACATTTATATACATTTATGAAGTATGGGCTAAAAATGCCATTTCTACAAAAAATAAGTACTTATTGGTCAAGTGGCTCACTAAACAATGTAACCCTCATAAGCAAGGTTTTTAAAACCGACCTAGACAACAAACCGATTAGGGGCCCGGTTCGCAAGTCGAACGGTCTCACCATTCGAACCGAACAGACGACCCGTTCTAACAAAAAAATAAAAATAAATAAAAAATGGTCAAAACCGTTGAATGGTTCAAATGGTTTGAACAGTTCAACCGCCTGGGTCAGTGGTTTGTTGACAAAATCAACTTTTTTTGCAAAAATCCAGTTTTGGAACCTGATCGTTCTCGATTTTTTTGGCTTAAGCATCCAGTCTAGTCCAGTTTTAAAAACCATGCTCATAAGTGCTTCAAATAAGTATAAGTGATATGGGAAAAGACACACCAAATAGCAAATAAGTACTTAAATGTAAACACTTATGAAACATAGCCTAGGTTTGTACTTATTTCTCAAACTACTTATTCACAAAACATAGCCTAGGTTTGTGCTTATTTCTCAAACTGCTTATTCACAAAACATAGCCTAAGTTCTATCCCACTCCTCAACATCTATTTACACACATTTTGGGAAGTTTCAATTAAGGGTGAGTAAATGGTAGGTTCTACTTGGAACTAAATGGAATTAACCTCAAATTACCTTTAAACTAGCCCTATCCAATCTGTTACAGGGTAGGGTCTAGTTCCAAATTCTTGGAACTAACCCCCACCCAAACCAGTTTTAGGTGCTTACCCTACCCAAACCGACTTGATGAACTGACCTTGCTTGGCCTTGGTGGAACCGACCTAGATCAAACTTGCCTTGAAATAAACCCCTAAATAATTTTGGGGATGTGAAAGATTTGAAAGCACTCATGGTTATAAAGGTCATAATCTCACTTGATCATTGAGTTACCTAAGTCATTTAATCATTTGTTTTCATTTTAATATTTGAATATGTACAATTAATAATGCAAAAGATAATATTTACAAAAATTAAGTTTAAATTTAAATTATAAGTTTTGAACAATATAATGATAATCTACATATTAATGTTAAGTTTTGATATGAACGAGTTTTATTTTAAATCTTTTTGGCCAAATCAAATCCATTATTGGGTTAGTCGAGATGAATGAGTTTTTAGTTTCCTAATAAAACTCAAACGATCCAACTTGCTTATAAAATATAAATAAATTAATATTAAAATATTATAAATAAAAATATATTCTGAAACTCTATATTTATTTATTTATATTGCAAAAAATAATATTTATTTATATTATAAAACTATATATTAAATTTTAATATTTTATTATTTGTCAATTAGACTCACGAGCTACTTTAAGCCAAGTATTATGAAGCTTGAATTCAGAATCCAACTAGACTAACAGTTTACTTAAGAGAAGCATGAAAATGTCATTGTCAATTTTAAATTATATCCCTAAATAATATTAGAACCTTGTTTATTATTTACATATATGTTTTTCAATTTTTATTATTTATATTTTACCTATTTTTATATAGTTTTTATTTTATTTATGACGCCAATGTTGATCCATTTAAATTATATTATACCCAAAATACCCCTTCTCGCCATCTTTTTTTCTCTACTCAAACATTTATCTTTTTGATTTCATGGACCGAAGTCAAGTGGCACCACCTTATCGCCACGTTGGTGTTGTTTTCTCACCTCCAGGCTCCAGCTCTGCCATGAAACAAACGTCTCTCGCTCGCTCCGCTCCTCCTCCTCCTCCTCCTCCTCCTCCTCCTCCTCCTCCTCCTCCTCTCTCTCTCTCTCTCACACACAGACGTCTGGCATGAATTGGGGTTTTTGGAAAGAGACCCCCTCTTAGCCATGAATCATGCCTTAATCCGTTTCTTTATTTCTTATACTAAAACGCATTAAAGCCCCATTATTTGTAATTCAATCTTACTCATCGATACAACCATACTTATAGCCGTTCATGACTCTGTTAACAGCATCATCCAATGCTAGATTCAATCTTCCTTCTCCCTCCGTCCGTCCAACTACACTGCTCAAACCATCTTCAGTACGTGCTTTTGGTGGGGCTCTCTGTCTCCGTGCCTTCAAAGTATCAGGAGGGGAGAATGTGGGGAGGAGGAGGGCCCTCTTCGTCTCCGTCATTACCAGCCACCACCGAGACATAGAGGAACGAGGCCATTATTGGTTGAGGCGGCGGCCGCTGAGGATAAATTTGGGAGGATTCTATTGTCAGATGTGGTGGTGAAGCAGAGGAGGGTCTGATTTGGAAGGAAATGAAATTCCCTCGATGTGGCCACGACAAGGGTAGTGTTGGCGATGCATGTTCCGTGCTTATTTGCGCTTTTTACTTTCAATTGGGGAGTGTTCTGGGTGACTGTTGTGTTCTATGTGGCGACGGTATTAGCCAGTATTAATGGCGAAGAGCAAGATGAGGAAATGTTGATACCGGTGTCAACCAGTATTAATGGAGGTTTTTTTCATAAAAAGTTTTCCTTTAATCACCAAGCCTCTCTCTGTCTTAGCTCTCTATGCCCTATCATTCTTAAAAGACTCGTGAAATCTCACAAGGTCGGTCGATCCTTAGCTTCTATCGGACCCAAAGAGCTTGAAGACCACCGATCGTTTATATATACAATTATCCTAGTGCCAAATAGCCAGACGGTTTGGCTTTCTCAAATTTTAGGTTTGGACAAAATTTTAGGTTCGTGGGTTCGAGTTCGAGGCTTTCTCAAATAACACTCGCCCGATACTATTATATATATAAAAAAGTACTTATATTATATATAATAAATAAATATATATTATTCAATTAATATAATGTTAGTTTATAAAGGTATACTGAAAATATGACATCTTATATACAAATCAAGCTTTGGGCTCAAGTTTGAGCATCGGGCTTTATATGAAGGTTGGGTTCGAGCTCAAGATCTAGGCCTGATGGTCAAGCCAGGCTTAGGCTTGGGCTTGCACATTTTTTTTTTATAAAGAGGCCCGTATTAATTATAAAAATATAATTTTTTATAATTAAAATTTTTATTTAATTCTAGTCTAGTATAAAAAATATAACATTTCTATATATATTAATATAAAATGTGTTGTTTAAATATTATATAATAATATTTACCATATATGCATATAACTTCCAAGTTGAACTTATTAGGTGGTTGTTTAGCTTGAGCCCCATTTGCTAAATCCACCATTTCTGATTATCCCTGATAATATGTGGGCATGGTGCATATTTCAGCTAGACCTAACTCAAAAGAAAATAATTGCTTGGGATTGTAAATTTATAGATGTAATAGGATTAGGTTAAGTTATAAATGATTTCTAACTTTCTATTATTAATTATTAAAATATTATTAGCTATAAAAATATTGCAATTATTAAATTAATGTATTTATTTACAATATAGTAATTTCTGGAAATTATCATATTTTTAGAAATATTGCTAATTTCTTGGCTGAAACTAATTAAATGTAATTTTTTGATAATTAAATGTAAATTTCAACTACTTATAGCTTAAATTATAATTACTGTTAATTATATTACTATTAATTAAAATACATTATTTTTTCATTATTATTCAGATTTTTTGCAATAAAATACAATTAATTTAAATTTTTAATTATTTTTATAATTTTACTCAAGCTTTAGGTTTTTCATAATTTCTAGATTTTTAATTAATTTTTGGTGTTTTTTCATTACTATTTAGTAATTTCTGCATATTTTTCAATAATTTTCAATATTTTCATCATTTATATTTGCATATTAGTAACTACAAATTTAATTTGCATTTGCTTTCAATAAAAATAAATTAAATGAATAAAAGAATACCATAGTTAATAGAAAACACAACTAACTTTCAATAATTTTTGGCTTGGGTATTTTTTAATATTTTTATGGTATTTTTAATAATAAAATACTATTAATTGTACTTTTTAATTATTTTCAGTAAATAGCCTTAATATAAAATTTTGTTCATTTTCAATATTTTTAATTATTTTTAGTATTTTAATTATGTTTAGGTTTTTTAGAATTTTTTGGATTTTTAATTAATTGTTGGTATTTTAAAGCTATCAATTAATATTTTTAATTAGTGTTTAATAAGGTCTTAACTCAAGAGTTATCTAATAATATTATTAAAACTATCAATTAATATTTTTTTATATTTAAATTTCTTGTTTTTATTAGCGTTTATTAAGTTGAACTTTTAACTGGAATTGAAACATATTTTTAATATTTACTACGTTTTGTGAATATTTATTTTTAGTGAAACTTTAGTGGATTTTTAAATTAATAATTTTTTATTGTTTAACCTCAACCTATTTATATTATTTAATTTATGTCATGGTTTTTAAAATTGGGACGAATCGAAAAAATCGGGAACCAGTCAGGTGACCAGTTCCGTTTTACCCCATAACTATTATTTCATCAATAGCTATTGATTTGGTCAACAAACCATTGACCCAATTGGTCAAACCATTTGAATTGTACAACAGTTTTGGCCATTTTTTTAATTTTTTATTTTTTGTTAGAACGGGTGGTTTGTTCGGTTCAAACAGTTGAAACGTTCGACCCAGGAACTGGACCTTTAACCAGTTCATTGTCCAATTCAATTTTAAAAACCTTGATTTATATTATTACTATTCTCTCTCTTAAATGTAATAATAACATGCATTAAAATAAGAGGCCTTAGAAAACCCAAAGGTCTCTCTCTAATAGTATACAACTTTGTTAATCTAATCAATATAAGCAATGCTTACTATTATATTTTTAAAACAAAAGAAAATAAGAAGAAAAGTAAAAATGGAGAAAATAGATAAATAGCTTCTCTCAAAGGAGAGACACATGGACTATGCATCACACAGGTTCCCGCTAGGGAGCTAAAGTTTATTAATAAAATATTATATTGACATTTAAAGAGGAGAAAGGGTTAGGGAGGAGGAGTTTATACATTAATGGAGAGAATTCACATATCTATATCTATACTACATTGAAAAGCACGAATGGCCTCAAGAATTATTTTGGAATTTTCTAAGGACAAAATTTACCCATCTAGATTTAAATTTATTGATAAAAATGTGGGTAAATAGGGTAACCGATTATTGATATTAAATGAGTAGGAAAGATGTAATTTAAAGATATTCAATGCATTCAATTCTCTCTCATTAAATCTAACATTTAAGTTATTAATTTGCATTCATATAAGTCATTTTTGTTTATTCTCATCATTAAGTTTTATTAATTGAATCCATACTTAATAAATTAATAATTCTAATAACATAAAATATTATACTTTTAAAATCTACCTAGCAAAAGTAGTGTGTTCATATAGGTGGTAGTAAGAAATTAAATCATTTTGGGTCAAATGGGTTAATCCATGTTGCCATGATTAAATAATAAAATTAAAAATAGATAAAATGAAGAAATAGAAATTAAAAAATTAGAAACATTTTTAATATACATATTAAATAATAATAAGTATGATAAATAACAAATGTTTTTATTAATGATGGGAATGGAATGTAAATTTTAAAACCAATTGGAAATAAAAATGTTTTCCTATTCTCTCTCATTAAATGCTATATTTAAGATATATTTTTCTTATAATTAAATCTACAATATTAATTTTAATAGTATAAAAATAAATATTTTGAAAAGTAATTTGAAAACAATACCATTTTCTTCCCTCCCGGTGGTGAGCAAGCAATTCAACCATTTGGGATCAAATGGATTAATAAATAATGCCATAATTAAATAATAAAAAGTCAAAATAAATAACTATATGAAATGTAGGAAGCATTTTTATTAATGATGAAAATAGAATGCCAAATTCAAAATCTACCTAGAAATGAAATGATTTCATAGTCAAATAATAAAATTTTTAATAATAGAAAATACAAAGAATCACAAAAATAAAAAAAAGATAGAAAAAATCTTGAGCACATATCTAATGTTATATATTTATAAAAAATAAATATGGGGTACATCCCTAATATTATGCATTCATTATATTGAATAAGAATAAGTTATATACATAAGAAATAATTTTATCAATGATTGAAATGTGAAATCAAACTATTTTTCTTTTTAGATGGAGGGTTAGTGGTTTGATTCAAATGATACAATAGACAAACAAAAATTTAGTGTGATGAGTAAAAAATATTTTATATAATGTAAATGAAATATATAATTTAAAGAAAAAATTATAATCAAAGTCAATTGTACATTTAAAATTAGTTTGCAGGTTGGTCCAAAAACCAACACAATTTTGACAACTGACTCTAAATTTCAAATTATAAAAATCCCCCGCCATGTCATCGGAGGCTTGTCTGGCTATTGCCAACACGAAACTATTAGTCCATGTTGGATGCAACAAAAAGCCTATACCAAAAATAAGTTTTCAGTTTCTCTCCCACTCCCTTCGTCTCTCGATCTCCCTCCCTTCTCTCTACTCTCACATTCATCTCTCAATCTCCTACTTCCTTTGTCTCTCCCACTCTCTCAGCTTCAAACTGTAGCCAAATTAAAACTTCTCTCTTTCTCTCTCTATCATTCTCCCTCAATCTCTATCATTCTCCAATTGGTGTAAATTTCATACTCAAGAGTTTCTTATAAATTTCTATCAAATTGGTGTAATGATTTTTGAACCATACCAAGTTGGTCCCATGTTCCTTTATATGATCTAATTAATACCATATAAGTGTGTAAGAACATTAAGAAAACGAGAGAGGGAGCGGAAGAGAAATTGAGAGAGAATAATAGAAATTAAGGGAAAAGAGAGATCAACCAAGAAAGAGAATGAGAAAGATTGATATAGAGAACGTAAATATAAAAACCAAAAACCATTTTTATTTATTTTTAAATCACATAGTCGTTAAGCAAATAAAGATGATTGTGAATGAGAGAGTGTGAGGGAGATTGTGTGTGTGAGAGAAAGAGAAACTAAAAACCCTTTTTTTATTTTCCAATCACCCAACATTAAAGGGAAATTTCGGTATAAGCTTTTTGTTATATCCAACGTGGATTAAGAGTCCCATGTTGGCAACAACCACATAAGCCTCCGATGACATGGCAAAGGTTTTTATGATTTAAAATGTAAAGCCAAATGATACAATAGACAAACAAAAATTTAGTGTGATGAGTAAAAAATATTTTATATAATATAAATAAAATATATAATTTAAAGGAAAAATTATAGTCAAAGTCAATTGTACATTTAAAATTAGTTTGCATGTTGGTCTAGAAACCAACAAAATTTTGACAACTGACTCTACATTTCAAATTATAAAAATCCCCCGCCATATCATCGGAGGCTTGTCTGGCTATTGCCAATACGGAACTATTAGTCCATGTTGGATACAAAAAAAGGCCTATACCAAAAATAAGTTTTCAGTTTCTCTCCCACTCCCTTTGTCTCTCGATCTCCCTCCCTTCTCTCTACTCTCACATTCATCTCTCAATCTCCTGCTCCCTTTGTCTCTCACACTCTCTCAGCTTCAAACTGTAGCCAAATCAAAACTTCTCTCTTTCTCTCTCTATCATTCTCCAGTTGGTGTAAATTTCATACTCAAGAATTTCCTATAAATTTTTATCAAATTGGTATAGTGATTTTTGAACCATACCAGGTTGGTTTCATGTTCTTTTATACAATCTAATTAATACCATATAAGTGTGTAAGAACATTAAGAAATTGAGAGAGGGAGCGGGAGAGAAATTGAGGGAGAACAATAGAAATTAAGGGAAAAGAGAGATAAACCAAGAAAGAGAATGAGAGAAATTGATATAGAGAATGTAAATACAAAAATCAAAAACCATTTTTATTTATTTTCAAATCACATAGTCGTTGAGCAAATAAAGATGATTGTGAATAAGAGAGTGTGAGGGAGATTGTGTGTGTGTGAGAGAGAGAAACTAAAAACCCTTTTTTTATTTTTCAATCACCCAACATTAAAGGGAAATTTCAGTATAAGCTTTTTGTTGTGTCCAACGTGGATTAAGAGTCTCATGTTGGCAACAACCACACCTCCGATGACATGGCAAAGGTTTTTATAATTTAAAATGTAAAGCCAATTATTAGAGTTTTGTTGGTTTATAAACCAACTTGTAACCTAATTTTAAATGTACAACCGGCTCCGACTATACTTTTCCCTAATTTTAAACTAATCCAAAAGTAAAGCTATTTTCTTATCTAGATAGTGGGTTAACGATCTAACTTTTCAAAGAAACCCATGATGTCCTAATTGAATAATAAATATTTAAGTTTATTTTTAATCATATTGTTACTTTTGTTAATTTTCAATTTCTATCTTAATTATGATATATCTTAAATTCAAGTAATTAATATGAAGAAAATTTTCTCACGTGCAACGTATATGCTTAATTACTAGTTACTTATAAAAGTGTGAATGGATCTTATTTTTAGGAATTTTCGTTGGACAGGATTTACCCCTTGATATTGAGCTATCATGGGGCAAATTTGTATTTTAATAAAAAACTTTAATTGAGACAATAAGCCAAATGAACAACATTTATGAATAGAAAATTTAAGAACTTGTTTATATATATATATATATATATATATGACGCAGCGTGGAAGCAATGGAAAACCGGAGCTGGCTATGCAAGCACCGGGCGAACCTAGTTTCTAGCGAAACTACACGATTTCTCTAGGAGAGAGAAAATGTGGCAAAAATTGAAGAGGAAATCTGAAGAAATTCTGAAGTATGAATTGATTAATAATTCTGGGAAATAGCAGTATTTATAATACATTGAGAAATTGTAAAAGAACTAGGAAAAGAAATTAAATTTGATCTAAACATCTCAAACTTGTAGATAGGATTGAACTCTTCTTGACTTGATCTCCCCCGTCCGATCTCCCTTGATCTTATCCATGCATGAATCTTGGATTATCTAGAATTCTTGAACTCTTGATGAGTCTTAGATTCTTTGAATTCTTGATGAGTCTTGAATTCTTTGAATTCTTGATGAGTCTTGGAAGAGTCTTGGTCTATCTTGATTTCTTGGATCTTGCTAATCTTGGATTCTTGGTTAGACTTATCCTTATCCTAGGAGCTGCTGCCCCTAGGGGTGAGATGGGCCTCCATCATTCTCCCCCACTTGGAGAGAACTCGACCCCGAGTCGTGATTAGGATAGGCAAGTGTGATCTCTGGCAAATACCGGTGAAGGTCAGCAACGTTGAAAGTCTTGGATATACCCATCTGAGCTAGTAGGTCCACTACATAGGCATTGTCATTGATCTTCTTCACGATCTTGTATGGATCATACTTCCGAGGCTTCAACTTGTTATAAGTACCTACGAGAATCCTTTCCTTCCTTAAGAAGACCATAACTTCATCACTTACATCAAACACCTGAGGCCGGCGGTGCTTGTCTGCGACCATCTTGTACTTGGCGTTGGTTTGCTCTAGCTTCTGCTTTACGGCCTCTTGGACAGACTGGATTTGTTCTGCCATCTGCTCTGCTGAGATACTAGCGCTGGGTACTTTGGGTAGCTTCACTAAATCCAGTGCATGGTTAGGGACCTTCATGTATACGATGGAGAATGGGGATCTGCCTGTAGAACTGTGCACTGCATTGTTATAGGCGAACTCAACCTGGGCAATGGCGAAGTCCCACTGTTTTGGCCTCTCCCGGCATATGCTACGGATTAAATTCCCTAAGGTCCGGTTTACCACTTCTGTCTGCGGATGGGCTGTACTGCTGAAATTAAGTGATGAATCAAACAACCTCCACAGGGTCATCCAAAAGTGACTAAGGAACCGTGTGTCACAATCTGAAGTGATGGTCTTGGGTACCCCATGCAAGCGGATAATCTCCCTGAAAAATAATTTGGTTGTTGCAGATGCATCGGCTGTTTTCTTGCATGGGAGGAAGTGAGCCATTTTTGAAAACCTGTCAACCGCTACGAAGACGGAGTTCATGTTCCTCTGGGTCTTTGGCAAGCCTAGCACAAAATCAATGGACAGGTCCTCCCATATAGCAGTAGGAACGGGTAGGGGCATGTAGAGACCTGTGTTCTGGGTTTGTCCCTTAGCTGTCTGACAAACATAGCACCTGCTTACAATGGTAAACACGTCCCTTCTTAATTTTGGCCAGTAATAGCGCCCTTTAACTGCTTCTACTGTTTTATCCCTTCCCAAGTGTCCTGCCAATCCACCCCCATGCAAATCCCTGATGATCTTTTCGCGGAGGGAGGTGCAAGGGATACACAATTGTTCCCCTTTCATAAGGAACCCATCATAAATAAAGAAATCCTCTGCTGGCTACTTATTTACACATTTCTCCCACACCTGTTGGAAGTCTTCATCATAGGCATATAAGTCTTTTAAGCACTCAAAACCCACAATCTCAACACTAAGGGTCTTGATGAGGGCTACACGCCTGCTAAGTGCATCAGCCACTTTATTTTGCTGTCCAGTCTTATACACAATTTTATATGGGAACTTATCTAGGAATGCAGACCATCTAGCATGCAAATCACTTCTTAGTTGTCTCTGCCCACTAAGATATTTTAGGGCTTGGTGGTCAGTGTAGAGAACAAATTCTTTTGCAATTAAATAGTATTCCCATGTCTTCAAGGATCTAACCACAACATAGAACTCCTTGTCATAAGTAGACCACTTTCTCCTGGATTCACATAATTTTTCACTGAAAAAAGCAATGGGTCTTTTCTCTTGGGACAATACCGCCCATATGCTAACTCTACTGGCATCACATTCTACTTCAAATAATTTATCAAAATCTGGCAAGGCAAGAACATGAGCAGTACATCATTTTTCCTTTATGAGAGCAAAACTTTGCTCTTGTTCTTCTCTCCATTGAAATTTACCCTTTTTCAAACACTCAGTAATGGGAGCCATGATACTACTAAAATTTTTAATAAAACACCTATAGAAGGTTGCCAACCCATGAAATCGCTTGACATCTGTGACAGTGGATGGGGTCGGCCACTCCCTAATGGCTTTCACTTTTTCCTCATCTACTTTCACACCATCCTTGCTTATAATAAATCACAAGAATAATAATTTATCATTCATAAAGATGCATTTCTTCAAATTAGCATATAATTTATTTTCCCTCAACGTTTTCAGGACCTCCCTAATATATCCCACATGCTCAGTGATAGTTGTGCTGTATATCAAAATATCATCAAAATAGACTACTACAAAGTTACTAATGAAAGGGCGCAATACCTGGTTCATCAGCCTCATGAATGTGCTGGGTGCATTGGTTAGTCCAAAGGGCATGACTAACCATTCGAACAAGCCATCTATAGTCTTGAAGGTTGTCTTCCATTCATCTCCGGGACGGATCCTGATCTGATGATATCCACTCCTGAGATCTATTTTTGAAAAAACTATAGTTCTACTGAGTTGATCCAGCATGTCGTCCAACCTAGGAATGGGGAATTTGTACCTAATAGTAATTTTGTTAATGGCCCTGCTATCGACACACATTCTCCAACTGCCATCCTTTTTAGGTGTTAATAAGGCAGGTACTACACAACGACTCATGCTGATTTGAATGTGCCTATTTTTCAATAATTCTTCTACCTTTTCCCGTAAGATTTCATTCTCCTTAGGACTCATCCTGTAATGTGGGAGGTTAGGTAGGCTGGCACCTGGAACAAAATCAATATGGTGTTGTATATCTCTCATAGGAGGGAGCTCATTTGGTAATTCCTTTGAAACTACATCATTGAATTCATCCAGTAGTCCCTGTACTTCTGTTGGAATTTTATTTTCATCATTAACACCTTCTCCTTTTACTACTAACAAATGTACCTCATGAGTATCCTTACATTCTTTAATAAATTCAGCATGATGATGGGTGATGGTAAGGAAATTCTTCTCATGTGCCTTCGGAGCATTTGTAATATTTTTTTTTCAGCTATGGGTAACAAAGTATAACGTGTACCCTCTTTTTCAAGTTGGTAGGTATTTTTCCTACCCATGTGCCTTGCATCTGTATCAAATTGCCAAGGCCTCCCTAACAAAATATGGCAAGCATCCATATCTACAATATCACAATATACTTCATCATGGTACTTACCAATAGAAAAAGGTACATTGCAGCGTTCTTCCACTCGTATGCCGCCTCCTTCCTTGATCCACCTAATTGTGTATCGGTTGGGATGTTTTTCAGGAATCAGCTGTAATTGTTGGATGACATCCCTGCAAATAATATTTTCTTGACTGCCACTATCAATAATTAAATTAAATAATTTTCCCTTGACAGTACATCTGGTACGGAATAATCTGTGCCTTTGAGAAGTATCATTATTTTTCTGGGACAACATTAATTTTCTTACCACACAAGTATACTCCTCATGTTCATGGACCCTTTTCATCATTTCCATCAGGTCCACAATATACTTCCTCCTCAATATCTTCTTCCTCCTCTCTTTCTACCATATTAACTGCCTTCCTCCTAGGACAGTCACTAGATCTATGTCCCACCTCATTACATTTAAAACATTTAATAGGAGCAGGCCTTGCATAAGGGTTACTGGGTTTAGGAGGGTTGGAAGGATTACCTTGAGTATGTCCTCCTGTAGTATCCTTACCAGCGTTACTTGTGCTTGCCGGGTGAGAAGGTTGTACTGCCGGGACTGATTTGTTTCTGTCGACAGTTGCCGATCTGTTGTCGCTCCCACTGTACCGGTGATAATTATCACTGTGTGCCTTGTCTTGGAACATTAATTCTGCTTTCAAAGCTAGGTTCCTTGCTTCTTGCACACTGAGAACTATCTATACACCAATTTTGTCCCTGATGGACGGCCTCAACCCGTTCAGATAACGGGCTGCCTGCTGGTTATCGCTTTCAAACAACTGGTTTCTTTCTGCTAATCTTAAAAATTCTGATGTGTACTCATTAACACTACGTGAACCCTGCGCACACCTCTGATAAGATTCAAACATATATTGTTCATAGTCAGGAGGTAAAAATCTACCTCTGATTAATTGTTTCATGCGCCTCCAGGTTCGAACAGAACCCCTTCCTTCTCTCATTCGGGTCTCTCTCATCCGTTCCCACCAAATAGATGTGCCTCCCTTTAATCGGAAAGCTACCAGTTTTACCCTTCGTTCCTCTGGTATCTCCATGTAATCAAAAAACCTATAAAGCTACCAGTTTTACCTTTCGTTCCTCTGGTATCTCCATGTAATCAAAGAATCTATCAACTTCTGTGATCCAATCCAGAAGTCCCTATATGCCAAGATCTCCACTAAAAGTAGGAATATCTACCTTGAGTTTAAATTCATCATTATTCCTACGGGGATTGAGAACTGGAGCACCACCAAATTCAAAATCATCATCACTGTTATCGTCAAGAATTGGACGTCGGGACGCAATAACGACAGGTGGTCTATCGTGGATGTCTCCTTCGATCTGCTGTGGATTTTCCCGGTTCCGTGGGATAACCTCCCGTAACAAGGTTTGCAGTTGCTCAGTCACCTCTGCCAACTGTCGTTCGCTGTTACGTGTGGCTGTACGCTATTCTTCAATTGCTCTCCAAACAGCTGGAAACCCCTGATCTCCGTCACGGGGTGGGTTGCGACTGCTACCGTCTGGGTTGGACATGACTGGGCGAATTCCCTACTCTGATACCACCTGACGCAGTGTGGAAGCAATGGAAAACCGGAGCTGGCTATGCAAGCACCGGGCGAACCTAGTTTCTAGCGAAACTACACGATTTCTCTAGGAGAGAGAAAAGGAGGCGAAAATTGAAGAGGAAATCTGAAGAAATTCTGAAGTATGAATTGATTAATAATTCTGGGAAATAGCAGTATTTATAATACATTGAGAAATTGTAAAAGAACTAGGAAAAGAAATTAAATTTGATCTAAACATCTCAAACTTGTAGATAGGATCAAACTCTTCTTGACATGATCTCCCCCGTCCGATCTCCCTTGATCTTATCCATGCATGAATCTTGGATTATCTAGAATTTTTGAATTCTTGATGAGTCTTGGATTCTTTGAATTCTTGATGAGTCTTGGATTCTTTGAATTCTTGATGAGTCTTTGAAGAGTCTTGGTCTATCTTGATTTCTTGGATCTTACTAATCTTGGATTCTTGGTTAGACTTATCCTTATCCTAGGAGCTGCCGCCCCTAGGGGTGAGATGGGCCTTGTGATGGGCCTCCATCAATATATATATATAAGGATAGAAATGTAATTTGAGCAACCACTTTTCTCCTCATTCAAATCTCTCTCATTAAGTCTTATGTTCAATGTATTAACTCTCACTATTTCGTTGAATCTTATATTAATTAACCATATTAAAGAAAAGTGAGTGTGATAAAAAATAATTGTTTTATTGGTGATAAAAATAAAATAGAAATTTAAAAATAACCCAAAAGTAGAGTTGTTTCCTTGTTTGATGGAGAGTTAACAGTTCAATCTTTGATATCATAGTTAAATAATAATAAACATTTAATACAAAATATGAAAACACAAAAAGTATAATAAATATAAAAAAAATTCATAGGGCACATCTCTAATATCAAATATTCATCATAGTGTGACAAATAAAAATAATTTTTATAGATATAGAAATATAAAGAAATTGTAAAAATTTTGGAACACATTATTTGTTAACATCATCATCATCATCACAAAAAATTTTGCAACAGATGTGCTTAATTACTAGTTACTTATAAAAGTGTGAATGGATCTTATTTTTAGGAATTTTCATTGGACATGATTTACCCCTTGATATTGAGCTATCATGGGGCAAATTTGTATTTTAATAAAAAACTTTAATTGAAACAATAAGCCAAATGAACAACATTTATGAATAGAAAATTTAAGACCTTGTTTATATATATATATAGAGAGAGAGAGAGAGAGAGAGAGCAACCACTTATCTCCTCATTCAAATCTCTCTCATTAAGTCTTATATTCAATGTATTAACTCTCACTATTTCATTGAATCTTGTATTAATTAACCATATTAAAGAGAAATGAGTGATAAAGAATAATTGTTTTATTGGTGATAGAAATAAAATAAAAATTTAAAAATAACCCAAAAGTAGAGTTGTTTCCTTGTTTTTGTTGGAGAGTTAACTGTTCAACCTTTGATATCATAGTTAAATAATAATAAACATTTAAAACAAAAGATGAAATCACAAAAAAGTATATTAAATATAAAAAAACTCATAGAAACCATTTGGACGCATCTCTAATATCAAATATTCATCATAGTGTGACAAATAAAAATAATTTTTATAGATATAGAAATATAAAAAAATTGTAAAAATTTTGGAACATATTATTTGTTAATATCATCGACATCATCACAAAAAATTGCCAGATGCAAAACATGTGCATACCTAAAGCCTATTAATAAAATATTATATTTAATAGCAAAATTATTGCATGTTTTCAAGACCGTACATTTGCATTAAATGTTCAAATCAAATAACAAAAACACCCAAGAGAAATTCCAGCTTGAGAATTATAGAAATGAAATAAATAAAAATTTAAACGGTAGAAGGATGTAGGCATGACATAATTATAAATAGAAAAACTCATTGCGGCAAATTTGAAATGAAAAAATATAACCATGAATGAAAGATCTTGTAACAAAGAATGTGAAACTGTTCTTTTTATTATAGGTATATGGATAAATATCAAGGTAACATGATTACATATAGACATTAGACCTTTATGCCTTTATTTAGAGCAAGCTCAAAGACTGTGAAACACGAGTGACAAATATTAAAATTGATTACAATTACCAAGTCCATGAAATGCACAAATGCACCAAAAAAAAAAAAACACGCAGATTCATGAGTTTTATTAGGAATCCCCTTAAACAACTTCAGCTATTACAAGTTCCTTACCTCTCAAATGAAGTGACAAAAAGGTCGTAGTTGTTCTTTTATACTATCATCTTGCCACATCAATGTTTTCCACCAATCTTCACTCCCTTCAATCAGCTTTAGCTTAGATGCATTGTCACCACTCAAGGGTAAATTCTTCAATTGCATGCACCTTTTGATCTCAATTCTTTCTAGAGATGGCCAATCCAATGTAATATCTTGACAAATTCTAGTCAACTTGGGTAGATCAAAAAGTTGTAAATTCTTCAACTTTGGAAGTAGTGCATTGGACTCTAGTATTTGGTTCTCTGCTTCAACAATAATCTCTTCAATCACAGAACAATTCTCTATTCTCAAATTTTGCAACTCAGAGAGTTTTGAAATCATGTTTCCCGAGAAGATCTTCTTTAACCTTGGACATTCATTTAGTACCAAAGTTGTCAACCTTGTAAGAGTTTTTGATTGCATAGAACCTTCGAAAATTTTCTCCAATTTTGGGAGGTTAATCAAGTATAATTTCTCCAGGAAAGGAAGTGCACTATCTTTGCCTGCATTGTCACCAATCAAGCTTTCCATATTGTTGCATTCCTTAATGAGACACATTTTCAACCTGTTCAATCTCCCTATGCCAAAATCTGATAATTTATGAATACTTTTATGACTAACTAGTTCAAATGCATAGGCTTGACTAAGAACCTCCGAAACTGCAGGAGGAGTTTCTTCTCCAGCTGAAAATATCAAACGCCGCTCCATTGGATATTCTGTGCTACTGTCATGCTTGTCATTGTAAGGACCCACATGAAATTTGAATGATCTGAAATTATTATTCTCCCATGATGTGCTATTTTGAATGAAAATCTCAAGACCCTCCGTTCTTGGAAAGGAGAAAAAGAGGGTACTTAATTGCTTCAAATTGGCCACTTCCTTTGCAACAACATTTACTATATGAGGATCCACATTGATTTTCAATTCTTCCAACAAAGAAAGCTTTGAGAATACATTTTGAGGAATCATCACCCTGTTCGAGTTCCCATTTGTATGATTGTGATTGGCAATACTAGTGAAGGATGCTCGGAAACACTTGAGGCCAGTTAATTCGCCAATTTCAATGGGCATGTCACTAATTCCAGTTTGGTCAATATCAAGGACCTCAAGACTTTTGAGTTCTATTAATTGGATTGGAAGTTCCACCAATTGTCTACAACAATATAAGTATAGCCCTCTGAGGTTTATCAAACTGGATACAGACGATGGTAGTGACTTGATTTTAGTTTCACTTAGGTCTAAAACTCTAAGGCTACACATATAACCAAAAAATGATTCAGGGATTGTGTTTAGATCAGAATTACTTCGCAAGAATAATGTTGAAATCATACAACAATCTGGTCTTTCTGGTAGAGTGCATAATTGAGTAGACATCAAGGAAATCCTTTTTGCATGTTTCCATTCTTCCTCTGTTGGAGGCTCTCTTATACCTGCTTTTACTAATAACCTAGCACCTTCTCTATTAAGGGATGTGATTCTTAGTGCTGGACCTCTGAATAGCATGGGCATCTTAACACATTCTACTTTGTCGCTTCTCTCTAGTAAACATCCATCTAGGAGATCCTTTAGTATAGCTGTTCCATTCTCACGTGCCTCCCTCAAATTACCTGCACGACTAATAAAGCCTTCGTTGTTCCAACACTCCATCAAATAACTTGTGTCAATATCATGGTCTTCAGGATACAGTGCTTCATATAGAAGGCAATTCCTTCTATCATCATCACTTAACTGTTCATAACCAAGTTTGAAGGTCTTGAGTACCTCTTCCCAATGCTCCATCTTAGAGAAACTTGGACATTGCAACTGCCTTAATGTATGCCTCCATAAATCTTGATTGTTATTTTTCCTCAAGATAACTGCTACAACCGAAATCATCTGCGGTAGTCCACCACACTCCTTAACCAACAATTTAGCCAATGGTTCCATGTCTGGATGATCAACAATTTCACTACCCACTTTTTCCCTAAACATCTTCCATGCATCATCCTTAGACAACCTCTGTACCTTAATTTCTTCATCGGTTTCCATTTTATGACAAACATTTTTGTTTCTAGTTGCCAATACCACCTTGCCACCACTATGGTTTTTCCGGATGCCTATATCATGTAAATTTACCACTGAAGTGACCTCATCAAGAAGCAACAAATACTTCTTGGCCTGCAATTCTTCAGAAATAATTGTTGCAACTTGATCAATGCTGCCTTCCACATGTAATTTTAACCGTTGCACAACTTCCTTTTGCAATTGAAATTCTCTTACACCTGACTCTTTTGATACGGTCACCCAAATAACAATGTCAAACATTTTGTTTAGGTCTCCAGCATCATTCAAGTTTTTCATTATTGTAGTTTTTCCAACTCCTGGCATTCCCCAAATTCCAATTCTTTTTATGCTTTCATCTCTTAGGTATTTCAATATCTCCTGAAGGACCCCATCATGTGATGGTATATCTTGTACACTTTGCACATGCTTCTTCTCAACTGTTCTCCTTTCTCTCTCAGTCAGTACGCCATTTCCAAGGATGCCTTCAATTTTTAGATCATAAAGAATGTTTGCCATATCTTCAAGATCTTTGCTGAGTTTGAAGAGCGACCAAAATGGACACCATCCACATAGACATTTACGGGCCTTATCATATCTTATCTTTAGAATGGTAACTTGCTTTTCAACATCCTCCACTTTCTTAAGCCAGGCTTCACATTCTTTTGTAGGAGTCTTTTGAACTGCATTTGTACTGATATCATTCTTTACATCATCTCTCCTATTAAAAAGGTCACATGCTTTGTCTTCAAATTTGCGGAAATTCTTGTCAATGTTTTTGACATGACCAAATTGGTGAATAATATACTGAAAAACACTTTTTCCAGCTTCTAAAGCTAGAGAAGTGGCACCCCCAGCTATTGCAGCATCCATCTTTATGTATTCTGCAAAACCAAAGAAACAGTAAAATGTAAAGAAAATGGTTCTTTTTTTTTATTTCTGTAATGAGAAGTAACTGAACTGCTCACCATAACAACAAAAATAAAACTAAATGACTCAACTCTTTCTGTGTTAAGAAAATAAAAATGAAACAAGATACAAAGCCAGAAAATTTAAGAAACTAGTTGGTCGACCAGCAAATAGATGTCTACCTGAAAAGAGAGAAACACAAAAAAAAGCAACATCTGGATGATTATTAACATCCAAACAATCAAATACTCTTTTCATTGTTAAATATATATACTTAAAAGATCAATAATGTTCATTTTAAACAGATAGGGGTACCTTTAATTTCCTATCAACCAGTACCATCATTGGCTGCCACCTGTAAGATTTTCTACATCAAAGGTCATCTAATTTGAAGGATCCTAATAATCCAGTCACTTAGAAATTCTTTAACAGACTACAGTAAGCTCTGGTGTGATCCCGTGAATTCAATAATCTAGAGACAGAATTTATCCTCCTTTCTCTTTATAATAAAGAGAATAAGGTGCCAACATAAGAAATAAACTGGGCCTGAGTTAAGCCCAATAATGAAGGGAAAAATAACATACAGACCAAATAACTAAAATCTGTATAGTCAAATAATACATATATTAAGGGGGTTTTGCAAATGTGTGTGGTTTCCTTTTCGAAAACATAGGCAACTGATACAAGAGCTAAAGGGTAGTAGACATTCTGTTATAAGTTCCCTTTAGCTCTGCTTCAAATGGAGAGTGCTAGGGCTTAGATCACATTGAGTCAGACAAGAGAGTGTTTCTGAATGATGAGGGTAAGTTTGATGATGGGCCTTGATCATATTGATCAGCTAGTTGGAGGCAGAGGAGGTTGAAGGGTTCAGTCCGGCTGGTGGTGAGATCTTGACATCTGAGAGAACTTACAAACCATATCTGGTGATTTCTGAGTTGGAGGAAGAGTGTGCTGGTGGTGAAGATGCCAAGATTAGTTCATCTTTAGTGAGTACTGATGATGTGGAAGAATCCCAGATAAATTCAATAGGGTTAATGTTAGCATCAGAGGCATTGTCCATAACAGAGATGTCAAATCACAAGATAACAAATCATAGACAGGGATCTTGTTCAAAACTGCAAATGCAGGGAGTTGAGGGTTGTTATGTCTTGTCCTTTATGTGATTTAAGAGATCCCATGATGACCAACACCATGATGCCTAGCATCTGCCATAAGAAGGTTGAGTTGGACTTAGAAATCCCAGTTGACACCATTGGGGGGGGGGGGGGGCAAGGAGTTATTCTTTCTTCACATAACTATAACAAAAAGATAGAGAGGCTAATGGTAGATGAGAGAGACTCTACATTTAATCAAGTGGGAGGTGGTAATCAAAAGACATTAGAGAGCAAGATTGTGTAGAGGCAAGAAATGACTGGTGAAATCTGGATGGTAGTGGGCTGTGGGGGTTAGGATGTGGCAGAAGGTTGACTGCTAAGGTAAATAGATGGCCTTGTTGTTTAGAGAGATTGTGGGGGACAATGGATGAGATTTTGTAGCCCAACCCTTCTTGTCATTGGTTGTTTGAGTTAGTAAGGTATATTTTGTTTTGTCATCTTCAACATGTTGGTGGTTTGGCAAGGTGTTGTTTTTTCAGTTTTAGTAGTTGAAGCTGATGTGTTTGAACACTTTGTATAGGGTGTAGGTTTGGTAGGGGGCATCTTTTCTGCTCTATTTGCTGCTCCTTTTCTTGGTATCCATTCTCTCAGCTTTTCTCCTTTGTTTTGCTTGGGACATAAAGCCAGTATATGTCTTGTATACTTTCCTTATATCCTTCAATAGATGTTCTACTATAAAAGGACATCAAAGCATTTTTTAAGTAGATGGCAACTAAATAGAAACTGAAAAAATGTATACAAGAAGTATACAGGTCAAAACTCCACAATAAAAGAAAAGGAAGCAGTGAACTCAAAAAGGACCAAGTCTTTTTCAACAACCCATACCAGCCACAGTACAAAAAGGCACCAAAACTCCAACCAAGCCGCCCTAAACCAAATTCTGTACAAGCTACCAAGAAAAAATCTGGTATTACCTAACTGAGAACCAGATAAGGAAGAAAAAACAGCTATTCAAACAGACCATGCATGTATCGTTAGACTAATTTAAAAAGCTGACGATAAACCTCTTTAAATTCTCTTCCCTTTGTTAGCTCTTCCCCTTCCCCTAGCATACGCATTGTAGCATAATGGAAAGTAAGCACTGCTCTTTTTGATAAGGTAGGGTAATGCAGGAGCATACCAGCACCTTAACCCCTAAAAAAGGTTGGGTTCAGGCTCACAAACTAGTCCTTAAGCAAGCCTATAATTAGAGCATCAGACCTTTATTTGGCCTTTTAAACCTGTCCACTACCTATGCCAAGATTCAAACCAAACTCAAGCTCATACCAAAGCCCAATACCATAACGAAGACCAAACCCATAGCCAGGCCTATACTGCTCTCCAAACATATGTCCATATACCCATATCAATTTATATCCAAAACCATGCCTGACCCATACCAAGAACCTAGATGCATGACCAACTGACGCAGTATAATTTGAAAGTTAATACATACAAAGAATAAATGCATGTTGCATGAACCTTGTTTTGTAGTTGATGAAGGAGATCTTGGAAAGTGGTAGCATTAATTCAAAACTAGGAAAGTTGCAAACGTTTTTTTTTTAAAAAAAACTTGGTGTGCTACACAAACCGAGGGGTAGCACTCCCCAGAAAGTTGCAACGTTAACAAATGCAATGGAAAACTAGAATTGTAGTTTCCACATAGAATGTTTAGGAGGTAGTGATTTAGATTTAACGCTGCCTATCTTCTCTAGTAAGATAGCTTTGCCTATATAAAGAAAAGTACTTCTACCGGTGCAAATCGAGTTGGCCCGAATTAGCATTTTATACTATTCGGGCTCAGGACTTTGGGCCCATTCAAAATTTGACAAAAACCCTCCACCCAAATTGCACCCCCAATTACTTGTTCTCATCAAAGACTCAAAGAGAAGATTGAATTAATAGAACTGTATAGGAGTATTTTCAGTATCACCAAGCAATTCTGTACCTTGGTTGTATAAGTCTATCACTTCTTCAGAGGATGTGACTACTTCAACTAATTGGTGTGACTATTGCCCTTCCCCTAAATCCTACTCCATACCCGACCTTTCTCAGTTTGCAACCTGGGGTTTCTGACCAAGCTGCACCATAGCACAATAATCATGATAATTCGAAACATAATCCAAATAACGCAAGATCCTAAATTCCTAATACAACTCATGCAAATACCAGACAACAAGATGACATGGTAAAATAGAAGAATTGGTTTTGGAGCCATTTCACATTCCTACTCAAGGGCAAGATAAGCTAATGACACTTTTTCCCTTAAAATTTCCTTAGTTCCATGATGAGAAATTAACATTTCAAGAGTATCTTGTACAGATGTATAGGAGCTTCAATCATTATTGCAAATGAACTAATACTGAGCTACAACAAGATAGAAATGGTAGAACGTACCCCGCTAATCCTGATGATAGACTGTAAACCACGTCAACCACACAGTCAGTGCTCAGTGACAAGGGAAGATCCAAATTATATTCTGAGAAGCAAACCTTGGACGGTTTCTGCTTTCCAGTTCCGATGAGAGGGAGAGATGCCCCTTCTTCTGCAGATGGGAGCTTCCTCTTGCGTGTTGTATACTTGAAGTCAAGCAACCAGCTTCCTTGAAGTCACGAACCCAAGTGACAATAGCCTTCCAAAAGAGAACAGAGTCAACGGACGAAAAATTATCGCGAGTGCAAGACATGGGACCTGCCAGTTGTTCAAAACTAGAGCTCAAATTTCGGACCAATGGCTCGTAGCCACGTGGTAAAATGATAAATTTTCTAAATTATTAAAGGGGGGCTATGGCCTAATTCGTTGCGGGTTGTAACAGGGAGAAATTTCCATTGGCCGACTCGATTTAGGTAAAGTGTAAAACGGGCCTTGCATTACCAACCCGCGGGCTATGCCACCCTTTTCATAGGATAATTTAGGGATTGGCCCGGTATGGCTCACAGCCTAAGCCCGTGCGGGTCCGTATTATGTCATGCTGTGCCACGGGCTGGATTGGTTATCGGCCAAGTCTTGGCTCAGGTCAGGTTATAGAACGGGTCAAAGTTGGGCCAGGCCGCAAATAACACGGCCCGATTTATACCTTTAGATTTAGGTGGGATCTACATTTTTCATGGGTATCACAGAAATTGTTACCCTTCTCCAACTTGAAAAATTGGTTCTCCCAAGTGGAGAATAAATTCTCAAATTACAATCACGTAAAAACACCCATTAAACATTCTCTTAAAATAATTTAATCCAAAAAACATGGACTTGGGCCTAAAGGTAAAAAATGACAAAAGATGAAAAAAAAAACAATTACCCAGGAAAAGTGGGTGAAACCAAAGAACACGGAAAAGTTGAGAAGCCTTATTTATCTGGGTAAACTTAATAAAAAAGAATTAGGTAAGTGCAATTACCTGGGTAAATGACCTCTTCATAAATGGAGGCTTAAATGAAAAAAAAAAAAAATTGAAAATGTTTTCTTCAATTTAGACTTGTTTAGTCAGGTTGGCTTCGAATTTAGTCACTCCAATTCGATTGCAGCGTTATTTGTACAATAAATTTAAAATTTCATTCTTATATTAATTTATATTATTTTAAAAAATGAGAATGACTTGGGTTTAACCTAAATCCAATTTGAGTGCCACAAATTCAATTGGATTTCGGATCAAATTTGGGTTTTAACGTTTTTTAGTCGATTTGGATTTTTAGATTTTGCTGAATCCAATTTGATCGCATCCTTATTTATGTTAGTATAAAAGTAATTATTCATATAAAACTAATTAATTTTCCTTTTTAAATGAAATTGGACTATATCGAAGTCCGGTAAGATTCAAATACGACCCAAATATGTTAAGTAATACTAAACTTATTATTTATGATTGCAAAAATACTATTTTGAGAAATTAATAAATTAAATAATCTAATTTAGTTGAGTATCTTAATTTAATAGTATAGTTTGACTAAAAGGCATTTTGCAAAATAAATGATGTTGGGCTCAACTATGATAACAGAAAGATATTATATCCAAAAAATTTCTGACCAATCAATTGATATCATAAACATGATAGCCAATCATGTATAATTTATCATAGATTTTCCCTATATAGTTATATTTCTCAAGTAATTGCAAAAACAGTGAGATGGAGAATTTTTAAGTACTCATCCAAAAGACCTTCGTATTACCCCCCCTCTTATTTCTCACTCTCAATGTCTCTTTAACGCATTTCTCTTCTTGCAAATGTTGAATATGTGAATGGTGAGAGAGCAACGAAGACTTAAGCCCTACCCTATGATCAACGAATGGCTTTTGCGGAAAAACTGAACAAGGGTTCAAGTTCTTTACCTTTCGAACCACCTTTGCTAGGGCTACATGGAGCTTCAATTAGGTGAAGAACTGTGACTAATTAGTATTTCCCAATTTGCAACATGAATGAGCCTGGTTTGGTGGTAACCATACTCTCCATCCCGGACCCTAACTTTGAAACAAATCCACCATGGGTATGCCTATAAGTCTCTTAAAAGTGCCTTTGCTTTTACTACATTTGAGTGGGCATTGTACATCTGCAATGGCTGTTAACTAGATCCGAACTCCACTACAACGTATGCAAAACACCGGCATGTTCATTTGTGATTGGTCATGTAGTAGGCCATCACACAGTGTGCAAGCAACAGATCCGACCCGGGCTCATTACTTGGATATGAAAGACTTCATTATCTTTCTTTTAGAGATCGGTGCTTGTTATAAGTGATTACGTTGCCAAGACAGGCATTTTGTGGGATTGTATAACTCATTTAGCCAACTTGTATCCAAAATAGAGGGATAACAAATGAGAAACACCACGGCTGTGTTTTCCTTGACAAAATGTAAGAAACAGAAGTTGGGGGAAAATGATTAAGGAACTTCAGAAATTTTGTTAAGAACTTCCCTCAATTTTCTGCGCCTCTTATTTTCTATCAAACCAAACATAGCCTCCATAAAAAGAGCAAGTTTGATCGTCAACCAACAAGAGCGTAAAACAATCTGGCATTAGTAGTTTCTTCACCTCTAGGGCTTTCATGCAGCACCTTCTAGCATTACGAGATAGGCTCCACATGGAAAGCCATGAGAACTGTTTGGTGAAAAACCCAGAAAGCGCAAAAACGCTTACATTTAACTCAGAAATCTAGTTATTCTAAAGCTAATTTTGGTAGCTTCAAGCAGCTCAGTCAACACAGTGCAATCAACACTTGAGCCCACCCAAAGAAGCCCTAAAACATGAATAAATGTCTGCGGGTGAGCCATGCATAACCATTGTATTTGTACAATTGTACCCATCGCCAGAGGTTTCTAGTTCATAACAAGGTTATGAAGCAAAATACTCGGTAAGAAACACAATACCCAAATTCTTTTCTGGCAATTCATTTTTATTATTTTATGGAGGTAAAACTTAAAAGAGTGAAGTGTTTCCTTAATATACGTCCTACAAATGGCAAAATATATTAATAAACACCTCCGTGATGTAGAATGCTATTACCATAGAAAGAGCAAAATGTGCATGCTTTTGCTGAATGGTATACAGCCAAACTCGCAATCTGTTACCACAACTAAAGGTCATACCATCTGTCCTGGGCCTCAAAGTTTTAAGTCAGTTGTCCATGTACCTTGGACACTGGGGTGCTTGGTTACATGTCTGGTTTTCAGCTTGACCACTTTTCTTCCTAGGGCATTCCTTAGCCTGGTTGCATGTAGAAGTATGTCATCCGGGTTTAGATTCTTCACACATATCACCCGCTGATTCTTGTTCCCTGTTCGTTAAGCAACCAAAGAAAAGATCAGTAAAAGGGTAAATTCTACAAGTATCGCACAGCTAGAAGAAACAGAAGATAATGGATCATAGGTCTATTGGACCTTCCAATCTTCCATGAAACATAAAAGAAACACAACAGGTAAATATTTGTACCAATTCGTAGTACAATACACAGTTCCATGATTGGAGTGGTCCAACAAGATTTTGGAACAGCTTGATTTAAGAACTCACCTGCTATAGAAGATTTCTTCGTGAAGCTAATAATGGAATCTTTCTTCACTTAATCCTGTTCTTTTTTCATTGGCATTTGGTAGTATTTTGACTATTTTCTTTTCTTTGGCTCCAGAAGCTTTACTTGGTACAAAAGTTTTACGGATAGAGTTGGATATGAAAATTATACTAGAACTTTTAGTACCCACCAGGACATGACACCCTTGGATAGGTATCTTGGTATAATTGGTTTCCACTGGGCAGCTCCAACAGGAAAATTAAGATGATATTCAGACCAGCCTTATTCTCACCAGCCAAATTATGGAATCTTTCTTCACTTAATGTTGTTCTTTTTTCATTGATATTTGCGCCTTGTTTGTTTATAATTTTGTAACTTACCCAGGTAAGTGCACTTGGGTAACATTTACCCAGGTATGTTCACTTACCCATGTTCTTTTGATTCCTAGGTAAGTAATATAATTACTTTTTTATCCACAAAAAACTAATGTCAAAATGGGCAAACTTGTCCCATTATGTTTTATAAAATTTCCCCCAGGTGGGAAAGTTACTTATCCACCTAGGAGATGGGTAAGTTTTACCTGGGTAAATGAGGCTCCCTTTACCGTGGGGCCCAGTAGTTATTGCAAAAAGAACGCTGTAAAAGATTTTTAATTAGTGCTATGCATCTTCATTCCACAAGACCCCCCCTTTCAACTAGTGCTATGCATCTTCATTCTTTTTAATATAAAAGAATTTTATTAAACACAGAAAAAATAAGAAGTCTTCCCCCTTCCTCCTCATCCCTCTCCTCTTTCGCCTCCTTGTGCTTGGGAGGCTTACACCTCTTACATTCTGAACTATGTCTCACGCCTCTGTAGTGGAACGCCTCGTGTCACACCTCTGCATTTCAAAACATTGATTCTTGGATACAGCTAAAGAAATATGAGAACATGTGAGGAGATTGTATTCAGGCTATGACAACCTGACGAGAGTGTATCAACTCTAACAGGATTATTTTCTTTTTTTTTTTTTGATGAATGAAGAAATTTATTAATTCAGAAAAAAACAGTACAGGAAACACTGAAGAGGCATGAGCTGTTACCTCTTCAGAAAAGTATTACATCAAAGTAAAACAGAATTAACCATGAATAAAATTACAAAAGAGCCCAAAATAACTCTTAAACTAGGTGACAATAACATAGAAGACCACTAGTCCCCCCCTCCATATGGATCTGAAAATTATTGAAGTTGAGAGGCACTTTGTCAGAGAACGTATGACTGGATCTGTCTACCAAATGTTGGTTCAGATCAAGGTTCAAAATTTTGATATGATACAGGGCATATCATATCATATTGGGAGCTCTCTGATACCCTAAATAAGGGTCGTTTGGGATCTTGAGCACTTTCAGGGGGTAGGCATGCTTAAACAAACTAAAAAAATAAAAGAAGTTATTAAGTATTGAAAAACCCGATACACCTGTTTGTGTGTATTGACTGTATCGATTCTTTGAACCTTAGTTCAGGATGACAGCTAGCCGATGTGTTCAGCAAGGGTGTCAATAGAGCTAGGTACGATCATCGTATAAGAAAGCTGAGCATTTACATTACTGCTGCCTACTTAATGGAATTCTTGTTATTTTATAGTTGTAATTATTCTTGTTCAAAAAATCATTTAAGCAAAAGGAAGCACAATCCCTAAGACAGTTTTTCCCTTCTTTCATTTAGTTTTCTTCCCTTCTCTCTTTCTACTCAGTTTCCATCATTCTTGATTAGACAAAAAAAGAAATAGGTAATCAAAAGAAATGATCAATAGTTAAGTAACAAATAAATAGAGAACAAATTTAAGAATTGCATTCACAGAATTCAAACTAATTTCTAGAAAACATTTCAGTTGAAATTTCATATGAAATTATGAAGTGCACAATCAATGCAAGCTTTTTACCAACCAGCTGGTTGGCACCAGCTGGGGGCGGAGGAGTTAGTCTCAGACTTTGAGTCATCCTCAAACAAGCTTTTGGTTAGCAGTAACCTGTGTTGAATGAACCCTAACAGGTAACAACTGAGAAGACAATAAAATTATTCACTCTTTAAGTATACATTTATATCAATTCAATGAATCAGTTTTTTATTTTGATAATTAGTGAATCGGCTATATGTTAATATTGTTAACAAACTTTAAGAATTATTAAAGTTAAAACAAGTTGCCCACTTAGCCCTTTTATACACCTAGGTGCCTGTGGCGCCTTCAGTAAATTATTCATGGCAACTAGGTAGGACATCCATTGGAAAGCATTTAGTCACCTAGGCATCACCTTGACAACAATGCAGGTCAGTTAGGGAAGCTCCCATGACAACCCCACCTATTTTTCCTGTACCCAATTCAATTCCATCAAATAAGGGACCCTCTGGTTTAGCCACATATTCATTCAATAATTCTCATCAACTATAGCTAACCCTCTTGTATTGGATTCTTCCTCTAAGTGATAAAAAACACTCCTAAGTTTCAACATATGGTTTATTTTAGCCAGATGGCAAGAGGTTTAAGCTGAACGGGAGGGTGGAAAGAGACAGAGAGAAAGAGAAAGAGAATCTTACGGTAAAAGCCCTTCAAATGTGGATGTTGACCACGGATGACTTCAGCAACCACCTCTAGCTGAGGATTATTTTCTTTAAATGCTGGCAAATAAGACTCCATAAATGCCCTGTCATATCCAATATCATACTATTGTCAGAAATTTCTTAGACACATGAAAGTCAACCAATCTGTTATCAGAAATTTCCACGACCCACAGGAAGGTTTGGGTTTTGGAAGTTCATAAAACCTTGAAAAATCAAACAAATTACAACATTCACAATATGCTAATACTTAATAAACTATCTGTCTTAATCTGAAAAGGAACGACTAAAATACAGAAATGAATTAGCAAAATGGTAGAGCTGTTAATAACATACTTCAGCACTGTCAAACAAAAAGAGTTGAACCATGGATGACTTAATGTTAAAATTCATTCTTTTATGGAGCATGTACCAGGAGAAGACAGTTGTTCTGTGCAAGAACTATGATTTAGTTTTAAGGGGTGTTTCGGTCATTCTGTAAAAGGGGAGCCAAGCACATTGTGAATACCAATTCTTTTATTCAAGTTCAGTAAAATTTAAGTTTATCCATCCAAAAAATGTACCAGAAGGAGGCATGGAAGGGGAAGGATTCTTGCTGGAAACCAAGTGGAGGAGATTGTTCTAACATAGGGTGAAGAGGTTCATACTTGAAGAAATGTCAAGCAGCAGTGGACTGATTTTGAAGATAAGGGAAGCAGCTAGAAGGAACCATTCTAGCTTGATAAAGTTCAGACCTGCACTAGAATTCTGTTAGAATTAGAGAAAGATTAGAGGAGATAGAAGAGAGAAGAAGAGAAGAAAGGAGAAGGAGAAAACTGGTTCAAACAAGAGAGAAAAGTCACTCTCTAGTCGGCCAGGTAATATTTATATGTTTCTATTAAATAAAGCAAAAGGCTATTATGTCCCTACTTAAGTATGGGACACATCACTTAACATAAACATTACACATCAGCATAAACATAAATATAAGGACTAAACTACCCTTATACAGTCGACACTAACACTCCCCCTCAAGCTGGTGAGCAAATATCATAAAGTCCCAACTTGGTACATATGTAATCCACTCTTCCTCGACTCAACCCTTTGGTGAACAAGTCTGCCCATTGACTTCTTGTGTTAACATATGCAGTATCTGTCACTCCACTAAGCACCTTCTCTCTCACAAAGTGATAGTCAACTTCTATATGCTTTGTTCTCTCATGAAACAATAGATTAAAAGAGATGTAGACTGCAACTTGGTTGTCACAATAAAGTTTCATTGGAGTGCCAATCGAATATCCCATCTCTTGTAGAAGATTTATCAACCACACTAGTTCACAAGTGGTATGTGCCATGGCTTTGTATCCAGCTTCTGCACTGCTTCTTGCCACATCTGTATGTTTCTTACTTTTCCATCTCACCAAATTACCCCCAAGAAAAGTACAATAACTTGTAGTGGACCTTCTGCCAGATACAGAACCAGCCCAATCAGCATCGTTGTATCCCTTTATTTCAAGATTTCCTCCACTCTTGTATATCAAGCCACGACCAGGAGCTCCCTTCAAATACCTTACAATCCTTAGAACTGCATCCCAATGTGGAACTCGAGGTTTCTGCATAAACTAACTCACCACACTAACTGCAAATGAAATATCTGGCCGAGTAATGGTTAGGTAGTTTAGCTTACCCACCAACTACTTGTACCTTCCAAGATCTTCAAACTCCTCACCCATATCACTACTAGGTATTTGGTTCCATAGGTGTTCCAGTCAAGATGGCACCTAAAAATCCCATCTCCTCCAACAAATCAAGAACATACTTCCTTTGGCACAAATTAATACCGTGCTTAGACCTTGTTACTTCTATCTCCAAGAAATATTTTAATTTACCAAGGTCCTTTGTTTGAAAATGCTCCTACAGAAAGGCCTTCAGCCTATCAATCCTCAATTTATCACTGCCAGCAATGACAATATCATCTACATATACCACCAATAAGATCTTCCTAACATGTGAATCATGGTTGAATACTGAGTGATCAACCTGACACTGTTTCATACCAAACTTCTTTATCACTTCATTGAATCTACCAAACCACACACGGGGGGACTGTTTAAGTCCATAAATGGCCTTCTTTAGTATGCAAATCTTACCATCCTTCCCCGGAGCAACAAACCCTGGTGGTTGCTCCATACAAACCTCCTCAAGGAGATCACCATGTAAAAAAGCATTCTTGATGTCAAGTTGAAACAGAGGCCAATCATACATAGCAGCTAGAGATATCAAAACACGTATGGAACCAATTTTAGCAACAAGAGAGAAGGCCTTTGTGTAGTCAATACCACATGTTTGGGAATAGCCTTTGGCAACCACTCGAGTTTTCAGTCGCTCTACACTACCATCAGGTAAATACTTAACCGTGTATACCCACTTACAACCCACAACATGCTTACCAGGAGGGAATGTGGTGAAGTCCCACGTGTGATTATGAGCCAAAGCTGAGAGTTCTTCTATTGCATGGAGAGCCACCTTGGAGAGGCAAGGGCTTCTTGGACATCCATAGGAACCGAAATAGAAGACAAAACAGAAACAAATTGACGATGGTAAGTAGAAAGGTGAGATACAGAAACATAGTTGGAAATGGAATGAAGTGTACAATTGTGTTTACCTTTCTACAAGGCAAGAAGAAGATCAAGGTCAGAAACAGGAGGTGGAATCGGCGGGGGGTCAATTGTTGGATCTGTCGACGATGAAGAAGCTGGAGGAGTTGGTACATGTCGTCGATGCGTATACACTTGGCGGATGGGTGGTCGTTCAACAGGAAGTTCACTGGAGGCGAAGACTTAGTCACAATCGGAACAAGTGGGATGGGGTCCTCAATAGGAACTAGAAGAGGAGGTGAGGAAAAAAAAGAGACATCACCGGACCCAGAAAAAATACGGAACAGATTCAAAGAAAGTAACTTCAAAGCACACGTTGCACTGGAGACGAAGACTTAGTCACAACCGGAACAAGTGGGATGGGGTCCTCAACAGGAACTAGAAGAGGAGGAGGTGAGGAAGAAGAAAAGACATCACCAGACCCAGAAAAAATACGGAACAGATTCAAATAAAGTAACTTCAAAGCACACGTTGCACTGGAGGCGAAGACTTAGTCACAACCGGAACAAGTGGGATGGGGTCCTCAACAGGAATTAGAAGAGGAGGAGGTGAGGAAGAAGAAGAGACATCACCGGACCCAGAAAAAATACGGAACAGATTCAAAGAAAGTAACTTCAAGGCACACAAAAGAACAAGAACTAGGATTATAACACTTATACCCTTTCTGGGTCCGGGAATAGCCAAAGAAGATACACTTGGTGGATAGTGCATCTAATTTGTCCACTCTAGGTCCAAGATTATGAACAAAACATACACACCCAAAAACACTGGGAGCAAGGGAAAAAGGAGAAGGTATGAAACAAAGTGGTGAAAGGAGAATGACCTTCAAGGATGGGTGTGGGCATCCGGTTAATGAGGAAACAAGTCGTAAGCACAACATCACTCCAAAAACATTTGGGTACATTCATATGATGCAAAGGGGACCGAGCAGTTTCCAAAAGATGGTTGTTCTTTCTCTCAACCACCCCATTTTGTTGAGGTGTATAGGGACATGAGGTTTGATGGATAATGCCATATTGTTCCAAATACTCTTGAAACGGTGTATAAAAGTATTTGCGGTCATTATCAGAACGAAGAATCTTAATGTGTACACCAAATTGGCTACGAATTTAAGTATAAAATTTTTGGAAGATGGAAAACAATTCACTCATTTTTTCCATTATGTAAAGCCACGCCATCCTTGAATAATCATCAACAAAAATAACAAAGTATTTGCAACCATTGTATGACACTATTTTATTTAGACCCCAAATATTTGAATGAACTAAAGAAAAAGGACTCGACATACGATTATCAACCCTAGGACTAAAGAAACACAATGAAAACAAAAAAATGACTCAACAATGGGGTAAGTGATTTTGGTGCTTTAAGTGATGGATGACCAAGCCTACAGTGCCACTGAAGAGGAGAAAGAGATGTCTGAAGAGTTGTTGATGAAACACCACCACCATCAAGATAATACAGTCTACCAGCTTCATGTCCTCCAACAATCTTCATCCCTGTCTTAGGATCCTGAAAAACACAAGAAGAGGGGTAAAAGGTAATGGAGCAATTAAGAGACTTGATTAGCTCACTAACAAATATAAGATTAAAAGGGAATTTGGGAACATACAAAACTGAGGACAGGAATAAATGGTCTATGTCAACATCACCAACACCACAAATGGAGGATGTGGAACCATAAGCAAGGGTAACAAAATGTAATGTGGAGCACTGTAAAAGGGAGGAAAACACACCTGGAGTCCTAGTCATATGATTAGAAGCTCTAGAGTCGATAATCCAAGAGGTGGGTTTGGATGAGAGACAAGTCATACCTAAATGTGCGAGAGTAGTTGTTTTCTGTTGAGAGGTGGCCTGGATAAACCGCTCATACTCATCACGTAGGACACTCATCATCTCCTTAGCAAAGACATCCGTAGATGTAGAGGGCATCATATCAACTTGTTAGATATCCTGTATTGAACTACCATCACTGGCCACTACATGATTTGCCCAAGTTGAAGGTGGGCCATGCAAATCATAACAAAAGTTAATGGTGTTCCCTTCCATACCACAATGTGTACACCTCAAACCATTACTACGTCCTCTGCCACAAGCTCCCCTGAATCTTGACCTCCAATACATCCACCACCACGACTATACATGGGTCCACCACCACCACTACAACCATACATGGATCCACTGCTACCACTACGACCGGGCTGAATCCCCTAAGCTCCACCTCTAACACCACGGCCTCCCCCTCTCATCACTACAAAGACAGACCCGTCAGAGATATTAGAATTCTCTGTGGGCCCAACAGAAATCCTTCGAAGACGAGCAAACACCTCTTCTAGAGACAGAAGAGCTGACCCTCCTAGTATTTGTGCTCTCACTGGTTCATATTCAGATTTCAGCCCTACTAAAAATCTGGTCGCATCTAGTTGTTCTCTTTGTTGTTGCTGAATCTTACCATCAAAAGTGAGGGGATGGTACACATTCAACTCATACGAAGGTTCCTCATGCTAGCATAGTACTCCTCAAGACTCTGATTACCCTGTTGCAAATTAAAGTACTCCTGATAAAGCTGATACACTCTAGTAGTATTGTCTTGTCCCGAGTATAATTTCTTGGCATGGTCCTAAATCTCCTTGGTTGTATCTAGGAACATAAAATTCACACTAATCTTGGGTTCCATACTATTCAATAACCAGGTCATAATCTGTGCATCTTCTTGTTTCCAATCACTATACTCCTGAGAGTCAGCAGAAGGTTTTTCTTCTCTTACATGATTCACTTTCTTCTTAGCTCTAAGAAAGACCTCTACAGATTTCTCCCAAGGCACATAATTCTCCCCATTCAACTTGACAGAAGTCATCTGAACATTCAGGTAGTTGGTGGGAACCATAACACTAGATTTGTGTTCACTATTGTCTCCCCTATCTGAATTCCTCTTTTTTCTCGTAGATCAAACTTCTAAATCACTTTTCATCACACTTCACACTAGTGAAACCACCTACAGTCACAATACCCCTCGCTGATTTCTTCACTTTCAGCACCACACAATTACCTGAATACACACCATAGCACTACCAATTCACCAGCCACTCGATTCACACTGAAACACGCATATGTCCCACCTATTTGATGACCAAAAACCAACCTAACACTCAACTGTCCACTGCACCACCTGAAACAGTCCCCTTCGTACCATCAATTAGAGGGCTTCCTACAAACCACCACTAACACCCAATAAACCACTGACAGGAGGCATGAAAACCTCCAAAGGGAAGGGGCGATCACTCCTTTTCAGCCATTTTCCCTATCTCCAACGGATGATGAAGAAAACTGTAAAACCCTAGGCTGAATGGCAAAAGAACAGAATTCTGGGCAGATCTGATTTTGTCAGTGGCTCTGATACCATGATAAAGTTCAGACCTGCACTAAATTCTATTAGAATTAGAGGAAGATTAGAGGAGATAGAAGAGAGTGGAAGAGAAGAAAAGTAGAGAAGAAGAGAAGAAAGGAGAAGGAGAAAACTGGTTCGAACAAGAGAGAAAAGTCACTCTCTCTAATCGGCCAGGTTATATTTATATGTTTCTATTAAATAAAGCAAAAGACTATCAAGTCCCTACTTAAGTATGGGTCACATCACTTAACATAAACATTACACATCAGCTTAAACATAAATAGAAGGACTAAACTACCCCTATACAGTCAACACTAACAAAGCTGATGGAGTGACTTAATCTGGTTCAATGAGTTTGTTGTCTTGACAGAGCCTCCTATATATACTAGAATAAAATATGGAGCAACACAGAATGGGGAGAAAAGGTAATGGACAAAAATATGTAGTCAACAGAAAAGAAAACTGAAAATGAAGATATCATAGTCTCACAATTTTTTGCAACCAACTATAAGCAGATTAAGAGAGGAAAGCATCAGGGTGGGAGAAGTTCTCTAACATCCTCCAACAGTTTTTTGAAGATCTTATGTTTCCTGGAACTGTAACACACCAAGATAATAGTACTGAAAACTCTTAGCTTGATACAGCCAAGGTTCAGAATATCAACACAATAAACCCGATACAGGGCATGTCATCCATATCCAAGACAGGTTGGGATCCTCTGTCTATGCAGCCTATCCAGCTCAATGTCCTACCACTATGGGAGTGACATCTGTTATATCACACGGAGCTACCTACTTTTATTGTATGGGCACAAGATGGAGGCTTAACCGTCTCCATTTTCTTTTATTTTCCCTTTAAAAAAATAAAACCAAACATAAAAATTAAAGATTTCACTTCCCTTCTACTCCCTTTCCCACTGTTAGAATTCAGGTCTGCCTTTGAGTTCTGCCTGTCTGAGATCAGTTATGTAGAAGAAGAAAAGGTGAAAGAGAGAGAGAGAGAGAGAAAGAGAGAAGAGAGAATTCTGGTTCGAACTGAAAGAGTCAACCTGTCTTCTCCCAGTCGGCCAGGAAGTATTTATATTATTATTAAAACATAACTGAAAAGACCTATGTGCCCTTACTTAAGTTAAGAGCACTTGTTCCAACACAACATTACAGATCAGCAACATTAATCTAGGTATAAAGACAGAAATACCCCTACGCTAACACTCCCCCTCAAGCCGGTGAGTATATATCATATACTCCCAGCTTGTTACATATGTAGTCCACTCTTCCCCGACTCAAGCCTTTTGTAAATAAGTCAGCCCACTGATTTCCTGTATTAACATGTGTAGTGTCTAGCTCTCCATTCAGCACCTTCTCCCTCACAAAGTGACAGTCAACCTCAATGTGCTTGGTTCTTTCATGAAACACTGGATTAGAGGAGATATGAACTATAGCCTGATTATCACAATAGAGCTTCATTGGAGTGTTAATGTTGTACCCTACTTCCTGTAGAAGGTTCCTTAGCCACACTAATTCACAAGCGGTGTGCGCCATAGCCCTATATTCTGCTTCTGCACTGCTTCTTGCCACAACCGTCTACTTCTTACTTTTCCATGTCACCAGGTTACCTCCCAGAAACGTGCAATAGCCTGTAGTAGACCGCCTATCAGACATAGAACCGGCCCAATCAGCATCAAAATACCCTTCTATTTCAAATTTTCCCCCACTCTTGTATATCAGACCGCGACCCGGAGCCCCTTTTAGATACTTCACAATTCTCAGAACTGCATTCCAATGAGGAATCAGAGGTTTTTGCATGAACTGGCTTACCACACTAACTGCAAATGAGATGTCTGGTTTGGTAATGGTTAGGTAGTTCAGTTTGCCCACAAGTCGTCGGTATCTGCCAGGGTCTTCAAACACTTCACCCATATCACTGCTTAGCTTGGTATTTGTGTCCATGGGTGTTTCAGCTGGTTTGGCACCCAACGAGCCTGTTTCTTCCAGCAAATCAAGCACATACTTCCTCTGGCACAGGTTAATACCATACTTGGATCTCGCTACCTCTATCCCCAAGAAGTATTTCAGTTTACCCAGATCCTTTGTCTGAAAGTGATCCTGCAGATAAGTCTTCAGCCTATCAATACCAATGTTATCATTCCCAATAATAACAATATCATCTACATACACCACAAACAGTATTTTTCCTCCCGGAGAGTCATGACTAAATATAGAATGGTCAACCTTGCACTGTTTCATACCAAACTTCTTTACCACCTCACTGAACCTACCAAACCATGCTCGAGGAGACTGTTTAAGCCCATATATAGCCTTCCTTAGTCTACACACCTTACCATCCTCCCCCTGAGCAACAAACCATGGAGGTTGCTCCATGTAGACCTCCTCGAGTAAGTCACCATGCAAAAAGGCATTCTTGATATCAAGCTGATATAGTGGCCACTCATACATGGCTGCAAGAGAGATCACAACACGAACTGACCCTATCTTAGCAACCGGTGAGAAGGTCTCTGTGTAGTCAATACCATAGGTTTGGGAGTACCCTTTTGCAACTAATCGCGCTTTCAGGCGTTCAACACTACCATCAGGCAGATACTTAACCATATAAACCCATTTACAACCAACAGCTTGCTTCCCAGGAGGAAGAGCAGTGAGGTCCCAAGTATGATTATGATGAAGGGCTAAGAGTTCTTCTTCCATGGCACGGCACCACCCTGGAGAGGCAAGGGCTTCCTGGACATCTTTAGGAACAATAACTGATGATAACAAGGTAACAAACTGGCGATGGGAAGCGGAAAGGTGAGTAAGAGAAACATAATTAGAAATGGGATGAAGGGTGCAAGTACGTTTACCTTTCCGCAAAGCAATGGGTAGATCAAGCTCAGATGCTAAGTACGGGTCTGGTGCCGGATCCGTCGACGGAGATGTAGCCGGAGGAGTAGTAGCTGGTGCGCGTGGGCGATGTGTATACACATGACGGATAGGTGGGCGTTCAACAGGTGGTGGCACCGGAGGCAAGGATTTGGTCACGACTAGAACAAAGAAAGGAGGATCGACGGCGTGAAGTGGAAGAGGAGGAGGTGATGAGAAGGAAGAAGCATCACCGGACCCCAAAAAGAGTGGAGTAGACTCAAAGAAACTGACATCAGCACACACAAAGGACCGTCGAGAACCAGGATGGTAACACCTATACCCTTTCTGTGTCCGAGAATAGCCAAGGAAGATGCACTTGAGAGAACGAGCATCGAACTTGTCATTACCGGGACCCAGATTATGGACGAAGCAGACACACCCAAAAAGTCTCGGCATAAGAGGGAATGGAGACAAAGTGGAAAACAAGACCTGAAACGGAGAATGACCATCAAGGATGAACGTGGGCATCCGATTAATCAGAAAGCAAGAGGTAAGCACTACATCACTCCAAAAAGGTTTGGGAACATGCATGTGATGCATTAGGGATCTTGCTGTTTCAAGAAGATGGCGATTCTTTCTCTCAGCCACCCCATTTTGCAACTAATCGCGCTTTCAGGCGTTCAACACTACCATCAGGCAGATACTTAACCATATAAACCCATTTACAACCAACAGCTTGCTTCCCAGGAGGAAGAGCAGTGAGGTCCCAAGAATGATTATGATGAAGGGCTAAGAGTTCTTCTTCCATGGCACGGCACCACCCTGGAGAGGCAAGGGCTTCCTGGACATCTTTAGGAACAATAACTGATGATAACAAGGTAACAAACTGGCGATGGGAAGCGGAAGGTGAGTAAGAGAAACATAATTAGAAATGGGATGAAGGGTGCAAGTACGTTTACCTTTCCGCAAAGCAATGGGTAGATCAAGCTCAGATGCTAAGTACGGGTCTGGTGCCGGATCCGTCGACGGAGATGTAGCCGGAGGAGTAGTAGCTGGTGCGCGTGGGCGATGTGTATACACATGACGGATAGGTGGGCGTTCAACAGGTGGTGGCACCGGAGGCAAGGTCACGACTAGAACAAAGAAAGGAGGATCGACGACGTGAAGTGGAAGAGGAGGAGGTGATGAGAAGGAAGAAGCATCACCGGACCCCAAAAAGAGCGGAGTAGACTCAAAGAAACTGACATCAGCACACACAAAGGACCGTCGAGAACCAGGATGGTAACACCTATACCCTTTCTGTGTCCAAGAATAGCCAAGGAAGATGCACTTGAGAGAACGAGCATCGAACTTGTCATTACCGGGACCCAGATTATGGACGAAGCAGACACACCCAAAAAGTCTCGGCGTAAGAGGGAATGGAGACAAAGTGGGAAACAAGACCTGAAACGGAGAATGACCATCAAGGATGAACGTGGGCATCCGATTAATCAGAAAGCAAGAGGTAAGCACTACATCACTCCAAAAAGGTTTGGGAACATGCATGTGATGCATTAGGGATCTTGCTGTTTCAAGAAGATGGCGATTCTTTCTCTCAGCCACCCCATTTTGTTGTGGGGTATAGGTACACGAGGTCTGATGTATAATGTCGTGTTGGTCCAGATATTCCTGAAATGATGAGGATAAATATTCGTGGCCATTATCAGAACGAAAAACTTTGATGTGGGTACCAAATTGGTTACGAATCTCAGCATAAAATTTCTGAAAAATGGTAAACAATTCACTTCTTTCTTTCATTAAATAGAGCCACGTCATCCTTGAAAAATCATCCACAAAAATGACAAAATATATGTATCCATTATATGACCACTTTATACGGACCCCAAACATCTGAATGAACTAAAGAAAAAGGACTCGACACACGGTTATCAACCCTAGAACTAAAGGGAACATGATGGTGTTTCCCAAACTGACACGACTCACAATCCAAAACAGAAAGCTGACTCAAGGACGGAACCAAGGACTTCAAGACTTTTAGCGACGGATGACCAAATCGGCAGTGCCACTGGAGAGAAGAAAGAGATGACTGGAGAGCTGTTGTAGTTCTACCACCACCACCGTCAAGATAATACAGTCCACCTGCTTCATGCCCTCCACCAATCTTCATCCCCGTCTTGAGATCCTGAAAAACACACATAGAAGGATAAAAGGTAATGGAGCAGTTAAGTGATTTGATCAACTTACTAACAGACATAAGGTTAAAAGGCAATTTAGGAACATACAGAACTGATGAGAGGGATACAGGATCTAGGTCAACATTACCAACACCACAAATTGAGGATGTGGAACCATTAGCAAGGGTGACAGATTGTGATGTTGAGCAATGAGATAAGGAGGAAAACACACCTAGAGTTCCAGTCATGTGATCGGAGGCTCCAGAGTCAATGATCCAGGAATTGGGTGTAGATGCCAGACAAGACATACCTGAGTGAGCAAAAGTCGTCGTGTTCTGCTGTGATTGGATAAACCTCTCATATTCATCACGGGGAACACTCACCATCTCCTTCATGGGACCATCTGTAGATGTAGGAGGCATCTGATCAGATGAATGATTCTCCTGTCTAAAGCTGGAACTTGAGTCACCGGTCGCGACATGATTGGCCCAGGTTGAGGGAGGACCATGTAGATCATAACAATAGTTGATGGTATGTCCATCCATACCACAATGAGTGCACTTCCTCGGGCTTGAGCTACGTCCTCTACCACGAGCTCCCCCTAAATCTCTGCCCCTAGTACGACCACCACCACGATTATGAGTAGACCCACCATTGCCACTTCGGCCATACGCAAAACCACTACCACCACCACGGCCAGACTGAGCTCCCCTAGCTCCACCTCTAACACCACGGCCTCTCGATGCAACAAAGGCAGATCTATCTGAGATATTAGAGTTCTCAGTAGATCCGATAGAAATCCTCTGGAGTCGAGCAAATACCTCTTCTAAGGACGGAAGAGCTGATCCTCCTAATATCTGAGCCCGTACTGGTTCATTTTCAGACTTTAGTCCCACCAAAAATCTAGTCACATCAAGCTACTCTCTCTGTTGTTGCTGAATCTTGACATCAGAAGTGAGAGGATGATAGACATTCAACTCATTACGTATGTTCCTCATGTTGGCATAGTACTCCTCAAGACTCTGATTGCCCTGTTGCAGGTTAAAGTACTCTTGATAAAGCTGATAAACTCTGGTTGTATTGTCCTACCCCGAATACAATTTCTTTGCATGGTCCCACACATCTTTGGTAGTATCAAGAAACATGAAGTTCACACTAATCCTGGGTTCCATACTGTTCCACAACCATGTGATGATCTGAGCATCCTCTTGCTCCCAGTCTTCATACTCGTGAGAGTCGGAGGAGGGTTTCTCCTTTCTAATGTGTTTTACCTTCTTCTTTGCCTTCAGAAAGACTTCAACGGATTTAGCCCAAGGCACATAATTCTCTCCATTTAATTTAATGGAGGTCATCTGAACATTCAGGTAGTCTGTAGGCACCATCACACTAGGTTTATAATCATTATTATCTCCCATTATGTTATCATCGATTTTGCACACTTGCTGAATTCTATTATCACTGAGATCTGCACACTACACACCACTAGGTCACACCTGTCACACTGATTGCAGCACTTATTGTTGTTGGAATGTGTCCTCTTTACACCACAAACCCTAGATCACACCTGTCACACTGATTTCAGCACTTGTTGTTGCTGAAAAGTGTACTCACACCACAAACCCTACTCCTACAACTACCTGAAATCTCACCACTATATGATCATATCTCTTCCTTTAAAATGCACAAAGAAACCAGCACAAACCCTAGCACATTACTGTCCAAAACCCTAGCATATGGTCTGAAACACACTTCCTATTTAATCCATAACAGATATCATGCACTGAAATCTCTTACCTTGTCACTGAAGTAACACCCATACGAGCAGGAAAGCAGTCCACACACGACAGCCACTGCACACACAACAGCCACACACGACAGCCACTGCATACACAGTTCGGCCCTCTATTCTTCCTCTACTAGGAGAGGGCGATCTCAGAAATCACAGCAACCGACCACATACAACCTGACTGAAGGCATAGAAACCTCCAAGGGAAGAGGGCGATCACTCCTTTTCAGCCCTTTCCCTTATCTCCAATCGAACACAGAAAAAAAAAAAGAAGAAAAACCCTAGATAGGGTGCACAGAGAATAGAAACCTAGGCAAGCAAAAATCTAGGCAGATTCAAGTTGCTCTGATACCATGTTAGAATTCAAGTCTGCCTTGGAGTTCTGCCTGTCTGAGATCAGTTATGTAGAAGAAAAGGTGAAAGAGAGAGAGAGAAAGAGAGAAGAGAGAGTTCTGGTTCGAACTGAAAGAGTCAACCTGTCTTCTCCCAGTCGGCCAGGAAGTATTTATAATATTATTAAAACATAACTGAAAAGACCTATGTGCCCTTACTTAAGTTAAGAGCACTTGTTCCAACACAACATTACAGATCAGCAACATTAATCTAGGTATAAAGACAGAAATACCCCAACGCTAACACCCACCTTATATTTTTCTCTCCTCCGCAAATACCCTCTTCCCTTTCCTTTCCAATTCCCCTTCTATTTTTCTTTCTACCAGCACCATTCACAGCAACTTGGTTTCCTTCTTACTCTCTTTCTACCAAATACTTTCTCCTTCTCACAACCTGGTTTCCATTGCAGTCAATGATTTTTCTTAACGATTTTGGCCTTTCAACTGAGAAACATATAGAGATAAAAGGAGAAATTTGAACCCATCAATGTTCCTGCATCAAAGTATGAAGCTTTTTTCCCAACCAGATTGATATAAACATAAATGAAATGAGAACCATTAGAGGTTCTTAGCCCAATCACCCGAGAATCTTCTTTGAAGATGAATGAGAAAAAATTCAGAAAATAGAAATAATAAGAAAAAGAAGATATGAGAATGAAGGGCAAGTCAACTATCACTATTAATCCACAGTTTCCATCCTCTAATTTTATCACAATAAATTTGCATACCAGGCAAGATCAAAGATTTTGGCCACCAACTTAAGCAGATCTAGGAAGCTCATATCTATTTTTGTTCCTTTTCCGTTAGAAAACAGTGATAGGTGTGTTTGTTCCTTTTCCATTTACCTTGAGCTTAAATTGACATAAGAATGGTGGGTTTTCTGGTGTTTAAAGTTCATGACATGGGAACCTAATAGGATTCCAGAAATTAAAGTAAAAGTGAGTTACAAATTACAAGTTAGGAGCAGCTACAAGGAAACAAGAGTCACCCAATATTCTTCAATTACACCTCCATAGGTTAACTCACACCCATTCCAGCTTCTCTTCCCATCCATCTGCTGTGAATTAATACCATACTGTATTCACCTGGGTAAGGATACTGTCTATAATGCATTCTTCTCACTATTAAGGGTTTTTGATGGATCTTGAGAGGGAGAAGGTATTTGGTAGAGAGAGAAAGAGAGAGAGAGGAAGAAATCAGGTTGCTGCCGTGAAGGTGCTGGTAGAAAGAAAAATAGAAGGGAAAAAGGGAAGAAGGTATTTGGAAGGAAGAGAAAAGTGAGGTAGAAGGGAAAGTTGAATCTTTATTTTTTACGTTTGATTTTCTTTTTTTTTTCAAAAGTGAAACAAAAGGGAACCAAGAAGGTTAACCCTCCATCTCTTTGCGTGCATGGCAAAAATGAAGAGCTTGTGTGATATAACAGATGCCACTCCTTGTGTAGGACATTGAGACAGACAGGCTGGGAAGACAGAAGAACCCAACCCTCCAAGGCAGGGGGCATGTGGCATGGGTGGATTGGACATGGTGTCAAACATTCCACATGTGCCCTTATGTTATAGTACGTATCACATTGTATTGATCAATACAAACCAATACAACATGACACTGAGCTTTTTTTTTGATAAATAACATCAATTCCATTAGAATAATGAATAGATACAAGAAGATCCCCCTAGAGGCGCGAGGAGCAGCCTCTCCAAACAGCAAATACACAAACTACAACAGAGAAAACAACATGACACTGAGTTTGAGTTGGTGGAATCTTTTTTTTTTCAGTATTCGGCATGGTTTATAGTTTTTGGTCCTTGTTCCAACCATATGGGGTTTTTTAATGCTAGTAGAGATCAAATTACAATTACTACTTTTTTATGGGAAACGGTAACTTTCATTAATTCTTTAAAAGACTTGGTACAAAAGCTACCTTCAAAAGCAAGGTGACCCCTCAGCAAAAATTACAAACACGCCCAAAACAGTTCTCCCTACTAACTCCTTGCTTTGCTAGACTATCGGCCATTGCATTGGCTGATCTCCTAGTCCATTTAAAACAGACTTCAAGCTCCCTTGTTAGTTGCATAATTTCCTTTACAGATTGTCTAAGGGACCAGGTACCCAACTTGTTTGTTTGCATTCAGCCTATTACCAATTTCGAATCTCCCTCCACTTCCAATTGCTGGAAACCCAGCTGTTTAGCTGGTTTGAGCCCCTGTAGGAGTGCCAAAACTTCTGCTCTAAGAGAGTCCCCCAAGTCTATTGGGCCAGAAAACAGGGCTAAGACTTTTCCTCCCCCATCTCTAAAGACACCCCTAATTCCAGAGGGACCTGGATTACCTACAGAGCTGCCTTCAAAGTTCAGCTTTACACCTACAGTTAAAGGGGGGACCAGTCCTCTTGAATAGCTAAAGAGGGGCAGGAAGAACTTGCTATTATGCTCCAGCCTCTAATCAAAGCATCTATGGAGAAGTCCTTGAACAGGTCCAGCGATTTCAGCTAATGTATAGCCTTGATGGTAATCCCTTCTATGACTTCATGTGCCCTTGAAAGATTCTGTAATTTCTCTCTTCCTACACTGCCCAAATAACTGCTGCCCTCGTTGTTCTCCACATTACCCTTCCTCTTTTCTTTGGTTGGTGGAAAAAGCTAGGTTCAAAAAGATCTGCCATGCTTGAAGGAGGAACCCACCTGCACCCAAAGAGAAAGGAGAACCAATCCCGAATAAGATTAACAAAAGGACAGGAGATTAGTAGATGATTTACCATCTCACCACTCTTCAAGCAAAGGTTACAAACACGCGGGGTTAAGCACCAATTTGGTCTTTTTCTTTGAAGCATACCCAAAGTGTTGATTTTTTGGAGAACCACTTCTCAATAAAAATCCCTCACCTTTGGAGGTACAGGAGCACACCACACTTCTTTTGCAGGAAAAGAGTAAACCAAATTGGAAAAGTGCACTAAAGCATTGAAGAAAGAAGAACAAGAAAGCCAACCGGAGGACTCTTCTGTCCAAATTCTACTATCATGGCAGGATTAGTCCAAAAACACTGAATCTAGAAGAGAGAAAAGATCATCTACCAACCCTATTTCTAACTCCCTCAACCCTCTCCTGAAACCTAGAACCCACGACTCTCCAAAGACATGAAAGGCAGAGATGGCTTTAAATTTGTTCAAAGAGAGGGGGCAGAGGGTCGGGAACCTATCCTTAAGAGGTTGGTCCCCAATCTAGATGTCTTTCCAAAAAAGAATCTTATTACCCAAACAAGCATCATACCTAATGAAAGGAGAAAAGTCAGGGAGGATACCAACAATGTCTATCCACAGACAAGAAAGAAAAGCCCTTGGGTTGAGACCAACATCCCATCCATTAGCTGCCAATCCACGTATGCTTTCTATCACTCTACGCCATAAGCTTTCTTGCTCCTTGGGAAACCTCCATAACCAATTATTTAACAATGATGTGTTTCTTAGACGGACATTTCCAATCCCTAATCCCCCTTTTCTCCCAAAAGTCATTATGTTGAATCTCCCCCTATACAACAAGATCTCTCCGATAGTCCTCTAACACTCCCAGGTTCTTCTGAAAACTCATTCCTTTCTCTATATGAAACAAGCCTATATACATTGACTAAAACCCACTTAACATTATCTTCTAGGTTCTTTGGTTTCAATAAATTGAAAAAGTTACCCATCAGTTCCTCCAAACAAGTTACCCTATCCACATCCCACGACAATTATCCCTCCTAATGCTCCCCTTTCCAGCATATAGATCAACCTTCCATTCCTTGCACTTCATATACTTGCTGCCCATCTATGGTCAAACTCTGACCACTTTAAGTTCAGGGGAATAAACTCTTCATCTTATTTTAATTTATGATTTTTCATGTAGAAAGAGTTGGGATATGAATTTTCTTTATTATCCCTCCTAATACTCCTCTCCGACACAAATCATCTACCTTCTATTATCACCAAATTGTTCCATAATAGCAACAAACCACCCTTTAATGTCCCTCCTCATTTCAACTTCATACTTCTTTCCAGCCAAGCTCACTAAACTCTTCCATCCCTGTTTTTTTATGGAATGGACCACCCAATCCATGAAACCCTTCAGCCATCCTAGGGCTGCAAATGAATCAAATTGAATTCAGTAATGGGTCTATCCAATTTGATTCAATAAAATTTTAGAGGGATTCAAATTCGATATGAACCCATCAGATTTTACAAATTGTCATTCAAATTCAATTCATTCTATCTTAACAGATATCCGATTCAAACTGATAAGTATCCTTGCTGAGAAAATTTTAACATCTAAAGCAAAAAAATTATGTAGATGGAACCTATACTGATTGATTTGTTTGAGATAAAAAGAACAAAGGATGGTATCTCATTGTTGGATCCATTTCTTGTCTGATATGGTTGCTATCATTGTATCATTATCCATTCGATCACCATTTACACCACTTAATAGAGCAGTCAATGGTTACAGAGAGAGAGAGAGAGAGAGAGAGAAGAGAAGGCTTATTGAGTTAGAGTCGACCATTGGTTGTAGCAGCAATGGCTGAGTGGCAGATGGTTGAGCCAAGCAGCAACGATAATGACTGAGCGACGGTGAAAATGGAAAACTGTTGGTGAATGAAAATGGAAGAAGAACATCCATTGAGATAGAACAAGAATGAAAATGGAAGAAGAATATCCAATTTGGCTAGGGTTTTGGCCTTTGCTTTTGGGTTAGATTGTTAGAGGAGATGAGGAATAGTGGTGGGTGTAGGCTGCTTGCTTGTAGCGGTAATGAAAATGGAAGAGGAACAGCCTAATGGGTGAAGGGTATAAATGCCATACAAAATTACTTTAAAATATATATATAAATTAAAAGAATATATATATATATATTAACGAACTGGATTGGATCATAGCGGATCGGATCGGGGTATATTCGAATCCAATCCGTTGTTAATGGATTGACTTTTCTGATTTGATTCAATTTGTTAGGATCAATGGGGGTATTCGAATTCGGCTCTTCGGATTCAAATTAGATCAGACCCGATTTATTTGCAGCCCTAAGCCATCCAACCACAACTATGAAATGGTTGTTCTATTCTCTTCTCTGATTTTCGCTGACCACTTCCTACTATTTCTGCATTCTTCAAATGGAAACTTTTTGGCTTCTATCTCCAACTCTCCCTTTCTTTCAACTTCTCTATCATCGTGCCTGGAACCAAGCTATGTCTCTGCTCAGATATAAGGGTGTCAATGGACCGGATTTGGATTGGACCCCATCAAGTCCAAAATCAATTTGGACGGATTGGATGGACCAACCAGACATATTGGATTGGACCAATCTGATCCAAAATGTTTATTAGATTGGATTGGACCTGGTCCGTCCGTAATAAATTTATATTGGAGTTCGATTAAGCCAATATCTGGTCCATTGATATAAGATAAGAATATGCATGTCAATGGACTGGGTATGGGTTGAAACCAATCTAAATCAAAATGAATTTGAACAGATTGGATAGTCCAAATATTGAATTGGACCGGCCCAAATTGGTTCAAAATATTCATTGGATTGGACTGGACCTGGTCCGTTTATAATGGACTCACATTGGACTGGATCAGGTTGGACCAAATCCAGTCCAATTGACACCCCTACTCAGATAGAATCACCTTCTCCATGAATCATGACATAAAGAAGAAAATAAACAAAAATAATAATACACTGCTTTTGACAGTAAGAAGTATCTTTTATCAAAAAAAAAAGACAGTAAGAAGTACCTCCAAAACACAAAAAGGAAACAAACCCTATTAAGAAGTACCCCCAAAACTCTTTCCTTTCCAATTCTGAAAAAGGTCATTTCTCTGCATCACCAACATCTGGATTAGATCCTACAAATTTACCCACCAGATACACATTCAGCAACTTTAGCCTATCAAACACCTTATCAGCAGCTACCTTCACAACCACTAGAGCGCCTTGGCCTCTTAATCATATCTTTGTCCAAAAGTATAATGTATGCTTTAAGACCTCATTATTTCTGTTGTTGATACTGCCCAATTTTCCAGCATTGTGTTTTTTCTCTAGAATCTATCAACATGCTCCACCCTTCTACTAATTCAGAAAATCAGATTTTATGGTCTGCTGGCAGGTATGGTCATTTCTCTGTTTGTTCCCTCTGCAATCAACTAAGGGGGAAGAATGAGAGCAAAGTGGCCTGGAGTTGGATTTGAAGATATAAAGTTGCATCAAAGGTGATTTTCTCCATGTAGACAGAAATCCTGGATTGAATCCTCACTTTGGATCATCTGCTGCTGAAAGAAATTGCAGCCCCCAATCATTGTTGCATCTTTTGTCAAGCAGAAGAATCTGTTCAGTACCTGATTATCCACTGTGAGGTCACATATAATGTGTGGAACAACTTTCTTTGGCTGTTTAGTGTGCAGTGGGCTATTCCAGAAGACCTCTCCACCTTATGGTCTGCTTGGTCTTTCAAGAGCCTTAACAAGAGATGTTTTCTTCTATGGAAGATGGTTCCTTTTACTTCCGCATGGGGGATATCCGGATATGGCAGGAAAGAAACAGCAGAATCTCCAAAAGTGCTCTCATGACAAAGGAGAGGTTGATCAGGCACCTGGAGAGACAAGTTATTTCTTGGCTAAAGGCACACAAAGTTTCTTAACTCCAGTTCTTCCCTTTTTTTTTATTGGAAATGGTGACTTTCATTAAGGATATCAAATTACATCTTGCACTATCAACCACTCAAACAAAGAGTGTTGACCCCAACATGACATCAAGAATTACAGTACAGCCCAAAAGAAGTTTTCCCTGAAGGTCCCCTGTTTTTCCAAGCTATCTGCCACAGAATTTGCTGATCTCCATACCCATTTGAAAGCTACTCCAACTTCCCTTGCCGAGAAGATTATTTCCCTTATTTGTTGTCTAAACTTCCATATACCCTAACTCTTTGTTTGCAGCCATCCTATTATCAATTTAGAGTCCCCTTCCACCTCCAGGTTCTGAAATTCCCATTGTTTTGCAAATCTCAGGCCTTGTAGTAGAGCCAAAATTTCAGCTCTCATAGAGTCTCCCACTCCTATGGGACCAAAGTATAGTGCCACCATTCTGCCCTCCCCATCCCTAAAGACTCCCCCTACTCCCGAGGATCCTGGGTTACACATGGAGCTTCCATCAAAATTTAATTTGACATTTTGTTGTGCTGCAGATGTCCAAGAAGGCTGAGGGGCAGGCTGTTTGGTTGAAGAGTTTGCCACTGCTGGCCATCCCCTATGTATATCATCCACTGAAAAGTTTTTAAATAAGTCACTTACTTTCAGCCAATATATGACTTTAATGGCTACACAGTTAATAATTTGTTCTGTTGATATTTGTGCCCCTTGGAATATTCTGTTATTCCTTTCTTCCCATAAAGACCAAAGAATGGCTATTCTTATTGCCCTCCACATCACTCTCCCCCTTTTCTTTGATAGGAGGAAGAAGCTTGGGTTGAAAAGACTTGTCACATCTGGAGGAGAGGTCCACTTGCAGTCAAATAAGGAAGAGAACCAATTCCACACACAAGAAGCAAAGGGACAAAAAAGTAACAGATGTGTAACTTGAAGGGATGAGAGATCCATCCTATGGATGCCCAAAGATTGCGGAATAAGGGGCGAATTTCAAAATTTTTTCTCTCCCTTCAACTGGGAATCGTATTCCCTATTTAGAAAATCATATTTTCAAGGATCAATCTTGAACCATAAACTGAACCAGATCTGAACCAAAAGGGAGTGGGAAGGATTATACCTGATACGGAGAAGTAATATCTCCCAACGAAGGTGTTCACGCCCAAGGAAGGATCCAAAGACTGCTCCCACTGAAGATGGCACAGTGCAAGTGGAGCAGAATCAGCAGTGTTCTTCTCCAAGAACTCTGTCCTTCGCAAGAATCAGCAAGATGGTACGTGAGCACAGGTTCCTTTCAATCCTTTCTCAAAGGACTGATGTCAAGATCCAATCTTGACTTCTCCCACAAGTGGAGATCGAACTGGCAAACAGGGCGGCAAGAACAGGGAGGCGGCAAGAGAGTATTTGCAGGGAGCAGAATTCTCTCTTGTTGATTTCAGCGCTAAAGAAAACCTGATGATCTGTATGTTGTGTGTCTAAAGGCTGCCGCCCCCTTCTTCTTTTATAATCTTAAAGGGATCAGCTCCTAATCTGATTAGGAGTTGCTAATCCAAATCATATTTGGGTTAGAAGTCCCTTTAAGTGATAAGGGATAATGCTCATCTTATCTGGAGATCAGATCAGCTATCTCCTAATCTGATTAGGAGGTTTCCAGATCTAAATCTTATTTAGATCTTAGACTCTCTAAGTGGATAGGGTCTAAGCCCAATCCTATTAGCTGGTCCTCTTCAGATTTCGCCCCTTTATTAACTAAATAAACAGCCCAATTCGAAATGGGCTTTAGGCCCATTAAGCTTATGTGCTCACTTAACCCTCTTAACTGCTGCCCAGTTGGGCTTCCTTGTATGGCGTGGGACCCAAGCATTGATCTACACATCAGCCACATGGGTTCGGCCCAGCCTTTGTTACAAGGCCTGGCCGAATACACTGTTAAAGACAGTGCACCCCCTGAAACCCATCAAATGGGCTCTACGGGCCCAACACTTACCCTAAGAGGTCCCTAGGCCAAGCCACCTTGTAACACCCAGGGACTGTGGGCAGATGCAAGATTAGCCCATCAGGTATTATCCTCAATGGTCTTACACTTAACCTCTCAGCCCATAATGATCATACACTGCCCGACAAGAGAGGACCTCTCCCTCGGCTGCAAGGAACAGTGTTGCACTCTCCACTCATATGGATCCCGGGAATTAAAACCTTCTTGCAAACAATTTAGAAACCATATATATATACTTTTATATCTTATATAAAATATATTTTGCAAAACAAATCTCAACGGTTGAAATCGACTGCCAGCAGTCTTGGTTTCCATCAGTGAGAGTGCATCCCCGATCATTACCTTTGTCCGACAAAGGGGCTGATCCTGTCACTATGATCACCCACTCAGATGAATTCTCGGACTGTCCCAACATACCCAGGTTTTGACCCCCACTAAGGATCTCACTGATTGGTACATCAAAGATAGCCCAATCCGACACCTAGTGCAGTATCATAATCGAGTCTAAGAGTCGGGTGTAACTTTCCAGTTTTGCCCATCAATCTTCAAGGTCCAGGGCAATACTGGAAATCTGGTCCAGTTCAAAGATTCAATTAATCCTACACTGTATGTGCCTAGGGTCTCACCCTGGCAGCTGAGACAAGCCACCCCAACCGACTTGGTGGCACTACAATGTCAGCCTTGTCAGGATAGGTCTCCCCAGACCGACCCACTGGCTGTGAACATTCTAAACTAACACGAGTCTCATTAAGTGTCCAGTTTAAGGGTATTACACAGAAACATACCAAGGGAACATGAATCAAATATGTATCTTTATTCATTTACAATAAACTCATAAAGTACATCATTCTGATTGAAGCTAAGGGCATACAAAACTGTCTAACATAACTGTCTCACCATTTCCCAAACAAAGGCAACAAACATGAGGGGAGAGGTAATGATTTGGCCTTCTTTTTTGTAAATTATCCAGAGTATTAATTTTTTGGAGCACCATCTCCCAACAAAAGGCTCTTATTTTTGGGGGGTCCAAGACTACACAAGACTTCCTTTGTAGGAAAGGAGCCTCCTGGGTGCGAGGAATGAAGGAGGGCGGAGAAAAAAGAGGCACGGGTATAGCAGCCAAAGGGGGACTCTAACCAGATTCTGCTGTCCTGGCAAGAGAGGTCCAGGAATGCAGTATTAAGAAGGGAAATTAGTTCATCTACTAAGCCCATTTGATGTTCCCTTAACCCTCTCCTTAATCCTAGATCCCAAGAGTTTTCATTAACAAGCAATGAAGAAATCACTTTCCCTTTATTGAGGGACAAAGCAAAAAATAGGTGAAAATCTGTCTTTGAGAGAAAATGTCCCAAGCCAGATATCCTCCCAAAAATGAACTTTGTTACCCATACAAGCATCATACCTGACCATCTGAAGGAAAGACAGTAGCAAATTGTGAATTCCTTTCCAAGGAGAAGCCCTTGTTGCTCTAGGATCAAGGCCAATCCATTGTCTGCCATGCTATGGATGCTTACAATGACCTTATGCCATAAGTTCTCTTGTTCCAAGGGAAACCTCCACAGCCATTTACCCAGTAGTGCCAAGTTCCTAAGTTTAATGTTTCCTACCCCTAGGCCTCCACTATCCCTACTCCTTAAACCCACCTCCCATTTTACCAAATGATCTTTTTTTGTATCCCATGGCTCCCACAAGAAGTCTCTCATCAGTTTCTTCAGTTTATTGGCCACTTTTAAGGGGATCCTAAAGGTTAATAGGTAATAGACTAGCAAAATCAGTTCTTCCCATTATAGTAATCATTGGAATCAGATCATGACAGATAATGATTTTGTGGCTATATCTAGCAAGATGTATATATTCATACTCTTGAGCTTTGATGCCCTTCTTTGTATAGTTATATTTGGAGGGGCCCTCTCCCTCCTTTTAACACAAAAGTCATCTCACTTCACAAAAAAAAAAAAGAAAAAGAAAAAGAAAAAAAGAAGAACAGTAACAAAAATGCAAGAATACAAACAACAAAAGCATTCAAATGTACACCAATGCTTCATGATATTATTTTGTCTTTTGATATCAATGCCCAGTCCATTATGTATGAGAAAATGCCTCTCAAATCCTCCTGATATTATGAAATAATATATATTAAATCTTCTCCGAAAGAAACAATCATGTTTTTTATGAGTAAAAAGAAACAATTATGTTCAAAACTAAAATGATACAATGGATTTAAAGAAACTGTCTAACATGCAAAAACAACTGAAAACACATCTGTGGATGTAAAGAACACACATTTCCTAATTAAGATCTCTTTAAAGGTATGCATGTGCTGAAATATTATAAGAAAAGAACAAGATAATCCTATTTAACATCTATCAAACTGTAAGGAAAATAATAACAAAAGAAATATGCATTACAAGGGAAAAAGGAGTCTAAGAATAAAAAGAAAACAAAGAAAGGAAATGATGAGAAATAAAGATACATTATACTAGTGGTTTCTTCTGTTGTAGATGTTCATGCACAGGTATAACATACACAAGCTCAACTCTTTGGGTCCGACTGCTTAGTTTCACTGGTAAAATGTTCCTTTCGTTTTATTGCAGAGGAGCATGCATACTACCATAGGTTATTTCATTAGGAAACTTACCTGATACCCCGACTGCTTCCACCCCAATCACAATAGCTCACAATCAACTTTTGGAGTTGCCAAACACCTCTCAGAGCCATCCCACTTACAAATTAATTTCCAAGTTCTAGAGAAACCTTCCTGTATGAAGAATGCAAAATAATTTGTTTTAGCAATCAACCCACATGGCAGTATAAGAAAAAAAAATTCCAAGGTAGATGAATCTTAAGAGCATGTATTTGATTGGCAGAAGCTTGGCTCAGGCCTGGAGACACAAGACGTGTATTCCAGTCCAGGGCCCTATAACTATGTACTTGTCCCCCATTAAGAAGGTGCCAACCACCAAGATTGAACCTGCAATTTGATCACAGCTTGGCATTTCCACTGTTTATATTTGGAAGGTTAGAAAAAGCTCCATGACATCTCTTGAAATGCACAACAAGATAATGCACAAATCATATGGCTAGAAGTTATCTGATCAAGCATTTTTGGTGTAGATATCATTGGATGGGTCCTAATACCCTCAATATACAATAGGTTGTAAGTCATAAAGTTACAGACCCAAACTGTCCAGTTTTCCCAGACCCAAGCCCATCTCTATTCCCTAACTGAATTAGACATTTAATGTCCCTCCTAACTCTGCCTGGACAAAGGAGAGGACTGTGTCAGGATGGCAACCAGCATTAAAACTTTTGCCAAGCTTTTATGGTCATAGATTTAGTGTCCTTCCTAAACATATCATAGAGATGGTCCTCTGCAATTGATCAACTTGTCAAAATCAAAGAGTTAAAAGGTGCCTATTAGCTTGTAAAAAGATGAGAATGAATTAAAATTACATTACAATAACGGTTCCCCAATGTTGAGGCAATCCTATACGTGTGCCAACCACAGTCAATTGCAATTGGGGCAGACAAGTCCCTTCCATGATTGAGAACTTTTATGTGGCTCTTAAGATTCTCATAGGTGATCAGTCTTATGTAATCATTTCTGATGAAATAAAAACTGGAATTAACTCAAATGGAAAATATTTCTTTGCACCAAGTGCATCCAGTAACCACCTATGACAAGTGGCTCATCAGCTCAAAATATCTAAATCTGCATACCATGTGGTTCCATTCCAATCTCTCTTCACATAACCCCCGCCCCCAGATTCGAATAATTTCCGGAACATCTTTCAGAAACATCAAAGCATCCTTTCTTATATTAACATTCATCTTTTCTAATGTGTCACTTGGATTCTTAAACTTTTGAAGTACCAGAATCGCAAACATGTTTTTATTTCTTTCGTCTTTCCAATTGTTGCAGAACTCTGCAAATCATGCAAAAGGGAAGTACAAAGTTTTATGGCTATATGATAACCTGAAACCTAGAACAGTAGAATCAGTTCTCTACTCTGGTTAGCGCTACAACCCGAGACCCCAGAGCCGTATAAGCCGAGACTCAGCTCTGTGGAACAGAATACTCGCATTGAAAAGAGGAAGAAAACAGATAGAAAGAAATAGAATTTAACATACCGTAAGTTGCCAAAGAAGGGAAGAGTTGGGCAAAGTTTCTTCGCACACTGAAGTTGTTGCAGGCGGGAGAGTTCTTGTGATGAGCGGCGGAGCGAGACTTTTTCAGCTTTTCATCATCGTTTTTAACCGGATGAGCTAATAAGCGCTGATCAGTATTTTGTGAAAATGAATCAGGGTTTGCTCGGCACACAGCGCAGCTCACAACGACCTTACAAGTTACAACCCTATCCCACCGTGTACTAAGAAACATCTCTACTCGGCCCGCACCCCGGTCGGGCTTGGTCATGTAATTAGGCCCGCGGGCCTGATCTCGGGCCTAACATAATAAGCCCGATTGTGTTTCGGGCTGGGTTTGGGATTTGTCAAAAAAGCCCAGTCCAACTCAGTATTATATATTTTATAAAATATATAATATGTATTTTATATATTATATATTTTATAAAATATATATTTCTAATTTAATATATACATTTTTATTCTTTTCTTTATAATTTCTCTCTCTCTCTCTCTCTCTCTTCAGCTGCTTCAGCAGTAGTAACAGTATGGGCTAAATTTCGGGCTCGGGCCCAGGCCCGGGCTTTGGGCTTTTTATGAGGGTTGGGCTCAGGCCCAAGTTGTAGGCCCAATGGTCGGGCCAGGCTCAGGCTCGGGGCTTAGAAAAATCTATTAATACAGAGTGAAAAGCCTGGCCCAAGCCCAGCCCGGCCCGGCCTATGAACAGGTCTACCTATTAATAAAAATACAGTATTGGAGATTCTCGATGTGCGTCTAGAGGCGTTGTGAAGTTAGTGTGAGAAGCACTTTACGAGGAACAGATCTGGCAATGGGGCGGGTTCGGGGCGAGATTATATTCCCCATCCCCGACCCCGATGGGGATGGGTTCCCGAGACCCAGATCGTATTTTCTTACTTACCCAATCCATGTCCTTTTTAATCATCTTCAACTATAATTATCTTAAGACTTCTAAGCAATTAATTAGAATGACTTATATTACTAATTACCTTTTTAGTGATTATTCAAATTACAGAAACAATAGGCATAAAACTACAAATTTTTCATTGTAAGCCATGGCTTTCAAAACCGAATTGAACCAGATGATCAAACTGAAAAAACTGGGAATCGGTTAGGGGATCAGTTCCATTTTACCTCAGAACTGTTATTTCACCAAAAACAGTTGATTTGGTTAGCAAACCGTTGACTCGGGCATTTGAACCATCCAATGGTTTTGGTTGTTTTATTTTTTGTCAAATGGGTCGTCTGTTCGATTCGAACGGTCAAACCGTTCGACCCAGGACCCAGACCCCTGGCCAGTTTGTTGTCTGGTTCGGTTTTAAAAATCTTGTTGTAAGTTGATGTTCCTGACACCTCAATGGTATTGTATGTTTGGGACAAAAACTGTAAAAGTAAATTTTTCATTCAGTGATAAATAATATCAAACATGAGGTTATCTCACTAGCAAACTAAAAATTTTTAGTAGTTCTATCTTGAAAAAAAATGGGGGGAGGAAATTAAAATCAAAACAAATTTATCATAACCCTTTTCTCCTTGAAATGCATTAATCAAAAATAAGTATAAGAAGATGAGGTTGTTAGACTTACCAATATCTGTTGATGAAACTTGGAAGTTTCAGATCTGTTGATTGTTGTGGAGATTTCTATTTTAGAGGAAACAGAGTTACATAGAGGAGGTTCGTTAGGTTTGTGGAGACTTGAGAGAGAGAAGACCCTTTGGCCTAAAGAGTGGAAGTCACAAATAGTACACCAAAGATGAACGAAATGAATAAAAAGAGTAGAAGAGAACAATTGAACACTATGGAAAATGAAAGAAAAAAAAAAGTAGGGTTCAGGTTCTCACTTTTGTTGAGTGTCCACTAAGATGTATGGACATTTTTGTTAATTTGTTTAGTTAATTAGTTTTGGTGTTTAGTGAATTACTGTTTTGTTAATTAAGTAATTAAATTTATGATATTTAAAATAAAATTATAATATTGTTTAAAATATAAATAAATATTATATATATATATATATAATCAGAGTTCGGGTGGGGCGAGGATTGCATTCCCCATCCCTGTCCCCGAAACCAACTGGGAATTCAAAATTAGCCCCATCCTCACCCTCGACCTAGCCAAAGCACTCCCCATACCAAACACAACTGGGTTGGGGAGTCTAGGTACCCAATAGGGACAAGGAAAATTGTCATCCATCCAGACACCTTTTGTATTAAAAAAAAAGTCTAATGAATTGATTATGGTTTTGAAAACTGGACTAGACTAATGGTTAGAGACCTAGGAATCAATCATGGCTCCAAGTTTGGTTTTAGAACCCAAAAACATCTTACCGAGGTTTGAACTAAACAATTGGACCATTTAACCCGAAAACCTATGGACAAAGCAGTTTCATTTCCTAAGTTGGTCTGTAAAACCATGGAAGTAATATAAATAGATACATCTACTCATTTGGAAACAAAAGGGAAAATCTATGATCTAGGAAACATATGGTATCTAAAGAGTTTTCACCAATTAAAACCTATCTATGAATTTTGATAAATAACACCTAATTTATCACTTGATGCCCAATTTATATGATAGACTTCACTCGTTACAAGCCCAAACATAGGTGGAACATGTCGGTCAAATCATTATTAAAAATGACAGAACACAATGGAGCATTCACTACATTTAGGTTTTTTTTAACAAAAACATTAGTTATGAATGGGAAAAACCATTGAAACATCAAATAAAGATGCAATCTAGATCGTCAAATATCTTGATGTTCTCCTTTTTTTGGCCAAAAAATATAACTCATTCCCTTAACTTTATACTTGATAATCTAAAAAGTAAGGGGTTGTTTGGCAAGACTTTTTTGAAAGATCTTTTGAAAGTTCAGACAATTAAAAGTCGATGTGAGATTTTGCATCAAGATCTTAGCAATTTGAAGACCATATGGTTAAGGCGCATTTGTCTGCACGAAGATGAATTGGAAAAAAAGGTGAAAAGCTCCATTTGGAGGTTCCCAAAAATAGCCCAAAAAAGTTCTTCCTACATCTTTTTGTGGATGCAACTTTTGGCGGCTAAATCTTTTCCCAACCAAACGGAAAAAGACCAAAATGTGAGCTGCTAGACATCTAAAAATATGACACTCCATGCAAAAAGACGTGCCAAAAGGGGCCTTTAAGTTAAGTGGTTGGAGAGCTTCTAATCTATCTCAAATAGGGAAGTTGGTCCTGCTAAAATCAGTCCTGATCATGTTATGTACATCTTTCAATTGTCAGCTTTAGTTAATAATAACAAATTGATCAATTCAAAAGGGAATATTTTGTAGAATGGGGCCAATAATTCCAAAAGTTTTAGATAGGCCAATTGGAATTTCAATTGTCCTCATAAATTTGAAGGTGGTATAGGTCTTCGAAATGTTGTTGAGTTGAATAAAGCTTTTCAGTGGAAGCTAGCATGGATGTTTCTTAATAAATTGAATGCACTATAGGTTCAGCTTTTGAGAGTGAAATATATTTCTAATAAGCATTTGTTTCCTTTTAAAATTAAGTAGGATTCTATGATTTGGAAAGATATATATAATTCCTTAAGAGATGTCTTTCGTTAAGTGGGATTTTAGTTTTTTTTTAAATTAACGTGTGTGTGGAACAAGGTTTTTAAAACAAGACTAAATAAGGAACCGTTTTGGAGACTCATTTCTAGGTCGAACAGTCTAACCGATTCAAATGAACAGCCTATTCTAAAAAAAACATAAAAAATAAAAACAAAAAACTGCCAAAACCATTGTTTGAGTTGACAGTTTGACCACCTGGATCAGCAGTTTTGGGGTGAAACAGAACCAATTAGATAACCAATTCCTAGTTTTTTTGGTCTGATCATCTGATCTAGTCCAATTTTGAAAACATTGGTATGGTCCCTTGGATTCAAAATGAGCTGGATTTCATTGCTTCGATTGGTCCGCCTAATTATAGGATGGAAATCTGGTTATTGCAAATCTATTGAATTTTGATGGATCTTGGAGTTCTCTAAGGTTAGAGACTGATTTGGTTCTCCATGGGTTAATCTCGTTCTTAGTACTCATGTTTTTAGTAGGAATGGTTCCTTCTCTGTTAAGGGGATTATCTTTTATATTTGGAAATATCATGTTGTTTTTCTTTTTGCTATTGTGATAAATTTGATTAATAGGGAGTGGAAGTAAAAGTTTTTGCCCAAATTTAAACTTTTTATGGAGGGTGATTAAATGGTTTGTTTATGTGGCTTTAGTTATGGAGAGTAGGGGTTTTCAAGTGCATCATTCTTGTGCGTTTTGTGGGCAAAATGATGAGGAAGTGATCCATTTGTTCTCTAGATGTCCTTTGGTGAGGGTTGTGTCAAGATTTGTAGGATGTTTCTTCTTATGTTTCAATGGTGGATTTAATTTTGTCCTTGTTGTCTTCTCTTAGTTCATTTGAGGATATTAGTCTTTTTTTTATGAAAAATGATGAGCTACACAAGACGACTTACTATCTTGATCTTGACAACTTAGAGCCCTTCGGGCTAACCACCTACCATTTGATTTGCTTCTCAGTACGTATGCTTGAAATTGATGTCCAAGTTGAAGAAGTCAATAAGCTTGAGACACTCATTGATAATGCATTTCAATCTCCAGGGAGGAGTGATTCTACTATTAAGATAGTTTATGACAATCTTTAAATCTCCTTCGATGGTGATTTGCTAGTTATTGTAGTTGATCGCTATATTTATAGCTTTACAAGCCGCCCACACTTCACCAAGGTTAATCATCGTTGACCCAATCCTAAGGGCCTTGGTTTCAAGAACTTTGCCCTTGATGATTCCTACCAATGCATCCAATGACACAAGTTCCAATATTAAAACATGTAGCATCAAAGTTTATTTTAATTTAGTCGGGTTTAGGTTTGAGCTATTCAACTTGCTTCCAAGACTTACCTAAGACTAACTCATTAACAGAAATGATTTCTTTAATTTCATTCCAATAACTTATTGCCCTATTAATGATAATTTGGGAATTATTGGACTTGCCACTAAAAACATTTTTCATTCATGTAAGTTATTTTCTCTTTTATGAATTTATCCCTAAAACAACAATTATGGTTACCTAAACTAAATCACCACTGCTTTAAAGTTACATCATAGGATCTTGACATTGATAACACTTCAACCATCATATTCCAAATTTGTTTCAAAAATTCACACTTAACAAATAAGTAGTCAGTATTCTCCTCTTCCCCACAATGAACAAATGTTGGGTCAATTCTACAACCCCTCGCTATTAGTTTATTTTTAGTGGTAAGTTTGTCATTTAAGAGAAAGAAAATGAAAGTTTTAATTTTTGAGGGAATCAAGAGATTCCAAAAATTATTTCATAATTATTTGACAAACAGGCTCCCTCATTAAAGTGACATTACTCAAAATAAGCCGATTTAATTGAATAAAATTTCCACCAATTGTTAATTCCACACTCTCTTATCCTCCATATCATCATGGGGAAGGATATCTATTTGATGCATTATCAAATCTTAGGGGAGGCAATCATTTTAATTACATCCTCCATCCAAACCCTTTTTTCATGGTCAAATACCCTTCTAATTTGGAAATCCATGTTGTTCACATCAACCTGGTTATTCAGATCCAATAGATGGCAATTTCTAGGCCAGGTATCCTTCCAAAAAGAAACCTCCTATTCTCCAAGTGGATCCCCTTTTAATCAGGTCTCTAGAGACCAGAATCCCCTTCCAAGCCCAAGATACTCCTTTTTGGGGGCTGACCTCCCAAAAATTGTTTTTTCTTTAGATGTTTACTTAAAACCACTCTAACCCATAAATTATCTTGACAATTAATAACTTTCCAACCTAGCTTAGCAAGCATAGCCTAGTTGGTCCATTTCGGATCCTTAACTCTTAATCCTTCCCACATTTTGGGAGTGTAAACTCTACTCCAATTAACTAAATGGATGGGGTTCTAACTTCTTGTATTTGACCATAAAAAATCTCAAATAATGTCCTCAATTACATTGTTAGGAATTTTAAAGGCTTGCATGACAAACTAAGGAACCACAGACGTAGCAAAATTAATTATAGTCAATTTTCAAGCTAAAGAGAGATTTTTTTTTCAACTAACCAATTTATTGGCCATTTTCTCTTTAATATATTTAAAAGTTTCCTTAGAAACTTTACCATCAATGATGGGTGCCCCAAGATATGTTTTATTTTCACTTTCAATGGGAATCTTAAGAATTTTGGCCATGATTTTTTGAAAGTGATTAGGAATGCTTTTAGAAAAAGATATGACCAACTTAAGGTAATTAGAGAACTAACCAAAAGTTTTAGAAAAATTATCCAAAATCTCCCTAATTTTCTAACAAGCATTGATTAAGGCCTTAGCAAAGATAATACAATCATTCACAAATTACAGGATGGGAATGGATGGACCTTCCCTAGAAGCTCTACATCCTATAAACTTTTCACCACAATGAGCCTCCATATTAAGTTTGAAAGTTAGGGCCTTAGCACATAGCACAAATATTTAAGGAGAAAGGGGGTCCCCCTATCTAATGCCCCTACTAGCACTAAAGGATCTAGAGGGAGAACTATTTATAACTGTGCTAATACATTCTATCACCCAATTTATCTAATTAGCATGGAACCCATATTTCTCAAGAACCTTTCTAATAAAGCCCCATTCCAACCTATCATATGTATTTTCCATATCGATTTTGCAAGCTAACATCCCTTGTTTGCCTTTCAAGTTCCTCATAGTGTGTAACATTTCATACGTAATAAGAATATTATATGTGATTTGCCTATTGGGGATGAAACCACTCTAGAATGGGGAAATAATATCATCCAATAATGATTTAATTTAATTAACAAGAATATTGGAAATGATTTTGTAAATCACATCGCATAGACTAATTGGTTTGAAATCATTAGTTCCCTTCGAATTATCGCATTTAGGGATGAGAGTAATGAAAGTTTTATTCAATCTACTATTCATTTTCCCCAAATGGAAAAAGGCTTTGACAGTGCTACAGACAAAATCCCCAATAATATATATTCAAATGTTTCTTAAAGAATAGAACATTAAGACCATCAAGGCCAAGCACTTTCATGTCCTTCATAGATAGAAGGTATTGTGAATCTCCTCATTAGTAACTTTGCTACAGAGATTACTATTCAGATCTTTGGATGCACAATAATCAATATTTCGCAATGAAATTGTCAACATCCATAGTATCCTCAGTCTTGAACCTCTTCTCATAATTACTGCAAAATAGTTCTTTAATAGCATCAATTTCCTCAAACCAATTACCATCTCCTTAATCCTTTTGATTTTGTTTTTATTTCTATGAATTGTTGCACTAGTATGAAAGAATTTGTTATTCTTGTCCCCATGATTCAACCACTCAATTCTCGAATCTTGTGCCCAATAAATCTCCTCATGAGCAAGAATATTGTTGATGAGCTTATAGAGGGGTTTCTCATGATTAATGAGACTTCTATTATTTGGATCCTCCTCTAAATTTTCTTGAACTATTTTAAGATTCGAAAGGATATTTTCTTTCTTTTTTCTAATATTCCCAAAGTGGTGCTTGTTCCAATATTTAAGCTCTCTAACTAAATTATTTCTTTTTTTTTTATAAAATTGAAAGGCCCTAGAGCCTTTAACATTAATATCCCATGCTCTCTTAATCACATCATTCACACTAGGATCCAAGCACCACAAGGCTTCAAATCTAAAAGATTTAGGGCCATTGGAGGAGACAGAGTTAGTATCCAAAATCAAAGGGGTGTGATCCAATGACAAAAAAGGCAGACTTAGAAGTTTACAATTATCAAACTCGCACCTCTAATCAAAATTTGAAAGAACCCAATAAATCCTTTCTTTAATATTGTTATTTTTCCATGTATATTGAGTACCCTCCATTTCCATTTCTATTAGGTTACAGTAATCTATCATTTGACTGAAATTTCTGGTATGAAAAAGCAATACTTTCATGCCACCTTTTTTATTATCACTCCTTCGAAGAGTGTTGAAATCTCCCATAACACTCAATGCCCCTTGGGTATTATCTACAATGTTTTTAATCCAGTCCCACTCTCTAACTTGATGGGATTTACAAGGGGGAGCATAAACAAACGCGTTAAACCAGTTTTTTAGGGATTCTGATGGTTGCTATATTTTATTACATTTGGCTCCTTAGAAATGTTGTTTGATTTAGGGGTGATTTTATAGATCTTCATATGTTAGTTTTGGTTGTCTTTTGTAGTTGCATTTCGAACTATATGATGCTTCTCCTGTGACTTGGGCATTTTTTTCTTTTCTCATTCTTCCTTGATGTGGATTGATGTGATCTATTTCTATGACGATAAAGTTATCAATGACAACTATGGTTCTGGTATTGTTGATTTTAGTAATTAGTCTAATGCTTGTTTCTTTTTGTTGTAAGATGGAAGTTTATGATTAGGTGGACCATGCAGTGGAGGCTGAATGTGAGCTTAAGAAGGATTTAATCTTGGCTATTGAAAAAGGGTGTCATTGTGTGGTGGTGCTTTTAGATTCACTTTGTTGTTTCAGCCTTGAATGGCATTAGGAATTGACCCAATTAAGCCAAATGGTTGAACTATATACTTTCCACCCAAACAAAAGATGGTTTCATTTTTAGGTCGATTTTAAAATTATAGGTTTTTACACTATTAAATTTATTGTGATGGATTTAATTAGTGGAACTAAATGATGAGAACCAAAAATACGTTAAATATAGTATTCAATGAAAAAGAATGTGAATTAATACATTAACCATGGAAAATATAATGAATATACAAACACACATGTTTATAGAGAAGCAAATTACATCACAAATCATTATCATTATCCTGACCTTATCCCAACTATATGGGGCAGGAACAACGCCAATTTGTTCTATTTAATGCATACATCCATTGTTAAATTAGGGTGTGATCATCCAAACAAGATGATATTTAGCAATCTAGAAGAACTTCAGTTGAATGTTAAAACAACATCAGGAGCAAACAACATAGATATTCCTTGCATATGTACGCAATTAGTTTTAGTTCAAGCATTTTAAACTTTTGTGATTTGTAATATTATGAGCCAAAGCCCTATTAGTTTTTCAAAGAGGCAAGGTTTTATGCACCCCATCATATGTCCTGATTTTACTTAATTTAATAAAACTAATGTTTGCCACACACCCCTTGACAAAGAGACAATATATAGATAGATAGAGAGAGAGAGAGAGTTGGGAGTTTTTTTTTTTTTTAATTCGAAAGGCCTGAAGCCAACTTTCATTCACCTATAAAATCTTAGTCTACCGTCTATAGTAGTCTCATCGGGAGACAAATCAGAATTAAGTAGAAGAGAAATACACCTAAAAGTAATGACCATTGACACCAATTTTAGCAAGTTTATGAGCAACACAGTTGAAGTTCCTCTTGACATGAAAAACCAAGACTGAATCAAAGCAGAGGAGAAGCTGCTTGCAATCCATAATATATGTGTATGGACTATGGTGAGAGGGAAGATTCCTCCAACAAGCACTGGATAGGTTCCATAGCATCTCCTACTAAGATAACTTTTCGGAGACCAAGCGACATGGCCAACTTGAATCCATAGAGAAGAGCTTGAGATTCCCCCAAAAGAGAAGAGCACCGAGGCTAGCCACATGATTACCAAAGGAATCACGGCAAACAATATCAATTCCATATGAAGAAGTAGCAGTTGCAGCATCCACATTCACTTTCACCACACCATGAGGGGAGGTTCCTAAGATCTGATATCTATAGAGGAGGTGGAGGTCGAAGGGATCGACCTTTTAACATAGACATGACTGCTAAAATAATGGGAAGAGGGGTGTGTGGAAATATGATTAAATTTCCACTTGTTACGCACTTTCCAAAGTTGCCACATGATTACAGATATGTCTTCAAATGTGGAATGGGCCTTTGCATCAGTAACATTAGCGAGGGAAAGCCAATGGAATAACCATTCAATTAAGGGTCCAGAAATGTTCTTAGATCTCAGAGAAAGTTGGAGGCCCACCACATAGCCTTAGATACAGAGCAATAAAGAATCAAATATTCTAACGACTCCTCTTCTAAACAAAGTGGACAAGCAGGATCAATCCTAATGCTTCGTTTTTCCATAACTGCACCAATCGATAAAGAGTTAGACATGCATCTCCACATAAAAGTAATCACACGAGGTGGCCGAAATTTGCAAGACCAAGGCTTCTTCCATAGAACAGAATGTGCACCGATAAATGAGCTTGATCCTCTTTGCTTAATCAATTCCATGTAAACAGACTTCATGGTGAAATTACCCTTTGGAGTAAGTAACCATACAAGGATATCTGGTTCAGTGGTCTCAAACTGTAATAAAGGAAGCTCGCAAATGTGATCAGTGCTTAAAGGTTCAAAACGCTCCATAACTTTGGTGCGGTCCCAATCTCGACCTTCATTGGCAAACAAGGAATTCATTGTAGAAGAATCTGAGTCATCAAGATGATGCGAAGGTCGAAATCCTTGAATAGAGGGAACCCACGGGCCATGGAACATTTGAACCTTTGACCTGGCCTAAATCAGGTCCATTGAAATCTACCTTAACAACAATAAAATCAGATTGTCTTTCCTCTTGTTTTGAAATTCTTTCCATTGCAGATCTAGAATTGAATTCTATCTCTCCTTCAAAATTCAAATGATTAGGACCTCTGAGGAATTGATGGCATATTATACATACTACTTAAATGGATATAAGAGCACAAATACAAATATATTCAGTGCAAAACCTCTTGTAAATAGTGTTTCTAAACCTTGCTTTTGTGTTTTACATATTTGTATTTGTACTCTTCTCAAATTGAGAGTAAATCCTGGTTAGGAACAAACCAAATAAAGACTCATTCACCGGTAATTGATTCTAGTCCCTCCAAACATTCCATTCTTTCCCAACATTATCTTTTAAATCATAATTAAATAAATATCAACATGACAAGAAATAATCTTTCTTCAAAATAAGCTGTAGTCAATCAGACAAAATTCTGACTGTAGACATCCTTAATCATCTAGATTTTGTATATAAGAAGGGAACCGTAGTTAGTCAAATTGAATATTTGATCTTAGATGGTTTTTAACTTTTTATTCCTTTGTTCTTTATTTTTATTCAAAGGGAATCATAATCAGCCCTTAGGAATTAGACTCTAGATAGTTTAATCCCAAACCTATCTTGATAGAGGGATCATAATCAACCAAGTAAAATCACCTGGTCGTCGATGGTTTCTTTCCCTCTATTTCCTTCCCTAAAATCAGCCCTCCAAACATTCCATTCTTTCCCAACATTATCTTTTAAATCGTAATTAAATAAATGTCAACATGACAAGAAATAACACTAATGAAATAATGAAACTCTTGATTTGCCAACAAAATAACTTTTTCTTTATTGTAATTCTTATTACATGCTTCTATTAGAAATTCTCAAAAGCAATTGAAAGCATGTTTACATCTTGACCTTACCATCTTTAATATGAAAAGAAAAGTAATAGAGCAGCAAGATCAAACTCTGTAGAAAGATGAAGCAGTATGAAGAACCTGAACATGTAGCCTTGCTGTTGTAATTTGGATGATTCAGGGAGCTCCTTGAGGGTCTAGGGTTTCTGCATATAAGAACCTTAAACCCTGTTTTTCATTCTCAAGTAAGTCAATATTTATAGAGTTCAAGCATTAACTAGCCTAGAAACCTCTATGCTTCCAAGTCTTAATGTAGTAAATTACTTAAGTAACTTTCTTTACTACTCTTAGAATGGAGTTTGTGTATATTTGGTGGATGTTTTCTACTTTTACTATTACTCAAAAAGGTTAGAATAAAATATTTATGAAGTTTGGATATCATTAGATATTATAATAATTGACATTTATTATATCAGGCTTTTGTGTTTCAACTAGAACTATTAAGATAGAGTTTGCATGTATCTCGTGGTCCTTTTGTTATTTTTTGCATTGTGTCAAAGATCATTACAAGGTGACAAGCTGGAGCATATGTGATAGCGGTTTTCTGTTTTCCAATTGGTAAGCATAATGGTTTATCTCTGTATTGTTTTTTCCCTAATATTTTAGGGTAAATTACACAGACCACCCCGCGGTATGGTTTGTAACAAAGATCCCTAACTGGTAAACCAAATGACAGAATGCATTAAATTACTAAAATATCCATTTTAAACATTTTGTATTTTCTTTTTATTGCCCTTCTCTCTTAGACTATGTTTGATTTGAAGGAAAAGGTAGAGAAAAGAAGGGAAACATAGGAAAACCTATACAAGGTTTGTAAAGGTTTTTCTACATTTCCCTTCCTTTCCCTACTTTTTTATTCAAACCAAATACAGCCTTAAATCCTAATCTGACCTAAATTCATGTGTTGCCTTCATTTTCTCGTTCCGCAAATCAACAAGCAAATCAAACACTAGATTTGCAGAGAATCTGGCTGGCTGATTCCATCAATCGTTTTCTCGTTCTACAATCTGCAAATTTGCATATCTACGGATTTATGACAAACAAAAAACTAAAAAAGAAAAAATGTTACTACAAACATGACCGTCGGAGATTCGACACTAACCAAAAGTGAAGACAAAAAAGGGAAAGATAAAAGAAAAAAGCAAGCAATTGAGTATATTGAGGTGGAATGAAAAATGAGAAAATGTACCTGAAAACGAAGGCGGAGACTGGAGAGGAGAGATTGCTTATTTCATTGAATAACGAAGAACGACCACATTTAAAGCTAAAGCAATGGAAGAATGAAAAACGCTGGAAGATGTTGGCAGCATGAAAGAACCCAGCCAAATGAGCGCCCCGAATATTGAAAATCGAGAGAGAGAGAGAGAGAGAGAGAATGGACTTTTCCATTTTTCTAGTTTTTGTTTGCTGGATGGAATGAACCAACGAGAAAATGAAGGTAACGTAGGTTTGCAAATTTGCAGAACAATTTACGATTTACGATTTGCAGATCTATAGAGTTGTAGGTTTGCTTATATGATTCACGATTTTTGAGAAGCCGTTGTTGGTTTGCTTCAATAACTTACAACGAAGATGATTGGCAGGTGGGAGCAATGAAATGGCTTCGAGGACAAAGGAGCAATACAAGAAGTCAACGAAGATGAGATTGGACTCGCCGTGACGGAGGAGGATGGAGATGGTCTGGGCATCCAGGCAGGTATTGATGGTGTTGAAGATGGCATCGACCATGGGGACGATGAAGTGGAGCTCGTACATGGCTAAGACATTCGAAACTATGATACGTCTCCTCTCTTGATGTTGAGCGAAGTAAGGGCTGTGTAAAACAAAGTATAAAAATGATAATCAATGTAAAATCGTTCGAATAATTATAAAATGGTAGTTTGGAGATAGATTTAAAATTCTTTTAATAGTGAAATGATAATCTTTTTCCACGATAACTGACGGAATGGAGGGGGGTCTTTGTAAAAGACCCATAATAAAGGGGTCCATATAATTTATCCAATATTATATATAAGAATTCATAAGACTACTATATAATGTAATTAAACACCAACAATATTCAAGGCTCTACCCATGACACTTTGCAGCCGCACATCACATACTTTGTATGCTATCATTGGTGTGGTCATAAGTGAGATGTGTGGTTGCAAATTGTTGTAAATAGTCTTATGGAAAATCCAGATTGTAGACATTCTTATAATTAATGTTTAAATAAATAACTCCTAAAATCTAATAAAACCTTAAAAAACAACTTTGTTCAATAATAATATTCTATCTGCTAACATTAATAATTGATTAATTTTTTTATATTGTCTACTATTAAATATTACAATATATTTATTTCATATTTATATGGTATATATGGTATTTCCTTATATAGTTACTTAATACACATGAAGTAAGCTTAACTAAAAACAAGTAAATTACACATATGCATGAATAAGTTCCTTAAGAAACATAATTAATTTACCTTGCCTTTCTAGAAAAGCATATTGTCCTTTATTTTCTTAAAGATTGATATCATAAAATAATAAAATAAATTGAAAGGATGACTACCCATTTATCTTGTATGCTTTATCATCAATGTTGATGAAAAGAATTTAGGAAGAGATAGAAAAGTATTTTGTATTTAGAAGACCCGTAATTTTGTGCCTTTATACCCACTTTTTCTCCTTAGTAAAGTTAGTGTTTATTGCTATTAATTTTATAGTATTTTACATGATCTAGGAATAATGATCTATAGTGGGCCCAACCCCTCTTTTAAATTTGAAAAAATAAAACATTCATTAAAAATGCTCATAATACAATCTAAGACAAAACTTGTGACAAGGAAACATAAAGAAAACTCGTAAGAGAGAAACTGCTCAACACTGGGAGATAAAACTCGTGAGTCCTTTACAAGCAACACAAAAGTCAAGATAAGGCCAAGAAAAGAAGATCAAAGGCCTCCAATAAAGATCTATACTACTTTAAAAAGCACAAATGGTCTCAAGAATATTTATGAAATTTTTTGAGGATAAAAAATTGGGGCAAATAGGATAATCGCTTATTGATATTAAATGAGTTGAAAAGAGGTAATTTTAAGATATTCAATGCATTCAATTCTCTCTCATTAAATCCAACATTTAAGTTACTAACTTGCATTCATGTTCATGAATCATATATTTAAGTCAATTTTGTTTCTTCTCAAGTCCTCATCATTGAGTTCTATTAATTAAATCCATACTTAATAAATTAATAATCCAAAACATAAAAGTTTATGTTTTTAAAATCTACCTAAAAAAATAGTGTTTTCATCTAGGTGGTGGTAAGAAATTAAACCATTTTGGGTCAAATGGGCCAATCCATGTTTCCACGATTAAATAATAAAATGAACAAAAATTAGAAATTAAAAAAATTGGAAACATTTTTAACATACATATTAAACAATAATAATATGATAAATAAGAAATATGAAGAAAATTTTCTCACATGCAATGCATGTGCTTAATTATGAATAATACTAAATAAGATGTTAGAATATGATAGACTTGTAACTGAGATGGTTATCTCTGATAGCTATCTTAGATAACTAATCACCTTATCTCATTCTCATGTAACTTCCTAGATAAACTCTAACTCTGTAATTGTTATCTTCTATACATAGTTGTCCTCTTGTAACTTCTCTATTTAAATGATTCAAGAGACCAGTCATTTCTAACTGGGTTGTTCCATTCTCATTTTTCCAGTATTGCTCTTATATGGTATCAAAGACATTTGACAAACGTCATGGCTTCATAAACAAGCACCACTACTCATGCCATTTAGAGACAAATGCAACCTGGATCGACAGATGGTTGAACCATTATGGTGGTCTCCCTTTCCAGTTTTATGAATGTAGTCTCAGTAAAACTGGATCGTACTAACTTCCTACTTTGGATCTCTCAAACTACACCAGCTCTCAAAGGGCATCGTTTATATGGCTATGTGGATGGATCTTTTCCTTGTCTTCCACTCTTCTTGGAAGATGGCAATAGCCAAGGATCCAACCGCAACAACCCAGATCATGCAGCATGGATCGAAGAAGACCAGTTGATCATAAGCTGGTTATTATCTTCATTAATAGAACCAATTCTGGCTCAAGTAGTTGGCTTTAAGACATCCAAAGAGGTATGGGATCGACTTCATGTTCTCTTTTCTTCTACTAGTAAAACTCGAATCGATGATTTGAAATTAGAATTAGCCTATCTGAAGAAGGGTACTCTCACTGTCACTGATTATGTTCAGAAAATTAAAAGTTTATCTGATGCTTTAGCTACTTCTAGACACTTTCTCATTGATGTAGATCAAATTCATTATCTTCTTGGTGGTTTACCTACTGAATATGATACCTTTGTGCTCTCTATGACTACTAGACTAGATAGTCTTTCTTTTTCTGAAATTCAAAGTCTATTACTTACCTTTGAAAAGCGCTTAAAGTGTCACTCTTCACAATTTGTGTTGGATTCTCCTTCTGCTAATTTGGCCAATGAGAAGAAAACCTTCAATCACAATCAGTCCTCTTCTTATAAGCCTCGACAATTTAATAACGATGGTGGTTCTGACAACTCCAAGAAAACTTCCTATAATAACAATAATCGCAGCAGATCCAATTCCAAGAATGCTACTGTGGTTTGCCAACTTTGTGAGTATCTTGGCCATACAGCAGCTACTTGCCGCCGTTATCTAGAACTCATTGCCAATAAGCCTACCAAGTAAGCTCATACAACCTCATCTTTATGATCTGCTCGTGATGAAAATTGGTATCCTGATTCAAGAGCAACCAATCATATGACTTCAGATCTTGGGAATCTTTCTCTTCACGATGAGTATCATGGAACAGATCATATCCTAGTCGACAATGGTACGGGTCTAGACATTTCTCATATTGGCTCCATTGTTTTGAATACTGATCTTGGGTCCACTGTCTTGAATAATATTCTCAGAGTTCCTAATATATCTAAGAACTTGCTCTCTATCAGCCAGTTTTGTAAGGATAATAATGCTACTTTTATTTTTTACGCTACTAGCTTCTCTGTTAAGGACAAAGCGACCAGGAAATTCTCCTCCAAGGGCCGATTAAGGGAGGGCTCTATCAACTGAAGACAAATTGCACATCTACATCGCCATTGGCATTCATTGGTGAGAAAGCATCGGTTTCAGTATGGCATCAACAGCTAGGACATCCCAGCAAGCGAGTAGCTGCCCACATCTTATCTTCATTTCAGCTTCCAGTTTCAAATAAGGACATCTCTTTTTGTCTATCCTGTCCACTTGGCAAGAGTCATACCTTGTCGTTTTCTAGTAGTACTTTTGCTGCAAAGTATCCATTAGAACTTTTATTTTCTGATGTTTGTGGACCAGCCCCTATCTCTACAAAACATGGTTTTCGCTATTATTTGATTTTTGTTGATGCTTACAGCAAGTATATATGGATTTTTCCTATGACCTATAAAACTTAGGTTGTCTCTATTTTTGTTGTTTTTAAGAAGAATGTGGAGAATTTACTGAACACCTCTATCAAAACTCTGCAAACAGATGGAGGTACAGAATACAAAACACTTCTCCCTATTCTCTCTGATTCAGGCATCACTCATTGTCTCTCATGTCCTCATATTCACGAACAAAATGGGGCTGTAGAATGACGCCATCGCCATATTATAGAAATGGGTCTCACCCTCCTGGCTATGGCTTCAATGCCTAAACATTACTGGTATGATGCCTTTGAGACTGTAGTTTTTTTAATTAACCGACTCTCTTCTCCAATATTGGACATGAATTCTCCTTTAGAGTGTCTATTTGGCACTAAACCTGCTTACACTATGTTGCACACTTTCGGATGTGCTTGCTATCCGCATCTCAGACCCAATAACCGTTCTAAGTTGGACTGTCGTTCCAAATGTTGTTTATTTTGGGGTTACATTTTACATCACAAAGGGTACAAATGCTTGGACTTAACATCTGGGCATCTATATATTTCCCGTAATGTGGTTTTTTATGAACATACCTTCCCATGCACTTCTGGCAGCCCAACTACATTTCCCAAAACGGCTACCGACACTATGATTGGCCCTCCTATCGTCACATATCCGTGTCCTTCTCCTCAGACCATTCCCATACCCATTGGCACCACCTCCCCTAGCCCACCTATTATCTCTACTGGTGTTAGTTCTGCTGACTTGATTCCATCATCATCAACCCCATCAGATACACCCTCTTGCTCCACTACGACCCCACTTAATGCTTACCCCATGATGACACAGAGCAAGAGTGGCATTCACAAGCCAAACCCTTGGTATGCTTTGGAAGCCTCTGTTGACCCCGATGTTGAACCTCTTGCTACACTATTGCCAAGAAAGATCCCCGTTGGGTACTCGCCATGGAAGATGAGTACAAATCACTGTTGCGCAATGATACCTGGGATCTTGTACCTTCACCTCCTCATAAGAACATTGTGGGAAGTAGATGGGTTTATAAGATTAAGAGACGTCTGGATGGGTCCATTGAAAGATACAATGTGTGATTGGTAGCGCAAGGTTTTACTTAACAAGCCGACATTGACTTTGCTGAGACTTTTAGCCCGGTGGTTAAACCAACCACTATCCGGTTAATAATATCTCTCACAGTTCACTATGGCTGGAATCTTAAACAACTTGATGTGAGCAATGCCTTCCTTCATGGCTACCTCAGTGAAGAAGTTTTTATGAAACAGCCCATGGGTTTCATTAATCCAACACGGCCACATTTTGTATGTCGTCTTAAACGTTCCCTTTATGGTTTGAAACAAGCCCCGCGGGCCTGGTTTACTCGATTAAGGGATCATTTGGTTCACCTTGGTTTTCTAAAATCCCGAGCAGATAGTTCTTTATTCATGCGGTGGACTGGCACTGATGTCATATTTCTTCTTGTATATGTGGATAACTTATTGATCACTGGATCTTCTACTTCTGCACTTACTCAACTCATCTCTCAGCTCTCTACCACTTTTTCTCTTCGAGATCTTGGGGAAGCTCATTACTTCTTGGGTTTGAACTGCATCACAGTTCAGATGGGGTGCACCTATCCCAACATAAATATATTCATGATCTTCTCATCAAGACCAAGATGCATGAGGCTAAACCGGTTCATACACCAGTGGTAGCATCTACTAGACTTGATGTGAGCAATGGTTCTCTTCTTCCAGATGCCACTGAATATCGTAGTGTGGTAGGGGCACTAAAATATATTACCCTTACTAGACCAAGCACCAACTTCTCTGTTAACAAAGTTTGCTAGTTTATGAAAGAACCCACTGATGTTCATTGGAGTGTAGTAAAGAGGATCCTCCGTTATCTTAAGTCCACAATTGATCATGCCATTACTTTTTGTACTTCTCCAGAATTGGCTCTCGAAGCCTTTTTTTATGCTGACTGGGCTAGTTGCCCTGTTGATCGTCGCTCCCAAGGGGGTTTTTGTGTTTACCTGGGCTGTAATCTGATTTCATGGAGCTCTTGTAAACAGTCCACGATTTCTCGCTCCAGCGCAGAATCAAAATATCGTAGTCTTGCCTCTACTGCCACTAAAATTCTTTGGCTCCAGATGTTACTCACGGAGCTTGGATTGAAGCTCCCCCGCCCACCTGTCATCTGGTGCGACAATTTGAGTGCCAAGTTTCTCTCCTCCAATCCTGTCCACCATTCTCGCACCAAGCACATAGAATTGGATGTTCACTTTATACGGGAAAAAGTTGTGGCCAGCCTTCTACTGATCAATTACATTCCCAACCATGATCAGATTGCAGACATTCTTACCAAACTGTTGCCATCAATAAGGTTTCATGACCTTACAACCAAGCTTACCATCTCCAAGAGACCACTAAGCTTGCGGGGGGATGTTAGAGTATGATAGACTTGTAACTGGGATGGTTATCTCTGATAGCTATCCTAGATAACTGATCATGGTTATCTAGGATAGCTATCCTAGATAACTAATCACCTTATCTCATTATCATGTAATTTCCTAGATAAACTCTAACTCTGTAATTGCTATCTTCTGTACATAGTTATCCTCTTGTAACTTCTCTATTTAAATGATTCAAGAGACCATTCATTCCATTATCATTGTTCCAATATTGCTCTTATATAAGAGAATCTCCCTGAACAACCAAACAAAATTAACCACCATAGCCATATCTACCCTTTTAAGGGATTATTTTTCTTATGATAAATTTTAAGGATAATTGAAGTGCCATTTAAGCTTTCGGAGATAAAATTTAAGATACAAAAAAAATCTATTTTTAGGGGTGGTGTTAACTTGTTAAGCCCCCTTACATGCCTTATTAAACCAACCTATACTCACTAATATCTCAAGTAAGTCTAGATATTTTAAGACTTGAAATGTTAAGAACTTAAACTACGCTAACATGCAAATTTAGCAATTAAACAAACGAAAGACAATGACCATTAAGAAACTAATTTATCTAGCACATAAAAATTAAAAACAAAGGACAAGTGATTACTAAAAAGCAATCAAACAATAGACAATGACAATAGAAATTAACTTTAGAGAGAAAATAATAATAATCTGAATATGGTAATTAAAATCTATATTTATATTTATATTGCTATAAGAAGTTTTGAATAAGCTATTAAGGTTTATGGAGTTTTTTCCTAATAAAAATTGTCCATACTTTTGGAGTTGTCCCCATTTAAAGAGGAAGGCAAATATGTCAATTTGATGGGTTGTAACATTTATTTTTAAAATATATTATTGATAAATGATGCCGTTAACTTTTAAGTTACCCTTAGGTGGGCAAAAATGTGAATTTCAACTAATAAGGCATTTATTTCTTAGTTACAAATATAGGTTTGACTCATTTGAGTGGAGAGTTTGACATGGGACCTAATACCAAGGGGTTTTGTCTTGTTAAGATTGCCTCTTTAATTGGCCCTGTACACTAAATGAATAGGATTAATAGGATGTATTAAGATAGTTGAGGTAGAATGATCTAGACACGTGTTTGAAGGCTGGTGAATGTTTTATATTATAGAGTGACAGGAAGCTATTGATTGACTGTATTATGAACCCCTTGGTTGGGTTGGCCAAAGGAGTAATGTACCTTGTTGTATTCTCATATGTGCAAACTTGTGGAATGTTAATCATAATACCTTTATAGGGTGAAAATGATAATTTTTCAATTTGAAGACACCTTTTGTTTCATAGTCTTTTATAAGTGAGATTCATGAACTTCTCTACTCTTTAGCAAGTGAAAACTGAATGGAGCTATTCAATTAGTGGCCATTGGATCTTCAATATGTAACAATCAAGGCCAATGCAAAATTATTCTAAATTGGGTTGGGATCTTCGGCTCTATTTGGTAGTATTTAGTGCTTTGTACTTTTAACAATACCAAAATACAAAGTATATGGTATACTTTTAATTTCGTATTTTTATTTTAAAAAACATTTGGATGTAAATTTTTTAAAACATGTTTTTCAAAATAGAAGTAAATGATAGTGTTTGAATACAACAAAATGTTTTATATGCGAGCATGTTATGTGGTATCATATATGAGTGCCACATGGTATCTGAATGAAAATCAATAATATGGGAATGCTATGTGGCATTTGAATATGGGTCGTTGTCATATATGCATGCCACATGGCATTCGAAGATAAGTCAATGATATTACATGCCATGTGCTAGCATGAATGATTGTCACATGACATGTAATTGTCATTAATTATGTTCAAATGACATGTGGTGGTATATATGCAACATGGCATCTGAATGTTTAATCGATGACATGAATGCCATGTGGCAACATAAATGAACACCACATGCATGGAATGTAAAGATAAGTTAATGATATTGTATGCAACGTGTCTTTGAATACATTAATATGACCATGCTTCTACGTGGCATTCATATATGCTACCATGTGACGGGGTGCATAATATTGTATGCAACGTGTCATTGAATACATTAATATGACCACGCTTCTACGTGGCATTCATATATGCTACCATGTGGCATAAGTATTATGCATGTAGTTGGTGCACACGTTTTAGAAGGTATAAAGTATATCAGATGGCCAAAAATCACAAAGTATCAAAAACAAATTTCATGTTTTTTGTATTTTTTTGTACTTTTACTTCGTATTTTTTAAAAGTAAAAAATACCCCATACAAATGTTTCCAATACTTTTTGTACTTTTATACTTTTGAAAGTAAAAGTACCACCAAATAGGGCAAAATCTCTTCAAAACCTTTTTTATTTTGGCCATTTTGATAGGTAATGTGGTAGATTTACACCACCCATTGAGAAGGAAACCTCATATTTATTTTTTCTTGAATAATGTTAGTCACATTTTTTTTAATTAAAACTTGGAAAAAACAAGTTTTTCAATGATTGAATTAACATGGATGATAGTCAATTTTCCAATTTTCAAAACATTTTAGCCTACATAGAAATGTAGGATTATATCTCACCCATGTTATTTTGAATAGAAATTTATGAAAATTGTAGAATATTATAAAATATCTAAAATTTTGGACATGATTTTGCAATAGTGTTAATATTGTAGAATATTATATCCTATCCATGTTATTTTACCTCTTGTAGATAGAATCAGGATTAATACCTATTTAAGCAAACATCCATAACTTAAGTAGGGAGACTCAAAAATTGATGTCCCGAATTTTCTCTCTCCTATTTGCATATGGTGTAAATTGTATCATTAGGTAATAGAAACACCAACTTGTCTTTTGTAGAAATTATACTCCACCAAGCCTTCCACATGAACAATTTTCTTTTGGCAACTAAAAGAATGATATCATAACACTAACAAATTCACAAAGTTCTTTACATTAGAACCCCTTTAGGGTAGGAAGTGTAAGATAAGAAATATTGATAACTTGTTTAGCAACAATATGAGTTGGAATATTATATTTTCTATATACACAACAAAAAGAAAAGGAGGAGAATTCTCGGAGTCACTCCTTGGTCATATTCAAAAGCCAAAGGCATGACCAAAGGAGAGAAGCCTCCAATTGCAAAGCTTGCACTACCATCACAAAGTCCAAATAGTAAATAAGAATAAAGTCTGGATCTGCTCCTCATAGAGTGTAACTCACATCCACCTCACAGCATGTTTTGGCCGCACATCAGGAACATCTGCCATACTTGGATTTATTATTCATGGGGAGATGTTCCCCAATACAGGGTGTGATGTGACTGTAAGGCCGGTGTGAGGCACATCCTATGAGGAGCATATCCCAATGCATAAGAGCATGCCTTCCACATGAACACCAATATGCATATGTAGGTTGGTCTTTCACTCCTAAATTTAACAAGGTGGCTACTAGTCTAATTCTAAACTATGACAACTCTATTCTTCATGCTACAACTCATGATGTTAGAGACGTACAAAGTGTAGAAGCTAAATGATGGGACATAATCCATGGATTTGCATGTAGGGATGGAAATTTCTACCCTATTCGATGGGTACTCACCCCTACCCTCTCTGACAAGGTAGGTTTTGGAGTGGGGATGGGTTTTTGGATTCTACAATCCATACAATTACGAGTAGGGTACGGTATTAGGCTAAACATGACCCTCCCCGACCCATGTATTGTTGGAAATCATATGAACTTTATGTACTAGGTGTTGAATTTAATAGTATGTTGAATTTTATGTGAATGGTAATTGATGGTTTATGTGTTTTCTACATGTCTTAATCAAATAATTGAAAATTGTGTTGTATATTTGTGTTATTTTTCTTATTTATTGATTATATATGACAAGAAATAATAGGAAATTAGATGTGAGTTCCAAACCTAACCCGCATCTACCCTTGAATGCGGGGAGGGTAGGATTTGGAAGGGTTTTGCATTTTCATGTGCAGGGAGGGTTTAGATTCTCAAAATCCAACCCATTATGGGTTTTGGGGCAGATACAAGTTGGGAGGTTTAGGAAGAAAGATAAGGCTTAGAATTTACAAAACCCTCCCCAAACCCACCCCGTTGCCATTCCAACTTACATGCTCAAAATCTCTCTATCAGCCATGTTGCTTTTGTTTATGACTTAATTGCTATTGTAAAGAGAATATTAGACGCAATCTATGAAGGAGACTAGAAGGAAAAACCATTAAAGGAATAAGTTGTGCTACATTTCTTATCTTTTTTTTTAAGTAGTGCATATATATCATACACCTAGATCCAAGAATGCAATGGCTTATATAATAACCTATAATGCATGTAATATAAATATAGTATATATGGTCAAGGCCACTTATACTAGAGAACATTTGTTGTATTTTCATACCATAGCAGTTTTAGTTGTTGGCTGAAAAAATGTTGATGTTGTTGAAAATAACTTTATTTCTAATTGCCCAAATATTCTAGATTACGTATGCCCATTTTGAAGACAAATCCTTTAAATAATTTAACTTTTTTAGAAAACCATGATGAATGACTTTCTCAAGTTTTGAACTAATATTCAATTGATCAACAAGAATCCAACATTGAAAGATAAAAGGATATGTCATAAAAATATGATCCTCAATTTTGTAGACAGAATTAGGGTTGTACATAGATCGGTTCGATTCGTTTTGGTTGTACACAATTTTGCCAATTGAATCGAACATCTCGGGTTGACTATTACATCAACCAACGCTAACCAAAATAGAACAAGAACCAAAATATTATAGGATGTATCAGTTTGCCGGTTTGATCGGTTTATCCCAAACCGAGTAACTCTTTACCTTGGTCTTGATTTGATTTGGGCCCACAATGCAAGTAAATTGACCTGTTTAGACTTCAAAATATCTTCTTTATAGTAAATAACTAAATATTTTAGGGGTTTTTATTGTTCAGTCCACCCCAATAAATCTTAGCTCTACCATACAATTGGGGTAGGTGTCAACTCGGAATTGATGGCAATACACAAGCGGGTATTGGTGTTAGACATTGTATGCCCTTAGCTCCAATCAGATTGATGTACAAATACATTTATTATAAATCAATAAAAGTATATTATTGTTTCATGTTTTCATTGATATGTTTTTGTAAAATTATACTTTAAATTGGACACTTATGAGACTTGTGTTAGTTTAGAATGTTCTCAACTATTTGATAGACTTGGGGAGTTTATCTTGCCAAAGCTAACACTAATGTGCTGCCAAAGAAGTTGGAGCAACTGTTAGGGTTAGATGCAAAGCACATGTAGTGTGTGTTTGATCGAAGCGCTGAACTTGGACCATTTTTCAATTATGCCCTAACCCCTGGGGACTGATGGGAAAACTGGAAAGTTACACATAACCCCTACACTTGATTATTGTATTGCATTGGGTGTCGGATCGGGCTATATTTGATATGCCAATAAGTGAAATCATTTGGGGATCTAAACGTGGGTATGTTGGGGCAATTTGAGACTTCACTTAAGTGGGTGATCATAGTGATATGATCGATCCCTTTGTCGGACAAAGTGAATGATTGGGACTACACTCTCTAATGGAAACCTAAACTCCCGGCAGTGGATTTCAACTATGTTTGAGATTTGGTTTTGAAAAATATATTTATAATATATGTATATATATTATATTTTAAGACAAGTGTTTGTGGAAAGGTTTTAATTCATAGGACCCATCTGAGCAAAGAGTGTGACATTGTACCTTGTAGTTAAGGAAGAGGTTTTCCCTGTCGGGCAATGTTTGATTGTTGAGGGTTGAGAGGTTAAGTGTAAGAGACCATTGAGGGCTAGTTACCTGATGGACTATATCTTACTTAAGTCCATTATCCTTGGGGCTTCATAGGATGGCTGGATTCAATGATCATTTATCTGTAAATGTTGGGCCCACTTTGAGCCCATAATGATGAGCTCAGGGGTTCACTGCATTTGGTAGTGAATTCGACCAAGCCTTTTCACACAGGTTGGGCTGAACCTATGTGGGTTTATATGAGGTCATTATGGGGTCCCACTTCATACAAATCAAACCTAAATGAGTCAACAACACTCTTGGGTTGTGAGCCACTTAGCTAATGGGCCTAAAGCTCATGATTAATATGATTAATCAAGATGTCACATGACTGCTCAAGTTGTCGTGTGGCGTAGGAGAATATGGGTATGGAGCACCCATTCTCTTAAGAGGATAAGACCTATCTCTTGATAGAGTCCAGATCCAAATAAAGATTTGGATAAACTTTTTAATTCGATTAGGAGTGGTGCTTCATAAAGGATAAAAGAAGAAGAGATTGAACTACTCTAGATAACTTTACATTCTCTCTCTCTCTCTCTCTCTCTCTCTCTCTCTTCTCCTCTTGCCGCCCAAGAAACCCTAGTTCGATCTCCGTATTTGGGATTGATCTTGATAAGTTCTTTCTTTGTATTTTTGCAAGAAAAATACAGAGAAAAATCATACTCACCTCCCCAGTTCGATCCAAGGTGTTGGACTGCAATTTTGCTAAAAACTACGTTGTTGAATCGGCTTCACTTCAAGCTATGTCATCTTTAATGGAAACTGATTTTGGGATTTGATTTGGGCGTGAAATACCGCCTTGGGAGCTACATTTTTGGAATCCGTATCAAGTATACATCTCTCTCTTGTTTGGTTTAAAATCTGGTCTAGTTTCAATGCAAGATCGATCCTAAAAAAATGTAGTTTTTCTAAAACAGTGAATATGATTTCCACAAGGTTAAAGAAAAATTTTTGAAATTTCACCCAACCATCTTGTATGATTCGTCCATCCATATGATGGATTATCATCTTCCCTTAATTAGTGTTATAGGTGGGGATATTTTGAATTTTGAATTGTTATAGGTCTGCAGTGAAATTTATAATTTTGAGGTGGAGTGCAATATAGTTTTTACAATATTTTATTTATTGTTAATAGTTTAGACAATGAGTAGAGAGTACAACATATACACCCATAAAAAAACCTAATTTTATTGCTTTATAATTAAGTATTGTTTAATTATTAATCTCATACACACACTCTCTCAAAACATTATTATTATTATTATTATTATTATTATTATTATTATTATTATTATTATCATCATCATCATTTTTAAAGGTAAATCAAGAATTAATATGAGATATGAGAAAGAACAACTAATAGGTTTGACTGTTGATAGAGAGAATAATTATGCCTATGGACTCGGGGTCAAATCACTTCTCACTTTTAGGCTTATTCGTTTCCTCTTAACTCTTATCTTTTAAAAGTAATCTTTTAACTTTAAGAGAAAATTGGTTGTTCATTTCTTCTTATATTTTATCTCTTAAAGTGCAATCATACAACTTTTTGCTTTCCAATGGTACTCCCAAAAAGACAAACAAAAACTATCATATATGGGTCAAAATTGATATTTGATAGTTTTCAGAATTTAGAACAACATTTTCTGCATTCAGAATTCAAAAGAAAGAAAAGTTCACTAATACCAATATATTGAAAAATGAGAATTGAGACATGAGAATGATTTAGCTAAGGTCACATGCATTATTAACCTATACTAGATTTGGTTCGATTTTATTTTAATTTGCAAATTTATAAACTACAATTGAACTGTTCAGTCAGATAATGCTTATTTCTAAACCAGGTTATTTGAAAACTGTTCAGTTAGTTCGAATTGAATCAATTTGGTCGGTTCTTTTTTTGACAAGTGAACAGCCCTAGTCAGAATTAGATATAATCCACAAGAAAGGTCAATGTTCATACCTCTTTTAGTAGAAACTTTTCTCTAAAAGAAACAAAGTGGGATATGGCTGTGAGGAGCAGATTCCAATTCGTCATTCAGCCGATTGCAAGTACCAATTCAGCATAAATGTTACTAGACTCGAAGAGAAAATCCCTTCGAGTCCAACGCTACTTGCAATTTTCTGAGAAACGAAGGGCATTATGGAAGGTATGATGGTGAGTAGTTCATAGAAAAAGATTCTCTCTGCGTTCTTTGCCTACAGCCTACCAGAGTTTCGGATAGAACAAATGGAGTTAGCCGTTAAGATTTTCTCCATGGGTTTAAATCCTAAGGTAAGTCATGCTCTGAACTCAAAAACCAAGTATCCTGATTATATGGTGATTACTCAGATAAGGATTCTAACGGCAACCTCTATGGGCACTCTTGTGGTTCTGAATTTGTTGCTTGAAGTTTTTCTTCTTTCTTCTATTTTACGGAGAAGTACGGATTTGCCCAATGCGTATTTTTTATTTCCACTGCAGAGCTATAAACATTCTCCCTCTATTTTATTGTCTGACAAGAACTTACTTCCTTTCTCTTGGTTGTGTTCGTCTCGTCTGACTGGTTACTACCTGAAGTATTAATTTGTTTGTGTGATTTGTGGATTTCGTTACTTCATTTGGAGTGTAATTCTTTTCTTCTTTTAGGGGTGAATTCGAGCCGAGTCGAACCGAATAGGTAGCTATTCCAGTTCGGCTCGCTGAAACTGTGTTTAGGCTCGGGCTCGAGCTCGAGCTCTCGATTCGAACTACAAACTTGAACTCGAGTTCGACTGCAAGCCAATTTTTTTTCTAAAAAATAAAAAGTATACATATATTTTTTTTATTTTACATACAAAAAATTAAAAATTATTTACTATTATACATAAAAAATAAAAATATTATTATTTATATAAAAAATTACTTATTATATATATTTATATTTATGTGTATGTATTTTTTATTTATTATTACTAGGCTCCCGAACTGAGCTTCATTGGGCTCGAGCTCGGCTTGATTAGCAAACAAGCCTATATATCAAGCTCGAGCTAAACCGAGCTTCGAGCCGAGCTTGAATAATAGCTCATGAAAATCTCGGCTCGTGGCCACCCCTAACCGAGGCCGTGGAATTTAGTTTATTTTTGACAATGCATTAAGAGTTAAGACTAGAAACAAAGAAAAAAGTTGACATCCTTTTGTTTAATTGTTTCCCTAGCATGAACTTATATTGGATTTACAAACCTAGAGGGAACTCTTGAGAAGGAAAAGTGATAATTCGAAATTGATAAGAATTTGATGAACTTCATTGCATTCTCAGAAAATTTTTCTATCAAGTTGAGGGCCTTGCAAGATGCATAACTCCATAATACTAGTGGGTTACTTGCATATGGAGAAGTTTTGAAAAATTATGTTCTTGGCTTTTAAAACTGCTCTAAACCACCCCATCAATTCATCCATTTAATTGAGAGGTTTTAATACGTTTTTGCAAAGGCTACAACATATCTTTGAGGACTCTTCCATGGCCTCCCACCTTATTTGGACATAATGACATATATGTTGGTTATAAGAGCTAAACCAAGATGGTACAAGGATTTCAATTACACTATCTAGGGCTTACATGGATGATAGTCACATCCCATTAGTCAGGTGTGCTCCCATGAATTTGTCTTCCTTCACGTAGGTCTTACCTGAGAATCTCTTTTGTGAAATATCTGATAGTTCCATCTGAAGAGAGTTTCATAAAGCTAACTTTGATGGTAACAGTTTTGCCAAATCAGGCCCCTTGTGGGTTGGGGGAGTTTTTAGGGACAAAGATGGGAATATAGTAGCTTTGTTTTCAGGTCATGTTGGACCTGGAGATTCAACTAGAGCTGAACTGTTTGCTGTCCTACAAGGGGTTCAAAAGCGAAAGAGATGATCATAGAATGGCTGGTTATTGAAGGGGACTCTCAAGTGGTGGCTGGTTGGCTGAAGGATGAAATGGAAGCAGTATGGACTCATAGAGATGTTATAAAGAAGATCAAATGGTTAACAAGGGATATGCCTGTAAGACTACATTGGGTTCCAAGGGGTGCAAATAATTTGGCTGATTCGTTAGCCAACAAGGGATCAAAAGGGGACAGTTGTACTAGGCTGCTTTGTAATTAGTTGTTTAGTTGAGAGGCAAATCAAAAGGGGACAGTTGTACTAGGCTGCTTTGTAATTAGTTGTTTTGTTGAGAGGCAAATACTTTTATGTCTCCTTGGGATCCTAATGTGTACACATTCTGTTTATGTTAATGAGATTGTTACTTGTTACTTATCAAAAAATGATGTGACATTGTTACATTCAAGATTATCAATGGTCCACTTAATTTCATCAAGCTAAGAAATAAAATTTATGGCACCAAAACAAAGCAGAACAGAACTCAGAAAATAAATTATTTTTCTTAAAGTAACCATATCATCATCATCATCATCCCCATCATCACTAAAGTGTAGCATGAACCAGTGGATTGTCAAATTTGTGGAGAACTAGAGGCAGATGTACCAAATTCATTGTTTCATGTACATCTTTGTCTTCTTGCTTCCAGAGTGATGCAGGAAAAAAAAAGAAAAAAAAAACTAGTATCTAAGAATAACCTGCTTCCATATATTTCAAAATCTTCTCTTTTTACTTTTTTTTTATCAGCAAAAAGATTTTATTAATAACAGAGAAATATTGAAATACAATAGATATAGGTTGCAGAAAGCATTAACCCAATCTGCAAACACTACAAAGCATTTACAGTTCTGCCCAGTACAAGGTAGATCTATTTGCCCCCTGTTTTGCTAAAGTGTCCGCCAACCCATTTGCAGTCCTTTTGATCCAGTCAAACTGAGTGTTGAACTTCCTTGCAATTATGTCAATTTCTCTGTATTTAAATTTGAGCTTCTAAGGTGCTGATGTAATGTTTTTAGCCCAAGAAATGACCAGCAGTGAGTCTCCTATTTCTAAGTTTGTTGTACCAATCTGCTCAGCCATCTTTAAGCCTTGAAGTAGAGCCAATGATTCAGCCTGTATTGAGTCACCAAAACCTATTGGTCCTGAGAAGAGTGCCACAACTTCACCTAGATGATTTCTAATAACACCTCCTATACCTGCCCTTCCCGGGTGGCCAAAGGAGCTCCCATCAAAGTTTAGTTTTAATTTGTTCAGTGCAGGTGGCTTCCACTCCACTCTCACAACTTCTTTAGGAGCATCTGTCTGTGCTATTTCAGTCCCGCTTCTGAGAATCTCATTCGTGGAGAAGTTTTTGAATAGATCCATGGTCATCACCCAATGTGCAGTTCTGATTTTTAGGGTTTCAATGACTTCCTCCTTTGATTTACTTTTTCCAGAGAATATTCTTTGGTTTCTTTCCTCCCATATAGTCCAAACCACAGAAGCTCTTGCTGCCTTCTATAAGCACTTTCCTCTTTTCTTCTATTGCCTCAGGAAGGAGGGGCTGAATAGACTTACCACATCCTGTGGGGGAGCCCATCTTTTTACTTTCTACTCAAAGAACACCAGAAACAATCGTAATTAAACTCAATACCTTTTGCATATCCTCAGTAAAGCCAAAGTCAAATATAAAATCTTTACTCTCCTTTATGTGGAAACCAGCAAGGTTCCATGTGTATCCTTTCAATCATTTTATAGCATCCATTGTAGGTTTTGGAACCTGGAAGTAATGCACCAAGGCATTATTTTTACCTCCAGATATCTTTCTTGACATTCTCATCTGCTGGGCAGAGAGCTTCATTATTCCTTTCTACATATTAGTCCTAGGAAAGACAGTTTCCTCCTGTTACTGTCAGGCCCATTAGCAAGAAAAAAGAAGAGCTCCAAGATGGTCCCAAGGCTTGGCAAGAAATGCCTCCTTGAGCACTGATTACCAAAGAGTTCCTTTAGAGGTCCTGCAAAAGGAGGGGAAGCATCTATTCTAGAAGCTTTCTTGTCTTCCCCAAGAAAAGATTCTGAAGGAGGCCATGGCCACAAGAGTGAATCTTGCTAAGGTTGACCACCTGGGATTGACAAAAGGCAAAAAAAAAAAAGGCTCAACCAGGATAACTGAGGTTGTACCTCTGAATCATTTGATTCCATTCTGTTTAAAGATCAGTTTATATATTCCTTCCCTTATATGTCCATTATTTATTTGCTTTTTGCTGTTTGCTTGGGGGTGGGGGGTGGAGGGTTATGTGTTTTCAACCTTGTTCCCATTCTACTGTTACTTTTATAGTTCTTTGGAGGTCAATTTGATTTATGATATATTCTAGCACAGGTTCAACCTTTTTTTTTTGTTTCTTTCCAGTACCTACTATTTGATCTTTTTGTCCTTTTGCCCATTCCTAGGTTTACAACCTCTTCTTGTGTTGTCTCTTTTTATGTGTATTGCTATTTTTCTTTACTGTGCATCACTTATTGGTATATCCTTTTAACCATCTATAGTTTTTGTTTGACTAAGTTGATCTGTTATCCTTTTTTTTTATAAGTAACTACAATTTTATTAGAGAGCCAATATATACATCATTACGTTGCACCCCAAGAAGAGGTGCGAGATTCACCTCTTTAGGAAAACATTAAAAAAAAACTAACTAGAACTTAGCCCAATATAACTGATCCCTATTGTGAGCATCCAAATTATTGGGGCTCACTTCATGGCTGAAAATGAAAAGAGCTGCCACCCTTCAAAGTGATAAACATGGGAGTGATGGGCTTCCCATGTTCAAGAAGACAAAAAATAACTCTAATGTCAATGTAGGCCAACCTAGATACACTTCAAGGGGGAGAGAGGGAAGGTGTGAGGCACCCCTATCCCGTATTTGATGTAGTACCGTTCCCAAACGCAAAATTAAATGTCTAATCTCGAGATTTGCCACATTTCAGCATCCAATTGTTGAAACCCTCTACATTGTGAAGGTGTAAATCCATTGGGACCTCACTCCATAATTCCTTTCAGAAATCCTCCTTGAAGCAAAGAGAAATCGAGATATCCTCTTATTCTCTTTTTTATTCAAAGAGGGCCTCCTACCAGCTATGCTTCTTTTGAAATTCCTAGGGAGAAGCAAAGTGGTTGAGAGATCTCCTCTCAATCCTTTTTTTTATTCCCCACCTAGGCCTTCTATTAGTGAGCACATTGAAGTGTGCAGTCCCCAAATTGGACCTCACAAGAAGGTTCAAAGCAATGGGAGACTTCACGAAAAAGAAACAAGCAAAGTGGAAGGGACTAACACAAGCAAAGTGATTGAGAGATCTCCTTTTTTTTTTTTTGTCTGTGTAGGGGGGGGGGGGGGATGGGATACAGCAGAATGATGACTGAAAGAGGGGAAGAACGAACTCTAAAATGAAGCCAAACTCCTTTGTTCTTCCTAAACTAAACCCTCTTTCTCTTCTAGCTTTCTCCCTACATCTCCTTTTGTTCTCCTTTCTCTTTATCAGTTCTCTCAACCTACTCTCTTATCTTTCTTTCTTTCTCCCTCCTTTCTCTCTATTTGAACCACTCCTCTTCTCTTCTCTTTGAAAACCCAAAGCCTTCCGTCTTGAATTTGGTCCTTGGAGAGGGAGGCTAAGGCTGGAAATTGCCCAAAGAGGTAAGGGCGAACTAGGGCTTTCAAGAGGGAGCTCTTAATCCAAGGGTGGAGGTTTTAGGGGTGCCCATCTAAGGGCTAGGGTTTTCTAGGTGTTTTAGGGGTATTTTGCAATATTAAAAGATTAGGAGGGCTTGCAAACAAGGGGCTTTAGGGTATTTTGAGAGAAAAGGAAAAAGGCAATGGGTAAGGGATGTCTAGGATTTAAGGAGGGCTTCAAGAGTGTGATCCAACGGCCCAAGTTTAAACCTATAAGAGTTAGGGTGTAATCTTGATGTTAGGATGGACCAATAGGATTCCTTGAAAGGGAATCCATGGCCCTTTGGGGGGGGAGGAAGGGTATTTTTATTTGAAAATTTCTAGGATGAAGGTCTAAGTGGGGCCATGTTGTTTGTAGTTGTTAGTTGTGCTAGAGGCATTGTGTTAGGAAAAATGAGCGTCTAGCATCTGGGGGTACGAGATCAAGTCAATTGGAATCCTTCTTGATGGAAGGGTAAGATGGGGATTTGGGGGATAAAATTTGAAAAGCGAATTCCAGATGGTTTCAGAAAGGTGATGGGGTTTGGTTGGCCTAGATGCCAGACTAAAAGGGAGGTTTTGAGTTTGAAGGGCTATAGCCAATGAGGAGAGGTAAATTGAAAATTTTCTTCTTGTTGGAGGGGTGAAACGGGAAATTAGGAGTTGAAAACTGGTGACTGGGTGGTTAATGCTCTCTGGAAATAATGGAAGGAGTAAAATGGGAGGTCTCAGGAGTCAGGCCCTGGGGAGGTTTCTGGTTTTCAAGGGTAGCAACCAATGAAAATGGCTGAAATAAAATCTTCTTTAACAAAGGAGTAAAATGGGGTGTTTTAAGTTGACATTTGGTAGCAGGTAGTTAATAGTCTTAGGAAGGTGATGATAGGGTTGGTGACCTTGAAAATCAGACCATAGGAGAGGTTTCTGATTTGAAGGGTTGTGGGCAGTGAGAATGGCTGAATTGGAATCTTTTTTGTTTGAGGGATAAAATGGGAAATCTTGGCTTAAAACTTGGTGGGTGAGTAGTTGAGGGTAATGATAAAGTCATAGTCAGGTTTAGAGTCGGAGATCTTGGTTTCGAAGATTTCCACTAATAAGGAGAGTTAAAACAGATTCTAGGCTTGATAGTGGATGAAACAGTGGAAGGGGAGAGATTCCAGGGGGAATCTGATGCTTATTTTTTTTTCGATCAGTGAATCTGATGCTTATTGTAATATTGACAGCAATTGCTGTCCCTCTTTTCCTATTTTTCTTTGTATATTTGTTCAAATAATCAATAAATTTGATCTTTGTTACTGGTCAAAAAAAAAGAAAAAGAAAAAAGGATATTTTTTTTCTTCCAAAATCTACAAGAGATGGCCTTTCCCAGAATCCATGTGTTCATTTCATCTTTTCCACCATGGAAACATGATTTTAATCAATCATATTATCTCTTGTTATTTCATTTATTTCCTGGTTCTTTAGTGATGCTTTTTGAGTTTTGTTTTGTTTTTGTTTTTTTGTTTTTGTGTGTGTGTGTCTTTTTGATCAGTAAACATGTACTTTATTTAAGGTTATTGTTGAAGCAGTTTACAATTTGTTGTTGGGAATGTTATTCCCATTTAAGTACACTTACCTGTCCCAGATTACAATGTAGCCCAAAATAATTGCTGCCTCAGTGCCCCTTGTTTGGCAAGAGAATCAGCTAGCCCGTTTGCACTCCTTCTGACCCATTTTAATTCAGCCTCAACCACTTTTGAGTCCCCTTCTACCTCAATGTGCCTAAATCCCACCTCAATGACCACTTTTGTTTTGTGTGTGTATTTACATTCTTTCTTTCTTGTTTCTTTTTTTCTTTTACATTAAATGGTTCTTTGAGGTGTATAGTAATAGTTAGTTTGGTTTATGAAATGATGCTTCTAGAATTTCTTAGAATTTAGGCCATGTCCTTGAACCTTCTTTTTTTGGTAATTGTCCTTGAACCTATTTATGGTCCTTCTATCTTTACCAACAAGAGATATTATTGTATCATTCATATATTTCTATCAAGACTATAAAAATGTATTTTTTTTTATGCATCCTTTAAAATCACCAATAATAGAATCTTCAAGTGAATTGCTTCTATAAGATGAGTAATAAAGCTATCATGATTTTGGTGCAGACAATAGGTTACAAGAAAACAGTTGATATCTACATTCCAGAAATTTCCCCCCAAAGAACATATTGCTCCCTTTGGATGAGAACTAGTAAACGAGAATCTTTTGCAAGGTGAAAGTCACTAAGCTTTGTTGGGCATATTAACAGATGAAAACAAAATGTAGTTCTGATCAATCCAGAAGTTCAAATTTGACTTGGTTTTGCTTAGCACTAAGTTGAAGTCCTAAAAGCTCTGAGGGGATTGTTCATTGATTCTTCTGTTTTATATCAAATGCATCAATTGTCACCAAGTAGAGTAGAGTGAAATCCTAGTACCAAATTAAAGGTAGTCTGGGAAGGACCTTGCTTTTGAGTTCACTCATTTACTTGAAAGAGGGTTATCTAGATTTTCATATTGGTAACAAAGCTTTAGTTCTTTTTCCTTTTTTTTCTAGTTACTAAATACTGATTGCATTTACCCTTTTGATGTTTATTTTTCCAATCAATATGATGGTACTAGATGTCTTCTAGCAAGGTTGCCCTCCATGAACATGACTATAAGCTTTTATGAATGATTTTGTAAATCAAGCTTTTAGTACTCAAAAGTAATTCAATTTATGAGACTTTTGTGTTGAATCTTAGTTGATCATTCAATTTAGGCATCTAGTGTTATCACACTAGAATTGTTTATTAGGTATATTATGAACCCTCTGATAAATTGAAGTTAACTAGTAAATAGTAATAGACTAATTATCTTATGTAAACTCAAGTATCTGGTTACATACTTGTACTTTTGCAAGTGTAAAGTTACTTTCTTACTTTCAGTTGACTTGGTTCTTAATTGAGTATGATGAACTTCTTATGTTTCCTAGTATTGATTTGGATTTTATTATATGCGTTTTGAAATTCATGATATGCCTGATGTGGTATCAGATATTTACTTCCATTTTACAGGACAAGTCACAGATCTTTTCCCACTGCTTGTGTTGTATCTCCAGGTATAACCACTTGAATTTTCACTCCTCCAATCAGCTTTAGAATAATTAAAGAGGTGCTACTACTGTCTTCTTATCTTTCTCTTTCCTTCTTAATTTAGATTTAGAAGATGCTGGCATTTCTACTTCTCTGTTTGATGATTTTTCAATCTCTGCTACTAATACCAATGCTAGAGAGATTAAGGTAAGAAGGGATTTCCATTTCTTGGTCCTTATTTCAAATTAAATACTTGTAGTTTATTGAATGCAAAAGATATTAGGATAAGATTGAATTCCAATCTAGAAAGAACAAGAAAGATGTAATAAATTCTAAACCTAAAGTGACATGTCAACCAGATGAGAATAGATGTATCTGGAGCCAAAACACAAGCTATTTTTGATGATGTTTTCTCCAAGATGGTTGCTGCTGCACAGCCTATTCCAGGATTCCGGAGAGTCAAAGGAGGTAGAATTTTCAAACCTAATAGATAATTTCTAATATAATTTCTTGTTTCCCACAAAATGACGGACTATCAGTTATGATCTTGGGGTAGCTAAAAGTTTTGTGGGTTGGGGAAGGTAGATTGGAGAACTTGCCCTGCCCTGCCCCCATTGGGACTGTTCAGTGTATCCTTTACTGGGTTAGGGGTGGTCTTGGGTTATGGAGTTTCAACCAAGAGTGGGTTCATGACATATTCCATTCCTAGATTGCCATGCCATATATTTCATGTGTTACTGTCTTTTTTCCCTATTTTATTTATTCTCTCTAAGAATACTTCCCTCTCTCTTATATTGCCCTACTCTATGCTCTGACCTGGCCCACCTATTCATGGGTTGGGCGAGTTTGGATAAGATTCAGGTTAAGCTCAATGTGTACCAAATTCATGCTGTAGGCATCCTTGCTTACTGGTTTCTTCTAGGGCTATCAATGTTCTGATAGAGTGGGCTTCACTGCCTAAGCAGATAACCTGGGCTGCATTCATCATTTATCTAGACTCTCTCCTTATCTTTTCTGTTTCTAGAATTTGTTTCTTTGCTGTTGGTAGTTTAACTCCTTTGTTTTTGATAATGATCAATTTTCCATCTATGGAGGCTTCTTAAAATTGTTCACTTAATTCCTTGTATTTGAATACAATGGTTCAACATGAATGAAGGCCATTTCCCAGTGATGCAACATGAATACTAATATATTTTTTTTTCTACTTGATTACTTCTAATTTTGTTATGGCGAACAACTTGTGCTCTATCAGGAAAAACTCCCGATGTAAGTTTTCCCTTCCATATCATTTATTTCTATCATGTTATGCATGTTGACTGGATCTTTTTTTATTCTTTTCCTTTTTTTTTTCTAGTGAAAATGTTGGTTGGATGTGAACCATTGCTTGAGATAAAGTTGTATGAGCCAATTTTATACATCAAACATGTTATATTCATTTTTTTCTGGCTGAAAAGCATGTACATATGAAATACATGATCTTTGCTTTAGACATGCTCTCTTTACCAACTCTAAGATACCTGAAAAGCAGATTTTTATGTTGTGTTTATTGTTGATCTCAAACATCTGATTTGATTGCAAATTCCCTAGGTAGTAGAGAGTATTCTTTCTAGAAGTCAATATTTAGTTAAGTCAAGCTTGTTTTAGCTATAAAATTAGAAGGTTGCTCCTTTTTATTCTTTAAATATTTGACACCATTTCATATTAGAATTCAGAAACAGGCAGACATTTCAGACAAAAACTTGACTTAGCATGTATGTTGCTTTCACTGTGATCTATATGACATTGATATAATTCGATGTAATTATCTTTTTTTATTAATATATGTAATTAGCTCATTGTAAACATATTCTTTTCATATTGCTCATTTACATGAATAAGACGTGTTTCATTTATATCTCACAGATGTATGAAATAAACTTTACAGATGTTTGTAATTTAGACTTCCCAAGGTTGCAGACAACCTCTTGTTGCTGGAAGTGTTCTCGTTACATGTATGAAATAATGTGGACAAGCACATGTATCACTAATGTTGCCACAGAGCAAAGCTGTCCATATGATAGGAAGAAATATAAATATTTGATTAGCATCTTACTCAGCTTTATAGAGTATCTCTATAGAAATATGTCCATTCCTAGTATCTTCTGACCAAAGCATTTCCAGCAGTATCAAAAGTGTGGATGTGGAATATGAAAATTTTAATGGAGTTCTTGATTACATCCATTCTGTAATGTTTGCTAATTATGTTCTCTTCATCATGTTCCGCAGATTCCTAAAGACATACTCTTGCATGTCCTTGGACCATCAAAAGTTTACATGCAAGTAATTAAAAAGATAATCAACTCTGCTATTTCTGATTATGTAGAAAAGGTTAGTGGCATTGGAGTTCATACTGATTTTATAGTTTTCAGTCCATTTAGCATAGAATGCTTCTGAATTCTGATTAACAAATTGCAATTTTATTGACCACTAAAAGCATATGCACGTTTTTACATTCACTAGGTTGTATAGTATCGGAATTTGTTTTCCCCCTCATTATAAAATGTATGGTTACCTCCAAGAAAAAACTAAATTTTGTTCAAATGTATACAGGAAGGCTTGAAAGTCGGTAAGGATCTAAGAGTTGATCAGAGTTTTGAAGAGCTTGAAGCATCATTTGAACCTGGCGAAGAATTTGGCTTTGATGCAACAATTCAGCTTCAGAAGCAAAATTAGCAGTGTTAACTTTTTACGGTTTGTTACATACGTAGAATACATGACACTATTTAATAATCATTAGTTAACGGAAAATTGATTTTTTGAGGTAAATTTACAGGTGCAAATTTTGGTTTTTTTTATTTTTTTGAATTTACAAGAACTGACGAGCCCAGATCTCCTACTAGCAAACATTCTGCGCACATGGCGTACAGCCGCACATTGGGAATATCTCCATACATGTATGTTAAATTCATGGGTATACCTCCCGTACATGTATGCTTGCAGAGTGTGAAATGTTTTTGCTTGCAAAGAACCAGGTTGGAAACACTGGTTCACGCTGGACTTGGGCTGGAACTCTGCACTTTTCCGCCCACGTAATTTTTTCTGAGCACTATGGTCATGACCCATAAAGTCCATATCGAAATGCATGCGTATTTAAAAGTATTTGTGATCATATCTATAATACTCGGGGGTAAGAACTTTATTTGTTTTACATACAAAAATGACAAGGAATAATAACTAAAGATTTCAATTTGTTGCCATTGGTTTCACCATAATCTTTCCACACTGTCTTGTAGGGCTAGAATAGAAGATTTTGAGTTGCAGAAAATGAATGTTGAATCCGAGTGATAACTATTCTCAGTCTCTCACTATGGTTTAATCAAATAAAGTAATGGAGAAATGGGCCTTTCCATATTGTCTTTTCCCAACATTCAACAGTTACATGGGATCCATGGATGTGTATGTAAGAGCCACCTCCAACCCACCAAAAGAAGGAGACAAAATATTCATTTTCATACCTTTGATGTAGTTTTTAAGTACCCTCAACCATAATAAAGATGTTCCTTTTTGGTTGATTAATACAAATTGGTGAGAAGTATGCATTGTCACATGAGATACAAGAGTCACTTCAACTAGAATGATTAGACTTCACCCCCCCCCCCCTTCAAACTATAGGTGTAATGTGGTTAGGGGTGATCATGGGCTGGGATTTGCATTTATGATAAGGTCTATAGTTTAAGCCTGGGCTGGGCCGGGCCGGGCCTGATTCCGGGCCAATGTCACTCATATATAAAGCATTATATATCTATATATTAAATGACATAACATGCATATAAACTTATTTTATACATTATATAATATAAAATATTACATATAATATAAATTATACATGTCATTATATAATATTTATATATAATATATATAATATAATGTAAATTAACATGTATACATATGTATACATTATACACAAAATGTGTAAATTTAAATATATGCGGGCTCGGATGGGCCTGGGACAGGCTTGAAGTATTAAGCCCAAACCCGGCCCTAAAATTTGTAGGCCTGATGTGGGCCCGGGCCCAGGCTGAAATGATCACCCCCAAATGTTGTCCATGATGGGCCTGCATGGCATATTTTTGTCATGATGTTTGCTTCTATCATACCATGCCAATATGATACAACAAAGCGGGGAGGGTAACCCGACATGATTTTTTTTATGAAGGAAAAATTAAAAAAAAAAGAATAAAATTTTGAAGAAAAAACTTAACAAAATGGACAACAAATTTGAAAAAAAAACTTACAATTTATTCCATATGAATTTTTATGTATACAATTGTTCATATATGAAATAATAAAACAAAATTAAAAAAATACAATGAAATTGGAATGAAAAAAAGTAATAAAATAAAAAAAATAAAAATTTACAATAAAATTCAAACAAAATCATTGTAATTTGAGAATAAAATTAAAATTCAAAGTTTATAATAATACTAAAAATTTTGTACAATTATTGGCTCTTTAAGTCTCATCTCATTCACTTGAATTTTCTATGTTCCGTTGGATGAAGTGTCATGCCGTCATCGATCTTGTAGTCTATCATTTGCATTTAGTGAATCTTTGAGAGGTATGCATATTTCAAAATTCCATTTGTCATATGACTTCTCTTGTCATCAGATACCCTATTATCAACATTAAAGCAACACTTTAATGTGACCATGGACATTGGAGGGATTAATAGATCATGTGTCATGGTAGTAACACAAGATGAGAGGAAGTTTGTAAAATAACTTTGTAAATAAAATTGAAATTAATTAAATGAACTTGAAAAAGAAGAGCAAGCAACTTGTCATTTAGATAGTAACACAACTTGTTGTTGCTTGCTTCTATCTATTCACAACTACCACTGCTACCAAATGGTGGCATGCCATGTCATTTAGATAATGAGTTGTTGCATACGTTTGTGACTATATGTTGTGTTGTTGTGCTCCATTGCCTTGTCAACATGTCATTGCAGGCAGGGACTACTTCAATGATGCACTAAATCGCCTGGACACTAGTGCCTAAGGCTCAGTTTGGAAGGAGTACAAATATAAATTTGTAGAGTACAAAGCATTACATTTTATATTTGTACTGTACACATTTAGTTTGTATGTATTTGTACTGTACACATTTGTATTTGTACTCCTTCCAAACTGAGCCTAAGGTAAGCTCGATATTTGCAACGTGACAATGATTCAGTGTGTCATGTTGCAAGTGTAATTGTGCATTGTGGTTTGGGTGCTAAGTGAGATCTTTAGGCTGTTAACTGTCTAGATGTTGGTGCGTTGTGGGCACTTATTTGAGTATCTACAACATAGTGTCCGTGGGACTTGAATCCATGGATATACACCTTGCATTTATTAAAATGAAGATTGAGAGAGTTTTTTCATGGGTTCAAAATAAGTACTTGGGAGCTTCTTGATCTTCAAAGAAAGCAATGTAAATGATACGAAAGCGATGCATGGGAATTAATAACTTAGGATTGGCCAAAACAACCTTCTTGGAAATAGGGGAGACTGATACAAACTTATGAGAGACTGTAGGAAAACTTCTCAATTTTGAAAAGCAGGGGAGAGTATACATACTATACGAACTCAGGGGAGACTATAGGGGATAGTATACACACTCTTCTCAATCTTTCTTTGGCCATAGATGGAATGGGAATGGGAAGGAATATGAAGGATGGGAGTTTTGGATAGTTTCCTACTACATCATGACTTAGAATTGTGATTGATCATGAATGTTCTTGAGTGATTGAGGTGGGGTTGGGAAAGGGAGAGAGGCTTGCTAAGGTGGCAATTGGAAAAGGGAAAAGGGTCTGCTGAAGTGGCAAATTGGGAAACTTATGAAAGAAATAAGGGAGAGATGCTAGATACATAGGGTTTGAGGAAGGGAATAAAAGAGAGACCATATGAAGTGGTTAGTTTTGTTATGTATATATATGGGATGTTTGATATGGCTTCTATTTATTAAATAAATGTCTGCTTGAATTGTCTTCAAAACTGAGAAAAAGTGGTTGATAAACATTTGACAGTTAGGCGCCATTATGTGACGGTTCAGCCACCATCAGCGCCATCAGCACGCCATCTAAGTGTCTTGGGTTGGGTCATTGTACTCTTTTTGTAAGGGGGGTATGCCAATGGCAATTATGTAAATAGTAGTATGAATGTACAATATTTTGATGTATCATTTTGTCACTCCCCCAAAAGCTTAACGTACTCTTTGAGGGGAGGTAGGTAGTCGAGTGAGCTCATAAGCGTGTAAAGGTTAAGCACGAGATCCCCTCGACACTGTACTGTGTGCTTGTGCTTACCACTGATTAATGCAATACAAGTTGCCTTTTGTCTAATTTGTGTGCACTCTTGTTTCCTTTTGTGTGTTGTTATTTGCATTTGTAGGCTTTCTCGACCCCAATCGAGCGCCGCACGGGGCCCCGTCGATTAGCCCCGTGATAGTTAATATCAGAGCCTCGTTGACACTAGCGGTTGTCAAGCGCAACGAGTCCCTTTCGTGCCCCGCAACAACACCAGCCGGATGAAGAATCATGACACGCGAGAGGAGATCCAGGAAGGGATCTCACGGGTTTATGATGAGGACGAGCCTAGAGATAGCTCTCCCAAGGACAAAGGCGTCAGCTCAAAGCATAGCAAGCGTGACAAGTCAGTTGATAGGCTTGCGACCATGGACAAGCGCATCATGCGCTGTGAAGCAGTGGTTGGCGAAACTCGTGACCGTGTGGACGAGCTTCAAATCAACCTTGAGACCATAGCATCGGTCGTGGAAAGATTGGAGGACCAGTCCGGTGACAGCTCCAACCGGCCAGATAACCCACTAGAAGACCTGGTGAAGTGCCTACAGATCCAGCTTGAAGACTTGAAGGGCGAAGTGACCCTTCTGAAGAGGTTGATGGCCAGTACAGCCAGCACACCTGCTGCTCCAGCCCCTCCAAAGATCAAAGTCCGCGAGCCTACCTCATATGCAGGGACCCGCGATGCCCAGGAGCTTGACAACTTCCTGTGGCAAATGGAACAATATTTCACTGCTGCCGAACTCGTCGAGGAGGCGGCCAAGGTGGGCACTGTTGTTATGTATCTTACTGATGTTGCTATGTTATGGTGGCGCAGGAGATGTGCCGATGCGGAGCGAGGATTATGCTCCATTAATACTTGGTCCGTGTTCAAGAGCGAGATAAAGCGCCAGTTCTATCCAGAGAACGTGGAGTATCAAGCCCATCGGAAGCTCAAGAACCTAAAACACACGGGCTCATTGCATGAGTACGTGAAGGAGTTCTCTGCACTATCGCTCGAGATCACGGACATGTCAGACAAAGACCTTCTCTTCAACTTTATGGACGGCCTACAACAATGGGCCGAGCTCGAACTCCAGAGACGAGGTGTGAAGGACCTCGCCACAGCGATGGCCATTGCTGAACAACTGGTAGACAACAGGCGACCAAGCAAAGACAGCCCCAAACCCAACTCATATCAGGGCATAGGCAAGACAGGAGGTGATAGGAAACCTTACTACGCGCCCAAGGGAGACTCTGGGCCAAGTAAACCCAACACTTTTAAGTTCTACAGGAGACCCGAAGGAGACACTGGATACAGGGGTGGCCAGTTTGTGAAGAGAACACCTCCGGCACCATGCTTCATCTGTGAGGGAAAGCATTGGACTAAGGATTGTCCTAGTCGGGGGAAGCTCAATGCCTTGCTTGCAAAGCTTAGTGATGATGAGCATAGCGAGGAGGAGAAGGAACCAGGGGAGACAAGAATGGGGGCTCTACGAAGACTCAATGCAATGAAGAAGAAGACGAGCCCACAAGGAGCATCGAAGTTCAAGCCGAAGGGACTGATGTATGTAGACATTCGCTTGAATGGTAAGCCCACAAGAGCCATGGTGGATACTGGTGCTACCCACAACTTTATCTCTATGGAGGAGGCATCCCGAGTAGAACTTGCACCTACCAAGGAAGTCAAATGGTTGAAGGCTGTGAACTCTAATGCCAAACCCATACAAGGTGTAGCTCATGGGGTGGTCTTGCAACTTGGTGACTGGGAAGGGATGATAGACCTCTCAGTCGTGCCCATGGATGATTTTCAGGTTGTTCTCGGCATGGACTTCTTAATTCAAGTAAAGGCGGTGCCCATGCCCTTCCTCAACAAAGTGTGCATATTTGAAGATCAGGCTCCTTGCATGGTTCCAGTTGTGCCAGATACCACGTCCACCCCCAAGATGCTTTTAGCATTGCAACTCAAGGATGGAGTGCGGAAAGGAGAGACCACTTACCTAGCCACATTGGTGGACTCCGACCTGCCTGATCCACCAACCGAGCATATCCCGCCAGCGATTACAATGGCACTAGAAGAATTCCAGGACGTCATGCCTCCCACATTGCCGAAGAAGCTTCCCCCAAGGAGAGAAGTTGACCACAAGATTGAGTTGGAGCCTGGAACCAAACCACCAGCACGCCCGCCATACAGAATGTCTCCTCCTGAGCTGGCCAAGCTACGTAGACAGTTGAATGAGTTGTTGGATGCTGGATTGATTCAGCCTTCTAAGGCCCCTTTTGGAGCACCAGTCCTGTTTCAGAAGAAGCATGATGGATCTCTCCGGCTCTGTATTGACTACCGAGCTCTCAACAAGCTCACCATCAAGAACAAATATCCCATACCATTGGTGGCCGACCTCTTTGACCAGCTCAGCAGGGCCAAGTACTTCACCAAGCTAGACCTGAGGTCGGGGTACTATCAAGTGCGTATAGCCGAAGGAGATGAACACAAAACAGCTTGTGTTACCCGTTATGGGTCCTTTGAATTTCGTGTCATGCCCTTTGGGCTTACCAATGCTCCAGCCACCTTTTGTACATTGATGAATAGAATATTTCATCCCTACCTAGACCAATTTGTTGTTGTGTATATTGATGATATTGTAATCTACAGTAGAACCTTGGAGGAACATGTTGACCACCTCCGCACTGTTTTACAGGTCTTGCGGGACAACAACCTATTTGTTAAGAAGGAGAAATGTTCTTTCGCCACAGAAGAGGTGGCCTTCCTCGGTCATATAATCCGAGCAGGCACAATCAGTATGGATCTAGCTAAAGTCAAGGCCATTCAAGATTGGGCACCGCCCACCAGGGTCACCGAACTTCGCTCATTCCTTGGCCTCGTGAACTACTATCGAAGATTCATCTCTGGATTCTCAGCACGAGCCACTGCCCTCACCAACTTACTGAAGAAGACTAGTATGTGGACCTGGAGTGAATGTTGCCAAACAGCTTTTGATGATTTGAAGAGAGCTGTCTCAGCAGAACCTGTCCTCGACTTGCCTGATCCAAGCAAGCCGTATGAGCTACACACAGATGCTTCTGATTTTGCTATTGGCGGGGTCTTGATGCAAGAAGGACATCCCATCGCCTTTGAAAGCCGCAAATTGAATGATACAGAGAGGAGGTACATTGTACAAGAGAAGGAGATGACAGCCATCGTCCACTGCCTCTGCACCTGGCGACACTACCTGCTTGGCTCCAAGTTCGTGGTCAAGACTGACAACATAGCTACTAGTTACTTTCAGTCTCAGAAGAAGTTGAGCCCTAAGCAAGCTCGATGGCAAGATTTCTTAGCGGAGTTTGACATGACTCTAGAGTACAAGCCAGGCCCGATGAACAGGGTTGCTGATGCACTTAACAGGAAGGCTGAGCTTGCAGTACTATCCACAGGTGAAGGTCCCTCTCAAAGCCAAATCAGACTAGACCTCATCAAGCTCATCAAGGAAGGACTCCAGAAGGACCCCATTGCTCAGAGCCTATTGACAGCGGCTCGTGAAGGGAAGACTAGGCGGTTTTGGGTTGAAGAAGACCTTCTTTTAACAAAGGGAAGGCGGATATTTGTGCCGAGAGTTGAAGACTTGAGGAAGACTCTCCTACGTGAATGCCATGACAGTTTATGGGCAGGACATCCTGGGTGGCAGCGTACCTTGGCACTTCTACAACATGCCTACTATTGGCCTCATATGGAGCAAGATGTTCGAGAATACACAAGGACATGCCTGATTTGCCAGCAAGACAAGCCCGAACGTGCCAAGCCTCTTGGACTCCTACAACCTCTTCCAACTCCCTCACAACCTTGGGAGAGTGTTTCCATGGACTTCATCAGCGGTCTTCCTAAAGTGGGAGACTATACATCCATCATTGTTGTTGTTGATAGATTTTCCAAGTATGCCACTTTCACCCCAGCACCAAAGCACCTTTCAGCTGAAGACACGGCATACCTTTTCTTCAAACACGTGGTGAAGTATTAGGGAGTCCCACAGAACATTGTTAGTGATCGGGATCCCCGATTCACTAGTGCTTTCTGGACAGAGCTATTCAAGCTTCTTGGCTCGAACTTGAACTTCTCCAGCAGCAGCCATCCAGAGTCAGATGGGCAGACAGAGAGAATGAACTCCCTCCTTGAAGAGTACCTCCGCCATTTTGTATCAGCTACACAGAAGAATTGGGTTCGATTGCTGGACATTGCGCAGTTCTCCGTCAACACACGGAAGAGCTCCTCTACCAATCAAAGTCTTTTTGAAGTCATCATCGGCCAACTATCAAGATGTCCGCACAGCATCGTCAACGACCATCAAGGAAGAAGCCCTCGAGCCTTCACTTTCACCAGGGAATGGAAAGAATGCCTTGACATCACTCGAGCCTCCCTAGAGAAAGCCTCTAGAAGAATGAAGAAATGGGCCGATTTGGGTAGACGACCCGAGAACTTCCAAGTAGGTGACCTGGCCTTAGTAAAACTCCATACCCATTGCCTTAGGTTCTTTCGAAGAGTTCATCCCGGGCTTGTGAGAAAATATGAGGGACCCTGTGAAATCCTAGCCAAAGTAGGAGCTTCAGCCTACAGACTCAAACTACCTCCATGGCTAAAAGTACACCCTGTCTTTCATGTAAGCCAACTTAAACCCTACCATGCCGACAACCAAGACACCTCCCGAAACCAAAGTCAACGCCCACACCTATCCTACCAACCACCTAAGAACCGATCCCTTGACTCCATCCTCAACCATAGGTTGTCCCAATCCTCCCAAACATCAGAATGGGAGTACCTGGTGAAGTGGAAGGGACCTGCAGAAGAAGACACTTGGGAGCTTGCAGAAGACCTCCTTCCGTTTGCAGTGAAGCTGGACGAGTACCTGAGGAAGAATCTTCGAGGACGAAGATTGAATTGAGTGGGGGAGACTGTGACGGTTCAGCCACCATCAGTGCCATCAGCACGCCATCTAAGTGTCTTGGGTTGGGTCCTTGTACTCTTTTTGTAAGGGGGGTATGCCAATGGCAATTATGTAAATAGTAGTATGAATGTACAATATTTTGATGTATCCTTTTGTCACTCCCCCAAAAGCTTAACGTACTCTTTGAGGGGAGGTAGGTAGTCGAGTGAGCTCATAAGCATGTAAAGGTTAAGCACGAGATCCCCTCGACACTGTACTGTGTGCTTGTGCTTACCACTGATTAATGCAATACAAGTTGCCTTTTGTCTAATTTGTGTGCACTCTTGTTTCCTTTTGTGTGTTGTTATTTGCATTTGTAGGCTTTCTCGACCCCAATCGAGCGCCGCACGGGGCCCCGTCGATTAGTCCCGTGACAATTAGGCACCACATAAGTAGAACAGTAAATAAATATCTCTGTGTTAGGGAAAACATTAAAATGAACCTTTCCCCAATGGTTAATTTGCACATAAACCGATACAAATGTTTACCAGGTAAATTAGCCTACCAAATAATAATTTGGGACAAGCACCTACATGTAAACTTGCACTATTTATCTAATAAATAGAAGTGATACCAAACACCATCATGATTTTCTAATATATTTTAGTTGCATAACAAGTTATTTTACCAAACAAATTTTGTGCACGCCAACATAGAAAAACAATTTTTATGCACTATACTAGCTTCATTTACTATGAATGTTACTTTTGTCAATTAACTAATCTATTATTGAATAAGTTATTACCAATCATTGCTTATACAACTATTAATTTTGCATTTTTGACAAGCTCTTCAACGAAACCCGAAGCCTTGCCAAATGGGGCCATATGTTTTTAGCCTTAGCTAGGGGTGGCAATGAGTCGAGCTTTTCACGAGCTGCTCGAGCTCGGCTCGCGAGCCGAGCTCGAGCAGCTCGTGAAAAGCTCGGTTCAGCTTGGTTTCAGCCAAGCTCAAGCTCGGGCCCAATTCAGTGGCTTGATTATTAAACAAGCCGAGCTCGAGCCTATTAGAGCTCGGCTCATGAGGCTCGCGAGCCGGCTCAAATATCTCTCTATATAATAAAATTGTAGAAAATAAAATATATAATAAAAATATTATAATTTTACTTTTTAAATATAAAAAAATTATGTATAATTTTTATTTTTATAAAATATAAAACAAGTCGAGCCGAGCCAAGCCGAGCTCAAGCTTATGAACTCTTGACTTGAGCCGAGCTCGAGCTCGAGCCTTGTAGAATAGTCTCGAGCCGAGCTCGAGCCTAGTACTATTCGGCTCGAATCCACCCATAGCCTTAGCCATTTCCCTGATCTCATATTTAGAGTGAAAAAACATACCACTTTAAGGAAAAACCAAACTAGAAGAGGAATGCTTTAAGCTAGGGCTAGCAATTTTGACACCAACCCACTTGGCCCACCCAAACCCACCCATTTGAATAGTGGGTTAGGGTTGATTGGATCAAGGATTACCCATTGACCCTTTCTTTGGGTTGGATTTATTCTCCTCAAACCATCCCTCTCCCTCTCATTCTCTTTCATGTCGTCGCCACCAATCATCCCTCTCTTCCTCTCTCTCATGTTGCTGATCACCCCTCCTTGGCTCCTGCCTCTCTCTTGCCCAGATCTTTGTGTGAAGCCGACCACCGCACTCTCTCTCTCTCTCATGTTGTCAATTACCCTTCTTTGCTTCTCTCACCCAGATCTTCGATTAAAGCCAATTACCGCACCGATTTCTCATATCTATTTGCCTAGATCTTTGATTAAAGACGATTGTTGCACCGATTTCTTAGATCTATGGAAGGTGAACGCTGCACCATCACACTCTCTTTGATATTGAAGATGGCTATTGCATCGACTCCTTAGATCTATGGAAGGTAGGCATTGCACCAGGCATCACCCCTTTCCCTGTCTCAGATATTGAAGTTGGTTGCACCGATTTCTCATATCTATTCGCCTAGATCTACAATTAAAGACGGTTGGTGCACCGATTTCTTAGATCTATCAAAGGTGGATGTTGCACCATCGCACTCTCTTTGATATCGAAGATGGCTGTTGCATTGACTCCTCAGATCTATAGAAGGTAGATATTGCCCCAGGCATCACCCCTCTCTCTCTCTCTTAGATATTGAAGTTGGTCGCTACATCACCACCACCACCCTCTCTCTTGATTTGAATTGGCAAACACACAACTACACTCTCTTCCTCACTTAGATCTCTAGGATGAAGATTCAAATCTTGGAGCCCATCTGTCGGAGTAATACATTGTGTTTCAACCTGATATTGTCATTGTTTTAGGGTATTATGATAAAAAAAATCAATTACTGAAGCTAAAAAAATGTAAAATTTCCATTTTACATGAAAAAGTTTTTTATTTTTTTACATTGGTGCGATCTAATATGAATATTATCAAATGACAAAATGCCATGAAAAAACTTTTGATTTTTTTCTAATATGATTTTTTTTTGCAGTTTCTGATTTTTTCCAAAATATTCCTTTTGAAAAATTTATCATTTTCTTGTTTTTTGCATTTCTTTTACTTTTTTGCTATAATATATAGATTTTTGAATATTCTATCATTTTATGTATTTTGTAGTTTCTGTTTTATCCAAAATTTATATTTTTTTGAGTTTTTTGTCTTTTCCAATTTACTTGTATTTTTTTTGTTGTAATTTCTAATAATGTTCATCATTTCTTGTGTTTTTATGTATTTTATATTTGAAAATATTTTTGAAAATTTTATGTTTTTTCATATCCTTTTAGTTGAAATATATATGTGTATTTACATTTTTCTGTAATTTTTTTTTGCAAATTTTTATAATTTCTTGTATTTTTTACAATTTCTAGTGTTTTACATGAAATATATATTATTTACCATTTTCTGTGTTTTTATAGGTTTTTACTTTTTATTTGAAAAATTGAAACTTTTTATATTCGTTTATTCTATGTTTTTATGCAATTAAAATAGAAAAAAAAACCTACTTTAAATTAGAGGGTCAAATGAAGATGAGTGAGGGTCAGAGTGGCAAATGGATTAGCGGGTCAATATGGTGGGTTCCCTAGCCCAACCCACCCATTTGCCACCCTACTTTAAGCTCCGTAAGGTCTCAAGCAAGTCAGCACGAGAGAGAGAGAGAGAGCCTTCACTGTTCGCCTTCGCCATGGTAAATTTCCATGCTCCTATCTGAAAAATCTCTTGTTTCCGTTTCCCTTTTTCCTAAGCTACCAGTCGAGTCCGGTCGTATTGTTTTGGGTTTCTATTTTCGTAGGGTATTCGTGATTTTCGATTTTACCCATGGTCGATCATTGGAGTTTATTTGTTTTGAATTCCAATCCGAGATTTATCTGGAAAATATGCTCAGGGTTTCGTCATTGTTACTTGCTCTCAAGCTTTAAGAATTTGAAGATTGCTGTGATAATGAGTTCTTGCTGTTTTTTGTATTGTTCATGTTTTAGCGCATCAAATTGATGCCAGTATTTCGTTTGTGCTTTTATGTGGAGAAATTTGTGTCATTCTTTTGGTCAGCTTATTTTTTTTTGTGCTTTTAATGTTCCATAGTTTGATTTGGAAGAGAACTTGCAACCCAATCAAAGTTGAAGCAAACAAATGATCCCCTTCTTCCTCCCTTTTTTGCTTCGCTTTTGGGAGTGGAGGCCTTCGATTTCCTTCTATAGTTATTATTTCTCTTAATCAAGTCTATATAAGCACAGTAACCATCTTCTTTTTCCCTCTAAGAATTTATTCGATTATATTTGGTTGAGCTTGAATATTTTTAGGATCACTGAACTTTAGTGTATTTTGCATGTTTTTTCTGTTGATTTTGTTAGGTGCTTCTGCAGCCGGACCCGTTTCTTAATGAGCTCACAAGCATGTATGAGCGTACCACAGAGCGTGGCTCTGTCTGGGTCACCTTGAAACGCTGTAAGTATATTCTACACGATGTTTGTATTCCTCATCCTTTTGTGAATTTTCCCCTTATGTTAGATAAACGAAATGCACTTATCTTTTGTTGTTTAATTCCAACTCGTATTTGTGTCTATTAGCATCCATGAAGTCTAAGGCAAAGAGGAATAAAATGACAAGTGCGGGTGAAACAATTGAATATCGATGCCTTGTTCGAGCTACTGATGGCAAAAAGACCATCTCCACTGTGGTATAGTTTCTGTCTGTTCCTTTTTCTATTTTCTTTTATTTCTTTTATCACTTTGTCTGCAGTTATTTTGTTTTAACGTTGAGCACACTCCTATTCTCATGTTTACCATTCAATGATTAAATAAACTATATTTAGCATTTAATAATTTGTTAATATTGCAAAGAACCATGTGCACAAACCATATATTTTACCATGGTCCAGCTGAGCACTTTCAAAAAATTGTTGTCACTTGTCACAAGTTATTGGAGAGTTCGGGGAGATTGAAACTTGCTAATCTAAATTGGAGGGTTGAATGGTCATTTAAGCAAAATTCTAAGGCTTATTTTAAAATTAGATTTTGGTTTGCATTTTGAGCAGGTTAGTAATTTCTTTTGGAGCAAGCTAAAGGCTATGTAGTATATATAGGGTTTTCCATGAGAAGAATTATGGTTTTTAATTTTACCGAAACTTCAGGACATTTTGGTTGCTTTTTGGCCAAGTACAATTGAAATCCTAAATTTTTGGTCTTTTCAACTTTTATTCAAAATTAATGAACTTCAATGAAGTTTTGGCTTATTTCACCAAAAAATTGTCAAACACTAATGAAAGAAAATAAAAAAAAATACAAGTTCATAAGACTTTTGTTTGGAAAAGTTACATCTCTAATAATTCTGCAATTACTAAAACTCCCCCATCTTTTTTTGGTAGGATTACCTTTCCATCATTCCACCATTAGTTGCAGTCTTCTTATAAGAGAAAAATGGATCTAAATATTTTGTAAAACTGAAAGTTTCTCCTGCTAAGATAGCAGATAGTGTGTCAATTGCTGAGTTTTCTTTTCTTTTGTGAAAAACTGCTGAGGTTGGGTGTTGGGGGGGGGACTGCATTCCCAGAAAAGGGATCAATTCTTTGACATTCTTTTCAGGCTACATTCTCTATGGATATCATACAGAAGCAAGTTTAAATGCAGCACTAACAATGCTATGAATGGTTTTCCTGAGGGAGAATAGCCACTCCAAGAGCATTGCACAAACCCATCAAAGTAGTATATGCATCAGGAGTATTTTGGGAACTGGTGTAATGTGGTAGTTAAAGGGCTAAAACTGGTGGTAAAAGAAACAGATCACTTGCTGGAGAGATGGAGGGTTTTGTGGAGGCAACAAGGTGGAGGAAATCCTTGAATGTGGAGGCTAAAGACTTTATCTTCAAAGAACTAAGAATCAAGGGGCACTACAGCTTGAAGATAAGGGAGGTGAAGAAGGCCACAGTTCTAGTGGAAGGCTTAGAGTAAATAGAATGGTTGAAGGATTTTTTGCACGAAGCAGCAACAAAAGGAAAACAGATATGCTGGAAGGAAAATAACACAAAATCGGGCAGAAGATATGTTGTGGAAAGTAAACAGAATGCTAAAGGTTCATTCGTATCTCTTTCAGAGTTCTTTGACAAAGGAAGGAAACAAATGGTCTGTTTCCCTGCAGGGGAAAATAGTCAAGGATGGCGAGGAGTGACTGAGATCTTGACTGGCTTTATAGATCAAAGGAACCCAGAGATGAAGGAGATGGTGGAAGCTGCAGAAGTAGATAAGGGTCTTTATGGGTGAAGTCATCAGTGATGGAGGGGGAGACTCCCAACCGGGGTTTTCTAGCCATGGCAAACAGTAAGAGTAATCCAATACTGAAAACACATTTCAGCAAAAATCACTGGAACAATATGTTAGTGGTTGAAGCAAAGAATCTGATTATAGATTGGAGGAGGATTGCAGACATGTTGATTTGTAAGTTGGGACTAAGGAAAACAGTCATATTTACCCCCTTCGAAAAAATGTAAGGCAGTGCTAGATCCTCTTGAAAACATGTTGGATGTTGAGGCTCTAAGCATTCAAGAGGGCAAGGAGATCTTCACTGTGTACAGATGGTCTTCCAGTCTTCCTCTTCTAATTCAAAAACTTTTTCCATTGAAGATGAAGTGATAGTCAGGGTGATTGGGTTGCCGTTCCATCTTTGGAAACATGAAGTAGCAGTCTCCAATCTCCTTTGCTTTGTTGTGTGGAGCTCGTCTGGTGGGGGAATTTTGGGGAGATTTGAGATTTGCTGCTTTGCTGTTAGATGGAGTCAAACTAGAGGAGATACGTAGGAAGGTCGCTCTTCAGGTTGAAGGACTGCCATTACAGGTGTGATTAGCTTCTTCCATTGAAGCTTCTCTATGGTCAGAGGCTAGATAGGAAGAATATGTACGGTGGAAGAACAAGCCCTACATGGATGGCTAGGATTGGAGAATCATAAGATGGAAAGTTGCACTATAATAGGCAAGCAAAACATCGGCTACTCAAAAGATATGGGCAGTAAGGAAGGTCAAATACGTGGGACACAAGGCAAGGGCCTGACAGTAAAAAGATCTTTTACTCAGGTGCTAGTCTCTGGTGCCAAAATTATGAATGAGCTAGACCAGTTAGTTTTAAAAGAAAAAACCAGATTGGATAAGGAAACCAAACTGGCTCTTGAGAGAGTTGAGCCGTTGGGTCAAGCTGAGGGGGGTGGTTCCTTAAAAAATCACGTGACTGAGCAATTAAGTGGGGCTGGGCCTATTATTTCAATTGAGCCCTCTCAAACAGGAAAGTCTCTTAATGGGATGAAGGAAGCTGGCCCATATTTTAAGTTATCACATGCATCTTTAAGAAGATGTGACCGAGGAAGGATCGATGTTAGACAAATCTAATCGTCTCCATTGTGCTCTTCCATCTCTACGAAGAAATTCAACCAGAAATTAGGGTTGTTATAGTGGGTTCCCTCGAAGACACTGTCGTGACTCTCCAAAGACTGGCACAATCCAAGATCAGTTCGATGAAGCGACCTTGAAAACTGTGGAGAAGATCTGCCAACTGAAGCTGAAAGTGACTCAGATTCAGATATAGACAGCACGATCAGTATAGGAAGCTTAAATCTGCAAGATTCGAAGGATTTGTGGGAGGAAGAAAGTTTAAACATTGTTGTTCTGTTCCCAAATGAGGAAATATGTGTTTCGGAAGGATGTGGAAAAGGGGAGGAGCGGAATAAAGCGGAAGATAAGGCTGAAAAGTTAAAACTCGAACAACCGATGCACCACACAAGGATGATGGGAATTTAGCAGCAGCTATAGAGAATGGTCAGGGTACAACTCTTCTTGCAAACAAATCCTTTCTAGAAAACTGGCATTTAACGATGTTCGGTTTGGAAGGGCAGGATTATACTCTAAAGGTTAACAAGAAAACACTCAGAAAGGAAAATGCACCAAAGCTTTCTTCATCTGTAGGGATTGAAAAGGTTTTGATTGAACCAAGTTTATCTCAACAACCAAATCAGAAAGAGGGAAGGATCTCTAGTCAAAATTCTGTTAATGATATCCCAACACAACTTGTTGACCATTCATCTCTTGCTAGGCCAAGTATGTTTGTCCATTCGGGTTTTGTTACTAGTCTAGGTTTTGTGCTTGAAACAGGTATCCTGGCATCATAACTAGAGAGAACAGCCGGAGGTGAAGGAGTAGAAGTTGAAAGGGTGAGGTTTGAAACAGAGGAAGAAGTTTCATTGTTAGAAAAAAAGACAGGTGGAGGAAGTGGAGAGAATTTGGGAGCAAATCTATGTTTTGTTGGAAGAATATAAACAGAGGAAGAAGTTTCATTGTTAGAAAAAAAGACAGGTGGAGGAAGTGGAGAGAATTTGGGAGCAAATCTATGTTTTGTTGGAAGAATATAAACAGATAGAAGAATTGTTGGAGGAAACACCAAAAAACCAGAACCCCTAGGGAGCAATTGTTGTGAGAAGAAAGGAAGAGGTAAATCTAAGATGCCAGGAAAAGAGACAATTAACAAAAGCAAAAAGAAAAAGAAAAGGTCCGAAGTGGAAAGACTAATTTCAGACATAGAAGGGGACTTAGAATTTAGTGGAAAGAGGGGAGAGGAGGAAGACTCCAATGTGAAGGAAAGAGGGTTGTGGAGGGTCTCATTTTATAACCGAGTTGATGAAGATCATTAGCTGGAATGTGAGGGGTCTAGGAAGTGCAAGGAAAGAAGGTTGATAAAGGATTTGTTGAGGAAGGAAAGGCCTGACATTGTATTGATACAGGAAACCAAACTAATAGATCTAGATTGAAGATGAGTTAGAAGCATGTGGAAAGCAAGAGTGAGTTGGTGTCAACTCCCTCTTGGGGAGCTTCTAGGGGTATAATTACTTTTGGAGAGAGGATGTGGTAGAACATTAGAGGAGATGATAGGTAACTTTTCTGTATCCTTAAGTTCAGGATGGTGGAGGATGGCTTCACATGGGTGTTAACCAATGTGTATGGGCCGGATAATTACAGAGCGCGAAATGAATTGTGGGAAGAGCTCTATGGAATTCAAGGATTATGGAAAGGCCCTTGGTGCTTGGGTGGAGACTTCAATGTAACAAGGTTTCTAAATGAGTCAAACAATGCCCAACAATCTATCACAACTAGTATGTGGAAGTTCAATGAATTTATCAATAGTTGTAATTCGAAAGAGTTCCCTATTCTACAAGCCAACTTTACTTGGTCCAATTTCTAGGAGAATCCATCTTGTTTAAAACTAGATGGATTCCTTTTCAATGAAAGTTGGGAAGCACACTGGAGGGGTTTGGTGGCTAAAGCTCTGCATAGAGTTACCTCAGATCACTATCCCATAGAGCTAGGCCAAGAGACCCTTTGGCTTGGAACTAAACCTTTTAGGTTTGAGAACATGTGGTTGACACACTTGAACTTTGTGCATAAATTTGAGGAATGGTTGAGAGAAGAGATTAGGGGAGTGAAGTGGAAAGGGGTTAGATTTCATAAGAAATTAAAAAGTTTGAGATCCAAAATAAAAGATTGGAATAGGGAGGGATTTGGTAGATTGGAAGAGCTAAAAGCCAGGTTGTCATTCCAAATTGAGGATTTAGATTCAAAGGAGCATCAAAGGACCATGAGTGCACAAGAAAGAGAATTGAGATGGAAGTTGAAGAAAGATTTGGAAGAGGTCCTGTTGAGGGGGGAGATATCTTGGAGGTAAAAAACCTAGGCACAAATGGATCAAATAAGGGGATGGGAATACCAAGTTCTTTCATGCTATGACCAATGGGAGAAGGAGAAAAAATTTCGTTACCAAAGTTAAGGTTGGAGGAGTGGAAATCGAGTCCTAAGAGGATATATGCTTTGCAACTCACTTCAAATCCATTTTGAGCAGGCCCTTGGAGAGGTGGGTGAGAGTGGAAGATCTGGATTGGCCAAGTCTATCAGCCATTGAGGCGGGTTGGTTGGAAAGAAATTTTGAAGAGGAGGAGGAGGAGGAGATAAGACAAGTTGTCTTCTCTATGGACAGATCAAAGGCTCTTGGACCAAATGGTTTTACTATGGCTTTCTATCAAGAGTGTTGGGACACTATTAAAGAAGACTTGTTTGAGGTGTTTAGGGAGTTTGAAAACAACCATGTGATTAGTCGTCGAGTTAATGCCACACTCTTGGCTCTCATCCCGAAGAGATTGGATGCCAAACACCCTAAAGATTTCCGGCTGATTGGTTTGGTGACTAGCATCTATAAGATTATGGCAAAACCGCAAAAGTGCTTTCATTAAGGATTAAAAAGGTCCTTTCCTCTCCCATTGCTCAAGCCCAAGGAGCCTTTGTACAAAGATAGGCAGATAATAGATAAGATCCTTATAGCAAAATGTGTGGAGGAAATGAGGAGATTAGGCAATCAAGGTTTCATTTGTAAGTTGGATATTGACTAGCATCTACAAGATTGTGGCAAAAGTGCTTTCATTGAGGATTAAAAAGGTCCTTTCCTCTCTCATTGCTCAAGCCCAAGGAGCCTTTGTACAAGATAGGCATATTATAGATCAAATCCTTATAGCAAATGAATGTGTGGAGGAAACGAGGAGATCAGGCAATCAAGGTTTCATTTGTAAGTTGGATATTGAGAAGGCCTACGACTTGGTGGATTGGAATTTTCTATTAGAAGTGTTAAGAAAATGTGGATTTGGGGATAGATGGTGCAGGTGGGTGAATGGATACATAACTTGTCATTTTTCAGTTCTAGTTAATAGAGGGGTCAATGGTTTTTTTTTTCTAGCATGTGGAGGGCCAAGGCAAGGAGATCCTCTTTCACCTTTCTTGTTCACACTTGTGGTAGATGTGTTCAGTAGAATGATTTTTAAAGCAGTCAAGGAAGGATTGATAAGTGGTTGGAAGATAGACATGAATAATGTCCCTGTGACTTATCTTCGGTTTGCCGATGATATTATCATTTTTTTTTTGTGAAGGGAGAGACTTTAGGGAGAGTGAGAAACCTAAAAGATCTTACTGTTGAAATAATTTAGTTATTTGTGTTAGGGTCTGTTTGGCTAGGTAAAGCGTTTTTTATTTCTATTTTTTTTATTTCTGTTATGTTTGTTATTGTATTCACTTACAACAGGGGCACAAGGGTCTTTTCCCTTCTTATTTCTGCCGCCCTATATAATAAAATAAAAGCTGGCACCGCCAACACTGTTCTATTGCCAATCTCTTCTCTTCTCTTCTCCCTTCTCTCTTCTTCTTCTCTTCTCTTCTCTTCTCTTTCTCTTATTTCTGGTCGGCCACACTATCAAGACTTACTAAATCCTTTGAGTTTGCTTCAAACTTGACAATTAACTTTGACAAAAGTTGTGTGGTTGGAATCAATTTGGAGGTTTGGGAGATAGAGTCTGTAGCAGGTTGTCTAGAGTGTTTTGTCTGATTGGCCTTTAACCTACTTGGGTCTTCTATTAGGAGCTAACCCAAAAGAGGTTGGCAACTTGGAAGAAAAGTTACATTTCATTAGGGGGTAGAGTGACCTTGATTAGGGCGGCACTTGCTAGTGTTTTGGTTTATTTTCTCTTAGTGTTCAAGATACCCTCAAGGGAAGAAGCTAGAAAAGGTGATGAGGGATTTCTTGTGGGAGCCAGGGGAAGCGAAGAAGGATCATCTAATTAAGTGGGAGGTAGTCAACAAAACTAAGGAAGAAGGGGGATTAGGATTAGGTAACCTAGTTCTTAGGAATGAAGCTCTACTAGGGAAGTGGCTTTGGGGATGGCCGTTGGAGAGAGAGAGAGGTTGTGGCACAAGGTGGTGACTAGTATTCATGGATGTTCGCAGAATGGTTGGGATGTTGGGGTATCTCGACGAGCGACTCTTGCAACACTTTGGAAGGCTATATAATGAATCCTTCCCCAATTCCTCAATATGGTCAGGTATGATGTTAATTTTGGAAATAGTGTTCTTTTTTGGGAAGACATTTGGGTAGGCAACCAACCTCTTAAAGACCTTTTTCCCTCTTTTTACTCTCTTTCCCTTTATAAGAAAGAGCCGGTTTGCAATGTTATTTCCTCCCTAGCTTCTTCTTTGGCCTTAAACTGGGATTTTGGTTTCCAAAGAGGGTTACGTGATGATGAAAGTGCTTGTGTTTCAGAGCTGTTGTCTTTACTTGAGTTTGTTAGCCTAGATCCTCTCAAACCTGACACAAGAATTTGGACCCCTAACCCAAAGGCATTTTCACTTGCTCTTCTTTCTTCAAATCCCTCTACTCCACTTCTGCACCCCAGAACTTCCCAGTTGAAGAATTCTGGACTAGACCCATTCCCCCAAAGATTGCTGTTTTTTGATGGGAAGTTTATTATGGTAAGATTAATACCTTTGAAAACCTGCAAAAGTGGAGACCAAAATGGTGCTTATCCTCTAATTGGTGTGTTCTTTGTAAAGCTCAGAATGGGGACTGTCACCACTTACAGATCTCTTTCTCCTTTGCTGCAGCTTTATGTAATTGGATTTTTATGTTGTTTGAGTGTAGGTGGAACCTGCCATATGATATTAGCCTGCTGTTTAGTCCGTCTACTTTTGAATGGCACACAAAGAGAGGGAGAATTGTGTGGGAGTGCATAAGAGCAGTTTTGTTGTGGACTGTTTGGGAAGAAAGGAACACCATTTTTTTTTGTGAAAAAGAAACGAGTTTTTTGGAAGTTAAATAATGTATTTTGACAAGGGCAATTCAGTGGCTGAAAACTTTAAATCTCTTTGATGCATACTCTTTCGATGACCTATGGTCAATAGGGGTGTTCACGGTCTGGTTCGGTGCGGTATGGAGAAGATCTGAGACCAAACCAGTAAATTATGGTTTGAGAAATTTCTAAATCGAACCAAACTGTTTTGGTATGGAAACCAAACCAAATCAAACCAAACCGTTTTATTATGGTTTAGTGCGGTTTCTAATACGGTTTGGGGACTTTGGACCATTCTATGGTTCTTTTGGGCTTAACCCAATTAGAAAGCCCAAATAGCTCCCCTAAAAATTAAAACAAAAAACTTATATTTATTATTTTATTATAAAATAAAGAGTTCATTATATATTTATAATTTTGCGAATTCCATTTAGATATATTATATATAATGTTTATATATCATATATTCATATTATATATATGTACATAAAATTTCGGTTTGGTTTGGTTATGGAGAAGCTGGTTAAGAACAGATGTGGTTGAATGGATGCCACTTGGGGAGGTGTTTATTAAGCTGAACTTTGATGGGAGTAGCCGAGGTAACCCTGGACCTTCAGGTATAGGAGTTCTGAGAAATAAAGACAATAGCATTATATCTTTGTATTCAGGTCCTGTGGGTGTGGAGGATTCTTTAAGGGCCGAATTACTTGCTACTGTACAAGGAATCCAGCTCGCAAACTAGATAGGAATAGAGCATCTGCTTATTGAAGGGACTCCCAGGTGATAGTGGGTTGGTTGCGGGATCCAGATTCTGTGATCTGGGACTATAGAGATCTTTTCAAAGAAGTTAAATGGCTAACAAGGAATATGACAATTAGAGTTCTGAGGGTAGGCAGATCAGCAAACTCAATGGCTGACTCACTTGCAAAACTCGAGATCCATACCACTCTTCTGATCACTTCCAACAGCTTCCATATCTTTTCAAAGTATTTCAAACACCAAAAAATGCCAATAGAAATACACCTAGAGTCAATAGCACCTCCAATACTGTCATTGTAGTGCTCCAGTGAATGTACCATTTGTAATCTGAAGAGCTATACTCGAAGTAGCAAAGAAGAGAAGAGAACCACAGAACTGAAGAGAATGTCGAACTGTACTAGGCAGTCGACCAGTCTTTTATTTATAGATGAATATAGTACAAGGTACAAGAAATTACTGGGATGCCCCTGATTAGTGTGATGGGACACCCAGATGACTTAAATCACTAAACAGGATTAGGCCCATTAACACAAGCCCAGTTACAAGATAAGTTAAACATAAGACTGGGCTAATAAGAACTTTTATTAGCCGAACATCACTCTAACATTCTAACACTCCCCCTCAAGCTAAGCATGGATATCAATCATGTTTAGCTTGCCAAGTATGTCCCTGAACTTTGTTGATGCCAACCCTTTTGTTAATACATCTGCAATCTGCATCTCTGATGGAGTATAAGGTACACAGAGTTTTCCAGAAATAATTCTCTCTCTGACAAAGCGTCGATCAATTTCAATATGTTTTGTCCTATCATGCTGTACGGGATTGTTGGCAACGTTGATAGCAGTTTTATTATCACAATACAGCTTGAGAGGACCCTCAGTCTTGATACCAAGCTCATTAAGGAGAGTCCTGAGCCATAAGAGTTCAGCAACCCCGTGTGCCATAGCCCGGTATTCTGCTTCTGCACTTGATCTAGCCACAACATTCTGCTTCTTACTGTGCCATGTGACTAGGTTTCCTCCCAAGAATGTATAGTAACCTGAGGTTGATTTTCTGTCTCCAACAGACCCAGCCCAATCAGCATCAGTGTAGGCTTCAATTTCAAGTCTGCTGTTTTTTCTGAATAGAATTCCTTTCCTTGGGCAAGTCTTCAAGTATCTGAGGATTCTTTCCACTGCTCTCATATGAGGGGTCTTTGGTGAGTGCATGAATTGACTGACAACATGCACTGCATAGGCAATGTCTGGCCGAGTAAGGGATAAGTATATCAGTTTTCCTACCAACTTTTGGTACCTTTCCTTATCACAGTATTCCTCACCCATTGATTCTTGTAATCCATGGCTTGGTTTTATTGGAGTGTCTGCTGGCTTGCACCCCATCATGCTTGTTTCCTCTAGGAGATCTAGCACATACTTTCTTTGACATATGTAGATTCCTTCTCTTGATCTAGCAACTTCAATTCCAAGAAAGTATCTCAGATTTCCCAGGTCTTTGATCTCAAATTCTAAAGCCAAGAACTCCTTCAGCCTCTTCATCTCTTTCACATCATTTTCAGTAATCACCATATCATCCACATACACAATGAGTGCTGTAAGTTTGTCATCCTGTCTCCTTGTAAACAATGTATGATCTGCACTGCTCTAAGTGTACCCTACTTTCTTCATGGCCAAACAAAGTCTTTCAAACCATGCTCGGGGAGATTGCTTCAAACCATATAATGCTTTCCTTAGTTTACATACCTTCTTTCCAACATCATATCCAGGTGGGGGTTCCATGAATACCTCTTCATGAAGATCACCATTTAGGAAGGCATTCTTCACATCCAGCTGATGAAGTTCCCAAGAGAATTTTGCTGCTAGTGACAGTAGAACCCTGATTGTGTTGAGCTTTACTACTGGGGCAAATGTTTCCTTGTAGTCAATTCTTTCATTTTGTGTAAATCCCTTTGCCACAAGTCTGGCCTTGTACCTCTCAATTGACCCATCTTCCCTGTGCTTTACTGTGAATACCCACTTGCACCCAATAGTGCCTTTCCCTTCTGGCAGGTCCACCAATTCTCACGTCCTTGCTTTCATTAGGGCTTTCATCTCCTCATTCATGGCTTCTTTCCACCTTGGATCAGATGCCGCCTCTGAATAACTGGAAGGGACACATACAGAGGAAAGAGCAGACACAAAGGAATGATAGGTAGGGGATAAGTGTGAGTAAGAAACCTAATCAGCTATGGAATGCCGAGTGGTACAAGAACGAACAGGCTTACGGAGAGCAATAGGAAGATCCAAATCTGAATTGAGTGAGTCAGAATTACCTTGGATTGCAGAGACAGATTGATCTGAGTTCAACTGGTTGCAATCATGAGGTTAAGGGGCTTTCTTCCTTCTACTATATGTAAGTATCTCTTTCTCTTGTTTACTGGAACCTTCAGAAGTATCAGCCGAATCTGGAGAAGCAACTGGCACAGTGGAAGTCTCACTAGGTTGACTCGGAATGTTACAGCTAGTAGTAGTGGAAGGTGATGAGATGGGAACAAAAAAGAAGGGAGAATGAGAATCCTCTTCCAACCCACTACTCTCTCCCTGAAGAGGATTCTGAGAAGATTGGAAATAGGGTTGAGACTCAAAAAAGACTACATCCCTGGTGACATATTTTTTCTTGGAGACAGGATCATAACACTTATACCCCTTCTGCGTAGGAGAGTACCCCAAAAATATTCCCTTTGTAGCCTTAGGATCCAGTTTTGTCTTCTTTGGATCCTTCACATGTATGAAGCATGTACAGCCAAAAACCCGCAGGGGAAGAGGAAATTCTGGAAGAGTGGGACACAAAACAGAGAAAGGGGTCTTCATACCCAGTACCTTGGATGGCATCCGATTTATCAGGTATGATGCAGTGAGAACAACTTGAGACCAATATTGCTTGGGCACATTGTGCTGGAAAAGAAGGGCTCGAGCTGTCTCCAATAGATGCCTGTTCTTGCGCTCAGCAACCCTATTTTGCTGAGGGGTGTAAGCACATGATGATTGATGTAACATGTCTGCATCTTCCATGAATGAGTTCAGGGATCTTTCAAAGTATTCAGCTGCATTGTCTGAACGGAATTGCTTGATCTTTTTATCAAATTGTGTTTCAACCATCTTGCAAAACATCATAGTTATCCGGGGAACTTCATCACGTCCTTTCAACAGATAAATCCAAGTGCACCGAGAATAATGGTCAATAAAACTGATAAAGTAACGGAAGCCATCAATGGAAACAATGGGTGAAGGACCCCAAACATCAGAATGAACCAAATCAAAATGGGCTTGAATTTCATTACTAGAAATTGGATACATTGATTTACATTGTTTTGACATTTGACACACATCACAAATTAAACTCTGACTCGGAATGCCCTTACATAATTCGGGAAACAACATTGCTAAGGAAGAAAAAGACAAATGACCTAGCCTAGCATGCCACAAGTGCAGCCTAGCTATTGACTCCACACTTTCCGGACTATTAGTAGAAGCTTGCAAGGCTGAGTTGACATCTTCATCAAAATAGTAGAGGCCCCCATATTGCAGTTATACTGTCCTGGAAGACACAATGAGAAGGAAAGAAAGTTATACTACAGTTCAAATTTTTCGTAAGCTTTGAAACAGACAACAGATTTGAGATTAGACTAGGAACATGTAGGACTGATTTAAGAGAGAGATCCTTGCTTAGGTCAACCACTCCCTTTTCAGAGATGGTGGAGAGGGACCCATCAGCTACTCTCATCTTATTCTGGCCAGACAACAATTGATATGTAGAGAATAAGGAGGACATATGTGTCATATGGTTAGTGGCTCCGGAATCAATCACCCAAGAGGTAGAATTAATGGAACTAGATGCACTAAATGCGGAGGCTGTACCTGATTTGGCAAGAGAGGTGGAAGCTAAAGAATTGTTCTTCAGATGGGCTAATGCTCGGCTGAGAACCTCGACCTCACTAGCTGTGAAGCCCGAAGTACTTGGTCCAGAGGAGTCGGCAGCCTGCATTGCGGTGGAAGATGACACTGTCTGAATACTCTGTGAGTTGTCACTACTGTTGTTGGTGGCAAGATTCCCACTTGCTGTGTGGCCCTTATGTTGCCTTTTGTCCTTTCTCAGAGCAGCTGGCTTCAGATGAGGGTACAAGACCCAACATTTCTCGTTTGTGTGTTTCTCACCACTACAATGTGTACACTTGAGAGACTTCTTGTCTGAAAATCTATTCCCCTTAGTGGAGACTAAGGCTGAATGTTCTCCAAGTAGTTCTGTTGACTGTGTTTGGGAGTCAACTTGCATCTCCTTTCTCCTTACTTCTTCATTCCTCACCAGGTAGTAGACATGGTGAAATTCAGGTAATTCATCTCTCCCTAGAATCTGTGACCTTATACCTTCATATACAGGGTCAAGTCCCGCCAGAAACTTGAAGGCTCTGCCCTCCTCAATCTGCTTGTCATGCCTCCCCTTATCATTAGCATTTTCCCAATCCAAAATCAAATGGTGGTCAAGCTCTTCCCAGAGGCCTTCAAGTGTTGCAAAGTAGGTTGCCACGGACATGTCTCCTTGCCTTAGGGCTGCAATGTCTTGGTTCAGCCTGTAGATTCTAGCATTGTTCTTTTTCTGGCCATATGTCTTAGATACTTTCTCCTAAATTTTAGCAGCTGTGGGGAAGTGATGAACAGTTCTGGCCACCCTAGGAGTCATAGAGGCCAGCAACCAAGACATGACAGTGGCATTTTCCTTGCGCCACACGGTGTATTCAGGACTGCCAATTTCTGGTTGTTTCTTGTCTCCATCCAAATAGCCTGTGAGCTCACGAGAGGTAATGAACAGCATTGCTGAGACAGACCACTCTCTGAAGTTATACTCGTCTAGCAGCACACTTGTAATCTGCAAGCTGTGCAGATTAGGGTTTTCCAGGTTTGAGGACCTTGTAACAGGTCTGTTATCTCTAGAGGAAACTTCACCGGATAGTGAGGACATCCTGACTTCAGTCCAAGAGTTGTTCACAGTGCTGTAGGTGGTTCTGTTTAGGACTAGCTGAAGTGGTCACAGTGCTGGTAGAAGTGTCCACAGTTCGGGTACTGTGCAGTGCTGTTTAGGACTGGTCGAAGTAGCAAGTAAGGGGCTGTAACTGAACCAGTTCACAGTGCTAGTAACTGAAGTTACTTCAGTTAGGGCTTGTTCTGCGACCTGAAGTAACTGTGCAGTGCAGTAACTGAAGTTCACAAAGTAGGACTGATAACCGACCTGAAGAAAATCTGTAACTGAAGTTACCACAGTTCTGCGCAAGTCTTGCTGGGGCACGAAGCTGCAACTGTAGAGAAGGCTAAGTCTTTACCACTTGTTCTGCGCAAGTCTTGCTGGAGCACGAAGCTGCAACTGTAGAGGAAGCTCTCCCCCTTTCGGCTAGTGCTAGGACTGCTAAAATCAGTCCTTAACTAGGTCTGTCCTATACAGACCTCTCTTAGTAGCCCAATAGCTACTATTTGCTGGAGATAATCTAGTAGGACATCTACTTCTGGGTCTTACTTCCCTTGAGTCCTACAACCAAGAGAAACCCTAGGTTCGAACTTGCTTTACTCTCTTACACTCCTAGGTCTTCACTACAGCAACCCAGAAAAGGAGGAGAGAAGATGAAAAGACAGCAAGAGAAGAGAGTGCGCCTACTGAAACCAGGAAGGAGCTAATGCTCTGATACCATGTAATCTGAAGAGCTATACTCGAAGTAGCAAAGAAGAGAAGAGAACCGCAGAACTGAAGAGAATGTCGAACTGTACTAGGCAGTCGACTAGTCTTTTATTTATAGATGAATATAGTACAAGGTACAAGAAATTACTGGGATGCCCCTGATTAGTGATGGGTCACCCAAATGACTTAAATCACTAAACAGGATTAGGCCCATTAACACAGGCCCAGTTACAAGATAAGTTAAACATAAGACTGGGCTAATAAGAACTCTTATCAGCCGAACATCACTCTAACATTCTAACACCATTAATCTGGAGAAGCAGGAAGGACAAAACCCGACAATCGATCTCTAAAATCAGTCCAATAGACCTCTAAACCAGGTTGATCTCAATAACACACCAATTCAAGTCCACAAAAACTGAGAACCTCCAAAAATACCAACCTTGGAAAGGTCCATCAGAGAATCATCTATTCTCGGAAAGAAGAGAATCACCATAAAACAAGATTGATTTCACTAGGGCAACAATACATATGCATATACCTACTTTATCCCTTCTTTGTTATGCGTATCACTGATGATGATTTGCTTCATTTTTCTTTGCTCTTTTCTCATATTGACAACTTATTCTGGGCTAGGAATAGGAAAAAAATTATCCACAGGCCCATTTTGCCTTTTTTATGGAGGGTTGTTTAAAACTTGATCCGCATTTTGAACCTGAAGCTAAGCTTGCATTTCCACTAGCATTGGAAATGCAATCACCACCAATCACTTTCACCTCATCTCCCATTTCATCTTCATCTTTAATTATATTTTAAACACAATCAAAATCTGAAATTCTGCCCCCTTCTTGATCTCTATCCATGTCATCTTTCATTGACTCTTTTCTTTGTATGTATGATAATCGGATAATATCTCTTTTACCTCTTTTGGGCACTTATTGTAGCCTTTCACATTTCTCCTACCACTAATTATATCTATATGCTTCTTTGCTTTAAAAATCCTTCCATTTTTCACTTTGCCGCAAAATTTGTAAGTGAAGAATTGAGGCACATGGGTTCTTAAGGGAGCACATGATCAATAAGGAAGGGGCAATGATAGATGATTTTTCTGGTCCATCATGTTCTCCTACGATTAGAACTTGATGGGAGGTCGTGGGTCTGGATGTCAATAACAATTTGATAGAGGATCTTCAGGAAGTGAAGGAAAAGGAGAACAAAGGGGGATTTGTTGAAGGGTCCAGCGAGACATAGGCTTTGCGTGTAGGCAACGATTTGCAACAGTTTGGTGAAATATCAAGGAAGGATCTGATTTGATCCTCACAGGTGAAAGGGAGGGAGTTACGAAGGGGTTGGAAGGAGAGGGAGGGGAAGAGGAAAGGAGGAGATCAAAGAAGGTACAAGTGGTGATGAGGATTGCTTGGGGAAAGAGAAGGAAGAGGATGGTTTTGGTAAAGAAGAGGAAGGGAAGAAAGTGAAGGGAATGAGGTTAACAAAGCAAAGGTCTACCAAGGGAGAAGGAAATATAGAGTGAAGCCTTTGGGTTGGTAACCCTATTCTTAAGGATTTCTTTCCCTCTTTGTTTTTCCTCTCCTTGTTCAAAAAGGAACCTATCCAAAGATTTGCTTCCTTCTCTCCGTTGGAACTTTGGTTTGAGAGGAGATTTGAGAGACCATGAGTTTGATCAAGTTGCCTTACTTTTAAAAAACCTTGATTATGTTTTTTTTTTTCTTTTTTTTTTTTAAGATCCCGCTAAACTAGATAATTGGGTTTGGACTCCTCACCCTAAGGGCTTATTCTCTTGTGCTTCCTTTTTCTCTTTGGTGTGCTCTAATTGCACCTCTCTGCCCTTCCCTTCTAAAACCATTTGTTCTAGGCCCCATCCCACCCAAGGTTGGAGCTCTTTGTTGGGAAGTCTTTCATAGAAAATTAAATGCTCTGGACAATTTGCAAAAAGGAAGATCCTTTCTTTGCATTTCCCCCAACTGTTGTATTCTTTGTAAAGCCAATGGTGAGAGCTGTGACCATTTACTAATCTCTTACCCTGTTGTAGGCCTTTGAGAAAGGCTTTTTGTTTTGTTTGGATGTAGGTGGAATTTGCCTTTGCAGGTTAGAAGCTTATTTGACCCTACCACCTTTGAATGGCCTTAGAAAAGGGGCAGAATCTTGTAGAGATGTACTAGAGCTGCCTGCTTTGTTTTGGACAGTATGGGAGGAGAGAAATGCTAGAATTTTTAATGATATGGAAAGAAATGAAGATGCTATTTTAATGATACATTAGGCAAAACCTTGGATTTGTTTTCCTTTTTTCCTTTGATGATATGTGACGGGATTGGGAAGTTGTAACAAAAAGCTCAGATTATGAAACTCAAATTTGATTGTAGTAACTTGGGTAATCCAGGGCCTTCACAAATAGGGGGTGTTTTTAGGAATGCAGAAGGCCATCTATTGGTCATTTATTCAGGTCTTGCAGGAATGGGGGATTCCATCCATGCTTAATTTCAAGCAATGTTGCAGGGAGCACAACTTGCAAGAGAGCTGAACTTTGACAGATTGCTAATGAAGGGGATTCTAAGCTGATGGTTGTGTGGTTGAAGGAATTGGATACTGTAATATGGAATTATAGAGAGGCAGTGAAAAGATTTAAATGGATGACTATGACTATGACTGTAAGAATTCAGTGGGAAAGGAGATCAGCTAATAGGGTGGCAAACTACTTAGCTAAACAAGGGATGCATAAAGATTATCTTTCTTGGGTTCAATTGTCGATCTTATTTGTAATTGAGGCTGCATCTCATTCCTCTATTTGTGAATCTTCACTTCATAATCTGTTACTACTTACTAGCATGAAGTGCACGGATAGGCACAAAGGAAAGTGCATTTCATACATACATGTGCCTGGACCTGGGCTAGTCACACTAAAATGTGCCTCACCTTTGCGCCTAGGTCTGCCTTTTAGAACACTGAGTGAAGAGCTTAGAAAAGATTATGAGGGATTTTCTTTGGGAACTACGGAAGACCAAAAGAGAGCATGTGGTGAAGTGGGTAAGGATGCAACTTGGGTGGGTTGGGTTGGGTTGAGGGTCAACCCAAGTCCAACCCTAAGATTTAGACCGTAGGTTCAGTCTTGGTCCAAGTTGAAGTCAAGCCTCAGTTTATAAACTGAGGCCTAAATTGAGCTAACTCAACACAACTAGGGGTTGGCCTTGGTCAGGCTTGGGCAAATTAGTTGGATTTGAAAGCATTTTTTAATATGTTTTGATATCTGTTTTTTATTTTTTTATCAATAAACATCCACTTTTTATTGGGCTTTATAGCCTAGTTTAGGAGTTGAAAAAGGTATTTTTATATAAATAAAATGGGCTTTATAACCCATTTCCTGACGACCTTTCCCGTTTTAGAATAATTGCCATATCTCTAATTAACCATTGAAATATTTTCATTGAATTCCTATATTTCCAAAACATTGTTTTTGGTTCCTTCAGCCACCCTTCTACCAATTTAGAGTCACGCTCAATTATCAATCTGTCATAATTGAAGTCTCTAGCAAATTGTGCCCCTTGCAGGACTGCTTTGAACTCAGCATACATTGAACCCCTTCTCCAACAGGCCTGAAAATACAGCAAGAATGTGCCCCTTCAGTATTTTTAAAAGCTCCTCCTATGCCAGCCGGCCTTGGGTTTTCAAGACTACTGCCATCAAAATTTCACATGATAAAACCTTCCAGGGGAATCTGGACTGCAACTGGTTTATTCTTCATAATGGAACTTCTTGCTACAGCTTCCCAATTTCACCAAATATCATCAAGAGAGAAGTCTGAGAAAACGTCTAACGATTTAGTCCAATGTATAGTCCTATTTACAACACATTCCCACACTATCTCCTCATTCCTTTCTGTCCCATTGAAAATTCTTTTGTTCCTTTCCTCCCATACTGTCCAAATTAATGCAGCCTGAGTACACTCCCACATAACTCTACCCCTTCTCTTTGGCTGGCTGAAGGCCATAGGCCAAAAAGACTACCAATCTGTGGGGGCACACTCCACCTGTTACCAAAAAGACCAAAAATCTTTTCCCCAATACCTACAACAAAAGGGCAGGAGACTAGAAGGTGGTAACTACTTTCTCCGTTTGATTTGCAAAGGATACACCAATGTGGGGAGATACATAGATGAGGTATTTTTTTGCGGGACATCCATAGTGTTAATTTTTTCATGAAAGACTTCCCAACACAATGCCCCAACCTTGGGAGGAATAGGTTTGGACCAATCACAGGACAAGGTTGAGGGGTGGGGGATGAACACAAGGAAGAGAAAAAAGAGGCACAGGAGAAAACTCCCTTAGGGTGGGGAGTCCAAATCTGACTGTCTGGCTTAGAAAAATCTAGAAAAATAGATAATAGATTTTGGACAAATTAATCCTTCAGGTGCTTTCTCTAGTTCATCCGTTTTTCAGTCCCTCACCTCTTTTCTGCCCTTCTGACATCCTTTTCTAGCAGCAGAAATTTGGATCAAACTGGTACCTCCAAAGATCAGGGCTTTGTGTTGGGAAGTTTATCTTCAGAAAATTAACATTTGCAATGTTTTACGAAGACTCAGACCTAAGTGGTGCCTCTCTCCACATGTGTATTTCCTTTTTAGGGAAAGTGGGCAGTCTACTTTTCATTTACTAATCGCCTACCCGTTAGCTATTTGCGTTTGGGAATGGTTCTCTTCTCTTTTTTGATGCAGGTGGAGCTCTCCAACGGATGTGGTAAGTTTATTCAACCTTTCTTCACTTCGCCTAGAAGAAGGGGGAAAATAATGTGGTGGTGCACAAAGATGGCAGTTATCTAGAAAATTTGGGAGGTAAGGGAATGCAAGGATTTTTCAGAGGAAAGTGGTATATCATAAAGATCTTCATGGTCAAAGTGGTATATCATCATCATCATCCAAGTCTTATCCCAACTTATGGAATCAAGGGGTTGGCTACATGAATCCTGTTTTGCCATTATGTTCTGTTTGATGCCATATCTACGCCCTAGCATGAGCACAAAAAGACAAGTTAGGATCCATGATCATGAGAATTTGACAAAAGCTTTAGTATTGGCTGCCAACCTGATGTAACCCTCCTTTATCTGGGCTTGGGACTGGTGATGTAAGACAAGCTCCCATTGGTGGAGTGCCATGGTCAAAGTGGTACATTGGATTTAAACCATTCATAAAAAGGGAAAATGATAAAAAACATGGAAAAGGTCCTTGATGATTCCCTCTCCCATCTTGATCAGAATTCTTTTTCTCAATTTCAGCTGTATTTTGTCTTTTCATTTATATTTTATATATTATACTCTTAAATTGGAGCATATTTAGAAGGCAAACCAGCATACATTATATCTACCCTGATAATTGGCTTTGGTTATGATGATCTTACACAGTTGCATTTGTCTTCCTAATTTTTCTTTCCTGGCTATTTTTGTAGGCTCCATCTGGTCCATGGTTGGGATGCATTAGCAATTTCTACTAGTTGGGTTAAGCCTCATTATCTATCATGGTGTTCTGAACTATTTCAAGTTCTGCTTATTGTTTGATCTACCATTATCTGTATTGATACTTATATTTTTTTGATCAATAACAGTAATATTCATTAATTAATCAAGAAAAAGGTTACACAGTAGGGGAGCTGAAATATCTTAACTCCCCAAAAATGGCAACATACACCCAATACAAAATAACAACAATTACAACTAAGCCCAAAAAAGGGGGACTCCTTTCACCCCTTGCCTGGCTAAGCCATCTGTGAATGAATTGATATTGATACTTATTTAGTTAATAACATTTTAATATACTGTATAAGAATATTCAATGGTAATATTTTAAAACATGTGCTTCCTAATTAGAAATTCAGAGTACTGTCATATGTATATTTAGCTTTATATGTGTATCATATCTTTTTCCTCTTCCTATAATAGTTTTTGTATGTCTAGATGGAATGCCAATCTAAATTGGTTTTGTTATCCTTTGAGTATAAGCTATCAGCAAAGGACCATCTCCGCTTTCAAGCTTCATATGCTACAATTCTGAAGGCACACATGAGTGCACTAAAGAAGAGGGAGAGGAGGGACAAGAAAAAGGCAGGCGATGGGCAAACGAAACAAGAAGATTTGAAGAAGCCTCCCAAAAAGTCTTCCAGTTAACCCAGGTTTATTCATTCTCCACCCCTTAGACCTCATTGGGATTTCTTTCTTCAGAGGTTCTAACCTACTATCCATGAAATGGGACAAACATAATTATTATTTTGTCTTTTTTCCTTTTATGACTGGTTTGAATGGTGAGGAAGAGAAAACAAAAGGAACTTGTAAATGACTTTCTATTTGATTGAGACATATGAATATATATTTCTTTTCTTGCATGGAATATGGATTGCCATCTTATAAATTACCCCTGAATAACTTCAAGTTTAGATTCTGCAACGAAATAAGAAAATCCAGGCAACCATTTGCTGGCAAATTTGTCTGACCTGGTTGGTCCAGCTAGGAATCAAGCCTAGGCCAACTGAGCTTGGACAAGAATTTTAGTATGTCAATCCCAAGAGCATGTTGCATATTGTAACATAGAAAAATTAGGAAGAAAATCAGAACTCTCTTTCTTCTTTTATAATCTTTTCTTTTTACAGGATATTAGAATACACCCTAAAACAAAAAATTTCTTGCTTCTAGGTAGTTCATGGTTAAACTCCAAGGTTCATAGGTCACACACACTAAAGTGTATTCTTAATTTCTGGAAACCATAATTTTGTGCTCTACTGTCTGATTAGGGTGATCTTTATATCGATTTTATTTAACTTTTCAAGTTCTATGGTTCCAATTTTCACGGCGCTGAAGGTGCCTTGCTCCAACAAAGGGTTGTCAAAACTAAGGGGGTGTTATTTTTTTGGATTTTGAGAGGGGGGAAAGTTGGTCAATGGGATTTTGGTTTCCATTGACCAAGAAATCCCATATTCTTTTTTCAGATTTATGTGGAGACTAGTGAAAGTTTATTTTCTTGTGTATCACTTACCCATCTCCTAGGTGGGTAAATAACTTTCCCAGGTAAGGGGAAAATTGACAATACTTGAATGGGACAAAAATACCCTTTTTAATAATGGATTTTAATGGCTAATATGGTTATCGCCTTATTTACATGAGAAATAAAATAACATGGGTAAATGCACTTACCTGGATAAGTGTTTCCTCGGAAAATTTACCCAAGTAATTGCATTTACCTGGGTAAGTAACTTACTGAAAAGCGAATGTGACCTAAAAGTCTCTATAAAAATTTATAATCAATCAACTGGCATCATAAAAGTGGTAACAAATTAGGTGGATTTCCATCTAAATTCACCTGGGCGGTTTGATTGGTCAAGTCCTTTCTAGTATCATGTCTTTCTGGCATCGTAGATTTTTAAAGATTAAAAACTTTCCATATTATCTAAATCCATATTACATGTCCCTCGTGTATTCCTTAAGAAGTGCTTAATGTGTATGATACGGATCTCGAGTCTTGAGAAGCCTGAGGAACCTCTGATTAAAGAACTTGAAGCCAATTTACGAATTCATCATTGATCCTTGCATGCTGTCCGTTTTATGAAACCATCTGCTATATAATCTATAGTCAATCAGCAGTTGACAATTGAAGGCAGTCTTTCCCAACTTTCCATATCCGTAATGGTATGTGAAAGAAAGCCAGGTTCAAGTTATTTAAGAAAAGTAGAATAGTGGCGTTGAGTTTTTCAACCCCTTGCATTAGTAATGACGTTGATCAATGCTTGTTATATCATTGCATACCAATTGAAACTGATATCTTTGCCTACTGTATTATTCATTGGGAGGGTTTTGTTGAGTTCACATTGCCGTCGCACAAAGTGTCACCCCACAACATCACAGTACATCCCCGATGTGTATTGAAAACATCACAACCTGATGATGACATCATCGAGAGTGATATTATCATCGGGCGATATTCCCAATACACAGCGGGAATGTAATGTGTTGTGGGACGTTGTGTGGCGGAGATTTGAATTCGGTTTTGTTAAATCTATTAGTTCTCAGCAATGATCCGATGATGTAGTGGATTTTAAAGTGTATTTGGTAACATAGCATTGCATAGATATAACGTTTGTACTTGATATAAGCATGAAAAATCGGGTTGGGCACAAGTGAGATATAGCTGTTTATTACACACGAGTGCCATTAGGTATTGGAGCAAATCTCTATAAAATCTCTGTAAAGAGTTTGCACCTGAAACCCAACCAAAAAAGATTATGATTCAGTAAAATCTAATGTGGTGGAGAAATGAACAGACAATGCAATGATACCAAATATGCCCAAAGAATTTAACCAGCTGGCTGATTGAAGGGATTATCTAGTAAGGACAGACTTGCCATTATCCCACCCTCAACCCCTTCGGATGAGATTCATTTTAGGGTGCTTGGGTTCTAGTTTAAACATAAAACAATCAAGCGAACAAACAAGCAAAGAGCAACATCAACAAAAGGCAAGATAACTAAACAGACCTAATGTTTGGATAGATTTGACCCCGATAAGCCTTAGTTGTAGGTATTCAGATTCCTACAACATACCATGGGCCTTGGTTCAACTAAAGCCCAATTGGAAGCCCTGGATCTCCTAGGACTGGCCTTAAAGATTTGATTGGATCAGATGGATAGACACTGATATGATAAATTCACATGCAAATGCATGGACGCATGGTGATAGCCAACTTGGGATATTCCTCTTGGCTAGGAGTGCAAGTTGGGTTGGTCCGATTTAACAGTTTACACTGTTTTAGGCTCGGGTTTCTTGTTGGGCCCATTGGAATTTGACAAAATCCCAACCTTAACCCAGAAAAGTTGCACACTTGCACCCCTACCATTGGCCGTTGCTTTGCGTGAGAGACCTTTTTATTTATTTACTTCTTTATTTTTGGATAGTCAAAGAGATGTAATCCTAGGCCTAGGGTATATTGGCAGTGTAAGATGCTTTGTTGAAAAGATTTCACATTCCTGAATCTTGGCATCCCAACATGAGCATCAGTGCATGGCATTGATAGGCGTGTCCACACAAATTAACAATGAAATTATATAGAGTTTTTTTATGTGAGAGTAAGGGAGTGTTTGACAATATGGTTGGTTTTGTTTTTGTTAGCTGGAAATTTCCAAGTAATTTTGCTTACAAGATGAATGTGGATGGGGCTTGTCGTGGCAATCCTGGTGAAGGAGGAGGTGGGGGTTTACTTAGAAACTCTTTTGGAATTCTCTTATTTTCTTTTCACTGTTACTATGGTCAGTCTACCTCTACTAAAGCAGAATTTTCAGCTTTGTACAATGGTCTAAGCCTTTGTTTGCAAAGAAGCTATAAAGAGATTGAGGTTGAAAGTGATAACATGATAATTATTGACATTCTAATGGGTAAATCGGATAATCCTTGGAATTCTGTTTACATCTTGCACAGGATTAATAACTTAGTGCAGAGAATGAATATTAGGTGGGCCCATATCTTATGAGAGAGAAATCACTGTGATGATCTCCTAGCTAACAAAGGAATTGATGAAAGATGCACGCTTAAAGTGATCAATGGTAATTCCCAAATTCCTAGAGATTTGGCTTGTTTTATTCATGAAGATAACTTGGGTTTGCCTATCCTTAGAATTAATTAGGTTTTGTTAGACTTTTTTTTCTTTGGGTGGGCCTGGATGGTGAGGGAGAGCTATGTATGCTTGGGTTATGGGGCACAGTGGGCTAAATCTTCCACTGTTATTACAAATTTTCCTTTTGAAAATGGTTAATAAAATTTAAGGTGATCGCCCCTCACCTGGAGTAATGTTTGGGGTTCAAAAAAAAGGTGCTACTAGTAATCGTGGAGAGGTTTTAGCTCAAGTTAAATGGGGGCTTCTATTAATCCCTAATATTAGGGGTCATTTAAGGGGGTGTTTGGTACAGTGGTGTTATATTTTGTGTTGATTAATACAAATTTCTATGAGATTTTTTTTTTGTTTTTATTTTTTAACTTAAACATTTTGAATTGATCAATACAAATATCTATTTCTGCCTAAAATGTCAAATTGATGTTTTTAAGATATAAACATTTTTCTTAATTGAAATAACATTAATATATGATGACAATACATATCTCTTATAAACTTGTATTGATCAACCCACACACAAGGGTAGCTGAACTGAATCATTTATAACTTTAGTGAAGAAGTTATTCAAGAGGTTGCATGATCCTTAATTGGAGTGGGGTGGGGGTTGATTAGTATGCCCTCTTATATTTTACTTTTTAATTATTTGATTCAATAAAAGACAGCATTCAGTTCAGCCATTTCAGCTGTTGTTGAACCCAAAATAAAACAGTCTATTTTCAGCCCAAACAATGGACCAGGCTATGACCACTCTTTTGATAAGGAGACAAGCCCCTTATTAATTGTCAAAATTACCCTTTTCATAACTTTTTAATTACTATTAGGAAAATTGTCTAAAACTCACTATGAGTTTTCAGCATTTCTCTTAAATTCACAAATTTTCAAAATGTCTAAAACTCACCATGTCACTAACTTGACGTTAAACAGACTAATGGGTGTTAGCATATTGCCATTTTAATATTTAGACATGATAAAAGGAAAAAGTTTAAAAAAGTATTTTCAAATACAAAATGCATAAAAACATATAAATTACAAAGAAATATAAAAAATTATAAAAATTGCAAATAAAATAAAATATTATTTTCAAATTATAGAAACTATAGAAATTGAAAAACAAAATCAGAAAATAAAAATTGTAAAAAAACACCAAAAATTATAGAAAAACACAGAAATTGCAAATAAATAACAAAAAATACAGGAAAATTTATAGATTGTAGAAAATATAAAAATATAAAAAACATTGAAAATTATAAAAAAACACTAAAAATGCAAAAAAAAAAGAAACAAGAAAAATGAAAACTGAAAAAGACCATTTTTTCCTCTAACTCACCATTCAAGGGTAATTTGATCATAAAAATTGTTATTTATACTGATATGGACACCTCTATTAAGAAGTATTAACGGTGCACTAACGAAAGTTGAGTTTTGAAAAATAAAAAGTTACTAACATGATGAATTTTAGATATTTTAAAAAATTATGATGAATTTAAGAAAAATCCCTTACTATTAAGATATAATAAAAAGCAGCTTGTCCTTTTTCGGGGAGTATTCCCCATTTATCAGAAACGCAGTGGGCTTCTGCTCATTCAAATGTCCACCTAACGATCACAGCTGATGGCTCAACTTGAGGTCTGATTCCTCGTACCCTCTTGTTGCATTAGCATTTAATTGGCACATGGTGAGGGCTCAAATCAGTGTTGTCAAAACCTGGCAAGATTTCAGTCGTTTTACCACATGGGTCAAAGACCCAACAGTCTGCTCGTTCAAGGTTCGACCCAATTGTCTGATTTATTCAAATTAAAGAAATGAAAATGTTTCAAATTATTAAATATTTTAAAACATTTTATACATATTTTAAATCATGGTTTTTAAAACCGATTCAAAGACCGAATCGATTGGGGGTCTGATTATTAGGTCGAATGGTTCGACCATTCGAATCGAACAATTGGCCCATTTTGATAAAAAAAAAATAAAAAATAAAAAATGATCAAAACCGTTCAAACGATTAACCATCTGAATCAATGGTTTATTGACCAAAACCAACGATTTTCAAAGAAAATCTGATTTTAGGAAAAACTAAAACCGATCACCTGATTGATTCCCAATTTTTCTGGTCCAATCGGATTATGAAAACCATGCTTAAAATAATGAATATTAGAAGGAATTTTGACCAAATCAACATTTTGAAGCACATCTTGGGAACTGTTTTATGGGACCGGGTGGCAGTTCAAGCAGTCTAACCATCCGGTGTGATTGGAGTCTGTAAACACTGGTTCAAGGGCCAGGTATAGTCGTATAGAAGAGGGCATCACAGATTCACAGCAGTCCAGTCTATCATTATTCTTAAGCCTTTGAAGCTACCTATTCATCTGTCCTTTCATCTTTTGCTTTTTCAAATGACGACTAATGTTCTCCTCAAAGATCTTCACTGGATATTATTCAGTGTTGAGCAAGCAACTTTGGGAACTTTTTGACCAAGTAATCTTCCTTTCTAAATGTATATATGCTTAGCCCTCTGGCCCTCTCAGTACATTTTGTTCTTCTCCTTCGTTGTATGGTCCAGCCATTTGCATTGAAACAAATGGAGCTTGTCAGAAAAAAATGTATTTTTTGAGGCAGAACAAAATAAGGACAAATTATAGAATATTTTCATATCTATCTTCATACAACAAAGAGAAAGAGGAAATATGAAAAAAGAAAAATACAAGAGAAACCATGCTTTAATATGTCAAACTCATTGAACTTCATAAGGACATTTTAGTAATTTCACTTCTACTGTCAATTGAAAGTTCAGGGGGCTAAATTTCAGTACCCCCAAAGTACAGAGTCCTGCTCTATAATTTTCCATATAATTAATAATTAATAAAGTTGAAAAATGGGCAAGTTGGAAAGTTCTGAAAAGAGACAATGGGCTTATGATGATTTTAGAAATGAACTATTGTAGAGATTTCCTTAGACATCCTTCTTGCCATTTTCCAAAGGGAACATAGAAGAAATATATACAAGATATTGGTCAGTTTGGTCATGTTTGTTGCAAGTATAACTATTGATTAATATCTAATGGAATTCTCCATTGGTTTAACCATTCATGTTGATTGAGAACCAAAACTTAATCTTATCTTGATTTGACCCCACCATTAATTTTTTGCTATCAAGTGATATGATGTAGTGAAACTTAGATAAAAAAAGAAGTCAAATGGAACAAGAAGGGGATACAAGCAAAAGGGTTGCTCACTTGTGCATTCCCTTGACCTAAGGATGCCAACTTGATACAAAAAAAAAGAAAAAAAAAATTATGCCCATTATAGTTGCTTCTTGAGTGTTTCTAGAACAATCGTTTCAAATAGCACTTGAAAGAAATTGGATAATCTACATATAAAGAAGATGGTGATTGAAGGGCCACTCTTACCAAAAAAAAAGCTAGAAACTAAGAAAGAATGTGAATTATGCTTTGACAAACAGTAGGAGCCTAGATGAAGGAAAATGTTTGCTTCAAACATGATTAAGGTTGGTCAAGTGGGAGACAACTCTTCAAGTCACACATTGAACTCTCTCTTCTGCGCCAATCCAACTCTTGAAAGCAATGTTTTAAAAATTGATCTGAAAAAACAGAATTGTTTTTCTATCTGGGTGGAGGGTTAGAAATTCAACCAGTTGCTATTAAGGCTCAGATGAGAATTATTGTTTTTAGGTTAAAAATGGCTGAAAATAGCAAAAAAGAGAAAAAAAAAAAAAACCAAACCAGTGACCCGCTGACTGGATCGAATGGTTCAGCAGTTCATCAATTATTGGCCAGGCCACTAATTAAATTGTAGATCGGATCAATGGTTTGTTTTGCAAGTGAGAGATTAATTTGGGCATGAAGCAGACCCAGATGAAAACAAGTAAAGTGACGGATCAACTGGCCTAATCAACCAGTTTGATTGTGGATTGAAAACATTGGTTTGAAAGAAGAAGATTTAAGTGGGGCCATTCCCATTGATAAACATACATCAGATTTTTTATTCTCTCTCTAATATTTTTTTCTGGGTAAGTAAGTAGACTTCAGATTATGTGATACAAAAAACAATTGAGATTTAAAATTGGAAGTTCTTCACGAGGCGGTGCAGATAGTCAAAAAGCATTAATCAGTTGTCCTATTTAACGATTGATTAATAAACAACTGGTTCCGTGGGGTTTGCCTAACCAACAATTTGATATTGTTTGAACATGAAAAAAAGATGAAACTTTCGGTTTAAGCTTTCCTCAACTCATCCACAGTAGATCAGTAGCGATCGACAAGGAGCACATCCCATGGTTTAAGCTTTCCAATTTTGATTTTGATGGTATTCATAAAATGAACGGTTCTGATGTTCCAACACAATCAGAGTATTGTGGGGTCCATTCTATATATTTTTGTATATATAGTACTTCTTCACATTCATATGCAGCCAAGAGCCAACCTTATCAAGCCAGCTGTTTTCTGGATCGATGTAGATATATATGGATCAATGTGAGCATGGTGAAAAGAGTGCAAAAAAGAAGCAGGGAATTCGGTCAAGAGCTTGTGTTGTTGGGTTGAAAGTTGGTAGGACTTCGTTTTCAGGGAATCTGAGAAAGGTGTAGTGAGAATGCAACCATTATTATACTCAGACTTCTCTATCCGGAATTTGACCCTCACAATCCCATTCATGTGTTTATATGGAGGGGATGGTGAGAATCGAACCATTTAAGACTGCTCTTCTTCTTCTTCTTCTTCTTCTTATTTTCCTCTTTTTATAATGTGGTAATGGCCAAAGTACTTTTTCAGTTTGACTCTTATGCTGTGTTTGGTTTGATGTGAAAAGTTTTTATGGAATTTCACATACTAGTTTTTTGTAACTATTTTTTATATCAATAATGGGGTGCTGTCAATGCCCCGACCTTATTTAGATTATTATAGTAAAAGAAAAAACAATTAAAATAGAATAAAAGAAAGAAAATTACATCAAAATATCTAAAAAATTTTAATAGTATTTAAAGTAATATGTATGTGCGTATTTATACTATGTTTTTTTTTTTTTTTTTTTGAATTCTCAACTATTGAGTCACCGACATATATACAGTGGTTGGTGTGTGTGCATATGCAACACTTTTGTGTTATGCATGGTATTAATAATATATTAAGGCACAGTTTGAAAAGAATATAAATATAATTATATGAGTGCAAAACTTTGTATTTTATATTATTTTGTATGTATTTATATTATACATATTTATATTTTAGGAAAATCTATAGTGTTGGAAAAGCATGATACCAAAAGAATTTATATTAATCAAAATCCACCCATGAATTTTAATAAATACCATTAACACATTGTGATATCAATTGATTGATTACAAGTTTTCCAGATATCATTCACTTTCTGATATCATAGTGGAACCCTTATATTTGTACTCTTTTCAAGTTGAGTTTAAGGCTGCATTTGGAAACGATGTAAATGGAGTGAAAATCCCAATTTAGGGTAAATTTGCATTCTGGTTCACTTTTGCCTGTGCTTGGCAACATTATATTTATGCATTGATAAATGATAGAAAACACATTTTTCAATGCATATTTACATTGATTATAAGATGTAAAAGCACATCAATAAAAAATAAGTAAATTGCATTTAAGTGGGATTTTGATAAAAAGTGCATATACTTTATTGGAAAATCTATATTAACACATTGTGATATCAATTAAGGTGCACGGGAGATGTATTTTATATTATTTTGTATGTATTTATATTATACATATTTATATTTTAAGAAAATCTATAATGTAGGAAAAGCATAATTACAAAAGAATTTATATTAATCAAAATCCATCCATGAATTTTAATAAATACCATTAACACATTGTGATACCAATTGATTGGTTACAAGTTTTCCGGATATGCTATCATAGTGGAACCCTTATATTTGTACTCTTTTCAAGCTGAGTTTAAGGCTGCATTTGGAAACGATGCAAATGGAGTATAAATCCCAATTTAGGGTAAATTTGCATTCTGGTTCAATTTTATTGTGTTTGGCAACATTATATTTATGCATTGACAAATGACAGAAAACACATTTTTCAATGCATATTTACATTGATAATAAGATGTAAAAATACATCAATAAAAAAAAGTAAATTTGCATTTAAGTGAAATTTTGATAAAAAGGGCATTTACTTTATTGGAATTTGTGTTTGCATCCATTATAGCTAAAAGTTTATTTGGTAAGATGGTAAATTTGTGAGTGCAAAACTAACCCAACTTTACAATTTTATGTGGATTATTTTACACTCTACATATTTGCATTTTCACTTATTTGCATCGTTTCCAAACACAGCCTAAAGAGAAAGCCTTACTTTTACAAGAGACTTTATGCATTTTTTTGCTAGCCTCTTGGAGATCGGATCTGCTCCTCACACCTGGCGCCTCACACACACATCCTACCATGCATTGGAAACATCTCCCATACTTATTAGTTATTATTCACGGGAGATGTTACCAATGCATGGTGGATGTGCCTATGAGGCACCCATTTGTGAGGAGCAGATCCCGCTTCAGCCTCTTGTGGAAGTGATTGAATTAAGGTGCATGATTACGTATATGTGTAATTGTTCTGGTGGATAACCAAAGTGTACAAATATTAAAGCAAAATATAGACAACAAAGACAAATATGCAAAGAAAATCACCCCTAATCAGGGTCGATGGTTTGACTGCCCGGATCAATGAGTCATTGACCGATTCAACAGTTTTTTGCCAGGGACTGGGTTTGCGGTAAATTGGAACCGGTTGCATAGATGGTTCCCGGGCCGAACAGTCCGACTGTCCAAATCAACGACGATTCAAAAACCATGGTCTAAAAAGAAAAACTTCCCGGTGGAGATGTTGCTTAAACAGAAATTCGACATCGAAACATTATAAAGATGCATGAATTCTAAATGACGAGCTGAGTGGTGATAGATTCTCTGTTCTTTTTAATCTTTTATTGTCTATCTATTAATATTAAAATTGACAGAGAAAGGTCAATTAATTACTTTACTTCGATTGTTGATTCCAGTTGGTTTATCAGTCGGAGAATTGTCTCAGCATTCATGCACTTAATTCCGATGGTTTATCAGTTAGAGAATCATCTCAGCATTTACGCATTTAATTCCTTAAAATCGGAAGTAAAGGCGGAACTCTTATTCTCCATTGTTTGATTGTTGATTCCAGTTGATTTATCAGTCGGAGAATTGTCTCAGTGTTCACGCGTTTAATTCCGATGGTTTATCAGTCGGAGAATAAAAATTTAATTCCGATGGTTTATCAGGCAGAACTCTTATTCTCCTTTCACGCATTTAATTCCAATGGTTTAATTCTGATTATTTAAATTTCTTATTTTATTAAATATAGGAAAAAGAAACTTTAGCCGTATTTTTGAATTGTTTTAAAATTTTAATATATTAAAAATAGGGAGGACGTTTGAAAACAATCACATGTGAAATTGTAACACAAAAGAGTACTTATATGACACTCTTTTATTGGATGCACAGAAAAGTCTTCAGGAAATCCGGACTCCAGAAAAGATGCATGAAATGAAATTAAAGGGAATTCAAAGGCCTAGCAGCCAGAGAAAATAATACTATACTATACTATATATAATATTATATGAACTCTCTACGTAGTTTCCCTCTTTCTCTCTCTATGTGATGTGTGGTTTTGAACATATACATATGTGTAAATTCAAAGGCTAAAAGGCTAGCTTAGCTGTCTATTGATCTGAATGACAGTTCAAATTGGCCACATCAACTCTTGTTGTGGTAATTCCTCATTTTGTTTTCACAAGTGCGTATACAAGTTTTAAAGAAGATGAACCAATTAAAGCAAAAACTCTACTCTATTTATGATGGGAAATTGGTTTTTGTTTAGAAATAGGCAATATGGTTAAGACTTAGAGTGGATACAAAATTGTATGTTTTGGTGTGAGTCACGGGGCGAACAATCTTCGCTCTGATTTGATCGTTTTACACAATTAAATAAAAAATAATGTTAGAAAAAAAAAAAAAAACTGTTCTAACTCTAGATTATCTTTTAAAACATGGCAGATTCAGATTCCCTGTATAGCCACATGCTATACATAAGTTCAAATAATTAAAGATAAAAAAAAAAGGAAAAAGATATGAGTTAATCTTATATGATATGATTACTCTCATTTAACTTAATTTTGCATTAAATTCAAGGTAATAGTTTTGTCATGATGACTAGCATATTTGGATCTAATTTTTATGATGACTACCAAAACTAAGTAAACATCCGCTTTTATGACCAAAGTTTCATCTACAAGTGTTACCTTTGGCTAACAGGATGAGTTGTGATTTTTTGTTCCAACCAATTCAGACTCACTTAACTATCAAATAACAGGCTATGTCTTCAACAATAAAAGTGGCCAATTTCTTTAACTGCTGGACTTGCTCCCACTTCATGGTGTCAATAGTATTCGAAAATCTGATTTCAAATTCAAAATTCAATATAATTGAATCAGATTCAAATAATTCAAATATCTAATTGGTCGAATTTGAATATCCTATTCATATCGAATAATTAATCGGATTTAAATTCGGATATGACTTGATTTGATTCAATAAATATCCGAATTCGACCGATTATTTAATTCTTATATATAATATATAAAATATTTAAATGTCTTATATATAATAATTAAATTATATGAATAATTTAGGGAGAATGACCGATAACCTCAGGGTCAGAATTTGTAGGCTCAAAGTACATTTGGGGTAGGTGCCAGCTCGGAATTGATGCCAATTCACGGGTGGGTATGGGTGCATAGAGTGTGATTTTTAGACCTTCTGAATGATTATAGCTTTACAGTGAGAATCAGAAATCTGCATTAGGTCTGTCTGTACTTTTCTGAATAATTTATATATTTATATACTTTATATAAATAAAATATTTATTAATTATATAAAAATAATTAATTAGTCAAATTCGAATATTTAATCAAATTTGAATTCATATATTAATTTTCAAAGTCTGTTAAATATCGAATTTTCCAATCAGATTCGAATTCAGATATTGCTTGGTCCTATTCAAATTTGATCAGTTTACAACTCCTACTCCCACAGTCCCACCCACAGTATCTGTGGCTCAACTGAGTCAAAAGCAGTTTTGGTCACCATTCAGGTCAGGCCCATCTGTGTCTAGTATTCCTGCAGAGAGGTGAGTGATGTCTGACCCATAACAAATTCCTCCACAATTTCTCATCCCACACTGCTGATACCCTCGTCCCTACCAGCAGTGGCAGCATACCTTCCACCACAGAAGACTATGGCCTTCATCCCACTACTCCAACCCTCTTCTTACTCATCATCAGTCACCCATGGGCCCTGTTCCTCACATTCATCGATCATATGAAAACCATGTCCAAATATCATGGCTGCCCATCCGTATACCCATAATCTCTAAACTCCGGTGGTAATGGGATTTAATCCAAGTCTCCACTACAACTCGCCAGAGACACCACTAGAGTCACCAACAGTTAGTGTAGATTATATAATTAATGTATATTGGCATTTTCTAATAGCTAATTTTCCGATGATACACTGTGCTAATATCACATTAGGATGTCTAAATTCATCAATTTAACGAATATGTTGGTTAATTGTAATTAAAAGTATAGTTGTCGATTATAATAAAGTCTAGTCTGATACCTATTTGCCATTGATAAACTGTGCTACTATCATATTATGATGCCTAAATACACCAATTTAATAAATATGTAGGATATTGTAGTTAAAAGTATTGCTGTCAATTATATTAGTCTTATATCGGGTCAGACCTGATAATCCTCGATCACGGTTCATTACTGGTTCACACTACATTTACTTATCAGGTTGAGACAAAGATTTGCCTTCCAATGTGCAGTTAAATGTTGTATGTAGAACCATTTACATGCTTGAAGCTTCTCTCATGGCTACAAAATTTTATCAATGTGCCAAAATCGATTAAATATGAAGCCTTATCAGCCACCATAAATTATTTAATCGTTTCTATTCGAAGATGGCTAATTTCCAAACATCTTTTCAGATTATAGTCCTGTATCGATGCTTTTTTATGTTTTAAAATTGATTTAGAAGGATCAGTTTAATCCGATATAACCCTTATAAAAATGTATCGAAATGCTCCTGACATGATACGTATCGATGCTTTGAACCTTGATCCCACACCACAAGTAAATAACGTAACCAAACAATAAGTTTGGTAGAAGATAATACGAGAGCACAAAAAGTTGAACTTTCTTAAGAAATTTTGAACTTCATAAGAACTTTCCCTCAACGTTTTTTATCTGTCTTATTATCAAACCAAAAACAACCTAAAGGTCTGCATTTCAAAGACTTTATTACATACTCCCACATTGAAGATTGATTGATCCCCAAATCAGCTCAAAGAATTGATTTGCAATTTGAATTGGCAAATGAAAATAACAGATTGATTTGGCCAAGGCCCATCGTAATTAACCATGCCATGCCAAGGCCCTAAGCAGAGAAGAAAATCAAATATTCATTTTCTTCCTGCTCATGACTGCTTTAGTTTGAAAATGGGCAATATATGTTACTTGGCTAAAGCATGAACACATATCAACGCAATATTTGAAAATGGGCAATCGAAGAATCATTTTGGCTCCCAATTCTTATGGCCAAACTGGTCTGAGTCTGATAAAATTGGAAGAAAATAACACAGGGTATCAAAATGACAAAATTTCCCTTACTCATAGTATGAATATATCCATGGTATAATGACTCTACAAAGAAGAATATTTAGCCCAACAGGCCCACAAGCATAAAAGACTCTGATTGCAACATCATTCAATATAGATAAGTTCTTATTATATTATAAAATAATTAAATTTATATTAGTAGAAGTCATCTAATCATGTTCCCCTTTTTTAAAATTAATGCATTCATATGCTCTCACTATCATACATATACATTAATACATATGATGAGACCTCAACCCTTTCCATACGCAAAATATAGCTAGACTAGAGTGATGTTAGTGGATTAGGTCTAATAGGGGGAATGCCATTCCAACAGGAATGGAAATAGGATTTCGATTCTGTTCAACCAAATAATTGGAATCGGAATAGCCCATTCCGATTCTGATTCCAGACCCCTATTCCTGTGAACCTAATGGGGCCTTAGTATCTGACCAGGTGGAAGGGTTTTCATGCAGCATCTTTTATCATTACATGAGTCGAGAGACTTGAAAATCTTCAAAAATCCCCTAAAAAGTTAAAAAGAAATTTAAATGAAGGGATTATAGCAGGTAAATCAATACAGAAGCTAAGAGGTCATTTTTTCCAAACAAATTCATTCAATACAGTTAAATCAATACAGAAGCCCTCCTAAACGGAGCTTTAATAAGGTTGGGTTGGTTAATGTGAACACAGCCCGTGGACATTACAGAAATCAAGATGGAATAATCACTCAATCTGTTTGTCACTTGCATTTTGGTGTTACAGCCCATGTAACAGCTACATGTTCAGCTAATCTGCTCTCCCTTAAGTCGCAACCAACAAGCTTCCGTCCTAACCCAAAAACAGTTTAACTTTAAACTCGCAGTTGAACGTGATTAATTAAAAGTCAATGAAACTGTATGTGCTGTTTCTGATGTTTCAAAAAAGCAAGCACGCGTTCACACAGATAGATACATCATACATGGGATGGTATATTTTTTTTTGTTTCTTGAAACAAAGCACAATTGCATCATACACCACGCATACGGAATCACTGCGCAATTCATGTGGGCCCGTCCTACACGTGTCCCAGATTCTACGTCTGCGATAGTGTTTGTGGTAGGAATAGGACCATAAGTCATATGTGGTCCGAAGCATGTAGACCATCCAAGACATCATGTGGGGCCATGACTGGATCTGGATGGCTCGGATGCTAAGGACCAGCCTTGAGATTGAGACGATGGTTTCGCTTTGCCTTGTTGGTTGTCACTTCATCAGAGTCAGAGACGTGAATGACGGGTTTATTCGAGTGAAAGGGTATTTATGTAATTTCGGCATTTATTGAAGATGCTCTTACGAGTTGCGTCTTGCGTCCCACTGCCACCAAGACAAAAAGGCTTGTCGTTTTTACGGGGACGAAGGCGTCGGCTTCTTCTCAGCGTCTTCGCGTCTGCTTCCTTTTCTGCTTCTTCAAGATTTCTGCTTCAAATTTTTCCTTTTTCTCATTTGGGAACAGAAAGGAAGAAGTGTAGAGCATATAGTCTGTTGGTTTTTGGCTCTCTCTGGTTTCGAGGTTTGATTTGCTGATGAACTGCTAATTGGTTGATATTGAGGTGATTGCGGTTTGAGCATCCATGGGCAATTGCTTGAATTCTTCTGCCAAAGTAGAGAACTCCCAGAGCGTTCAGAACACGTATGGTAAGCTTAGGCTGGTTATTCCATTTCTTGCTTTGTTTTCCCAATTGTGTGAAGTTTGAAGTTTTTTCCTTGGTTTTAGTAATCGGAATTTTTGGTGAGTTTGGTTGTTTTCGATTTTTGGCCCTGCTCCAGTTCTGGTAATTGTGTCCAGAAGCCTTGAAGGGGTGTCTTACTGGGTTAACTGACGTAAGAACTGGTTAGAATAATTGGGTTCTGGCTGTTTTTGAACGTTGATTTCGGGTTTGCAGTCTTTCTAGAAGTTCAGAAATGCTAGGAGGAAGAAAAACTTTTTCCTTTTTTTTCCTTCCTTAAAATTCTTCTGGGTTTACCTTTCGTTAGAAGAGGAGTTACTTTGTTGAGCTTCTATGGGATCTTTATAAATTTGGTTTCGTTTCTGATTAGCCATAGTATTTTCGTGGTTTCAACTCTTTAAGTCTTTAAAAAAAAAATTAGTTTTGGACTTCGGTTTGGAATTTTTGAAAATAGTAAACGTGTAATTTTAACCATCCGACTTATTTATCAGAATTCTGCAGTGGGCTGCAGTGTACTTTTCCGATTTTATTATTCATTTTTCCTTTTTCTCAATTTCCTGAATTTAGAACTTTGGTTGGGAGTTTTGAAATGCATAAGTTGTTATGATATCGTTAATGTCAAAATGTGATCTTATTCAAATTTAGTTGAAAATGTGAGTTTGTGAATCCAGGTCTTCGTAAATCATCATTATGGATTCAGTTTATTTGATTAAGAAATGAACCTTAAGAAGATTTTGTAGTTTTCCTAGTTTTCTTGGTGTTGCATTGACAAGAACAAGGTAGTTTTGATGAATTAGATTAATTTGTAGTGGTAAACTTTCTCCCTCTTGCTCCTTGAAAAGCTTTTCTTTATTAAGTATAATCAAATTGATAGTGAGCCGAAATCTTTTTCAGATCAGGCATATCATCATCCTCAGAACTGTCACCCTGTACTTTGTGGCTGGTGAAACTTATCTCCCCAAACTTTCATTTGTGACAAAGACCTACCCACCCTGAACTTTCAGATTCCAGCACTTCACCCTCACCCCGTTAATGGCCTTCACTGTAAAGATAAAATTATGAAATTTCACTTTCACAGTTATCTATTCTTTTGTCTTTTTCTTTCTGTACATTTATCTAATACTTTATCTGCAAATTTCTGTATTTATGTTGCATTTCTCAATTTCCTTTTTGCTGTATTTTTTCTTTTGCAGTTTTCATTGTGTTCTGTATTGTTCTGCTTTATCTATATTTTCCTCCTTCTCATTGTTATATTTTCTGCATTTTTTTTGTATTTTGTTTTATTTTCCTCTTTTTCTTCATTTATTTTTGTATGCCCTGTGTTTTTTGTAATTTTCTTTTGTTTTCCATATTTTTTCATTGTAATTTTATCAGTTTTCTACAAAATGGTCTCATAAAATGATTAAAGGGCAATTTGGGGCTTTAGAAATGTTTAAACATGGACATGGCAATCACATATTTTCTAAAGCTAACTGACGGAATGCTAATGGCAGGGGCAAAGTGCTTGAATCTAAAATTTCAGGGTGGGGTTTTGTTGCAAATGAAAGTTCTGGGGGGTTAAGCGTCATTACCCCCAAAGTACAGGGTTGCAGTCTGTAATTTACCCACATTTTTAACTCCAAGTCACTGCTACCATATAAAATATGGTTAGTCTTATTAATTGTGCTGGTTGATGACTTGATGTAAATTTGGTACACCATTGGTTATCTTTAGGCTCAGTTTGAAAAGAGTACAAATATAAATATGTGCAATGCAAATACATTCAAAATAATACAAAATACAAAGTTTTGCACTCTACATATTTGTATGGGTAAATTGCTGAAACCTCCCCTGAAGTTTCTGGTTGTTGCCGAAACTTCCCTTGAAGTTTGGTAATTGCAGTCATCTCCCCTGAACTTTTTGACATAGTTTCAAGTAGACCCCCTCTGGTAGAATTTTCTAAAGAAGGCATGAAAATGTCCAAAATACCCATGTGACTACTTTTAACAAAAATGTTTGTTTTCCAATTTTTCTCTTCATATGAATCACTACCTCAAACTCTTCCAATCTCTTTTCTGAAATTGATTTATTTTCCAAATTTGCCCTTCATATCAAACACTCAAAGGTAAAGATGCAACTTTAAATTCTCTTTGTTTTTGTTGTTCATATAGATTCGGGAAACCAGTCTCAATAGTAACTGCATGGGTATTTTGAACATTTTCATCCTTTTTTTAGAAGATTCTACTAGAGGGGGTCTACTTGCAATTGTATTAGAAAGTTCAGGGGAGTTTATTGCAATTACTAAACTTCAGGGGAGGTTTCAGCAACGGTCAGAAACTTTAGGGGAGGTTTCATTAATTTACCCTATTTGTATTTGTACTCCTTCCAAACTGAGCCTTATGGACATATTAAGAGAACCAATTAATGAATTATCAGTTATGGTTATTATTGATGGTTGCCATATATTTTTCGATATATCATTAATGAATTCTCAATTATAAATACTTTTGGTAAAAATTTTAAATATTAATTTTTCGTTTTTAATTTTTCCATTTTTTAATTGAGTGTTTACATATATTGTGGGAAGCGTGCCTCCCCTCCCATTGCTAATGAAAAAATTGTCTTACAGAAGTCTCATTGTCATTCCAAAGGATGGTACATTTAGTAGTTTCTTAATAAATTGCTACCCTATTAATTTGGTTTATTATTCTTTGTTATTCATTGTCAGTCCATGCAACAGTTCTAGTTCCTTTTGTAATTAAGTATGGAAAGTCTGATTTTCCATTTCTCAGTACTATTAAGAACTGTCACATGTTTGATCTATTATTAATGTGTCATCAACTTTTGTTATCATAAAAAATTGTTAATTGATTTCTACTTTGTTGTTTTATTTTGAGTTTTACCTATTTCTCCCTTTTAACTTTCAGCAACTTCAAAAGTTACCAGTAAAACTAGCTTGTCTTCAGCTACTTCCACTCTGACAGTTGCATCTCACAGTCAAAAGAGTACCACTGAAAGTCTTCCTACTCCTAGATCTGAAGGCGAGATATTGTCATCTCCAAATTTGAAAGCCTTCTCTTTTACTGAGCTAAAGAATGCCACTAGAAACTTCCGTCCTGATAGTCTCCTTGGAGAAGGAGGATTTGGTTATGTTTACAAAGGATGGATTGATGAGCAAACCCTTGCTGCTGCAAGGCCTGGTTCTGGAATGGTTGTTGCTGTAAAGAAGCTTAAGCCAGAAGGTTTCCAAGGCCACAAGGAGTGGTTGGTAGGTTTCCTCATCGAAAGTAATTTTTGATCTAGTTTTCTCTTCCTTGTTTCATTATGTCTATACTAATAGCTGATTGATTGCAGACAGAAGTTAACTATCTTGGCCAACTTCATCATCCTAATTTGGTTAAGCTTATTGGTTACTGCTTGGAAGGGGAGAACAGGCTTTTGGTCTATGAGTTCATGCCAAAAGGCAGCTTGGAAAATCATCTATTTAGACGTAAGAATCTGTTTTTCCCCTCTCATTTTTATGCTTTTATGAGCATGGGGTTGCATTCCTAACATTTCCTCATATTTCATTTGCATCAGTTTCCTCATCATCTTCCTTGCACTTTACATTTTTTGCGTCATTTATGGTCAGTTTGTATTTTTTTTATTTAGATTCCATATCCTATTTACCCTTCATTTCCAGGCATAGTTGCATGCTTTGTAGATGTTGATTATAATTCCATCCATTTTCATTTTCGCAAGAAAATTGGTAAATGACATAGAAGATATCAACCTTAAATGTACAATCACTTCTCTGATCTTCACTGAGGAGGTTTTTAAAGTTTAATTGAATCAGAGGGTGCTGACTCTATTTTATAAGATGTTCTATGGTCTCTTTCAATTGTTTATTAGATCCTTCTTAGATAACCATTTTCTAGCTTATGCCTGAAAAGAGCTGTATTTATGATTTTGAGCTAAAAAAATGTCTTTTCTTTTATTGCAGGAGGAGCCCAGCCTTTATCTTGGGCAATAAGGATCAAGGTCGCCATAAGTGCTGCTAGAGGGCTTTCTTTCTTGCATGATGCTGAATCTCAAGTTATATATAGGGATTTCAAGGCTTCCAATATACTTTTAGATGCGGTAGGATGCAAATTACTGTTGTGTCATTTAAGATGTATCCTTTTCATTGAAATTTCCTAAAATTTATCATGTTTTTACTGGTGCAGGAATTTAATGCAAAACTTTCAGACTTTGGCCTGGCAAAAGCAGGCCCTACTGGTGACAGGACTCATGTTTCTACCCAAGTCATGGGCACTCATGGTTATGCAGCACCGGAATATGTTGCCACAGGTTCATTCATCACTCTTGAAATCATAAAATAAATGCTTTTTTTTCACAACTTATCCTTGCATTTAATTTAAAGCCTTCACATTGATTTTGACAGTGATAGAGGCCTCTTCTTTTAGGTTTCCTGTTTTTTTTTTCTCTGATTTAATTTCTTAAGCTATCATTGTCTTTATGACTGAAAGTATCAGGAAGTTTTGGAAACAAAATATCAGTTGGATACACAAATGTGTTTTGGACATAAGGCCTCCTACAAGCTGGATGTGATGGCAGTTTCTCTAAAATAAACTGTTTTAATATTTTGTCCCATCTTTCCAAGAATAAATTAAGAATAACAAGAAGCTATTAAAGAAGACCTTCCCCACTCCCTGCCCTTTGGTGTTTCTGTAGACTTCACATCTGCTGCAATCAACTCCCTTGTGGCTCTCCAATGAAGCATGACACACCGGCAATAGAACTAAAATGCAATTTATGCAATATTTTGAATTATCTCCACCACTGATCTATCCATTTGGAGTTGCAAGGGAGTGCTCTGGCCATGGTTGCAGCTGATATGTTCTCATTTCTGTAGTCCTTCTATGGAGTATATAGGAACTTTACCAGTGAATCAATCTCCTGAAAACCAGTATATCTTATTATTCTGATGAGTAACACTTGAACCACAAACAGGTCGGCTGTCTGCAAAGAGTGATGTTTACAGCTTTGGGGTTGTGCTGTTGGAATTGTTGACTGGGCGTCGTGCCGTTGATAAATCAAAATCTGGTGTGGAGCAGAACCTTGTGGACTGGGCAAAGCCATATTTGGGAGACAAGCGCAAATTGTTCCGGATCATGGACACCAAGTTAGAGGGCCAGTATCCCCAGAAAGGAGCCTATACAGCTGCCACACTTGCTTCACAATGCCTCAGCACAGAAGCTAAAGTTCGGCCACGCATGTCTGTGGTTTTAGCAACATTGGAGCAGCTCCAAACCCCACACAACACCAACAAAAATTCCCGACCAGTACAGCAAACAGTCTCCAATTCTGTCCGCAGGTCTCCATTAAGACACCATCATTCACCAATGAATCTCACACCTAGTGCTTCCCCATTGCCATCCCACCGGTAATCGCCATGTCTATGCTGAGCAGTTCTGTCTGGCCTTCTTGTAAATTATTTTGTTGCACATTTGTACTGTAATTCATGGAAATGATATAGGCTTGTGGCTTGGCAAAATAATGTATTTGATAGGTTTTACATTACAAAGGAAATATATTATTGATTTTGATAATGTTCTTTTATGAATTTCATGGCGCCTATGTCTATAACAAGTTATAATTTTGGTTGTGTTTGGATATGTTTTCACTTTTGCACTTTCAAAGCCCAACATCAAATCATGTTTTGAGCTATTTTTGGGCCTTTTTTACTCTGTATTTTGTATTTATATAAATAATTTGTTAAAATTTGTATTTTGTATCATGTAAGTAGTTTTCTTTCAATAGCAAAAAGAACGTTAGCAGGTTACATGCTAGCAGAAGCACATTAGAACATTTTGGTGAGCACGAATTTCAAATTTTGGTTGTGTGTTTTTATCAAAGCAGTCACAACCAGGTGCAAATATTATTTTGGCCTTGTTTGTGCACAGTGTAATTTCATTTGCATGTGCAAAAGTATAAACATGCAAAAGGTTGAGTGCAATTCTGGTTTGTTTGTTTATTTGTATTTTGTATTTTACTTTTTTTTTTTTTTGTTTGTAGTGCAAGTGAAACAGAGTTTTCATTCTTCTTAGGTGGTGTTGCAATCGTTGTATGGTGTTTCCTTTTAGCATCCATGTGTGTTGTAGGCATTTTGGTTGGGTAAATTCAAGTATGAATATTTGTACTATGAATCAAATACAAACATTGAGACTTCAACCCGTAACAATATCAAATACAGCCTTATTTGCACTCCCATGCATTTGTAATAGTGCAAACGAAATTGCACTGCAAAAAATTGTACCAATAAAAAAAATGGAGATTGGTGTCCCTTGAGACACTGCTCTTTTTCTCTACAAGACAGAAAATAACATATCTGCACCACTTTTTTGTTTTTTGTTTTTTTTTTCCTTCTATAAATACTCGACGCTTCACACAATACTACCTCAGCTTACCATAGCAAATTTCAACAATTCATGGGGATAGAGTTGTGCCATTCAGCTTTAAAGGGAAAAGAAGGAAGAAATTTCAGTTTTTACACCAATGTGACAGCCAAAATGTGAGGTATTGGAATACGACATCAACATATAACTAACTGTCAGCCTTTTCTATGTTGTTTTGACATTTAGAGCCTTTTCATCAAAACACATATGCTCTCTACCAGTTATTACCAAGTTATGGCCACAAGATCTCCTTCTGGCCGGTTTGAAATTTCCTCCTCCAAACCTTGACGCACAACAGGATCAATGAGAGTGGATTGAATTGTAAGTCTTGGATGAAAGATCCTGATATAGACTCCAATCTGGAAACCTTGGTACCTGTCAAATCAGGATTGCTTTCTTTCTTGGGCAGAAAATGCAGCACAGGGATTGGAAAGAAACCTTGCACAATGTCAAACTAATCAGGAATACGTTATGTTAGTAGAAAGGAAAAAACAAGGCTAATTCAATGCCCTACCCATGACAAGGATGTCCAGCTTTGTTGCGTAGTGTGTCTTTTCATGGGTCATATGGAAGAAATTGATCCCATGTTTTCCCCCCATAGGGTGGCAAAGGTCCAATTGAATTTGTCTTAATTTGATTTTTACCATTATTATATTGTAATTTGTTTGGGTACTTTTTTCAGAATTGTGGTTAGTTTTTTGAGTTAAACAAAGAGAAATCTTGTTTTATCACACACAGAAAAATGAGCGTCTCCCAAGTAATTTGATCAAGCAAGTTACAAATTAAGGACTTTTGATATATCCTCTCTTGAAGAAAATTTAAAACAAAATTGAAGGTCGAAAGGCAGAATTGTTAAATAGTGGAGGTGAAATAATTTTGATTAAGTATGTTTTACAGAGTAAATTTTAAGGATTTATCTCCTTTTTGCAGTCAAAATGCTCCTATGAATACCAAAAAGGAGATAAGTCCTCAAAACAAAGAATGCCAAAATGATAAGCCACGAAGAAGCCAGCGTATTCTTCGGCCAAATCCACGGTTCATGGACTAAGTCATGGCAGCAACAACCAGTCTTTAGTTGTCGGTTATCTCTACTTCCACTAGATTTATGGATTCCTATTTTCTAACAAGTTATTTTGGTTATGTACTTGGTGGTATTCTAGGATGTAAATACTCGTAGTAGTGGTCTGATTTTTAGGAAGAAGTTGTCAGTTATTCCTTGTATATATTTCCCTTTGATGAATGAAAGAGGGCAGAGAAAATTTATCCCAAAACCTTGAGGTCTGTTCTCACCCTAAGAGAGCAATTTACTTCTTGCGCTTCTGACTGGGACCTATCACAGCCTTAGATTACTTGAAGGTCAAGGTATATGGGTTGAGCTTTATCATCATCATCGATGCCTTATACCAACTATATGGGGTCGTTGTATATGGGCTAAGCTTATTCACTCTAAATGCATTACATCAACACCAATTTCTCTTGTGACTAGAACAATATCATGTTTGAATTCTGGAAGGAAATGTTAGAGCTCAAGCATGTAGTGATTAACCATGGTGAATGGATTATCGGAGAGGGAGAAATGTCATTTTGGCACTATAATTGGAATGGAGCTTGGTCCTTCGATTTATGAGAAAGAGAACTCTGAAGTTGATGGCTTAGGAAAAGTTTTGTGCGCAGATGATTTGTGGTCTGTTCTCGCTGTGTTTGGTTTGAAAGAAAAGGTGGGGAATACAGGTTTCCCTACCTTCCTCCCCCCATACCTTTTCTCTCAAACCAAACACAGCGTTCAGGACAGGAATTATATCTATATTCATCTTAAGCTTTGTGCGTATATTAGAGAAAGATTTGGATCGGCTAATCTTGAAAGAGAACAGTAATGGATCCTTTACTATGTTTTCTGCCTAGAATCTTGTTAGGGATAAACATCCTTTTGTTGGTTGGTATAAATTTGTTTGGAAACGATTTCTCATAGGCTCTATTGAAAAGAGTATAAATACAAATATGTGTATTATACATCCGTACAAAATTACGGAGGGTAATAGTGTGGGTTCAGGGAGGTTATGTAAATTTTAAACCCTATTCGCCTCACTAAACCCCCAACCCATATCTATTCCAAACCCTTAGTGGGTACCCCTACTGTTTGAAAATTAACTGATGCTACTCCTACTGTTTCTGACAATTGACTAATTCTACCCTTACCTTGGTATTCCATCAAACACGTGAGACTACATAACATTTAAAATTCTTTTAAAACCCAATATTACCCCCTCCCTCGTCCCCTTTCTCCTCAAACCTCCAGTCTCTTCTCTCTTACTTCTCTCTATTTTTCTCTCTTACCTAAGGTCTTATAGGTGTAATCGCTCAGAGGAGCAAATCTGGATTTTGATGGCTGACGGAGGGGCCAGAGGCTACTGATCGAGACGACATTGTTTGGGCTTGAAAAGAATTTTCAAAATAAAATAAAACTCCGAACCCTCTTGCTTTGTGAGATTAGCCGGAGGCCACCATTGCGCCCACGGCTCTTCTCACGACTGGACAGGTGAACCAAATTGAGAAGCTGAAAGCGTTTATGCCAATAGGGTAAAATCCACAGGTGAACCATTTGTCTAGAGAGGTAAGGAAATCCAAGGCATAATCTTCAACTGGTAGAGAGGAACCTCTGTTTAGGGAATTCTGAGGTGTTGAAGTTGCAAAAGTGGAGAGAAGGAATATAAGGAAGAGAAGAGAAGGGATAAACCGAGAACAACAAATCAGGTTGCTCATGCTTGAAGTAGTGACGAGAAATTCTAGTTTAATCTGAGCACAGGCATAGAGTTGGGGCAGATCCTCTCTGTCCAGTTGTAAGAACCACAAGCACAGCGGTGGCCTCCGACTAAACTCACGAAGCACCGCACCCCTAACCTTCCAATGATCAGCTCTAAAGAAACCAGTAATGATCGTTTCTTTCGTAAGAAAGAGGACCAAGCTGGGGAATCTCTCTCTCTCCCCATCTTTATCCGGCTCCTGTTTCTCTGTCTCAACACCATCACTGCTGCAACTTCAAGTAGCAGTGGCATTTTTTTGCATGCTCCCCCAGTCTCTCTCTGCTCATCTTCACGGACAAGCTCCCCCTTACACCATTGACGAAGGGCAAAGAGGTTCTGCTACCGTTTCTAATCTTTGTTTGAGATCAGAAAGTAGTTTTTCTAGGTTCTGCTACCATTTCTAATCTGGGTTTAAGATTAGAAAGTAGTTTTTCTGTTCTGCTACCATTTCTAATCTGGGTTTAAGATTAGAAAGTAGTCTTTTCTCTCAGATCTCTGCTACCGTTAATATCTTCAATGACTCTCATTGGGGTTATCTCAGATCTGGGTTCAGATACAAGACAATCATTTATTTTTTTCTTTCAGATCTCCACTATTGTCGATCTCTCCAGTGGCTCCATCCAGTTGAATTTAAGGGTAAAACAATCATCTTACATTTTTTGTTAAACATAGCCGACCCTTGTAATATTTAGACAATTGTTAGAAACATCAAGGATAGCACTAGTCAATTTTCATAAGGGTACACTTAATCAATTAACTAAACCATAAGGATAGTTTAAGAAATTTACCTTATTCTTTATATAGCTTCTTTTATATATTTACATGGATAATTAAGTTGTACTTACCATTTTTATGCATCTTAACTATTAGTCTATTACACACAAAGATTAAAGTAGCGGTATCGAGTATCATATCGGACCACTTGAATATGGATACAGATACACTTTGGAAATGCATGTATACGAATGAAAAAATATGGATACACCAAAAAATGCATATAAATTCTATAAATATAATAATAGTAGTTTTAAGATCAAAATAGCCATAATTAATGTATAGATACATAGAAAATGTATATTTTAAAGGTATATGTGAAGAAATATATTACAATTAATATAGAAGGATGCATAAAAATCATAAAATTTTATTGATATTGTATCAATCAAGAATCCCGGAACATTATATATATATATATACATATATATATATTTAAAATTTAATACATGCACAAAGCTATTATTGTGTTATTTTCTATTGAATTTCAAGGCACAAAACATACGCAACTATTATATGTGAATTATTATGTCGATTATTTTTTATTTTACTATTTTTAGTTTTTAATATTAACTGAAAGACAACTAAAAATTAATTCTCAAATTTTTAGTTAACAATGTTTTTATTTTTGTAAACAATAAACACATTATTATAAAATGTAATTAAAATTTTATAATAATATATAATATTAACTTAAAATATATCAAATATATTAAATTTTCTAAGATGCACATCATATGCAAATTCATAATTTTTAACTGCTAAAATAATTATTTCATTATTAATATTTTTATTTCCATAAATTTTGAGATAAAAAATCATTTGTTGATATAAATGTAGATTAATGGATTTGACAAATTCAATTTATATTACATTCTTAAGTTTTTTGTAAATAATGTTTTTTTATAAATAATATATACTCTTTTATTTTGTTCAAATTAAAATATTAATTAATAATTTATAAAATTTGAAGATACATGTCATGTTCAAATTTATAAATATTAAGTACTAAAGTAATTATTCTATTATTAATATCTTTTTTCGTATAAATTTCTTGAGATTAAACGAATTTTTGATATAAATGTGGATTTAAAAAATTATTTATTCTATTAGTTTACAAAATATTCAGAGGATACCATATCCCGTATCCCCTCTAACCGATATCAATACGATACGCCCCGTATTGGACGTATCGATATTTAAATCCTTGATTACACCTGGCATTTCCCAAGCGTACCTGATGCATCTCTTAAAATTGCGTTCCAAAAAACTTATTGCCATAGTGATTCTTTGAGCCTTTAACATAATAAAATTCTCGATTCACAACTCTCTTATCTTTTAGAATTCCATCCATCCCTCAAAGCTAAAATGAAAATGAACCACAAAAAAAAAAAACAGCGGAGATTAAAGGAGAAGAGACCAGGACTACGGATAAGATGTTGATGCAAGACGAGCCCTGAGAAGCTGCCTTAATTGATCGGGGTTGTGCCACCATGTTGGTGTGTTAAGGATTTCACGTTCCAACCAATCCTCCTGCAGCACATCCTTTCTTGTCAGATGGCGATAGAACCTCCGCCACTTGTACATGGAACGCCTTAGACGAACACTCTTCTTTCGCCAAAATATATACTTGAGGTAGTCAGTTGCCAATCGAGTCATCTCCTCACCATTGATTATGTACATATACTGCAAAGACAAATACAAGAGGTGAGACCTGAGGTTTTGTGGCAAATACCAGTAATATTTACCGCACCAAGCCATGTATTGGTAAAAGATATTTAAAAAATATAAAGATATGGCCCGTATATTGTGAACTGTACATTGGTGATACACATCTGAAAAAATATCCTGATGGAAATTATTCAAATTGGATACCCAATTATCGTTCCTACCAAAAATTGAAGATCTGCAACTACAATGAAAGAAAAAAACAGGTTGTAACCTATGTTATTTCCGTTTCTTTCTTTCTTCACAGTATCTTTTTGTGCCCCTACTTTTCCTTTTAGGTCCTGTTCGCTTTTTGGTAAGTTGTTTATCCAGGTAAATGGAGTTACCTGGCTAAGTTTTTCCTGGAAAACACTTACCCAGATAAGTGCATTTACCTTCTCATGTAAATAAGGCAATGACCATTTTAGCCATAAAAATTCATTATTAAAAGGGGCATTTTGTCCCATTCAAGTGTAGGAAACTTTCCCCCTAGGTGGGAAAGTTATTTACCCACCTAGGAGATGGGTATCACTTACCCAGGTAAGTAATACCCAGGAAAATAAACTTTCCCTGGTCCCCACATAAATCTGAAAAAAGAACATGGGATTCTTGGTCAATGGTAACCAAAATCCCATTGACCAACTTTCCCCCCTCTCAAAATCCGAAAAAAGAACACCCCCTTAGTAGAATGCAATGGACTTACAGACCTTTCGACCCTCCACTTTTATCTTTTATTGTTAATTTTTATGAACTCCTAATTACTCTTAACTAATTAAAATTATTCTTCACTTCCCCAACCGTAAATGCTTGTATAGATCATCTCAGAGTTGATGAAAACATTTGCAGCCCTGCAATGAATATGTTGAATACACTACAACATTGAAAGAGCACAGTGATCAGATACTAATTTAGACTTAGAAAGGTAAATTGTAGAACATGAGAAATAAAAGATGAATCATTAGCAACAATGTTACCAGAAAAATAAAGCCAATAGTTGCTAAGGTCACTTGCAATAGTTCATCCAAAATCCCACCGAAGCCTTCATCCTCTGAACCACCAGAACCATCACCACCACCACTTGGAGGACTCCCTGCACCACCTCCAGTATCACCAAATTCTTGTTCTCGCATCTGCTTACGCAAAACATCTTGTACTGACCGCTCCTTTCCGAAACCTCTTATTGCATTCTCAATTGCTTTCCATGGAGAATCCTAAAGATTGCATTCCAGCCAAATTGGAAGAGTTTTCCAAGTAAGATGTTTGTAATATTGGAAAAGATTCTGCATCTTGTCAAATTGAGATACAAACTGGTTTATCAATAACCAGACCATAATACCTGGATATCTATACAAGGATGCCATATCATGTTGGTGTTAGTTTAAATTCCAAATCTGACACCATGTTTGGCTGTGTCCTTGTAAATTCAGCTAACATGAGAACCATTAATTTGTATTAATATGTTTTAAATCTAGTCATGATGCTATGACAACTGAGGTAAGGGAAAGGATGAGTACAAAAAAAACTAACTTGTTATATTATTGCATTCATGTTTTTTAACAACCAAGTTGTCAGCAAAGTAACCCATGTGAATGCAAAGATGAGGAATCTGCACAAAATGCCATTGTAGCCTAAAAATAAAATCAAACATGTGATGATAGCCATTATCATACTACTTTTTTGATGAATCATTATCATACTACTTCAAATGATCAATATTGTTAGTTACCACATTCAACTCCACACAAAGAAATAGTACAAGGAAGGTCCAGTAGTCACCCAAGAGAAGAAAAATACACTTACCTCCCACACCCTCCAGCGTATACATCATTCCAATAAAAGAAAAGACCTAACAAAGCCAACCCACCCGAACAAACTTTAGAGAAAAAAAAAGGAAAAGAAAACACACAACCTTTACACAAGCCCGCAAACCAACAGCCTGGAAAAAAAAGATCAAAACAGTATCTCCCTACTTTGAAAATTTTCTAGATTTCATCTCTTTCTTATTTGGTCCAAGCCCAAAGAAACCCCCTTTTAATCTCATGAAAACATTTGAGACCAAAACATTTTTTCAATTTTTTTTTTTTACTCATGAATCTTCTAACTGCAAGATTAGCCTTCCTGACCTCGAAGATAACCATAAATTCATCATTAATCCTTTCCAATTCCAAAACCGTGTTCTTCTCAAATAGCTTATCTAGAATCAATATTTCATCCTTTTCAATAGCAGCTCCTGCATTTCCAAATAAACTCTTATCTACTGCAACCGTCTTCAGAATCTAAGTGGTTTTATTATAGATCTGCATCAGTTAACCTTTTTTTATCAATAGTCTACATCAGTTAACCTCAAAGGCAATGGACATTTTTCTTCCAATTTTTTTTCTAGAAGCACTAGAACTCCTCAAAACGAAAATCACCCATTCTATCATGATCCATGAAGATGAAACATACCCATGCACCAAAGCAAATTCCACCAGATATCTTTTTTTTTATGAATAATTAGAATTTTATTAAAATTCTTAAAGTAAGGACATTACAATTATCCCTTAGAGAGGCACGAGCTGCTACCTCTCATACAAAGAAAAAACGTATTACAACTGTGTCCTGAATAAACTAGACCTGTTCACCCCTTGTTTAGCCAAAGCATCCACCACCCCATTTGCTGATCTTCTCACCCATATGCTTAAATTCATATTCCTGGTTAGCCAAGTAAATTTTTTCATTTCACCCCTGTAACACCAAATTATAGACTCAGGATTCCTTAGCCATTCTACCAATAGTTTTGAATCCCCTTCTATCACCACATTTGTCAAGTTTAGCTCACTAACTATCTGCACCCCTTGAATTGCAGCAAGCAGTTCAGCTTTAACAGAGTCCCCCATACCCACAGGACCAGAAAACAGTGCTATAAGTTTACCTTCTCCATCTCTCACCACCCCTCCAATTCCACAAGGGCCTGGATAACCTCGGCAACTCCCATCAAAATTCAGTTTAACAAAACCTTCAACCGGAGGTGTCCAGGCCATCTCCACTCTATCCTTCCCCTTAGAGCTTTTAGCAACTATCTCCCAATTCCTCCAAATGTCGTCAAAGGAGAACTGGGAGAACAACTCCAGAGTCTTTATCCAGTGGATCACTCTAACCATCACACAAATCCTGATTTCTTCCTTGCTTCTCTCCTTCTCTAAGAAGATTCTTGCATTTCTTTCTTCTCAAATGGTCCAAATCAAAGCTGCTTTGACACATCTCCACATTATCCTCCCTCTCTTCTTTGGCCAAGTAAAACAGGAGGGGTCAAATAACATAGTAACCTCCGTAGGCAACATCCACCTACACCCAAACAAAGAAGAAAACCAAAGCCAAAAATCTGCAACAAAGGGGCAGGAAATCAGTAAGTGGCAACAACTCTCATTAGTGGATTTGCATAAGACACACCAGTTTGGGGAGAGGCAGGAGTTAGGTCTTCTCTTCTGAAGCAAGTCCATAGTATTTATCTTCCCATGAACTACTTCCCAACATAAGGCTCTTACCTTGGTTGGAATGGGTCTACCCAAAACTCTTTGATGGGAAAGGAAAACTGAGGAATCACAAAAGGTTTTGAACAAAGAAGCACGAGATAGCAAACCCTTAGGGTTGGGGGCCCAAATCCGCTTATCAGGTTTACCAGGTTCCAAAAAAACATTTTCAAGGAGTTGTAGAAGGTCCGAACAAGCCAAAATTTCATTGTCCCTAAGACCTCTACGTTATCCAAAGTTCCAACTGAGGTCCACAGGATTTGAAGGGGAAACAACAAACCTTGACACAAGCTCATTTTTGTACAAAGAAACAGAGTATAATGAGGGAAAAAGTTCCATTACCGGACAAGAACTGAGCCAAATATCCTCCCAAAATTTAATAGAAAACCCAGAGCAAACATCATACCTCACAAAGTAGAGAAAGTGAGGTAGGATATTGTGAATAGCTTTCCAAGGCGAGGCTGGGGTAGCTCTATTGGATACACCTACATCCCAACCATTTCCCAACCTTCCACGTATGCTGGCTATTACTTCATGCCACAGTCTATCCCTTTCCACCGGCCACCTCCAAAGCCATTTCCTTAACAATGCCTTATTCTTTTTGTCCATGCTACCAATACCCAATCCTCCTTATTTGAAAATATGTGGTTACTCCACCCAGGGTTTACTAACAAAGTGAGAGAGTGGTGGTATGAGTGTAACCCATTGATGGAATGGGAGGGGATGAAATTCCATAAGAAACTTCAATTTTTGAAAGTAAAAATCAAGGAGTGTAATCTGATGGAGTTTGGGAAGATAGAAAAAAGAAAGGGAGATCTATTGGATAAGATTGAAAGCCTTGACTCTAAAGAAGAAAGGGGAGAACTTGGAGAGGAAGACAATGAGCTCAGGAGAGATTTAAGAGGACAGTTAGACGACTGCCTGCACAAGGAGTAAGTTAGCTGGAGGCAAAAATCTCGGTGTAAATGGGTGCAAGAGGGGGACAGAAACACTAGGTTTTTCCACTCTCTAGCAGATGGCAGGAGAAGGAATAACCTGATCTCCAAACTGGTAGTAGATGGAGTTGAGCTAGTACATCAAGAGGAGATTGTTGGGCTTGTGTGGAGCACTTCAAATCTATTCTAAGAAGGCCTGTGTGTAGAAGGGTGTGGGTAGAAGGATTGGATTGGCCAGATGTAGGGGTGGAGAACAGGAGAAGGTTGGAGAGAAGCTTTAGTTTAGAAGAGATCAAAGAGGCTATATTCTTTGTGGATAGAACAAAAGCCCCAGGGCCGGATGGGTTCACAATGGCTTTTTATCAGGACTGTTGGGATATTTTGAAAGATGATCTTTTGCAAGTGTTTGAGGAGTTTTTCAGGAGATGAGTTGTCAATCCGGGTGTGAACTCTACATTTATAGCCTTGATTCCAAAAAAACAAGATGCTTCCCACCCGAAAGATTTTAGGCCAATTAGCTTGGTTAATAGCTTGTATAAGATCATTGCAAAAGTGTTGTCTTTGAGGCTGAAGAAGGTTTTTCCAGATATCATTGCACACTACCAAGGAGCTTTTGTGAATGGAGACAAATTACTGATCAGATTTTAATTGCTAATGAGAGTGGAGAACTTTAAGAGGGATAAGAAGAAGGGAGTGGTCTGTAAGTTGGACTTGGAAAAGGCTTATGACTTGGTGGACTGGGAATTTTTGAGGAAAGTTTTGACTAAATTTGGGTTCAGGGATAGGTGATGTAAGTGGATTATGGGTTGTGTCCGGAATTGTCATTACTCAGTGCTAGTGAATGGGACAATGGTAGATTTCTTTCCAGCTAGTAGGGGTATAAGACAAGGAGACCCCCTTTCTCCTTTTTTGTTCATTCTAATTGCGGAGGTTTTGGGGAAACTGATTCACAGAGTAGATTCTAGGGGGCTTATTAGAGGCTGGAGAGTTGGGAGGGTGGAAACCCCCCTTACTCACTTGCAGTTTGCTGACGACACGATTCTGTTTTGTGAAGGCGGTAATGTGAGCTTTATCAGGAATTTGAAGTCGATGATACAACTGTTTGAGCAAATATCCAACTTGAAGGTTAACATTGGGAAAAACTGTGTTGTGGGGGTGAATTTGGAGGAGGGAGAGATCAGGGAGAGTGTTGAAGTGCTGGGGTGTGAAGTCTCAGGGTGGCCTTTGAACTACTTAGGGTTGCCTTTAGGTGATAATCCTATGAGAGAGAGCTTTTGGAACCCAGTGGTGGAAAGGTTTGAAAAAAGACCGGTGTCTTGGAAAAAGAACTACCTCTCTCTTGGTGGGAGAATTACTCTTATTAAGGCCACGCTTGCTAATTTACCTATCTTTTTCCTGTCGGTGTGTAAAATCCCAGTGAAGGTTGCTAATAGATTGGAGAAGTTAATGAGAGATTTCCTGTGGGAACCGGGAGAGGAAAAGAGGGATCATAGAGTTAGCTGGGAGATAGTTTGTAGGAGTAAGACATGTGGTGGTTTGGGGCTTGGGAATATTAGGAGAAGGAATATGACTCTGTTGGGAAAGTGGTTGTGGAGATTCCCCTTAGAGAAGGAGAAGCTATGGGCTAGAATAGTGGCAAGTATTCATGTGTTGGAGCATAATGGATGGGACGCTGGAATCAGAGCTAGGACCACAAGCAATTCTCCTTGGAAAGCCATTCATGACCTGCTACCAGTTTTCTCCCTTAATATCAGGTATGATTTGAATTTCGATAACTCCATAAAATTCTGGAAACAAACCTGGGTGGGGAGTGCCCCTCTAAAGGATCAGTTTCCTTCCTTGTTTGCTCTTTTTGATCTGAAAAATGAGCCAATCTTGTCTTTTACCACCCCGTCCTCTTCCACTTCTGGGATTGGGTGGAACTTGGGTCTAAGGGATTTGAGGGACTTAGACTTTGACAATATTTTGAGCCTTATTGCAATTCTTGATAACGTTGTCTTAGACCCCACTAGGGCGGATTCTAGAATTTGGACACCTTCTCCCAACGACTTTTTTTCTTGTGCTTCTTTCTTCAAAGTCTTAAGTCAGTCCACCAGTCCTACCTTCCCTCCTTTTCCTGTTGATGAGGTTTGGTGCAGAGCAATACCTCCTAGGGTTGGTAGTTTTTGTTGGGAAGCCTATTTGGAAAGAATCAACACTGGTGATCTACTCCAAAAGAAGAGATCCAATACTTGTTTGTCACCTCAGTGGTGTGTTCTTTGTAAAGCGGATGGGGAGACTGGTTTTCACCTACTGGTGTCTTGCCATTTTGCGAGGTCAATTTGGGAATGGGCTTTGTCCCTATTTGGATGTAGTTGGAATACCCCATCAGACTTGCAAGGCCTTTTTTCCCTTTCTCTTTTCAGGTAGTGGATAAAAAGGGGAAGGACAATGTGGAGAGGACTAAGGGTTGCAATATGTTGGACACTTTGGGAAGAAAGAAACTCCAGGATATTCTCAGAAGCTCAGAGAGGAGCAGCAGATCTGAGGGCTATCATTCATATTAGGGCGATACAGTGGCTAAAATCTTTGGAGCTTTTCACAGACTACACTGTGGATGACATGTTGAGGAAGTGGGGTAAAATTGCAAATTGCACACAGACCAAGTCAGTAATGAGTGTGGCTTGGACCCCTCCACCTAGTGGATTCGTGAAACTAAACTTTGATGGGTGTAGCAGGGGAAATCCGGGACAATCGGGGATTGGGGGTGTTTTTAGGGATGAAAATGGGGTCATTTCTGCTATGTCTCAGGCCCAATTGGAGTGGGTGACTCCCTTAGAGCTGAGATCTTTGTAGTTATGGAAGGAGTACAAAAAGCTAAGGAGTTGAACATCAGGAAACTCTTAATTGAAGGGGATTCAGAGGTGGTGATAGGGTGGCTGATTAAAGATCACAATGGCTTATGGAAGTACGATAATGAGAGAAGGAAATTCAAGTGGTTGGTGAGGGAGATGGAAGTTAAGATACTTTGGGTTAAAAGATCGGCTAATTTCCTAGCTGACAGTTTAGCTAAACAAGGGGCAGAAAGGGATTCACTTTTTTGGGCTAAGCTATAACTATAGTGTGTTTTCTTTCTTTTTCTCTTTTCTTGAGGTTCTTTGTTGCTCTTGGAAGATAAGCGTGTTTGTCTTCCTATTGTAAATCTTCTTTTGATGAGTTAATGAAAGTGTTATTGATCAAAAAAAAAAAAAAGCCCAATCCTCCTTGTTGAAGATTCCTACACACCACCTCCCATTTAACCAAATGATCCTTCCTTCCATCACCTGGCTCCCACAAGAAGTCTCTCACAATCTTCTCAATTCTCTTGGCTTCTTTTTAGGGAATTCTAAACATTGATAGGAAATAGACTGGTAGGTTAGCAAGTTTGGATTTGATCAAAGTAATCCTTCCTCCCAAAGATACATAATTCCTCTTCCAAGCTATTAGTTTCTTTGCACATCTCTCCACTATGGAGTTCCAAAATCTACTTTCCTTAGGGCTTGCACCTAGAGGAAGTCCTAGGTAGGTGAAGGGCCAACCAGCAATAGAATACTCCAAAATATTTGCAGCAAAGTTCAGTTCCTCTTTTTTTTTTTTTGATAAATGAGAGTAGTTTTATTAATTCAAAAAATGATAGTACATTCAGCCTAGGAAGAGGCACGAGGTGTTACCTCCCCCTGGGACTGAGTCATAAACACTAAACAAACACAAGCCTGAAACACAATTACAAAGTGGCCCAAAACAGATCTCCCCTTGACACCCCTTGCTTGGCCAAAGAATCAGCTATTACATTTGCTGATCTGCTGACCCATTGAAACCTGACTGACATATTCCTTGTCAGCCATTTAACTTTCTTTAACAGATCCCTGTAGCCCCAACAAGCTGTCTCTAGACTTGTCAACCAGCCCACTACTACCTTAGAATCCCCTTCTACTATCAAATTATTCACTCCAAGTTGACTGGCCATCTGTATACCTTGTACCACTGCTGGTATCTCTGCCTTTACAGAATCACCAACACCCACTGGTCCTGAAAATAGAGACAACATGTTGCTATCTTTGTCTCTAAGTTAATTCCTACTATGCAACTCTTATCAAGGTTGACTTTCACATTAGAGATGAGCTCAAAATTCTTCACAAGCTCCTTCAGATTCCTTATCAAACTTTGCTCTCCACCCTCACGGAAGATTATAATATCATCAGCAAAAGGTTGACTTTCACATTAGAGATGAGCTCAAAATTCTTCACAAGCTCCTTCAGATTCCTTATCAAACTTTGCTCTCCACCCTCACGGAAGATTATAATATCATCAGCAAACTGCAAGTGAATAATTGGGATCCTATTTCTTCCAACCTTCCACCCTTTTATCAAGGTTTCCCTATCGGCCTTTAAGATCATTCTACTAAACACATCCACTACTAGGGTGAATAAAAAGGGTGAGAGAGGATGACCTTGCCTCAAGCCTCGATAAGCTGGAAAGAAATCTCTGACAATCCCATTAACCAAAATGGAGTAGTGGCATGATTTAACGCAACCAAAGATCCATTTGCACCATCTCTCCCCAAACCCACAATATTTCATCACCTTAATACGGAAGGTCTAGTCCACCATGTCATAGGTTTTCTCTAAGTCCAACTTACAAACAAAACTTTTCCTTCGTGATCTTTTCAAATCCTCCACACATTCGTTAGCAACTAGGATATGATCTACTATCTGCATCCCCTAAATGAAAGCCCCTTGTTTTTGAGTGGATACAACTGGGAGAGCTAATTTTAATCTCAATGAGAGGACCTTGGCTAAGATCTTATAGATGTTGGTTACTAGACTGATTGGTCTGAAATCCTTTGGATGACTAGCATCAGCTCTCTTTGGTATAAGAGCTAGAAAGATTGCATTCACCCCCAGGCTATTTCTATGCTTCTCTACAAATTCCTTGAAAACCTCAATCAAATAATCTCTCACAACTTCCTAGCAGTCCTGATAAAAGGCTATTGTAAATCCATTTGGTCTGGGGGCTTTGGACCTATCCATTGAGAATACTGCATTCCAAATTTCCTCTTCTTCAAACTCCCTTCCCAACCAATTAGCTAACTCAATCTCCACACAAGGCCACTCAATTCCTATTACATTCATTCTCTCATTCAAGGGATTTCTGAAAATTGATTTGAAATGGTCCACAAAAATCTTAGCAATTTCCTCCTGATTGGTTACCTCCTGCCCTCCTATCATTAAGCTGATTACATGATTTTTCCTCCTCCTCCCATTTGCTAGGGCATGAAAGAATTTTGTATTACCACCCCCTTCCTTAATCCATTTACACCTAGATTTTTGTCTCCAACAAATATCTTTTTTTTTTTTTTTGATCAATCTCCAACAAATATCTTCTCTTAAGAGCACTTCTTCCAATTCTTTCTTTACCCTACATCTTAAGGCTCTTTCCTCTGGAACTAGAGTCCCCTGGGCCTCTTTCTCATCTATCTCCTCTAATTTACACAAGAGAGTGATCTTCTCTTCCAAATTGCTCCCTATTCCATTCCTATATTTTCTCTCTCAATCTCTTTAATTTTTTGTGGAATCTGACCCCTTTCCATTCCACTTCTCTTAACCCCTCATTCCACCAAGCCTTCACATTCCTCACAAATTCTGGATGCGTAAGCCACATGCTCTCGAATCTAAATGGGGTAGGGCCACTTGCAAAGGTTTCTGAACCTAGCTTAATAGGACAGTGATCCGAGGTGACTCTAGGTAATGCTCTAGACACCAGATTTCCTACATGGGACTCCCAAGGTTCGTTAAAGAGGAATCTGTCTAAGTTTGAGCATTGGGGCACTTCTTGGAAGTTCAACCATGTGAAGCGGGCTTGCAGCAAGGGAATTTCCTTTAGTTGACAAGTCTATAAATTCATTGAATCTCCTCATACTGATGGTGACCCACTAGTTGGGGTTATTTGTTTCATTTGAGAATCTCACCACATTAAAATCCCTTGCCACACACCATGGACCATCCCATAAACCCCTAATAGCATAGGGTTCCTCCCACATTTCATTTCTTTCCCGATATCTATTTGGACCATAGACATTAGTGAGAACCCAAGTAAAGTCAACCTTTATATTTTTAAGTTTCATCTATATCAAGAACCTCCCTATCAATTCCTCCATAGACTCTTACCACATCTTCCTTCCACATTATCACCATTCCCCCTGAGACCCCACAAGAAGGGCTGAAGGACCACCTAACACCCCTTGAGCTCCAAATGCTTCTTATCCACCTCCCATACATCTCCATCAGTTTTGTTTCTTGTACCAATGTTTGGCTTTTCCCTTCTCAATAAGTCTTTGATAGCTCTTATTTTCCTCGCACTCCCAAGTCCTCTTACATTCCAACTGATTATTTTCATAATGTCTGCTCAAGAAATGACCCTATTAACCTGATCAGCCTCAAGTTTTGTTTTCTCCTTCTTTCACCCCTTCCACTAAACTCAATATCAGCTTCAACATCCGACCTTAACCTTTCCACTTCTGACTTTTTCTTCCTCCTCATTTTCTTCTTTTCTTCACTTTTCCTACGATAGACCTTTATCTTATCCGTTCCATTCTCCTGGACGAATCCTGGCTCTAACTCCTCATCACCCTGAACCTCTAATTCTTCTTCTTCCCTTTGTCTGGATAAAATTGACTTACCCCTATCTTCTCTTTCCATTTCTTTCTTCTTTAGACCATCAAATTCATCCCAGATCAACTTCCAGATTCTATCAGCCTCCCCATTTTGCATTGTTTTTCTTTCCATTCCCCTTCCTTCCTCCACCCCTAACATACTAATCCCCTTCAAGACTTCATCATCTGGTTGGGAAGCAGGTGAGGGAGCTACTGTATCTGTACCAAGCACCGGAAAACTATTAGTACCAAAACCAGAATTGACAATAATACCTGGCATGGGAGGTTCAGGATGATTCTCTGAAGCAGAAAACGCACAATAGGAGGTTCTGAAGGGAGAGCCTTTTGTTGGTAAGTAGAGCCAGGAATCGGACTGTGAATGAGTGGACCTTCTCCATGCTCTTCCATATCTAGCAAATCAGATTTCCTTCCAGAGAATGGAGTTGAAACCTCTTTACTAGGTTCCAGAGCTGACTGCAATTTCAGCTTTGAGTCTATCTTGTTGATAAACGCAAACTTCCCTACTTCAGCTAAAGGTATCTTCACCCACTCTGTCATACTAGCTTCGGCCTCACCTACACTAACGTTTGTCACATCTTTCCATAAATAGGAGCTCCATATGGAATCTCTCCTTCTCAATCAGTTGCAAGGTTTTGTCTACCTCACTGCCTAAGTTGGAAGATTCATATGACTCTACATCACTTTCTTCCTCACTTTCCTCCTCCAAAGCTTCAACCAACAGCTCTTCGATGGAGGCTTTTTGAACTTTGGATTTCTTCGTTCAGCCGAGCAGACCGGATTCCCTTTGCTTGGAATCCAAACCTAAGTCGAGAGTTCCGCCTGGCTGTGTCGTGTAGAGTTCACAAGGTTAGGGCCAATTGATGGGGACGATGATAGACCAGTGTTACAATCCATCATCGCCCCAATAGTCTTAGCTCGGGCTTTTAAAGGCCAGTCCACCTTTTCCTCCCATGTGATCACTTAAGGGTTCATGTGTTGGGTCCTTAAGACCTGTATCAATTCGGTTTAGGTCCATGAGCCGAGCATGGGCTTGTTTAGCTCCTAGCCTGGTTCCAGTCTCTTTTGAATAAAGACCGTTGCCCGCCACCTCATTGCTCATTAAACCATTTGTCAGAGCCTGCATAAAAGTTCTGCCATCTGCCTTCCTCTCTTCTATTCCCAAGCTTCTAAAATGGCCGTTTGACCATGTCTAGCCGAAAAGGTGTAAAACATCTTCTCTTGCGCCCCACGTAAAGCTACAAGCTTTGTCTCTTCGTCTTCCTCCCTTCTCCCCTGCCTCCACAGCTGCACTTCAATGGAGCTCACCAGCCATACTGAGTAGGAGTAACCTTCGATTACCACCTCCACTCAGCTTCAAGGCCACTGAATGGAGATTGAAACCGAAAATACCATCTAACTGGGCATTGCAAATTGGGGCTATTGACTGAAATAGTGCTTCTTGATTGGTTTGATTTTAAGAAAAATCTTAAACAATTATTTCTCAAGTATTAAATTAACCTTTTAACTGGTTCCCCAAAATCACAAAACCAGATCATTAAAAAATAACTAATATCTCCACTAATTATCAACTGTTACCCAAATACCCATACAAGAGTGTCAAATCATATTAGATACTTCAACTTTTACTAAAAATTTTGTATTTGATACTGTATCCAGCCATGTCCTTGTCATATCTAAGTCATATAGATTTTTTTATCAGTAAGCATGAATTTTATTTAAATTTCAGGTTGGAAATAGTTTATATAACTTGGTGATGGGAGTGATGAACACATTTAATCACTCTTTTCTGTCCCTCATTACAAAGCAGCCCAAAATAAGTGTTGTCTCAATGCCCCTTGTTTTGCTAGATAATCATCTAGCCCATTTGCACTCTTTCGAACCCATTTAAATTCAGCCTCAACCTCCTTTGCGATCTTTTCCACTTCCCTAATCACATGTTTAAACGTCCACGGGGTATGGCTACTGTTTGTAGCCCAGGGAATGACCACTTTTGACTCCTCTTCCACTAGGGGTGTTCACGGTTCGGTTAACCGAACCATGGGGCGTTTTTTGTAACCGAACCAGTAGTACCGGTTTTCCAAAAACCGGTAACCGAAAGTGGTTAATCATTGGTTTGGTTCATTGGTTTTTCGATTTTTTAATTTTTACAATATAATATAAAAATATATAATAAAATATTATAAATATATATTTATATATAATGCATATTTATTAATTTATAATATATAAAAAATATAAAATATCTATAATATACATAAATATATAGAAATATATATACCGATCGGTTTGGTTAACCGCCGATTTTCAGTATTGGTTAACCAAAACCGAACCGGTACCTTCGGTTTTTTAAAAACACCAAACCGAAACTGATTTTTCGGTTTAGTTTTGGTAGATTCAGTTTTTCGTTTTTTTTTTTTTTTTTGCTCACTCCTACCTTCCACTTCAATATGCATGTATCCCATCTGTTTAGCTAGCTTCAGCCCTTGTAGTAATGCCAAAAGTTCAGCCTTCAGTGAATTCCCCGTGCCAATCGGTCCTGAGAATATAGCTAGTATCTGCCTTTCAGAATTTCTGATTACTCCTCCTATACCTGAAAGTCCCGGATTTCCAAGGGAGCTCCCATCAAAATTCAGTTTCACTTTATTTCCTTGTGGTGGTTTCCACTCCAGACTTACTTTGTCACTCACTTTCAGGGGAATAGGCTTGAACCAGATTTCCTTAATGGGGACATCCCCAACTAGAGGGTTGGGGGATGCAAGTACTCTGAAGAACGAAGAGCAAGAGAAGAGTCCACCTAAAGAGCTTACCCAAATTCTAGAGTCTTTCAGCAACAAGTCCAAGTGGATTTGCCCTAAAAGGTCCAACAAACAGATTAAAGACTCACACTCATTTTCCCTTAGTCCCCTTCTAAAGCCTAAGTAACATAGATTATTAGCCAACAAAATAGGAACTATATCCCAAACAATATGAGGGTACCTCAAAAGGAGTTGGTGCTAAGATAGAGAGGGAAAAAAAGGTGGGTACTTGGTTAAGGCTTAAAGGGTGACTGGTGGGATGGGCTTAGCACCTATGATAAGGGCTATAGCATGGGCTTGGGCTCGAGCTAGGATTTGTGCCTAAGTCACTAACTAAATTTTCTAGCCAGCCATAGTTGACATGATCAATGAGTTTGATAGATCATTGCCATCCATCTTACAGTTCTCACTTACCAAGAAAATCATTTAGAATATAGAAAATAAATGATTTTTTATTTTCAATTTTTCCTAAAAACTAAGAAAAGCATCATTTTTGGCATAAATTATTGTTAGATCAATGAGTTTAAAAGATTCATTGATAGATCCATTTATAGTTCTTTCCTGCAAGGAAAATCATTTAAAACATATAAAAAATCATTAATAATTTTATACAATTTTCTATAGGGTGTTGGTACAGCTTATAGAAATTGTCAAAAAAAAAAATCAGATGGATCAGCTTTTTAGACTTATGCCGGCAGTCATGGAGCTATGGCAGTGGTCAAGAGTCAAGACCACCACTATAACCTTTAGGGTAGAACATATCATTTTCCACCTGTTTCACATATCTGCACCTTTGAATACAGATACGATACATCGTCTATTGGGCATATCATGTCAATATTTTAAACATTGGTTCCATCCTTATGGAGGAACCTATAAAAGTTGGAAACAAAACTTGATTTTTTGTAATTTTGTTTGTATATTCACATGTTTGTGTGTATGCCTTGGAAGAAGGTATCAGCTAGCTTTCAGAAAAAGTCTCTGACTGAGTGCAATAGAGACTTGGGATGATATCTTACCTTTACCAAGGTCTGGAGGGGGGTTTGGGGGAGGGTTTCCACCCATCATGTTTTCCAACCAAAGAAAAAAGACTGGAAAGATACCCCATTAGGGTGAAATATGATAAGAACATTTTTTCATGTGTTTCAGCTGAGTTCAAGAATAAATTAGGAGTGTCACCTCTTCCCTATCTTCCCTCATCACTAGGCCAGTCAATGATACCCGAAAGTCCATGGCCTGATCCAACATCCGATCCTATTATCTCAGATTTGGATGATGTGTTTATGTAATTGGATCGGATTCGGATTTTGCAATCCACATCTGTTTAATAATCAGATTGGATTCAGATTTGACACCATCCGATCTGATTAAAATCCGAATCCAATTATATTATAATATTTATTGATTTAAATATATAAATTTTATATAATTATATTTAAAATTATAAAAATACGTTTTTATATACTATATATATATATATATATATATAAATTCAGTATGTTATATTTAGATTAATTTATTATATATAAAGTTGAAAAGTAGTTAACTTTTTAATTTTTTTGTATTTTAAAAAATTAAAGCGGAGTTGGATTAAATCCAAATCTGATCCAAGTTCATTAGAATTCAAATTCAAATCTGAGGTCTTCAAATCTGATCAGATTCAGATGCAAGTTTTCAATAATTGGACCGGATTCAGATTTTGTTGAATCCAATCTGATCACAGCCCTACGACGTATTCCACATCAAATTAAAAAATAAAAATTAAAAACAAAAAGGATGAATAAGCAAGTCCCAAAAGTTTTAGTACCTCATTGCCATTTCCTGATTTTCCTTTGCCACCAAGCATGCAGACAGTTGTGCACCTCTGGTAGCTAGATGTATTAAAAGCTATCTTGGGACATTTAATATGAAGCTGAAGTGCATATGTTGGAGAGGTACGTAACCCTGAAGCAGTCAGGCAATGAGCTGCAGAAATATATGTGGCATTCACAAGTGGCGCGCAAGCAGTGAGTTGAAAGGAGCTCATCCTTAAGTTGAAAGTTCAGTTCTCTTTTCGAATTTGACAATACACTAAGCTCAGATCCCAAATTTATATAATTCCAATATCACCCTGCACATTCTATTGACAATAAGACAATGCTCAACTTTGATACCAGATCCATATGAGCAAGTTACTTTTATGCAAAGTACTACTTTGACAGGTGCTAAAATATTTGTTGAAGTCACTAAGAAGTCTTCAAGGGTTGACAAGGGAATTTCCCTCATTGAATGCTTTTCCAGAACCCCCAGCAAGAATCATGAACATTCCACATTCAAAAAAAAAAAACTTTCAATAGTTTAATTGAATCATAGAATTCTGCAATATCATAAATGTAAGGTAAGTGAAATCCTTCTTTTTCTTTCATTCGGGTTAAGATCCAACACTTTTTGGTGGTCTGGACATGAATTAGTATTAAGCAAAGCTGATATTCATTTAACTTTCAGCAGAAATGCAAGGACACTACTTCCACAAATAGCTACGCTCAGTCAGAATTGTTTCAGCAACACCAGAAGGCACAACATCTATTTGACTTGGGCAACTAAGCTGTTATATTGGTTGTGTGGTGTATTTCTCTATTTTCTTTCATGTGCTTCTTAATGATTTCTTAGCCTTAATTCTTGGTTTTTCTTTCCTTGAAGTTATACTATAATGAGGCAGGGCCTGTTTATTCTTGGTCAAAAATCTGAGGACCAGTTTGATTGACCTTCTCTTTGTTAATACATCTTTAATCTTGATATTTATATTCTTTAATGAAAGACATAGAGGTGAGATTTCCAACTATAAGAAATGTTATGACTTTTAAATGCATCTCTTAAAGTAAATGGGGGAGAGTCCTCACAACAATAGGGACAATCCCCACAACGACTAGAAGACAATAGTCTATTTGTTTAACAATAAATGAATAAAGTAGTATCTATGCACACAGGTCACTCAATTTTATAGCAGAAGTAGTTGGCTTAAAACTGTTCCATGGTACAACAAATTGGCCTTGTGTGAATCTATGTCCTCTTTTAATTGGCTGATACCCCCACCTCTGTTGATGAGATGAACGTTGACACCTTACACCAGTGCATTTACTTTATGCAAGTTTTGAATCGGTAAAATGCATCTAGGTTCAGATGATTTCAGCTAAAACATGCTAGTTGTTCTTGACTATGCCTACTTTTATTTCCAATTTCTGTTATGTTCAGAGCTTTGACTAACATGGTTTTCAAAACCGGACCAGACCGGATGGTCAGACCGGAAAACCGAGAACCGGTCAGGTGACCAGTTCTGTTTTTCCCAAAACCGGATATTTGCAAAAAACATTGATTTGGTCAGAAAACCGCTGACCCAGACGGTTGAACCATTCAAACCGTTCAACGGTTTTGACCGTTTATTTTATTTTTTATTTTTGTCAGAACGGGCCGACCATTCGTACCGAATGGTCGGACTGTTCGACCTGGGAACCAGACCCCTGACTGGTTTGTTCTCCGAGTCAGTTTTAAAAACCTTGGATAAAAATTCCATTCTCCAAAATTCAGAGAAGTCATCTCTTAGTTGGACAAACTTCTCTAGTTCTCTTCATCTGCAATTACTTGCATTAGGTGTACAGATGATCTACTATCCTACCAATGGCATTCAATTGTAGTTTCATGCATTAGGTGTGTTCCCTATTTCCTTCTTTGAAAATGCATCTCTAAAATTTGAGGATGATCTGATTCCCTTCTCAAAATTTCGTCCAACTTTTGATGTATCTCCAAAATTTGAGGATGCACCCGATCATCAAAATGGAATTCATGAACAATCCCACCAATCTCAATCCAGCTACAACCAGGGTTATAGTAACTCCTGTTTTCACTCATTACCTTCCTCATTTCTATTAAGTCCTTCCTATTGACCTAGAGATGAATACAAATTTGACAGAACACACGACCTCCAACATGACCAATAGGATCAATTTGGATATGTAATCTCTAAACTATGATCTACCCTCCAAGACTAGCATCACCATGGATTCTGCAAGCGCTAAACAGAACCCTCCAAATAACACAAGAACGGGTGTACTAAAAACAATTTAGCAGCAAGCAACCCACAAAAACTAATATAAAAAATAACAGTAACAGAGATCAATATGCTTGTGCGCATGCATTTTTTGTTCATGATCAATATAGCATATTAAAAAAGTAATATTTAACAAAAAGAGAGATCAATATAGTTTAAAGCAATCCACAAAAAACAACACAAAAATTCATCAAAAAAAAAAAAAAACAAATAATGAGGTTTGCCACGCTATTCATTGTCGAATGATGGTATTTGTGGCTGTTTGGTTGCGGTTAACACCTGAGAACGAACACGGTACACCGTTGGTCGTCTATCAGTTAGGGAAGAAAGAAAACTCAAGGGGTTTTCGCCATTGGTCGGGTGAACTGGCACAAAACCAATTATGGAAAAACAATAACAAGAAAAACGATGCAAAAATGGTTTGAATCTTACCGGTAAAAGTGAGAGTTTCGTTGTTGAGAGTGGAACTGTGGAATCGAGGAAGAGCACTGGTAAGTGGCTAAGGTCTCCAGGCACAGAGGCTCCAATGTATGTGACGATAGTCTTGGGGTTTGCTTCTATTTTCTTCATGAAATGACCCTTTTGGCCCCCATCTCGCGTGTGCGGGCAAGTACACGTGCACATTTTGAAGGTGCTTTTTTTGGTTTTTGGAAATTTGTCTAAAACTCACCGTTACTTTTTAAAACTCGCCTTCTGTTAATGCACTATTAATGCTTCTTAATAGAGGTATCCATGTCAGCATAAATAATAATTTTTATGATCAAATTACCCTTGAATGGCGAGTTAGAGGAAAAATAGTCTTTTTTGGTTTTCAATTTTCTTGCTTTTTTGCATTTTTAGTGTTTTGTTATAATTTCTAATATTTTTTATAATTTCTATTTTCTACAATCTATAAATTTTTCTGTATTTTTTGTCATTTATTTGTAATTTTTGTGTTTTTCTATAATTTGGAAATAATTTTTTATTTTGTTTACAATTTCTATATTTTTTTATATTTTTGTAATTTCTATGTTTTTGTGTAATTTATATTTGAAAATATTTTTTGAACTTTTTCCTTTTCTTTATGGCTAAATATTAAAATGGAAATATATTAACACACGTTAATTTATTTTGTATATATTTTATATTTTTCTATAAAGTTTAACGTCAAGTTAGTTTCATGGTGAATTTTAGACAATTTTCCTTTGTTTTATTTTATTTTTATTTATTATTATTATTTATTTTTTGTATTCTAATCTCCCCTTACCCCTTTTTTTTCCCAAAGGTGATGGTTACAAAATTAGATCAATGCTGGAACAAACCCGCTAATACACCAACAAGCGACCTCTCAGTTGGTTGACCTGAAAGAGAACCGCTTTGAGTCTTTGACTTCTGGTTTCTAGGTCATTAGTTCAGCCGTCTGCTTTGTTTCTGACATCCCATATGAACCAGAATACAATAGCAACCTTCTCCAATGTCTCTCTGCCTATTCAGATTTGGGCAATGTTTCTAACAATTTTTTGTTGTCACTCTATAATGATATTCAGATGGAAAGACAATCAAATTGCTCTTGCATAATTGCAGAGGCTTAGTTTGGAATGAGTACAAATATAAATATGTAGAGTGTAAAATCTTGTACTTTATATTATTTTGTATCTATTTGCACTCACACATTTGTATTTATACTCTTTCCAAACTGAATCAGAAGAAGAAATTAAAAATCCCAATTTCTTTTAAAGAAGCTTTGCAATCAATTAAAGAGATTGACAACATTAATCATCATTAATTGATAGGTTAAGGCATTTTTTGCATTATAAAAATCACTAAGAATTTGTTTGTGAGAAATACAACTTTCTAACATAGCATAGGTAGAATTCCATCTATGATTAGCATCTAATATAAAATGTTTACATTTTAAACCATAATTTTGACATAAATATTTAAATTCTTGTTTTCTTGCTTTAAAACTTTTAATATATTAATACAATTTCTAATTTTAGAAATATGAGTAGAAATAATATTTAAAGCATACTGAATAATATCAGCACATCTGATATGAAATAATTTATCATTTAAACATGATTTTAATTGAAGTTTTAAAATATTTACTACTGAGTCATTATTATTAGCATTATCAAAACTAATAGAAAATAATTATTGTCAATTGTATAAGCATGTAAAGTATTTAAAATACTTAAAGCAATAGTTGGGCTAGTATGTATTCAAGCCTAGTAAAACTTAACATTCTTTTTATTTAAAAGCCAATTTTCATCTATAAAATGACTGGTAACACAAATATAACTTATGTTAAATTTAGAAGTCCAAATATCAGAAGTAATTGCAAATTCAGAATTAAGATTTGATAACATATAAATTAATTTTTTTATATGAATAATAAATTTTTAAAGCATTTGATCTAATAGTATTCTTATAAACTTTTTAAAATTGTGGATTTATAGAATTACGTAACCATTTTTCAAGTTTAGTATCTTCAACTAACAAAAATGGTTGTTCAGCATGTACAATATATTTTGATAATTCTTGTCTCATTTTTTCTTAAAAATATTTAAAAGTACCAAACCCCCCCGCCCGATTTGTATTTATGTTTGTTTCTCTCCCTTCTTCTTCATGGGTGAGCAAATGTCTGTCTAAATGGCCAGTACCACCCTTGCTACAATAGCTAAAGTCTTTCCTACATTTTTGGCAAACAACTCTTTTTCCCTTCCCCTGAACATCTTCTATTTTAAATATTTTTCAAACCAGGCTAATCAACTTAGTGACCTTCTTTTTCTTTCCCCTAGTATTAGTACTAGGGGTGGAAGTTCCGTCAATATCAATAGCATCCATATTGGTGCTAACACTACCATGGTGCGATTGAATATCCTCGACATTGAACATGTTGGGGAATTGGTTTTAGGAGGAGCCATCCATTTTCTGAAATCCTAAAAAAGATAAAAATTAATTTAATTGCACTTACCCAAATTGCCGGTTCGAAATTCCAACTTGATTTCAACAATTGAAGCCTTTTAACTCCAAGAGTCCAAGCCTTCCAAATTACTAACTTGAGATGATGTGATTGAATATCCTTGACATTGAACATGTTGGAGAATTGGTTTTAGGAGGAGCCATCCATTTTTTGAAATCCTAAAAAAAATAAAAATTAGTTTAATTGCACTTACCCAAATTGCCGGTTCGAAATTCCAACTTGATTTCAACAATTGAAGCCTTTCAACTCCAAGAGTCCAAGCCTTCCAAATTACTAACTTGAGATACTTGAGTTGTTGAGTAATAATTCTTCTTATTAAAACTTCAATAAAGTTAGAGAATCAAAGAATGTATGAGATATTGAGAGATTGAGACTTGAGAGAGTATGAGAACTAGAGAAGAGATTAAGAGAATTGTTGAATTGGTGTGATGAGAATAGTGGAGGATAGGTCTATTTATAGGAATTGAAAATAATTCAATTGCCCAAAATACCCTAAAAACTAGTCATTTTTTAGTTGTTGGGAGGGGTATTTTGGTTATTTTAAAGCTATTTATCACTTTACCCAAAATGCCCCCAAACTAACTATTATATAGTTATTGGAGGCATTTGTGTCATTCTTTCTCCCCCAAAATCAAAAGACATTAATACCCCCTATATAGTTGTTGGGAGGGTATTTCTGTAAAAACCCCAAAAAGCTGACCCCCAACAACTAGTTCATCGGGCGGACCGAATGTAGCCCGTAGGCTGTCTTATTGGCCTATGGACCTAGAACCCCAAGCCCAGCATGGCCTGGACCATCGTGTTGGGTCTAACATGGTCTGCATGCCATCATGTCGTGTTTTGCCGGGCTAGTCCAAATTTGGGGCGACATAACCCCATTTACACTTCTACTTTTGGGGAGAGAGAGATGGGACTAAATTTGCTTTTGGCTTTTCAAAATTAATTTGGTAATTGTTTAGATTTTGAAGTTATGACCTAAACTTTTAGAATTTAGAGCTTAGAGAAACCTAGTTTTTTACCATAAAAAAGAAAATTCTTTGTAGAATCTCCAAATATGAACCAAAGATTTGGAATCCAAGAGGCTAAGTATGTTTGTAGGAGGATATTAACACCCTACACATACGGGTGTAAATGGACCGATTTTGGGTTGGACTCTATCCAATGGACGGATTGGACAGACCAATAAGACATATTGAATTTGGATGGACTGAACAGACCAATATGACATATTGGATTGGACCTGTTCCATCCATAATGAATTTATATTGGATTGAGCCAATATCTAGTCCATTGATAGAGATAAGAATATAGGTATCAATGGACCAGATTTGAGTTGAAACCAATATAAATTAATAGGAATTTGAACAGATTGTTCTGGACTGGTCCAAAATATTTATTGGATTGGATTGGACCAGGTCCATTTAACACCCCCCAACCCCTGGTGGCAGTGGGATTTGATCCCAGGCTTGAAATTTTAAAATACACAAGTAGAAGACCCAATAAGGTCCGAAGAACAAGAATAGTTATCGGTTTGGTGTAACTTGAATTAATAGGGTTGAGGTATCCTTATCCACAAGGGGCCGGGTTGGCCATTTGTCACTTTCACAATTAATCTACTGGAGCAATTTTAGAGCTTGGCCAACTCCCAAGTCTATTTATTTAATTATTTCATATTTCTTTTGTTCCCAAGTCTATTTATTTAATTAATTCATATTTCTTTTGTTGCTTTATGTATAAACTAGCTATGCCTACAATGCCCATGTTCATTAGGTTGGTTGAATCGATCATCTCATGGAACCATATATTGACTAGGGAAATTCTCTGCATGCAGCTTATGGATATATAGATGTGATTGAAAGACTTTTCTAGCTAGACTCTATAGGAGATTCCATGGAGGGTTGGAAATAAGATATGCAATGGTCAATTGACTTTTTTCATACTAACAAATTAAAAGTCCTCCAGACCTCCCAACGCTAAGATGATGCAAATGAGCAGAGTAACCAAATCTGACTGCCTTCTTCTCCTTGTTGGATTTTGTTTCAAATAAAAATCTGAAATCATATGTTAGGTTATTGATATATCGAGAATAGACCTGTTCACGGGTCGGATACCCCGATGGCCTAGATGTACTTTGGTCGGGCTTGGACATGTAGTTAGAGGCTTGCGGGCTTGACCTTGGGCCCAAAACACCAAGCTCAATTGTGTTTCAGGCCCGGCTTGGGATTTGTCAAAAATGCCTGGCCCAAGCCCAGCCTGGCTCGACTAATTTATATAATATTTATTATAATACATATTAATAATTTAATATACATTTTTTTTTCTTTATAATTTCTTTCTCTCTCTCTCTCTCTCTTTGTTCAGCTATTTCAACATTAGCAATGACATGAGCTTTAGACTTCGGGCTCGGGCCCAAGCCTGGACTTCGGGCTTTTTATGAGGGTCGGGCTTGGGCTCAAGTTGTAGGCCCGATTGTTGGGCTGGGCTCGGGCTCAGGCCTTAAAAAATCTGTTAATGAAGAGTGAAAGCCTAGCCCAGCCTGGCCCATGAACAGGTCTAATCAAGAAGTGAATTTGTTGTTAGGGTTCCATTTGTTTGCGATACAAATGCCAAACCGGGGTATTTATGTACCCCGGTTCGCATTTGTGAGCATTTGTTTGAAATGTAAAAAAGTAATGATTATCAGAGCAAAAATGTATTTTTTGACACTTTTGTATTGTAGAAGAGAGCATTACTGTACCTATTTTTTGGATACAAGTTTGTGTTCTTTTGATAATTAACTTTTTGACCAAAGTTAATGCATTGGAGCATAAGATAGTTGGAGCATTTAATGACGGGCCCACACTTTTGCATTTATTCAAACAAACAAGATGAATGCAAAAACGGTTTAAAATGTGAACCGTATTTGCATTCATGAACCGAAAAATGGGTAAATATGTAGTGTACATATTTGCGTTTACATTGCAACCAAACGCAGCCTAGGTCTCTTCCCACTTCCTAACAAATATAGACCACAATTTTCATCGGTGAGATGGGGCTGATAAGCAAGGTTCAAAATATCAATACGATACACCCCCTATCGGGTGTATCGTATCGTATCTTTCGGTCTCGATACACTTATTTACATGTGTTTCGGGACCCATTTATTTCAATAAAAAAAGGACTTAAGAAACATTTCCAGAAATCAAGTTTTGAAAAAAAAAAGCTAAAAAAAAACATTAAGCATATAGTTTTTAGTAGCGATACGCCCCTGCCGATACAGAAGGGCATATCGATACTTCCTTTACGCCTAAGGTTGAATGATCATATGACCATTCAGAGTGAGTCTTGAATCCCCCATTTGACAATTTAGGGCTTTTCTGGTAAAGTAGGGAATTATATAATTGAAAAGGGAGACTGCCCAAGGTGCCTATTAACCAACTATGGAGGGGAGAAAAACATAAACTCTCCATGTTCTAACTTCCAAAAAGGAAAATAGTTAAAGACTTAAAAAGAGATATTTTGGCTTCATATTTCATATTGACTTTTCATGATTCTTCCTTGAGGTTCTAGCATGACATTTTGGACTAGTCAAGGAGGACTGCCTTTCCATTTGATACCCAATAGAATAGTTGCATCAGTTGGGCTGGTAACAAGCTGATCAATACCGGGAAGATATCATATCGGAAAAATTTACAACCAATAACCGATATCTCATCGTAAAAGTAGAGCCAATCAATGGGTTTTCACTAACACTCATGGGGTTGTGATTAGTTAAAGCCTTCTGGGTATAATGTCTTTCTGGCATAGATTTTCCCCTTTTTATTGCCCTTTCTATGGATATACGTCATCCTTGCAGGTTGTAGCAGCAATGCCTGGTAACATTTCTATCTACCAGTAGTAGAACTCAATTTACTACAAAATAAAATATATAATTTTGTACTGAAAATAATAATTAATAAATTTATTTTTATTCATCATTTATGCATTCAAGTAGGAGAAAATATTAATTAGTTTGTTTCAACATTGATGCAAAATCAATTCCTGTAAGTATTGATTTAGGAAGAGGGTTATTACTATTAATGATGAGTGACATCAAATACCCAAAAACAAAAAAAAAAAAAGAAAACAAAAGTAAAAATGACATTCAAAATTGGTCATCATCAAATAAATAGCATCACAACCAATGAGCTAAATAAATAACACAGGAACTTTTTGGAAACAAATTAGCACATATTCCTTGACCAAAAGTTTGCATTTACATGTACATATAATCTTTACACTCAAAATTCAAAAAAAAAAACAAAAAATGCAGCCCCAAATGCTGTCGAAATCTCTTATAAAGCAAAAACTCTGTTCATATGCCATTCAGCCTCACATTAAAAATATTTGGGATAAGTGGACTGGAATCCACCTCAAAAATCTGAATTGCAGTCCTCTCCTAATCTCTATAAATCGCATTCTGCCCATGAATTTGGCATCAATCCACAATCAGAATTCAGTTCACCCCTAAAAATCCTAGCTCCACCCTAGGGGTGGACTGAACTATAAAAATCGCAAACATATTTTGCATAGAAAAGATACACATTATGTATCAGCCGAATTTAATTTCCCTCACCCTTTTAAATTTAATTTTTTTTATCTCTTCTCTCTCTCATTAATATCAATTTTAATTAAGCCTTAAAGTTTGTGACATCAATAAATACTAATTTAATTTAATTAAATGTTCGTTTAAGTTACCTTAAATAACATCATTTAATATGTCATTAAATGTTATTTAAGTGAAATAGCTTGTTAAAAGTCACAAACCAAAGATAACAAGTTAATAACCCAAGTCATTTGGTTACAATAATGATTATTTAACCATTACGCCAATCTTAATTACTTATTAGAACATGCTTTTTTATACTTTAAGTAATCTTTCTTGCCTTGGTGGATGTTTCTCAACAAATGCTATAAATATGATTATTAATATTTATATAATAATAAGATGAATACAAGTTATATTTACTTATTTAAAATTAAGATGTATATTAACTTGTATACATAATAAATATTATCTAAATCTATATATAATACATATTAACTAATAAATGACTTCAAAAAAATATTAACTAATAAATATTAGTATATATACACACATTTTAGTTCTTCTATTATTTTTCAATGGTTATTAATTATATCCCAATACTTTATATAAATCATTAAAGAATGGTTTTTATGTTTAAATAAATTAATTATACTCACATAAGACTCTTTTATTATTGTTCATATTTTTAAGGATTTTTGTTTTGGATTTTCAAGTGTATCAATGCATATCTTAATTTTTCATCCGTATCTATACATTTCCAAAGCATATCTCGATATGTCTCTTAAAATTAACTGTCTGATATACTTTATGTTTCGGATACTTTAAACCTTAGTTATAACCCACAAAATGATATTTGTCAAATAGATCACATGCATTTCCCTCCGAACATAAACTCTGCACACTATGTGATGCGACGCGATCCGGGCACTCCTAGCTGTCTGTTGACTGGCTCGTTGTTGGTGACGGATGGCACCTGAGAAGACGGAAAATAAGGATTCCCGGGGACTTACCCGGTGGGAATACTCCGATGCTTAAGTCAGAACGCAGGGGAAAGAGAAAAGAAGAGTGCTAAAGCTAAGAGTGTACGGCACGCTTTATCACTGTGCTCGAGAGATTAGCTCGCGAGCAAAGGTGTATGCGGTTTAAAGTATGAGAATATTAATGTGTTCCAAAGTCTGAAGATCTCCTTTCCCCTCTGCCTTGAGGGCTTTTATAGGGGTGTTCTTGTCGGATCGGGCGTAACCGCCATTGGACCCCTATCACAGCCGTTACCTGCCAGGGCTGCACAAGTGGCCGTTGCAACGTACTCCTTATCCGAGTGAGTGGCACGTTTCCAAGGGTCAGGCGCGCCTCCGCCAGCTGAGAGACGTGGGCGTAGACTGTTGAAAGGACAGAGACTGCGCCGTCAGTTAAGGGACATGGCGCAGTCTGATTGGTACGGCCTGTCAGATAGAAGCTTCCTGAGGAATGCTCATGCTGTGCACTTGCGAACCACTTTGTAGTGAGCTTGGGAATACCTCAGGGTTACCCTTAGTAGAATTGGTCCCTGGGATGGCTTATTTGCTTGGGGGCTCGGGCGAGCTGGTTACCCTATCTTGTGAGCCAAAGTTGCCTCGGAATATCCCCCTCGGGGTAGCTTGGGGAACCCGGAGCTCGCGTTGTGGCGAGCTCCTTCTTTACGAGCTACGAAGAAGTGGGCTGCTTTATGGGCTCATTACTTGGTCGTAATAGGCCACGATGTTGAGCTGTTACTCGCGCTGAGTCAGGTCCACGTGTCACCGTTTTGGAGGTCGGGCCAAATCATCCTCCATCAATTGCCCCCCACTCCTTGGGCTAAGAGTGTCGCCTTAGCGCGAGGAGTTCAGGAAGTATGATAGAATGATTTGACTGAAATTCAAACTTTATTGACTACTCACATTAAATGCATTCGTGGGAATCAGGAGATTTTCTGACTTTTTGGATTCTGAAAATGTGCTGAAGTGGCGCTTAACTCTGGATGTCGTGCAGCCGTCACTACCTTAATCATGGAAGATGTGCAGCCAATCGCTTTCGGTTTTCAGAAGGCGTGCGGTCAGTACGCCTGCGAGCCGTTGGATTTGCATTAATCCGGGCCGTTGATTCGGAGTGGGGGCTATAAATAGGGGGGCCCTCTGGTCTCTTTTTCCCTTACGCCATCTTGCTGTCTTTAGATTCTGAAGTCACGCATTTGTCAAGTCTACTCGAGTTCCTCAACTCACTTCATCCCGTCCCTTTCGGTGAGTCTTACTTACTATCAGTCATGTCTGGGTACCCGTACCATACTCGTCATCAAGGCAGTGACTAGGGCGATGATGCTCCCTCGAGCTCGGGGGGAGCTTGGGAGTAGGTCACGAGGGTTCGGGAGACCTCCGGTGACGGAGCCTCTACTTCTCGGGGAAGGGAGCCCGATTCTTTCGGCCCTTCCTCCATGACAAAGGGGAGGCTTAGGTCTCTAAATAGTTATTTCCACCTTCCCGGGGACCTCCTCTACTACCTTCCCACTGGTAACTTTCCGTGGGAGCATAGTCCCAATGAGATAGTCATTTACCAGGAGCAGCTCGAGGCTGGCCTGCGTCTTCTCCTACACCCCTTGATAGTGGAGGTGCTAAATCACTTTAATGTCACCATCGATCAGCTTCATTCCAATGCCATTCGGAACATGGTTGGGACTATATCCTTGTGTTGGGAATACTGTCTTCCCTTGAATCTTGATATTTTTTCCGCAATCCTTTGTATAAAGAATGCTACCCCCAAGGCTCCAACGGAGAGGCGTCTCTATTACTTCTCTCCCCACCGTGGCTACAAGCTCTTGCATGAGCTCCCGAAAAAAATTCCTACTTGGAAGCGAGATTATTTTTTGGTCTGCAACCCCAATGGGTGGCCCTTCCCTACTTCTTGGAGGGGCGCCATCCAGGACTCCGGGGTCGAGCTGGACCCCGATACTCAAAAAATGATGCTGTCCTGGGCATTAGTAGGCTTCCTCTGTTCAGACTACTTGACCGAGGAGAAGCTCGTGCAGGCCGGCCTGAGCCTGGGTAGGTTGCCTTTTTAGGTCGTGTAGTACTTGTCATAACATTGTGTTCATATACATATACTTTGTTCTTACCAAACTAACACTTTGCGGTTTCTTCTTGGCAGCCATCATGTCTGGTATCGACTCGCGCCGCCTCCTTTCAAGCAACCAAAGGCGCAGAGAGAAGAGGTCGCGCCTCAATCAGACTCCCCCCTCGGGGGGCACCAAGTTCGGATCTGCCGAGCCGGTCTTATCCTCTCCGCCACCTGAGATTCCGCCACCTGAAATCCTGTCACCTCCTCCCGAAGGAGGAGCTAGTGGGGCTGGCTTCGAAGGGGGCGAGCTCCCATGACAGGGGGTGACTCCCTGTAATGCTCTCCAGTCATTTCCTTATCCACGGTTCCTAGTGGGGAACTAGGAGGGGGTGAATGATTGCGTCGTGGCTCGACGGAAGATCCGGAGGGCAATCTGTAACGACGAGGTCACCAAGTGGGGGGAAATGGAGCCCGAGGACCTCGCTGCGTTTGCCTCCTCTCACTGCATGGTGGTAAGTGATTCTTTCCTTTCTTCTTTCGTTTTGCTTCCTTTTGTTGTTCCCTGATCCTCTTTTTGTTATGGCATCTCTATGGTGCGCAGCGAAGTGATTACCATGTGTGCCCGAACCATACACTTGTCGGTTATTCTTTAGTTCAATCAACGTACTGAAACGAACTATGCTTGGCGGGGTTTAAACCTGATCTGCTTACGCTTTTCATACTTTGCCTTCATCATCAGAATGGCTAAGTCTTTCTTGATGTCGAGGTGTGAGTTAGCTTGGTGTTTTAGCCCGTAAGCCGGGGGGTGACTTATAGTCCGCCCTTGGAGTTTGTCCATGCTGTGGAGACGACTGGGTCTTATTACACCGAGGTCACGTTAGCTCGGCATTTTGGCCCTTAGGCTCTGAGAGTGACTCATAATCCACTCTTGGAGTTTGCCCATGCCATGGAGGCGACTGGGTCTTATTACGCCGAGGTCACGCTAGCTCGGCATTTTGGCCCTTAGGCTCTGGGAGTGACTCGTAGTCTACTCAGTTGTTATAGGTAATACTGTCTTAAGTTGACAATATTCCATGCCCAAAGTACTTGTTTCCCTTCTAGGGTTTTGAGCTCGTATGTTCCTTCCCCAAGCACTCGTTTCACTCGGTAAGGTCCTTCCCAGTTGGACCCGAGCTTGCCAACACCGGGCTTAGGTACCATAACTTTACGAAGGACCAGGTCACTGACGCGGAGGTTCCGCTTCTTGACCTTGGCGTTATAGTACCGAGATACTCTTTGCTGGTAAGTTGCAGTCCTGATGTATGCGAGGTCCCTTACTTCGTCGAGTAGATTAAGGTTGGTACGTAGTTCATCTTCATTTGTCTTGTCATTATATGCTTCCAGTCGTAGCGTAGGCACTTCGATCTCTGCTGGGATAACTGCTTCGGTGTCGTAGGTGAGGTTGGAGGGAGTTTCTCCTGTGGCAGTTTTCTCCGTGGTTCGATAAGCCCATAGGACACTGGGTAGCTCGTCTTCCCACAATCCTTTAGCTCGGTCCAAACGTGCCTTCAGTCCGCGGAGGATGACTCTATTTGTGACTTCTGCTTGACCGTTTGCTTGAGGGTGCGTGACCGAAGTCAAATTCTGTCGTATCCCCATATCTTGGCACCGGTTTTGGAATTTGATGTCCTCAAACTGCTTGCCATTGTTAGAAATTAGTACCTGAAGTAGCCCGAAGTGGCACACAATGTTCTTCCAAAAGAAGTTTTGGACGTTCCGGGCTGTGATCGTTACAAGAGGTTCAACTTCTACCCACTTGGTGAAATCATCCACTACTACTTCTAAGAACTTTCTCTGGCCTGCTGCTGGCGAGAATGGTCCAAGTATGTCGATGCCCCATTGTGCGAAAGGCCACAGGCTGGTGAGATACTTGAGGTCGGCAGCAGGCTGATGGTGAATATTGGCATGCTTCTGGCATTTGTCACATTTTCTGACGAGCTCGATGGCATATGCCTTCATTGTTGGCCAATAATACCCCTGTCGTAGTTCTTTTTGGGCGAGGGCCCTGCCCCCCAAGTGTCCGCCACACAGACCCTCATGAGTGTCACTGAGTACGAGCTCGGCTTCGGTAGGTCGCAAGCAACGCAGGTAGGGGAGCGTGTAGGATCTCCGGTACAGCCGTTCGTCTATCATGACGTATTTGGCTACCTGGCGCTCTACCCTTCTGGCTGCATTGCGGTCTGCAGGGAGGGTCCCATGTAGCAAGAAGCTTGCGAGCGGGTCGATCAAGCTTGGCTCTGCTTGAATGATGGGAGCGACCTCCTCTGCCCCCTCAAGGATGCCAGGCCGAGGTAGGTCCTCTATGTACATGATTCTCATGTTGATATCGCTGGTGCTGGCTAACCGGGACATGGCATCGGCCTCAGCGTTCTCCGACCTCGGGATTTGACTGATGAAGTGTCATTGGAAGTTGAGTAGAGCCTCTCTTACTTTGGCTAAGTAAGCAACCATGGTTGGTTCGTGAGCTTAGTAATCTCCTATGACTTGGTTGACTACGAGTTGGGAATCGTTGCAGATGACGATGTGCTTGGCTTTTACTTCTCTGGCTAAAGCTAGTCCAGCTATCAACGCTTCATATTCCGCTTCATTGTTGGATGTCGCGAACTCGAAGCGTAATGCGTACTCCAATTTTGTGCCACTTGGGCCATGCAGAACTATTCCGGCTCCACTGCCCTGCTAGTTTGAGGAGCCATCTATGTGAAGGATCCAGGGCTCCTCATCCCAGTTCGCGCTTGGCCTAACTAGGAGAGATGCCACACTGGCTACTACCTCACGGGCCTGGACTCAACTAGCCTGGGAGCTCCGGGCTCGCCCGGATTGGGGGCCTCGTGCTCAACCGGCTTGGGGACTTCGGAGCTGAAAGTGCACTCAACAATGAAATCTACTAAGGCTTGGGCCTTAATAGCAGTTTGCGGCTTGTATCAGAGATCGTACTTGCTGAGCTCAACGGCGCACTTCGTCAGTCGACCAGAGACCTCGGGCTTAAGTAAGACTTGCCTTAGAGGTTTGTCGGTGAGGACGATAACAGTATGAGCCTGGAAGTATGGACGGAGCTTTCGAGCTGTAATGACCAGTGCGTAGGCTAGCTTCTCTATCTCTGGATATGTCGTCTCTGCTCTCTACAATACTTTACTAACATAATAGATGGGTCGTTGGACCCGATTTACTTCCTTTATCAGTGCCAAGCTGACCACTTCGTCACTTGTCGAGAGGTACAATTCTAAAATATCGCCCTCTTCGGGCCGGGTTAAGATTGGCACACTAGCGAGGTATTTCTTGAGCTTGTCAAATGCGAGCTGGCAGTCTTGGGTCCATTCGAACCCTTTGCTTTTAATTACCTTAAAAGAAAGGCAGACAGCGGTCCGCTGACTTGGACATAAAGTGGCTCAGGGTGGCTACGTGGCCATTCAACCTTTGAACCTCCTTCAACTTCCGGGGTGGTCTCATATCTAAGATGGCCTTAATCTTATCCGGGTTGGCCTCAATGCCGCGTTGATTAACGATGTATCCTAGGAATTTGCCCGAGGTGACACCGAAGACACATTTGTTTGGATTCAACTTCATGTTAAATTGTCGTAGAATTTGAAAGACAGAATGCAAGTCTTGTATTAATTCGTGTGAGAACTGTGTTTTGACGACCATGTCGTCTACATAACACTCTATTTTTCTGCCAATCAATGACTCAAATAATTTATTTACAAGCCTTTGAAAGGTTGCCCTAGCATTTTTCAACCCGAAGGGCATAACCTTGTAACAATATAGACCGAACTTTGTGATGAAGGTAGTCTTTTCTTCATCGATCGGGTGCATCCTGATCTGGTTATAGCCCGAATAGGCATCTAAGAAACTCAGCAACTCGTGCCTCGAGGTCGCATCCACTAAGCGGTCGATTCTGGAGAGTGGGAAGCAGTCGTTTGGGCAGACTCGGTTTAGGTTGATGTAGTCGACGCACATGCGCCACTTGCCGTTAGCCTTCTTTACCAGAACGGGGTTGGCTACCCAGCTCGGGTAATGGACTTCTCTTATGAAGTCCGCTGCGAGGAGCTTCGCGACCTCCTCGTCGACTGTTTTCCTTCGCTCCGGGGCTAGGTTACGTTTCTTCTGTCTAACGGGCCTAATAGTTCAGATCGCAGGGGTTCTTGGACTGAAGCACCGATCTGAAGTGTTTGACCTGGGTCTTCTGCTGAAGTTGGGATAACAACTGTCTCTTTCATGGGTGTAGCTCGTTCTTTGCCTTGCTCCGTAGGTCGCTCCAGTTCGAGGTTGTCGGCCACCTTGGTCTTTCCCTTGAGGGCGGTGACATAGCACTTGCGATACTCAAGTTGGTCACCCCGCGCTACCCCTACTCCGAAGTCTGTAGGGAACTTCATTGCCAAATGATAAGTGGAGACCATCGCTCGTAGGACATGGGTGATCGGCCGACCTATTATGGCGTTGTACAGGGAGGAGGTCACGACCACCAAAAAGTCATGGTTGAGTCTGACTACGTTGGGCCATGTGCCGAGTTCCACAGATACTATTATTTTCCCGAGGGACCTGACTTCTTCTCCGCTGAAGCCCACCAAGGGAGTATTAGTGGGCCTCAAGTCGCTTCCCTACAACTGAAACTGGTTGAATGCGACTTTGAAGAGGATATCTGTCGAGCTTCCTGATTCAACGAGGACGCGCCTGACCTCAAAATCATTGATCCTTACTTTTATGACGAGTGCGTCATCGTGGGGGTAGTGGACCCCGCACGCATCGTCCTCCGTGAAGAAGATCGGTTCCTTTGTCTTTGGCTGTTTCGGAGGATTTTGTTCTTCCCTGGCAGCTTTGTGAACTAACGTCCAAGCTGCCACCGAGGTACAGCCTGCAACGATTGAGCCTCCAACTATCATGTGGATGGTGCCCCGAACTGGCCTCTCTTTCGGAGGCTGCCTCTGCGACTGCTCTATCGGCCTGCTCCTGGACTCGGGAGCATCCTTACCATGCTTCCCTTGCCGACCTGCTTTATTATTATTATTGTTGTTATTCTGTAAGAAATTTCTTTGATATCCACGACGAATGAGTTCCTCTATCTCGTCGCGGAGATTCTTGCAGTTCTCAGTACTATGACCGTGGTCTCTGTGAAAACTACAATACAAAATTTTATTTCTTTCATTGGGATTCCCCCTCAGGCGGGGTGGCCACTTCATGTACGGGGCATCATTGATTGCCATCAGGATTTCGGCCCGCTTCGCGTTCAGTGGGGTGTAATCAGTTCGGTCCGCAACAGGGGCTCGGAACGGTTGACCCTGCTTTGCTCCTCACGCCGAGTCCTTCTTTCGGCTGTCTCCTTGGCTGGAAGGTTCTCCTTCTCTTTTTCTTTTCTTGGGCACGCTTTCCCCCTTCTGGTTGATCTCTTCTTCCATGGCTATGAACCTGTCCGCAAGCTTGAGGAATTCAATTATGGTCGCCGACTGGTTGACAACCATGTGCCACTTGAATTCTTTGTGTGTCACGCCCTTCTTGGCTGCTGCAAGGCGCACTATGGGGTCCAGGCGCGGTATCTGTATGCATGCATCGTTGAACCGCTTGATATAGCCCCGGATGGACTCTCCCTCTTTCTGGACTATGCTGAGAAGGCTTTCCTCAGTTCGCGGGCACCGCTTGCTGGTGACAAAGTGGGACGTGAAGGCTTGCGCAAACTGTGCCCAACTTCTTATAGATCTGGGTGCAAGGTTCCGATATCACATGCAGGTCGCTCCTCTGAAAGTGGTGGAGAAGGCAACACACATGCAAGACTCAATGGCCCTACCAGGTGCATCTGTGACTGGAAAGCATCTACATGATCATTCGGGTCAAACGACCCGTCATACTTGTCGAGAGGGGGGAGCTTGAAGTCCTTGGGCATTGGAACAGCCTGGAGCTCGGGAGACAGGGGGATGGAATAGAAAGGAGGGGAGTTTTAACTTCACTCGAGCTTACCTCTTCCCTATCTCTGAGCTCGGGCAGGTTGTGGGTGGTAGTTCGGCGAGCTCTGCAGCGACGTCTTTGCTTCTTGGCGGGCTCCGCATTGGTGCTGCTCACCTCCGTACTGTATGGCATAGTTTGCACAGGAAGCAACTCGGGTTGCTGGTGATGGCTACGGACAGAGGGGTTCTGCTTAGAGTCTACAGTTAGAATCTCTAACCGGTTCTCCAGAAGTGGGGCTTCGAACTTCGATTGCTGAGGTGACGTAGATCTGGCAAGCTGGGGTCCTCCCGACCTGACTGCCCGTGACGAGACCGGAGTGGCTGGTCTTTCCTTTCTGCCTTGAGAGGAGGCTTGGCTCTTAGGGGGGTCCTGGGAAGCCTCTCCTTGGCGAGAAGGGTGTTCATCCTGGCGGCGGGACCTAGCTTGTTGTGAGGCTGGGTGCCGAGGAGGGAGCTGAGGCAGTTGAGGGAATTGCTACTAATAGTGATACTGAGAGACTTGGTGCAGCACTTGCTGCTAGTAGAGCTGGAACTGCTGAAACTGCTGCATCTGGGCTTGCATGGCCCGCATGGACTGCACCAGGTTGTCAAGTTGGCTCTGGCTTGTCGTCGGAGGGACAATAGTTGGTTCAACAAAGGTTGTCTCAACAGAGGGGGGAAGGGGAACACTCACAGGCGTCACTGCTCGTGGCACGTTCAGGCTAGGGACTCCATCCACTGAAAGGGGAATGGTGAACTGCCCAATGCAGACCACGGGGGCCTAGAGCTGTTCTTTGGCGATGTCCATCTCCATGCTACGTTCGACATTGCTTGAAGAAGCCATGGGTGCTAAGTTTTCAGAAAAGAAGGAACTGTGAAAGTTTAGAGGGAGGCTTTTAGAAGCGTTCCCACAGACGACGCCAAATGATGCGGCGCGATCCGGGCACTCCTAGCTGTTTGCTGACTAGCTCCTTGTTGGCGACAGACGACACCTGAGAAGACGGAAAATAAGGATTCCCGGGGACTTACCCGGTGGGAATACTCCAATGCTTAAGTCAGAACACAGGGGAAAGAGAAAAGAAGAGTGCTAAAGCTAAGAGTGTAGGTCGCGCTTTATCACTGTGTTCGAGAGATTAGCTCGCGAGCAAAGGTGTATGCAGTTTAGAGTATGAGAATATTAATGTGTTCCAAAGTCTGAAGATCTCTTTTCCCCTCTTCCTTGAGGGCTTTTATAGGGGTGTTCTTGTTGGATCGGGCGTAACCGCCACTGGACCCCTGCCACAGCCGTTACCTGCCAGGGCTACGCAGGTGGCCGTTGCAACGTACTCCTTACCCGGGTGAGTGGCATGTTTCCAAGGGGCAGGCGCGCCTCCGCCAGCTGAGAGACATGGGCGCAGACTGTCGAAAGGACAAAGACTGCGCCGTCAGTTAAGGGACGTGGCGCAATCTGATCGGTACGGCCTGTCAGATAGAAGCTTCCAAAGGAACGCTCATGTTGTGCACTTGCGAACAACTTTGTAGCGAGCTTGGGAATACCTCAGGGTTACCCTTAGTAGAATTGGTCCCTGGGACGACTTATCTGCTGGGGGCCCAGGCGAGCTGGTTTCCCTATCTCGCGAGCTAAAGTTGCCTTGGAAATCCCCTTCGGGGAAGCTCGGGGAACCCGGAGCTCGCATCCTTTTTACGAGCTACGAAATGGCAAACTACTTTATGGGCTCATTACTTGGTCGTAATAGACCTCGATGTTGAGCTATTACTCGTGCTGAATCAGGTTCAAATGTCACCGTTTTGGAGGTCGTGCCAAATCATCCTCCATCGGTGTGAAAGCATGTATCCACCCATCTATAAGCACAAGAAAAGTCAACAGACGAATTAACGGACCCCTAACGATAATCTCCTTTGACTTTGGCGATGCACAAGAAAAGTCAGCGGAGGAATTAATTTTAACGTCCCAACCTCTTGACTTTGGCGAAGCACAAGCAAAAATTTCATAGTCAATTTCAGATGTCAAAAAGTCATAATTGAGCATTCACCGCCGAACCTCTTGACTTTTGGTTGTTGACTGATGTGATTGAAACCAAATTATAAATACCCATTCTCACTTCCATTGCGAACACATTCTAATCATCCATTTCTGTATTCGTTATGGCTACTCCCAAAGCGATAGTTCTCACTGCCCTTGTGGCCGGAATTCTAGCCGGGCTTTTGCCGGAGTCTGTTCAGGGTCAGAACTGCGGCTGCGCTGCAGACCTTTGCTGCAGCCAGTGGGGGTACTGTGGCACAGGTGAGGACTACTGTGGTGCAGGATGCCAACAGGGTCCATGTAATGATCCGGCCAGCACTAATGACGTCGTCGTTGCTGATATCGTCACGCCGGAGTTCTTTAACGGGATAATTAATCAGGCGGAGGACAGCTGTGTCGGGAAGAAATTCTACACACGGAATGCGTTCCTCGAAGCCCTTAACTCCTACTCTCGCTTCGGCAAGGTTGGGACTGCCGACGACTCCAAGCGTGAAATTGCAGCTTTCTTTGCACATGTGACACATGAGACTGGACGTAAAATTTCTTCATGATCCCTCAGAATTCTGTTGAACCAGTAGCTCCGATCACTGAGTTTTCATTAACTAACAATATATTGTTTCTGGGTTTACAGACTTTTGCTATATAGAAGAGATCGATGGACCCTCCAAGGACTACTGTGACGAGACCAACACAGAGTATCCGTGCGTTGCAGGCAAGGGGTACTACGGCCGTGGGCCGATTCAGCTATCGTGGAATTTTAACTATGGGCCGGCCGGAAACAGCATTGGATTCGACGGTCTGAATGCGCCGGAGACGGTGGCCAACGACGTGGTGGTGTCATTCAAGACAGCATTGTGGTATTGGATGAATAACTGCCACTCGCTCATAACTTCCGGCCAAGGGTTTGGGCCGACCATAAGAGCCATTAATGGAGCTCTTGAATGCGATGGAAGAAACCCAGCAACTGTTCAGTCTCGTGTTCGGTATTACACGGAGTATTGTGGGCAGTTGGGTGTGTCACCTGGTGACAACCTTACTTGTTAGAATGGAAATCATGTTTTACTTTTACATACAGTAGTCTGTTTTAATGTTTGACACTAAATACTAATTAGTGATGATGTGGAACAAAATAAATACAACATATAAAGAAATAAAAAGGAGTCCTTTTGCTTTTGGTATCATTAGAACTTTATGTGGTTCAATGCCAAGTATTATCATTATAATCATCATCACCACCACCATCATTGGTTCATCGTAAAGCCCTTTCAGGCAGATTTTACTGCCTTGTATTGGGAATATTTTCATTCAGGCAGATTTTACTGCCTTGTATTGGGAAGATTTCTGTACTTATGTGCTTTATTTCTTAGGCAGTTTATACTGATTACACACACCATATCTTATGGGGATAGAAACCCGATAGTTTCCGGTTTGCTTTCTATTTGGATGAGTTGAGAGTTGATCTCCACCAAGGCAATATAGTTGATGATTGTGCATATACGATTCTAGATCGGCTTCTATCAAGGCAAATCTGTGCCCATGCTATTCTAACAGCCTTTTGTAATTTTGTATTGGGAACATCTCCCCATGAAATCAAGCATACAAGTACAGAGATATTCTCAATGCAAAGAAATAAAAACTGCTCGAATGGGCTTTGCCCTGACTGAAGCTGAACTCATACAAAGTTTGACTTCACTCCAGGTACCCTTAGTCAGGGCACCATTTGTGCATTCGGAGGATGCACCACGCATCCTTCAAATCGTGTGAAGGGCCGAAGCATGCGAGGATACTTCACCCCGTTAGTGAGACTCACTGTTAGTTTAAGGGAAAATTCCCGATCAGTACCATGTACTTTGGCTTGAGTGACAATTTGGTTCCCGAACTTTAAAATGCGACAATCCAGTACCCAAACTTTTAAAATGTAACAATCCAGTATCCGAACTTTCAAAATATGACAATCCAGTATCTGTCGTTAACCAATCCGTTAATTAGCTATTAAGTGACATTTGAAAAGTTAAAAATGCCCTTCAAATGCCATCTAATTCTCTTTATCAACCATCCAAACGTTGACAAAAAACTGAACAGTCCCAAATTCTAGCCTCTTCTATTGAAAAAAGTTGATGATTGTTTAGAAGAATCTAGAATTTGGGACTGTTCATTTTATTGTCAATATTTGGATGGTTGATAAAGAGAATTCGGTGGCATTTGAAGGGCAATTTTGACTATTCAAATGTCACTTAATGGCTGATTAATGGACTAGTTAACGGTAGGTACTAGATTGTCACATTTTGAAAGTTTGGGTACTGTGTTGTCACATTTTAAAGTTTAGGGACCAAATAGTCACTCGAACCAAAGTACAACATACTAATCGGGAATTTTCCCTTAGTTTAAGAAAAATGAGCGTTTTGCTCCTCTCCTCTCCTCTCCTCTCCTCTCGCAGATGAGACATCTCTATCATCGTGGAACTTAAGCAAGTCGAACCCATCATCGTACTATGACAAGAAGTGGTTTTCCGGAGATAGGCGGTAGTTGACGGAGACAACCATGATGGGGATCTCCCGTGCGAACCAGTGGCAGGTGGGATTGTATAAGAATGAATCAGGGCGGAGTGTTGCAAATCCTCCGCCCTTAAAGAAGAGTATGATTGGCAGGCTAATGTTGGCCACGGGTTCTGTCAGAGTGTAGAGGCAGAACCAAAGGTCTCGGGTGGGATCAACTGTTATATCAATGCCCGTTAGAGGAGAGTGTGGGATCAACTGAATTTCTTATGCTCACATTTCCTCAAAGAAGAGAGAGAAGTTTGATGCCAAAGGTGAGAAATGTACCTTCCTTGGTTATAGTGATGAGTCCAAAGGTTACAGATTGCTGAATCTAACTACAAATGAGTTGCTAATTTCAAGAGATGTAATATTTGATGAAAAGGGGTCATGGAACTTTGAAAAAAATACCCACAAACAAAGAAATATGTTATAGAAGATGAAGAATAAGAGATGCCTAATGACCATGAGCATGATACAACTACATCAAATGCAAGGCCAGCAAACTCAAGAAGTTCAAACTCAACAAATTTCAGTCTAAGAATGGATCCCTCAAGTTCAAGAAACCAAGATCCATGGCAAATAAGCCAAAGTGATGTAGATTCAGATACTCCACCAAGAAATGTACGTTCACTTCAAGAAACCTTTGATTCTTGTGATATTGCATTTCTTGCATTAGAACCACAGAAATTTGAAGAAGTTTGGGTGAAAGCTATGAATGAAGAAATCGAAATGATAAAGAAGAACAAGACATGGGAGTTGGTAAATAAACCTAAAGAAAAAGAAGTGATTGGACTGAAATGGGTTTACAAAACAAAGTTCAATGAATATGTGTCAATCCAAAAGCACAAAGCAAGGTTAATGGCTAAAGGTTATGCTCAACAGCCGGGGGTAGATTTCCATGAGACTTTTGCACCAGTTGTAAGAATGGAAACAATCAGAACTATGCTTGCACTTGTTGTTCAACTACAACTACAAGTGTTTCAATTTGATGTGAAATCGTCTTCCTAAATAGAGATTTGGAAGAAGTTTATGTTGAACAACCATAAGCATATGTGATAGAAGGAAAGGAGGAGAAGGTTTACAAGCTTTGAAAAGCTTTGTATGGCCTAAAGCAAGCACCTCGGGCATGGCATAGCAAGATTGATAAATATTTTCTTAAGAATGGATTTGAAAAAAGTCCAAATGAGCCATCACTCTATGTCAAGAAGAAAGGTATGCATGATTTTATCCTTGTTTGTCTTTATGTTGATGATTTGATTTATACAAGTAACTGCCCAAAATTTTTGAATGAGTTTAAATTAGCAATGACCAAGGAATATGAGATGATTGATTTGGGGTTAATGAGATACTTTCTTGGGATTCAAGTGAAGCAAAGAAAAGGTGAAATTTTTATGTCCCAAGAAAATCATGTCGATGATTTGTTAAAAATGTTTCATATTTTAACATGTAAACCCTAGCTACTCCTATGGTTGTCAATGAAAAGTTGTCAAAGGAGGATGGAGCAGAATTGCTAGATGTATCAATCTACAAAAGCCTTGTTGATTCCTTGATTTATCTCACCAACACAAGGCCAGATATTGTTCTTGCTGTGAGCATTGTTTCAAGATACATGAACAAGCCAAGTAAAGTTCATTTTGGTGTAGCAAAGAGAATACTCAGATATGTGAAAGGAACCAAAAACTTTGGGCTGAAATATGAAAGTGAAAATGACTGCAAGCTGGTTGGATTTTCAAAAAGTGATTGGGCTAGTTCCATAGATGACCGAAAAAGCACAATTGGATATATTTTCTCTTTGGGAAGTAAAGTGATTTCTTGGTCATCTAAGAAGCAAAATATTGTGGCACTTTCTTCAGCTGAAGTATAATACATTTCAGCCACTAGTGCATCTTGTGAAGCAATTTGGCTTAGAAGACTTTTGAAAGACCTTCAATTTGTGCAAGATGGCCCAACTACAATCTACTATGACAACACTTCAGTTATTGCAATGACCAAAAATCCAGTTTTTCATGGAAGGACAAAGCACATTGAGCTGAGACAACACTTCATCAGAGAGTCAATTGAGAAAGGAGAGATTGAATTGAAGTTCATCAAGATTGAAGATCAAGTTGCTGATATCTTCACCAAATCCCTAGCTTCTGAAAAATTTCTACATTTTAGATCTCTAATGAAAATTACAAATTAAGAGGGGTGCTGAAAAGTTAGAATGGTAATTTTGTAGTTTTCCTTCATGTTTTGTCTTTTGTATTAAGTGGATTGTTTTGGGAGTTGGAAGCTAAAAGGTTTTGAGTGTAAAAGTAAAAGTCCTATATATTTCTTGTAACCTGGAACATTTTGTAGGACATCTCAAGAAGCTAAGAAGAAGTAAACCCAGAACTCTACGTGGGCTTTTCATCTTCCTCTCTTCTTCTCTTCATTCCATATTCCTCTTCTCTTCTATAGATTTTCTTGGTTCTTCGTTTGATTTTTACCACCACACTTCCATTGTTCCAACACAAGCTCTTCAACTCATAGTATAAAGATTAAAACCAAAAAATAAAGCACAAACAAACAAGAAAATGAGCAGAAATCGAAGTAGTTCAACAAAAAATAGAAAATAAAATAGATGATTATTGGAAAAGAAGATCAAAACCCACTTCCCTGCTTGAATGAACTGAATCATCAAATAAACTTCAAACCGAGACAAACACAATCTCAGGGAGCGAGAAAAGAGAGCATCTGACCAGCCTTCAACGTGGAACAGACAAGGAAGCGAACGCAGAACTAAGAGAGGAGACCAGAGAAAACTTTCTTCATCAACGAAGCCGAATGGAGGCGACGGAGAAGCTGCCATGCAAAAATGAAAAAGCTTGCTGGTTAATGAATGAAGTGGGGAAGAAACATTGGGAACACTAAGAAGGCTGGTCAGAGACATTGAAGCCTTCTAGGGCTTGAATGCATTTCTTCTAGAGCTTAAATGCGTGCAAAATACATTTTCGTTCTTCATCGCAGACATGCATTGCGGAGAATTCTAGCATTCTTGGAGACATTGAAGCTCCTTGTGGAGAATTCTGGCGTTCTAGGGCTTGAATTTGCAGTTTCAACTCTGAGATTTCTCGAAGGAGCACTTTCCGTTCCGAATTCCAGTGCGATTCTTCACGAATCCATCATTGCTCTTGGCGGAGCCACCGTTGCTCTTCTCTAAGACATCTTATTTCTTCTCTGTCCCAATTTGACGGATTTAAAGACAACGAAGAAGCAAAAACTAGAAACCCCTTGAGGCTGAGTGAAGAGAACTTGCGGACTTGAAACAAGGTGAATTTGAGCTTTGGAGGATTTTGAAGCCCGTGAGATAGGATCAGAGGTGGCTGAAGAGGGTGGAGTTGGAGAGGAACGGAGGACATTATAGAAGGCCGAATGAATTCTAGAGAGGAACGGACTTGAAATGGGGTGAATTTTGGCATCCGGTTTGAGCGGATACGTCCAAGTAACGGCCAAAAGTCCCGTTAACATTTGGATCTCCCAACCCCACCGACGTGTCTTTATCTGATTCCAGGTATACGCGTCAGAACGCGGACTCTGCCATGTGCGCCTACGTCAACTTTCATTTTGGAGAAGAGACGGTCATTATTCAATGAAACATTACAAATTTCTTTCTTTTCTCAGTTAATTTGAAGTTTTTATACATCTTATCTAGAGCTGGCTGAGAAGCTGAACTCCTAAAGGTTGTGCATATCATCCGAAAAGGTTTCTAAATATTAGGAAAGAAAACTTTTGTTGAAGCTTTGAAGGAGTGGAGGGCTCCTTACAGCCCTGAATAAAGAAAAACCACATTGCCCTGTTCGACAGAATCTTAAATTTTACTTGATAACATAAGTTACTTGACTGTGCTTTTTCACCAGCAGATGGTCCTGAACTCATTCAGCAATGGAGTAAAAGTGAACTCCAGTATCTCGTAATGGCCAAGTTGTCTTGTATAATCATCCAAATCATTGTAATCAGATCCTTATCATTCGTTGAATACTGCTCAAAGATATTTGTTAGAAATCTGCCGTGTATTTTTGCCTGTTGATATTCTTGACTGATAAGAACTTATTCGATATCATGTGCAATGGAGGATGTTTCTGAATGTTATACTTGTCTGAGAATGGTCCCAGACAAATGTCTGTTGATATTCTTTACCCATTGAATGTTGCTGGATGGTGTGACCGCCGGAAAGAATGTCGATGCCGGAGAAGAAATGTGGAGTCCGAGCTCGTTTTGGATTTCTGGGACGAGAGATGGAGACGGAAGGAACAGGGGTTCTGGACTTCTGGGACGAGAGAGGTGGAGACGGAAGGAACAGGGGTCGAAGTATAGGATTTTGGCCTGGGCGAGTTTGGGAGCTAATGGGACGGATTAGCTCCACACGCGTTAAGGGAGCGGCTTGTGGGGGAGGACAGGTGGCGCTTTTCGATTGTGTGGGGCGCTGATGCGAACTCAGATAAGACATGCCAGGCGTTGATTGTGAACATCAACACATGCATCTCAACGTGCATTGTGAACATCTCCCTCCCGTTACTTGAGACGGAAGATGTCCCCAATACACGGTTGGGATGTGATGAAGGGCGCGCTCTGTGCAGCGCCGATGCGAATTCCAATTACGAGTATCATCTGTTGACTCAATTGACTTACTTTTCAGCAGAGCGAACGCGTGAAGTATCTTCTTAAATACTTCCCCTTCCCCTGCATTTATTTTGCAGTCCACTGCATTAATTCATCTTTGCTATCTACTTCTCTCCTCCATGGCAAACCCCCATATCATTTCACTTACCCTTGTTGTAGCCGGAACTTTGGCCGGACTTCTGCCGGAGTCCGTTGTGGGACAAAACTGTGGTTGTGCCCCAGACCTGTGCTGCAGCCAGTATGGCTATTGTGGCAGAGGCAAGGAGTACTGTGGCCCAGGATGTCAACAGGGCCCTTGCAGCGGCGGAAGTAGTGGTGTTTCTGTTGCCTCTTTGGTGACACCAGAATTCTTTAATGGGATAATCGCTCAGGCCGCGCCCAGTTGCGCCGGCAAGAACTTTTACACCCGCGCTGCCTTCCTCAACGCCCTCAATTCCTATCCCCGCTTTGGCCGGGACGGGACTTCCGACGACTCCAAGCGTGAGATAGCAGCTTTCTTTGCGCATGTCACGCATGAGACTGGACGTAAGTTGACCTGCATTCTGAATTAAACATGGTTAATCTGTATCATATGCCTGAATCATTTCTGGTTTCTGGATTTGCAGACTTGTGCTACATAGGAGAGATAAAGCGCACCTCCATCTACTGTGATGACAGGAACTACCCGCAGTACCCATGTGCTCCAGGCAAAGCATACTACGGCCGTGGTCCGATTCAGATAACGTGGAATTACAACTATGGGGCTGCCGGCAGGAGCATCGGATTCGACGGTCTAAGGGATCCAGAGATTGTCGCCAGAGATGCCGTGGTGTCCTTCAAGACAGCGTTCTGGTTTTGGATGAATAATGTGCATCCCGTTACCGGCCAAGGATTTGGAGCAACAATCCGAGTCATCAACAGCGGTGAATGTCAAGGAGTCCCAAGTGCTGTTCAGAGACGCGTTCAATATTACAAGGTGATGATGCACAATCCGGCCGATCTTAGCTGTCAACGATCTTGCCTCTGAACCGGGTGGCAGGGACCTGAAACGGAGGGAGAAGAGAAGCTCCGGGGAGAACCCGGCATAAGGGCTCCGAAGCTCAAGTTAGAGTTTTTCAAAGGCAAGATAGACCAGATAGCGCAAAAGTTAGCATACCTCGTTTCTAGGGTAGGAGCCTTTTATAACCACCTCGCGCACTCACTTCCAGGCTTCCGTCAGATCGGGCATGATTACTTCTGAACTCTTGCCAGTTCGGATGTCATTTCCTCTGGCCGAACAGAACCGCCACTGCTCCTTTGTCGGAGCCGTCTCTGCGGCTAGTAACGACGGTGGCAGGTGGCGGTAGCAGGAGGCCGTTTGAAGTGTGGCTGTCAGGCGTCAGATCCCAAATCAGTCAGGTGCATCGCCCTTGGATACGGACGTCCTTGGTGTCAGGTACGTTTGGTCAGCTTGGTGTTTCGGAAGCGAAGTGTTGGAGTGAGCGAGATGTCTTGAGTTCGGTTTGGGGAGTGTTCCGAGCTGCCATGGGCCAGCTTGGGTCACAGCTTTGCGAGGCTTGGGGCCCAATATAGTTTGTGCTCCTTGCAGGGAGCTCAGGTTCTTGGTAGGGAGCTCGGGTTCTTAATAGGGAGCTCGGACTCTTAATAGGGAGCTCGGACTCCCAGTAGGGAGCTCGGGCTCTTGGTAGGGAGCTCGGACTCCCAGTAGGGAGCTCGGGCTCCTAGTAGGGCGATCTAGAGTTCGGGCTCAGTAGTGAGCTTGGACTTGCTTTCGATGTTTGCTTCGGGCGCTCTACTGTCCCGAGTTGCTTGTTTTTGCCACGTGTCGGGTGATTGCGAGGTCGGGCCAAATTCCCCTTCATCAATTGCCCCCCACTCCCTGCGACAAGGGTCCCGTCTTTGTGCGGGGAGTTCGTAAGGTAGCAGGATGGTTTTGGTCCGTGCTTAGCGCGCTCGCTTTAATTTGATTTTCAAAAAAGGGCGCGCGTTTGGGAGATGTGACGGCAGTCGTTCGAGAGTTGCGCTGCAGACGCTTTTATTGCGAGGAGACGTGCGCCGACACCCCGTCAGTTTCGGGAAGACGTGTGCTGACACCTCGTTAGTTTCGGAAAGACATGCGTTGATTGGCTTCGGAAGACGTGCGATTTAGCGCGGTTGTGGGCCGTTGGATTGGCTTCGATCTGGGCCGTCGCTTTCCGGCCGCAGTGGATATAAATAGCGCGCGGGGGGGGGGGGGTGTCCTTGCTACTGTTGTACCTCTTGAGCTCGCGCCTAAGTTTCAGTTCGCGTCCAGGCACTTCAGCTCGCGTCCCAGGTTCCTTGCCTGTTCGAGCTTTCGCGGTCTTCTTCAGTCTTCTTCCCGGGTGAGTGCTTTTGGAATCCCGTTCTATTCTCTGATGTCTAGTTCGGAGGGTTCAGACTGTTCAAGCGGGTCTGGTGTAGGTTCTACCAACCAATTTGCGTCCCTTGGTAGTTCAAGTGAGCCCGATGTAGGTCCTGAGGAATGGGTTGAACCTACAGGCCGAGGTGCTTCGGGTAGGTCGGCGTCCACCTCCCGTCGCGGCCGGGTTTTAGATCAGTTCGGTCCTTCGACTATGACGCCTGAGGGACTTCAATCCTTCATAGACTACTACGACTTGCCCAGGGAGCACGCCTACTTCATCCCTACGGGTAGCTTCCCTTGGGAACACGGTCCTGATGAGATCATGATTTTCCGGGAACAGGTCGCTGCGGGGCTGCGACTGCCCTTTCACCCTCTTCTCGTCGAGGTTCTAAACCACTTCGGTGTGACGGTCGGCCAGCTTCGCCCGAACTCCATTAGGAATTTAGTGGGGACGATCTCTTTATTTTGTGACGAGAACTTTCCTTTGGATCTGGAGATTTTCTCCTCCATTTTAATGTTGAAAAAGCAAGCGGGTCCCCTTCCTAGGCGTAGGCGGGCATACTACCTGTCCCCTCGCACAGGCTTCAAGCTCTTACACGGACTCCCTAATAAGGTCCTGGCGTGGAAGCGGGACTATTTCGAGGTGCGAAGTGCACTGGGGTGGCCGTTTCAGACCGGCTGGGGGATGGTCGCTCCCGACTCCGGCGTCACACTTGATAAGGAGACGGCGAAGGGCCTCCGGCAATGGGCGCGGCTCGGGCTGGAGTGTCAACGGTATCTGACGGAGGCCAAGCTTATTGCTGCGGGCCTAAGTTCGGGTAAGTTCTTTCCCTAGCGATCCTGTCTTGCTCTTCTTTTACGTGTCTTACTGATGCCGAACTCCTTTTCGCAGGTACGATGGACTCTCGAGGGACCCGAGGTGGGCACTTGTTCCAGGGCATGAAGAGGAGAAAACGGGTGGCTAAGCGAGCTCGCGCCGAACCGCCCCAGGGTGCAGAGCCCGAGGTGCCGGACTATTCGGCGGAGGAGCCAGAGATGGTTCCTCCTATGCAGGAGCCGGCGGGGGCTCCTTATGCTGAAACCACACACATAGGGGCTCCCGCTTACTCCGAGTCTGCCCATACGCGAGCTGGGCCGTCGGGCTCGGAGGCCCCGGGGGGCTTCAAGAGCGTGCTGTCGCCTGTTCATGCTCTTCAACGGAGTAAGGAGGCGATGTTTCCCGAGGAAGTTGCGGCGTGGACCGAGCTCCCTCTGCACCAAGTGGCCTGCCGTGCCGTTACTCATGCTATGGTGGTAAGTGCTCCCTTCTTTAGAGTTCTTCGGCTTTTATTCTTTTATTCGTTCCTTTGATCCCGTTTTCCTTTGATAGGTGAACTCTTCTATTCACGCCTTAGCGAACCTGGTGGAGAGATGCTCGAGGCAGGCGCGAGCTGCCGAGAAGGCTGCTCGAACTGCCGAGGAGGCTGCTGCTCGCCTCGCGCGGTCTAGGCAGGCGAGGTCTCAGAGAGATGCCGAGGCCATGGGAGTGGTGGTGAAGAATATGGCGGAATTGAAGCTGGACCTGCAGCACCAGGTCGAGTATCTTCAGGAGGATATCAGGGAGAGGACTCAGATCTTCTCTCAAGGCATCGAAGACGCGAAGAAGAAAGCTGTCAGTGATTATATTGCTTCGCCGGATTTCGATGATCTGATGGTGGACTCCTACAGGAGGGGTTTCAAGCTAAGCCGGTGGATGATCCGGAATACGTACCCCGAGCTCGATACTAGCGCCATATCCACTTCGCGCATTACTCAAGAAATGGCTAATGCTGCGGATGCCGAACCGGACTCCGAGGGGGAGGCAGGTCCTTCGGGTGTTGTCGAAGTGGCTTCTGATAATGATGAAGTAGCTCCTGGCTTGTAAAATGAAATGTACACATCTATCTGAAATAGAAATGGCTTTTTTTTTTTTGAATGTACACATCTATCTTAAATGAAATGGCTTTTTGTTCAAGTGTTGGTTGTCCTGTCTTCGAGCTGCGTTTTTTGCCGAACTGACCATTTCGGTCCTTCAATTCGTTTTCTACCTAGGCTTCGGGGTACTTGCCTTGGTGGTCTATAGGTAGTATCTTCTTAAGTTGACGACGTTCCATGCTTGGGGTACTTGTTTTCCTTCTAGGGTTCCGAGCTCGTATGCTCCCCCACCGAGTGCTTTCTTTACTCTATAGGGTCTTTCCCAGTTTGGTCCAAGTTTCCCTACGCCGGGTTCGGGAACCATGACCTTACGGAGAACCAGGTCGCCGACGCGGAAGTTCCTCTTCTTTACTCGCGCGTTATAATACCGAGCTACCTTTTGTTGGTAGGCCGCAGTTCGGATGTGCGCGAGGTCTCTCACTTCGTCCAGTAGGTCGAGGTTGGTGCGTAACTCGCCCTCGTTTGTCTGTTCGTCGTACGCTTCTAGTCGCAACGTAGGCACTTCGATTTCTGCCGGGATCACCGCCTCGGTGCCATAGGTGAGGTTAAAGGGGGTCTCTCCTGTGGCGGTTTTTTCCGTGGTTCGGTGAGCCCATAGAACACTTGGTAGTTCGTCTGCCCACAAACCTTTGGCTCGGTCCAATCGTGCTTTCAGTCCGCGGAGGATGGCTCTGTTCATTACTTCTGTTTGGCCATTTGCCTGCGGGTGTGCGACCGACGTGAAGTTCTGACTAATTCCCATACTTTGGCACTATTCTTGGAACTTGATATCTTCGAACTATTTGCCGTTGTCGGAGATCAGTACCCGAGGTAGCCCGAAGCGACATACAATGTTCTTCCAAAAGAAGTTCTGTATGTTTCGGGCTGTAACTATTGCCAAGGGTTCAGCTTCTATCCACTTTGTGAAGTAATCTACTGCCACCACTAGGAATTTTCTCCCACCTGTCGCTGGTGGGAATAGCCCCAGGAGGTCGATGCCCCATTGGGCGAAGGGCCATGGGCTGGTGAGGTATTTGAGGTCGGCAACGGGCTGATGGTGGATGCTGGCATGCTTCTGACACTTGTCGCATTTTCTGACGAGTTCGATTGCCTCTGTCTTCATCGTTGGCCAGTAGTATCCTTGTCGAAGTGCTTTTTTGGCGAGGGCTCTGCCCCCCAGGTGTGCGCCGCACAAGCCTTCATGGGTGTCGCGGAGTACCAACTCGGCTACGGCTGGGCGTAAGCATCGCAGGTAGGGGAGCGTGTAAGATCGTCGGTACAACCGTTCGTCTATCATGACGTATTTGGTTGCTTGGCGCTGCACCCTCTTGGCTGCGTTGTGGTCCGTGGGGAGGGTTCCGTCTAGCAGGAAGCTCGCGAGTGGGTCAATTCAGCTCGGCTCTGCTTCAGTGACGGGAGCGATCTCTTCTGCCCCACCGAGAATGCTGGGCCGAGGTAGTCCTCTACGTACACGGTTCTCCTAGCGTTGTGGCTCGTGCTAGCTAGTCGGAACAGGGCATCGGCTTCAGCGTTCTCTGACCTCGGGATTTTCTTGATGAAGTGTGACTGGAAGTTGAGCAGAGCCTCCTTTACTTTTGCCAAATATGCAATCATTGTGAGCTCGCGCGCTTCGTATTCGCCTGTAACTTGGTTGACTACGAGCTGGGAATCACTGCTGATAACCATGTGCTTTGCTCCAACCTTGTGCGCCAGGTTTAGCCCGGCTATCAGCGCCTCGTACTCCGCCTCGTTGTTGGATGCCGCGAACTCAAAGCGTAGTGCGTATTCTAGTTTTGTTCCGCTTGGGCTACGTAGCACTATTCCAGCCCTGCTGCCTTGTTGGTTCGAGGGGCCATCTACGTGAAGGATCCAGGGCTCCTGCTCCCAGTTCGCGCTTGGTCTAACCAGGAGGGATGCCACACTGGCTGCTACTTCACGGGGTTCGGACTCGTTTGGTTTGGGAGCTCCGAGTTCGCCCGAACTGGGGATCTCGGGCTTGACTGGCTCACGGGCTTCGAGGCTAAACGTGCATTCTGCGATAAAATCTGCCAAGGCTTGGGCCTTAATGGCAGTTCTTGGCTTGTACTGGAGATCGTATTCGCTGAGTTCGATGGCCCACTTCGTCAGTCGGCCGGAAACCTCGGGTTTGTGTAAAACTTGTCTCAGAGGCTTGTCGGTCAGGACGATGACGGTGTGAGCCTGGAAGTACGGGCGGAGTTTCCGCGCTGCTATCACCAGTGCGTACGCTAGCTTTTCTATCTGCGGGTACCTTGTCTCTGCTCCCTGCAAGATTTTACTAACATAATATTTGGGTCGTTGGACCCGGTCTGCCTCCTTTACTAGTACCGAACTGACCACCTCGTCGCTAGCCGAGAGGTACAGTTCTAAGACTTTGCCTTCCTCGGGCCGAGCTAAGGTTGGCACACTGGCGAGGTAACCTTTTAGCTCGTCAAACGCGAGCTGGCAGTCTTGGGTCCATTCGAACCCTTTGCCTTTGATTGCTTTGAAGAAGGGTAGGCAGCGATCTGCCGACTTGGACATGAAGCGGCTTAGAGCGGCTATGCGGCCGTTTAGCCTTTGAACTTCTTTTACTTTCCGAGGCGGTCTCATATCTAGGATGGCTTTTATCTTGTCCGGGTTGGCCTCGATACTGCGCCGATTGACAACGTAGCCTAGGAATTTGCCCGAGGTGACGCCAAAGACACATTTGTTGGGGTTCAACTTCATGCTAAACTGACGCAGGATTTGGAAGACAGAGTCCAAGTCTTTTATTAGTTCTCATGAAAACCATTTCTTGACGACCATGTCGTCTACATTGCACTCTATCTTTGTGCCGATCAGGGGCCGAAACAGCCTATTTACAAGTCTTTGGAAGGTCGCCCCGGCATTTTTTAACCCGAAGGGCATGACCTTGTAACAGTATAGACCGAACTCGGTTATGAAGCTGGTTATTTCCTCGTCGGACTGGTCCATCCGGATTTGGTTGTAGCCTGAGTAGGCATCCAGGAAGCTTAGCAATTCATGTCCCGAGGTCGCGTCCACTAGGCGGCTGATCCTAGGAAGGGGGAAGCAGTGTTTCGGGCAAGCTCGGTTCAAGTCGGTGTGGTCGACGCACATGCGCCACTTGCCGTTCGCCTTTTTCACCAGCACAGGGTTGGCCACCCAGCTTGGGTAATGGACTTCCCTTATGAAGTCTACCGCGAGGAGCTTCTCGACTTCCTCGTCGACCGCCTTCCTGCGCTCTGGGGCTAAGTTCCGTTTCTTCTGTCTAACGGGTCTGACTAAAGGGTCAGTGTTAAGTTTGTGAGTTATAAGACCAGGGTCAATACCGGGCATATCGGCCGCGGACCATGCAAAAATATCTAAATTTTGGAGTAAAAAACTTACCAGTTCGGTCCATAGGGGTTCTTTGACGGAAGCACCAATTTGGAGTGCGCGAGCTGGGTCCGTAGGCGAGGTTGGGATCGCGACTGTTTCTTCTGTGGGCGAGGCTCGTTCTTCGCCTTGTTCCACGGGCCGCTCCAGATCGAG